>NW_022631082.1:3129010-3729010 GCF_010015895.1 Lontra canadensis
CCACAGCCCGAGACCAGTGAGGTCCCTCAGACGCCCCCCTGGAAGCCCGAGTCCAGTGAACCCCACCCCCACCCCTCGAAGCCCGATTTCAGTACATTTCCCCAAAAGATCCCAGCCCCTCAGCTGAATGACTTCCCCAAGAAACTCCTGCATCCTGATTTTGGTGACCTCGCCAGGAGGTCCTCGGAGCCTGAAGTCAGTGTGTTTCCCAAGCGGCCACGGCAGCCTGAATGCAAAGTGCCCTCCAAGAAGCCAGAGCTGGGGATCCTCCCCAGGGTGTCCTCAGAGCCCGAGTTTGGCCTGCTCCCCAGCAAGTTTCTGCAGCCTGAGTGCCAGGCCCCCCCCCGAAAGTTCTCGCAGCCTGAGTCCAGTGCTTTGCCCAAGAAGTACCTGCACACTGAGTTCTTTGGTGGTCTCCCTAAAAAGCCCCCCATCCCCAGCTCTGTTTCAGAGAGCTCACTCCCCAGTGCGGTCACAGGCTCCCGCCCCAGGCTCCCACTCAGCCCTGGCTTTGGAGCCAGGGAGCAGAGATCAGGAGCTCGCTCTCATAGTGGAGGGTCGAGGCTGGGCCTCAAATCCGGCTACCCACCCCGGCGGAGGCCTCTGCCCTCGGTCAGCAGCCTGGGACCCCCTCCAGCCAAGCCCCCGCTGCCCCCTGGCCTCAGGGATGTCCAGAGCTTCTGGAAAGCCACAGCCACAGCCACAGGTGGGTGACGGCAAACCAGGCAGAGAGCTGGGGAAGAGGCTCCCTGGCAGGGCCTGCCTCCCTTCCGCTCTCATCCCTCCACAGCTCCGAGGAGAACCGGTTCTCCTGGGATCCACGTCCAGACGCAACAGACTGAAGACATCTGGCAGTGAGTGTGGGGAGTCCACGGGCCCTGGCGCAGATCGAAGGCTTGAAAGAGGCCCTTATCTCCGGTATTCCTCCAGGGACCAGGAAGAGGCCTATGAGCTGTATGACGACGTGGAGCCCACAGACAACTCCAGCCCCGGCCACAAGGGCAGAGGTTTGTTGGTGGGGCTGAGCCCTCAGCCAGACCATCCTGCCCAGGCACGCGGGCACCGTTCACTGCAAAGGCATATTCTGCTATGCAGCGAGTGTGACGCCAAGGGACAACCCACCTCCCTGGCAGTGCCAGGGGACAAAGTAGAGGGCAGGAAGGACCTTTCAGAAAGTCAGACCAGCTCCTGATGGACAGAACAGGGAGGTAGGGCAGCCCAGAGGCCAAGAGCCAGGAAGCATAGTGTGGCCAGGGCAGGGGGTTGGCCCAGGGTGGTGGGAGAGAAGTCGTGAAAGAGCAGTGGAAGGGAAGAACCAGAGGACTTGGCGGCCATGTGATGCAGGGGTGAGTGGGAGCAAGCCAGCTCATGACATGGATGAGGCCCAAGTTTCACCCCAGTGCCCAGGCGCAGAGTGGAGGTATCCATCAGCAGGGGACAAAGGGTCAGATTCCACAGACCTGTAGTGCCAGAGGTGCTGGCTGGACGTCCAGCGCAGACTTGGGCCTGAACTCGGGCGTGGGCTGGAGCCAGAGACCCCTGAGCCTGCAGGCCTAGACAGTCTGTGCTCTGGGGTTCTTAAGGAGTCTTCTCCCCGCTTCCCAGCGCCTGCTCCTGGAGAGCGGGGCAATGGCAAAGCAGACATGTCTCCAGCCCAGCTGCAGGGTTAACGCCTTCACCAATTTTGAACAGGGGAAAAGGGGACTTGCATGCAAGCCCTGTAGGTGACAGTCACTGAACACGCACAACCGCCCGCCCCCGCGGCGACAGCATGCCCTACAGACAAAGTGAAAGCCTGAGGACCCGAGAAGCAACCTGCCCCAGTCCATACCGCCAGCACAAGGGAGCCCAGGCCCTGTGCTCCCAGACTGTTTCCTGCCCTCTCTGGAAGGAGAGCTCTTCCTACAGGAGAACCTTAGTTATCAAGGGTGCTCTGGGATGCTCCCCCTTCCCCCTTCCCCACTCCCCTCCTGCACCAGGTGTGCTGCCTCTACTACTCTTCCCTGAGCCCCTTCTGCTTCTCCGGGGTGTTCTTCAGGGGCTACTTGCAACACCCTCCGTTAGCAGAGCTTCCTGACAGGGCTCCTTCTGCTTCCGCTCTGGTGAGGCTCTTGTGGCTGGGATCTGGGGGCCGCTCTTGGGGTCACAGACATGGGGAAAGGGAGTAACTGGCCATTCTTCTTCCAGCAGCCTTGCAGGCATGGCCCACCCCTTCCCCAATCCCAAACAGACCAGGAACCCGCCTCTGCTCACTGTCCCTGCCTGTGGACAATCGTCTCCCCATTCCACGCCGGTCATTCTGCAAGCCTCCAATCAAATACACCTCTCAAATCTCTCCCTTCTTGAAACACTACGTGTGGGCCCTCGCTGGTAGTATAGATTGTCCAAAGGCTACTTTGCCCTTTTCAAGTCTAGCTACTCATTCGGCCCCACTTTGGAGTGGTAGCAGGCCCGCTGCAGAGGTTCCTCACACCACTGGGGGCTGCCCTGGAGGCCCTGGGGCCCGTAGACCCAGCTTTTTCCCAGGATCTCAACAGGTCCCCCTCAGAGCCCGCCTTACCGGCGTGACCTGATCAGTCACACTGCCGCAGTCTGGGCTGCAGGTGTGCCAAGTCTGCACTGCACCGCGGGACCCGGGGCCGTGCTCTGCACTGTGCTGGTTTTGCGGGGGCCCTGGGATGCCTCTGGGAGAAGGGGGAGCAGCGGGAGGTAGTGTCCTGGGTAAGACTGTAGATGGCTTCATCATCTGAGCACTAGGCCAAGGCTGGAGTCTGGAGCAAAAAGCTGGGGGCTTCAGATTCTGGATCCTTCTTCACTCCACTGGTATTCATGAGGCTCTTGCCATAAGCCAAACCCCTGGCCAGCAGGTTCCTCCCTGGAAGGCTGGCAGTTTGCCAGAAGTCAGCCCTCCCCGGGGTGTGGGGGGGTGGGGGCAGCAGGGGGACCCTTACAATGTGGTCTCAGCAGCAGCCAAACCAGTCCAGGAACACCCCCTTCATCACCCCCTTCTCAGAAGCCCACTTCATTTGCTCTAGGAAATGCTTTTGCCTTATTTTTGACCCAGATCCCATGACAATTCCCAGAAGCCAACCTACTTTTAGCAGACAGACATGAAATGGCCTCAAAAGCCTACAAATACATCCTGCCTTTATCATTTCCAGCCAAATGACCTTGGAGCAGGACTGCTTTACCCCTCAGAGCCTTTATTTCCCTCATCAGCAAGCTGGGAATGACAGTGCTGCCTACTATTCCTAAGTAGTAAGGTTGTTGTGACGGCTGAAATGAGTTACTACAGTAAACAGTTTCTGCCTTTCCTCCATGCAGTAGGAGTCCAGAAAACAAGAGGCAATCCGTTAGAATTCACAACCCAGGAGGCAGGCCTGGGGAGAAGAGGGACAGGTGGGTTGGGTGGGGGTTGGGAGGGGATGGATGTCCCGAGAACTGAGAGGGAAGGCTTATTCGAGATCAAGCCAGCAGTGTCGAGAGCGAGGCTGAGCCAACAGTCCTGACCCTAACTCACTGCTATGACTGCTCCCAGATGAAGTGCCATCTACCCAGCAACCCCCCAGGCCACCACAGGACCCGGAACTCAGGTACCACAGGGCAAAGGGCATGGAACGCGGAGGGGCTGAGCTCCGGGAGGACCGGAAGGGGGCCCCGAGGAGCACATCTTCCTCAGCAGCATCCAATTCCTCAGGAGAGAGAAGGCCCCCCAGCCACAGCACTTGCCGCCCGCAGACCCGAAGACCCTGAAGCAGATCCGGAAGGCAGAGAAAGCGGAGAGGGAGTTCCGGAAAAAGTTCAAGGTGTGAACACCAGAATCCTCCAAACAGGAGCCCCGGGGATTCTGGGCACAGCCCCAGCTGACCAAGGCCCCAGAAATTCCATCCTTAGAAGATGGGGTTCCTGGGGTGCCACATAAAACAAAAGCTCTAACATACCCCTTCCCAGTTTGAGGGGGAGATAGTGATTCACACAAGGATGATGATCGATCCCAACGCCAAGACACGTCGTGGGGGTGGCAAGTACCTGGGGATCCGGCGTGGGGAGATCCTAGAGGTGATCGAGTTCACCAACAAGGATGAGATGCTGTGCCGGGACGCCAAGGGCAAATGTAAGTCAGCCAGGCCAGAAAGTCCCAGAAATAAGCCACCACCAGGGCTGGGAGCTTAGCTATCCCACTCTCTTTGCAGACGGCTACGTGCCCAGAACAGCTCTACTGCCCCTGTGAGTGCTGGCCTGGGGGTGACAGGGAGGGTGGGTTGGTGAGTGGGCCAAGGTGACTCTTACTGACCAAACTGTGCTCTCTGCTAGGGAAACGGAGGTGTATGACGATGTTGGCTTCTGGGGTATGTAGATACTGTGGGTAGGCTAGAAGGGACCACAGTGCCTGGAAGGAGGTAAAACCCCCACCCCATTTCCCCGGGGGCGGCTCATCATCCGTTTATGGGGAGAGGAGTCACTGCGAATCACCCTTCCTCAGCAGACCCTCTGGAGAGCCAACCATTGCCCCAGGAACGGTAAGGCCCACCGGTGTGGACACCCAGGACCACCGGCCAGCCCAGCCACCCACTAACACAGGAGTCTTGGATCCCAGATTGGCAGTCACAGAACCACCCAGGCTCCTGCCTGCCTACATACACGAACCACATAAAGCTCCTATTTAAAGCAATTCCTGCTTCTTGTCTTTTCTCTCCATCCTGACTGACACACACGAGAGTCCCGATCAAAGAGCTGGGGGTCTTACCCTTCAGGAATAAATAGCAGGAGGGAAAATGTGGCAGGGAGAAGGTAGCAAGGGTAGGGCACCATGACCAAACGTGACAAGCAGTGGCTGCAGCTCCACACAGGCTGCAAACAGCCGTCCAGCCCACGGGGACCTAGGTATGAGATCACATCTTGGGGGAGGGGTGACCCAGTTCTGACCGAGCTCAGGTATCACGCTCAGCCTAAACGGCTACAGGACTAAATGCACTCAGTAACCCGCACTCCACTCGTCTGCTACCGCCACAAGGAACAGACCACACCCCCGCACCGCCCCCCGAGCACACACAATTCCTCTGCCGAAAGCCTTCCGCCCAGTGTGATGCTATCTGGGGGTGACTGTGTCTCCGTAAAAAAGAGGCCCGAGAAAGTTCCCCTGCCACTTCCACCATGTGCAATTGCAGAAAGTACAATCTACGAACCAAGATCAGGTTCCCTCACCAGACACGGAATCTTGGACATCCCAGCCTCCAGGACTGTGAGAAATTCACGTTTGTTGTTTATAAGGTGCCCAATTTATGGTATTTTTGTTATAGCAGCCAAAGAAGACTATGACAGAAGCCAAACTGGAAATGAGCCTAACACAGTGGGCCCCAGAGAGCACGCGTACAGGAGGGAGCGAGAGCGGCTCTCGGGACCACTAACCCGAGTGCTCTGATGCCGGCGCTGGAGACCGCATGTCACTCGGGACTCCGTTTCCAGTAAGAGCTCTCAAGCGGCCAGGGTCCGTGTCCTCCACCCCCAAGGGTCCACAGACTAAGCAGGAGTAGGGGTGAACCCCCGCCCCCAGTGGTCACAGCTCCGAGGACGAGACGACGACTGGCTCTAGCTCCCCAAACGGCGGGCGGGTGCCCCGCAACGCACACACGCAAGGCGGGCATCTTTTCAGGAACTGGTATTTATTATCAAAGTCATATTCGATGTCAACAAGATGCCACAACTACAAAAAAAATTGCGCACATTGCAATCTCAATGCAAACAGTCAAATGGAACCCCGGTCATTAAAAAAGTAATTCAAATTACCCCAAAAAGCAACTGAATTTTTTAAACATCTTTATACATCCAGCCAACAAATTAAAATGGTTAACAAGAAAAAATACAAATTCAGAGGTCTGGTCTCGATGTTTAAAAAAGGCAACCGCTTAAGCGTTTCTATCGATTCGAACATCAATCTCCCGGCCGCTCAGCTTCGTCCCATTCATCATCCGGCAGGCTCGCTCAGCCACCTCGGGCGACTCGAACTTAACCACGCCGCACCCCTTGGACTTCCCGTTCTCCATCTTGATGTCGGCGTACAGCACGTGGCCTGGGCACAGGGAGGGAAGGAGAGACCACAACTCATCAGGCACACCCAGAGCTCAGCCTCAGTCTGGGCTCCACACAGTCCCCATCACCTGCCGCATCTCGGTGGGCGGAGTCAAAGGGAGAGCCGCCCTGGCACACAGATGCTCAGAACACGACAGCCGGAATCCGGCGACTACGGCCCTCGGCCATGCTGCCATTCTTCTGCCAACAGGACAACAATCTGACCCATGACAAGCCTCCCTGGCAGCTTCCGATGCGTACCCGTTCACTCCGGAACGTCGTAACGGGGGCTGTGCGAAGCCAACCTTAGAGGCCAGTTTTACAGAGGCTTCAGCTCCCAGACCCGACAGCACAGCAGTTACGAGGCCGTCATGATAGGACGGACGCTTCCGCACTGTGCACTGGGACACAGGCTGCGTCCTGCCTCCCCAGTGGGCTTCACATATTCATTCAAGCACTGAGTAAGCATCCAAGTAGGTGTCAAGCACCACCACGAAACAAGTCGATAGGAGAAGAGCGAAGAAGGTGACCGTGTGTAGCCTGTGCTAGGGGGCCCTTGTTTCTCAAGCCATTAACTCAGCCCAAGGGAAGGTGAACATCTAGAGGGCTCCTCACGGGACACTTCTGAAATACTTAAGTTCACCGGAAGGAGACTCTTGCTCTAACAGCTCCATTCTGGAGAATGGCACTTGCAGCTCAGGGTTCAGGGACAGGACGGAGATGAAAGAGGAGGGGCGAAGGTACAAAGAGACGAGTGAATTTCTCTCCCCGGCAGACGGGTACCTCCAGGCGTCCGAGACAGGGGAGTAGCCTGATGCAACCCGACTTTTCAGAATCCCTACTGCCGCGGAGACGGAGGAGCGGGGCGAGGGCGAGAAGGCTCACTACGGCTCAACAGCTGCCCCAAGAGAACCAGGAGAAGCCGCAACGTGGTGCAACCGGAGCTCCCAGTCAAACAGGAAATGAGAAACACCGAGGCGGCCTCGACCAGCAAGCCACCCGGACTTCTGGCTTAGGTTCCGGGCTCCCACCTGACACAGGTAACAGAACAGAGGTGGTGGGAGTGAGGGGCAGGGATTCACCCTGGGACAACTTCACTTCCTTTCAGCCACACGGGGAGCCTTTCAGAATGGTGGCCCAGGTGCCAGGAAACCACAACCAGAGCCCCTCAACCTCATTCACACATAAGCTCGCCCCGGGAACTTCTGGGCAAGCAACAGTGTGGTGGCAGAAAGCAACCTCATCTCAGATGTTTTTATTCAGCTTTGTCACGCAGAAGCTATGTGACCTTGAGAAAGTGACTTTGCCTGTCTCATCTGCAAAATGGGGACATCGCTGCCTTTCAAAAACCATGAAAGGAGAAGGATGGGGTTGAAGCTGAGAACACAGGTGAGAAGTGTCTGACACATAAGAGGAGACTCAACAACCTGCTTGAGTATTTGCACAGGCAGAAAAATGGCAAGTCCCACTGGTCCTCGAGTCATGGCAAGTGGCTGTGAAGACCAGGATGGGAGAGTCACCGCACCCCTCAAACGCATCACTAACAAGCTAAGGTTTCTGAAGCCACAACACATGGAAGCACCTAGAAAGCCTTTCTCAAACACTTACCACATTCGTTGAATTTGTCTTTTAGCATCTTCCATGTAAAATCAAATGGGAGCTAAAGGGAAAAGAAGAAACTGATGAGTGATACAACCAAACCCTCATGTCCTAATGCATAAACACCAGGGTCTCTCTGAGGGAACTTTCAGGACTTGTTACACCAAGAAACAAGGTGCCCTTCAAACAGATGATCAGCAGAGAACAAAACACAGCTGTCTGGAATGAGATTCCAAACGAAGCGTACTCCCTTGTGGCATTAACTGTCTAAGGGAGAATCATGCAGAGGATAGTCGCCTATGGTAAGCGGCCTCCAGACCATTCAGTAGTAACCGAAGGTGGTCACGCTGGAATAAAGATACTGCAGATACAGCCCTCTGTCCCTCCGTCCCGCCCAGGTGCAGCGGCTCTTCAAGCCAAGGGAATCAAGAAGCCAGGGTTTCTGAGCTCACCGCTCATTTCCACCTAGCAGTCCGAGAACCTGGGGCTCCTGCGGCACAGAGTTCCTTATGCTCTCCCATTCCCTCCTTATCCTACCAGCACCAGACTCTGGAGACAGCAGCAAAGTGGCCTTATGTGCTGCTACTCTGCTTCCCTACCGGGGACACAAACTCTGACTCTAACCTGCCCCCCTCCTCCCTCTGTGCCTACCACCAGCACCACCAAGGTGCTGAAGAGCCACTTACGTTTCTCACAAATATCTGGCAGGCCTTCCTGGCCACCCCAGGAGCATGGCCTCCAGCTCCGCCAAAGGAACCTGCGAAGCTTCCTCCAAAGTTGCCACGCTCCATCTCGATGGCGCGGTCAAAGCTGGCACCGCCACCGCCACCCATGGCCAGGCCCATGCGCTCAATGCCGGCGCCTAGGGCTGGACCCATGGCAGGACCCATGCGCTCCAGGCTGTTGGCGCCCATTCGCTCCAGGCCCATGCGCTCCAGGCTGTTGGCGCCCATTCGCTCCAGGCCCATGCGCTCCAGGTTGTTGGCGCCCATGCGCTCCAGGCCGGTGGCCATGCGATCCATCACGGGGCCCATGCGCTCCAGGCCAGCCCCCATGCCTGCGGGCACCATGCGCTCCATGCTCAGGCCCATTCGCTCGATGGCAGGGCCCATACGCTCCACACCAGAGCCCATGCGCTCAATGGTCTGGCCTACGCGGTCGATGGGCGCGGCCATGCGCTCAAGACCGAAGCCCATGCCGGCACCCATGCGCTCCACGCCAGAACCGATGCGCTCCATGGTCTGGCCCATGCGCTCGATGCTGGAGGCCATGTGGTCGAGGCCCAGTGGACCCATGCGCTCGATGCCGGAGCCCATGCGCTCAACTGAGCCCATGCGGTCCATGACCAGGCCCATGCGCTCGATCTCAGAGCCCACACGATCCATGCCATGGCCCAGGCCTGCGCCCATGCGCTCCATGCCGGCACCCCCAATGCGGTCAATGCCAGGGCCCATCCTCTCGATCCCAGGGACACTGCCTCCACCTCCACCTGTAAGAGGGACACAAAACACAGGCAGGTATCAGGGACTTGCACACTTGTGCGCACACCACGCCAGGAGGATGACCTGGGTGCAGAGGCTTAGGCACTTACAAGCTCAACCACAGTTCAGGATTAACTCCCCCAACAAGTTACCAGCACACATCCCTCAAATGTCAACAACTGTTAAGGCAGGAGAGTGAGGACGTCATCCTTCCTGTCTCTGTGACACAGTTGAGATTTCCATAGTAAAATTTAAAAAAAAAGAAAACCCACTCTGGAGGACTTGTGTCCACATGTATCCCGAGTTACTCTGGAAGCACCTAGTACTTGTAACTAGCTTTGTGAGCCATGGTTGTCAATTCCCCAAAATTCTGAGGTCTCCCCACCAAATCTAACTGAGAAACACTCTCCGTGAAGGAGGCGTGGAAACCCCACCCTGAGCTGGTCAGCCTGCATGACAGATTACATGAATTATGTGTGACAATTCAAGTCACTCACAACCTCTACCTCTCCCAGCTTGTCCCTGCTGATGGCCAGTCTGGCTGCATTTCCTTAGCACCTCCAGGCTTAAAGAAGCTAGTATACAGCCACGTAATTAAGAGGAGATAAAGAAAACAAACACCAACACAGACCCTCTATGTGTGCAGGCATGGAGAGCCGCTCCCAGGGAGCCTTCCTCTGTGAGGAAAACCCCCAAATGACTTGTGTATAACTCTGCGGGCTCTGGAGGAAAAGAAGTCGATGCACTGCAGAGCAGATCCTAGAAGAGGCCTAAAATCAGTTCTCAATGCCATGGCTGAGACAGACCCTGTGATCCTGCTAACTCTGGAGGAGGGTCTGGCTCCACCCCCCAAGGCCACTACCCGCCACCTCTCCATATGCGGAGCATGGGGTCCTTCTCACTCGGGCTTTACCACCGCCACTACCGCCACTGCCACCTGCCTCTGGAAAAGGTCACCTGAAGCCCACAGCCAGCCCACTACTGACCCAAGCAGCCCGTCCAAGAGGTAAATTCAAGAAAAGGAAACTCAGAAGTTTCTGAGTCTGACTAACCTCACATACCCCTCCACTTCTCCATGACTATCTCCTTAGTCATGCTAAAGAACAGCACACCAAGTGGCAAAATAGAAACACAATTTTAAGAATATTAAGACTTTCAGAGCAAAATTTCTTAGAAACTATTAAAAAAAAAAAAAAAAAGGCAAGATAACTAGAAAGGGCAGGTAGCATGCTCAAGAACATCAGAGATCGGGCTGACCCCCTGGATGCCAAAAGCAGCAGAGAACAAGGGGAAACGGTGCCCACGTGGAGTTTTAGATGGAGAGCACCACAGAAATAGCCAGCTAGCGGAGTTACCAAGGAAATGCCAAGACACTCAGAGCCACTGGGGGGTGGGGGTGAGGTCAAACTGAGAAAAGTGCATTTAGTTTTAAGTACCCATAAAAAAACATGTATTAAGGGAAGGGTACTTTCCAAAATGTTTACAGCGCTCATCACTGGGCAGTGTGACTGCAGATATCTACTTTCTGCATGATTTTCTGAATATTTATCAGTACACATGTACACTTTGGTAAGCATTCGTTAGGGATGGAACTAGTATACTTTCATAATCCGGTATTTACTTTTAGGAATTTGCAATTTTATGGTATTTAAAAACAACAAAGCCCCCAAATTGCATGGATATTATTATGACCACAATGGCTAGCACTTACACAGCACTTATGTGGGTACCCTTTTCTATGCATTAACTCATTTACTCTGCACAACAACCCTATGAGGTAGGTACCATTATATCCCCACTGACAGTATGGAAAACAGAGAGGTACAGTAACTTGCCAAATGTCACACAGCTAGGAAGAGACAGGGCTGGTTCCCACCCAGGCAGTCTATTTTAGAGCCCACGCTTTCCACCACTACACTCTACTATCCCCGGTAATAACAGCCTGTTCTAAAAATCAAAACATCAAAACTAAGCGTTTCCTACCTCCTCCCTGCTTTGCAATGATCTCTCCTCTCTTCAGTGCATTACTTAGGATTTCTAAGGAAATCAGGAAGAAAAAAAAATTAGCCAAATTTCTCTACGGTAACAGAAATTTGTTTATTACAGATTCCAGAGTAAGAATATTACTAATTTAAAAATAAAACAAGGAAAGGGGGAAGGGGTTAAGAAATACACATACACAGACAGATCATTTTACTAGAGTAAGAGTCCTTGATGACGGGTCATGATACCAGGATCCCATGTAGCTCCAGAGTCTGAGACCCAGTTGGCAAGACCACCTGGGAATGTGCCCAGCAGAGTTAAGTAAGAGCCAGTGTGCACCAATGAAGTGAACTTAGAAAATCAGAGCAAGAATGGAGCCAGCAGCACAGTCTTCTAAAGCTGGTCCAGACCCTCCGTACGACTCAGGCTGAAGCCTGCACTCTCCCCCACCAGATGCAAGCAACACCTCAGTTACCCTCCAGCGAGCTAAAGCTGTGGCTATACTTACTGCCAAAACCCTGAAAACCAGCAACTGTGCGCAGTGCTTAAGTATGACCTCATTACCAAGTCGTGCCTGGAAAGATTCCAGTAAGCTGAGCCCACCGGCCCCACCTGGAAGGTGCTGGGTGTTATGATGACTAAGTGACAGACAAAGCTTCAGGAAAATAAAAACCCAAACTCATCCAGAACACGTTCAACACCTTGTCCAAAGCAGAAAACACTGTTGCTTGTTTGCCAACAATTCATCCAAACCTCTTTAAAGTCTAACGCTATACGGTTAGTATACTAGCTTTAAAAAGATTCCTCTCGGCCTTTCCCTGTGTCAGGAAACGTGTACCCACCCCCCTACTCTGGTCCCAAAGTGTGCTCAGCAATGTGGACAGATAGCCACAAAGCACATCTCATGTTATGACCAAGACCACAGAGATTAACCCTAATCCCACAGATGTTTCTGGTGCTACAACTACCTGTGACAGGAAGGACGTGGGAAAGCATACCAAGAAAAACAGACCTCTGGCCTGCAAGCAAGCAGAGCTTACTGACTCGGTGACACCTGCAATCTTGCTCAGCATACCCAGGCCCAGCTTCACGTTCCTAAATTGGCACTGAGATCAAAAGATTCCTTGCAAAAGCTCCACAACTGGCACACCACTGATTTGAAGAGAAAGAAAAAATTCTTTTCATGGCCATTCACAGACCTCCCTGTTCTGACTCTGAACTTGAATCTGTTCTTCCTACCCCAGGTAGACCCTCACCTCCAAGCCTCTGCACCTGATGCTGTCAGTCCTCTCCATCTGCCAGCACACCCTCTAGTTACACTGAGCCCTCTCACACCCAGCCTCCTCTAGCTTAAACTCCATCTCCCACCCAGTCCTGCACTCCTGCTCGGACTGCTCTCAGCAGAACACTTCTATCAACCCCGTAGAAACTGATCACCTTTGTGTGTTCCTCACCTTGGCGGCCAAGGGCCTGGGAACCAACACCTTTCATTGGCACCCTCACTAAGCCACTTCTATGTACAGACTCAGGGTGCTGCCCTGAGTCACTAAGCACCGTCTCCTCAACTGTACCACCTCCTTCAAGATGAAGGATCCCATATCTACATCCCTGCACTGCCAAGAACAGCGGTTTACAGAAACACGCAAAGATCTACTGCCCTGATGGTACAGCAGGGACACTGAATGGGGAGACACTACAGAAGGTAGCACCAAAAACAATTCAACTTTCAAGTGAAAAAACCGAGAGGGAGAGAAATCAATCAATGAACAAACAAAACAAAACACCCATCCAGGCCAACTGGTCCGAAACCCCAACAAACTCAGACACCTTTTACTAAATTGGGCGTGATCACAAGGAGCAGCAGGGACTTCCAGAACAAAGCCCTTTGCTCCTGCACTTTGGGAGGTCTCAGGACAAAAAAACAAGACAGTCTCAATCAGAGAGAAGGTGGCAAAGTAGGAGATAGCAAGGCCTACAGATGACATTTCTATACAGGTCGGGACCGGGAGTTTCCTGTTGCCATGAGATATGACCTCACCAGATCTACCCCTTTTCCACGAACCAGGACAAGGCCACCAGCCTCCTCACAGAGGCTGAGAGGCACCAGAGTGGTAAAGGATTAAAGGCCTAAAAGCAGGAAGAAGTGCCTATGAAAGCAAAGTCATGTGCCATCTTGTTCATCTCACCCTCGTTATCCACAATTTGCTACCTGCAGCCAAATGACAAGTTTTTAAATATTTTTTAAAATATCCTGCTGTTGCAGGACACAAAAACAAAATCAATCATACACAATTAGAAACTTTTGGCTGACCCAGTCACATAACTCATCCCCAAAATTCTAAAGCTTTGGAATAATCTAAAGCAGAATCAGTCAGTCATATGAGACAAGTACAAGGAGGAAAATAAGGGTAATCTTCCTTACCAGCCTAGTAAGACACAGACAAATCCTTCCAGCTACCTAACTGCCAGCAGGGAAAAAGAGAAACAAGTCTCCACCAAACAACTCTAATCTGAGGAAAACAGTCTTCAATAGTTCCTGATTTTCTTGGAGAACACAACACAAGGAAGATGAGAGTCCTAGAAATAATCTGCAGAAGAATCTGGTCTCACTGATGAGCTGGATGACGAATCTTTCTAGGACCTTCATAAATTCTAAGAATATATCTAATACAAATTTACACAAAAGGGCTTAAAATCCGCACCCTTAACTCAATGGGTCCCCCCAAAACAGAGGCTGAGCACTCTGAGGTGGTCCCCTAGAAGCTTCACTACGGCCCAGTGCTACACTGAGGCCTGCCAGCATCAGAAAACTCCCCCAGTTCCCTGAAGCCTCTTTTAAAGGCACCGGCAAGCACACCATGCCGTCTGTTAACTAGACCACAGTGCCCTGGACAAGGGAACTCACACCCCACTCAGCAGGGTCTCAGAAACTTCTACCACTCCAAAGAGCCAGTGCCATGTAAATGCAGTGGTTTTAACTCCCACAGCAAGCAAACACCTTACACCAATGCAACCACAGAAACCCCTTGGAAGGACTAAAGAAAAACGGTGCTATGGACACCAGTAAAAAAATTCAAAGACCAAAACTTCTTACCTAGGTCTAGAAAACGTTCGATTTTTTAAGACTATGGAAAAACAGCTGACTTTGCCTAAAAAGAACCTCTGACCTGAGCGTGAGCCTGCACCCCAGGGGATGACCCCGCCCACGTGAGGCCTTCTTACCCATTCCTCTGCCAAGGGGCTCGCCAAAGCTTCGAGACATTCCCATCTTGTTTCTGGCAAAGTCTCTCTCAAATCCTCCACCCATGACACGCTCCATCTCTGTGGAGAAAAACAGTACCCTAGGCCTTTCCAGGAATACCACCGCGTTCGACATAACAAAGGCACTACAGGTACACAACGGCCACCACCAAGTCAGGATGTTCACTCTTCCTTAAGAGAAACCATCATCCGCCCTCTTTTCCTTAGAAGTCACCTGAAGTGAATCCCTGAAAACTACCTACCTTTAATCCATTAAGGACTAACTAACAACTTCCACTAGAGCCCCCCAGCGCGGAAGGCACACCAAGCACCTGCTCCCACACCACGCACGAGGCGCGGGCGCGCGGGCGTCAAAGACAGGCTGCCAAGCCCGCACTCGCACGGACTTCCCCCGGCCCTGCCCCACCCAGGGCTCCCCACGCTGCGAGGAGTGCACGGAATCTTCACACCAGCCCGCAACATCACGCCCCTTCACAAAGAAAGAAGCTCAAATGCCTTAGTAACTTGTCTAAGGCCACATGCCTCGTGAAGGGGTGAGGCAAAGGCTGGAACCTAAGCCCAAGGCAAAACTCCATGCTCTACTGACACAGGCACATCCACACAGAACACAGAAACACGCCTGCGTGTACTGGGCCTTCTCTAACAGAGGTGGTTTCATCTACACACAGGTGTTGGTAGTAACCTCATTACTTTTTTCTACACTGAAATCAAGACTTATGTTTTGCAAAAGTCTCTTAATAAAAACAAAGGTCTTGGGCGCCTCGGTGGCTCAGTGGGTTAAGCCTCTGCCTCTGGCTCAGGTCATGATCTCAGGGTCCTGGGATCAAGTCCCGCATTGGGCTCTCTGCTTGATAGGGAGCCTGCTTCCTCCTCTCTCGTTCTCTGCCTGCTTCTCTGCCTACCTGTGATCTCTGTCAAATAAATAAATAAAATCTTAAAAAAAAAAAAAAAAAGTTCTTGGGGCGCCTGGGTGGCTCAGTGGGTTAAGCGTCTGCCTTCCACTCAGGTCATGATCCCAGGGTCCTGGGCTCCCCACCAAGCAGGGAGCCTGTTTCTGCCTCTCCCTCTCCCTCTGCCTGCTGCTCCCCCTGCATGTGCTCTCTCTGTCAAAAAAATAAATAAAATCTTTAAAATAAGTAAGTAAGTAAATAAAAACAAAGGTCTTTTAGCTTCTGTGGGAAAAGCCTTACCACAGCTGTCACCTGCTGGAGAAAGCCTTTGATGATCCCATCACTGGCTACTTCTTTCCTCTAAATCAAGACAAGATGTGTATCTTACTGTGTCTCCCTCCCACACCGAGAGGTCCTTGAAAAATCTAGTTAATCACGTTGCTCCTTAGAAATCAGGTAAACAAGTGCTATATAATGACCACCTTTTATTGCACAACTACCAAAAATGGTTACATGCAGCTCAAGTCCCTACACTTTCAAAGTGAACACGTCTACCAAAGGGGAGGAAGCAGGCTAGCCATCATGAATTACGCAGCAGAGGGGCACCTGGATGGCAGTCTCTTAAGCATCTGCCTTCGGCTCAGATCATGATCTTGGGGTCCTGGAATCAAGCCCTACATCAGGCTCCCTGCTCATCAGGGAGTCTGTTTCTCCCTGTCTGCCTCTGCGCTCCACCATTCGTGCTCACCCTAATAATAAAAGTAAAAATCTTAAAAAAACAACAACAAAAAAACAATGGTGCAGCTGCAATGATGAACTTGCTATCATAGTCTGAATCAACCCAACTGAACCGCGTAGGTTGGTGCCATGCCATCTGCCGAAAATGTAACCACCTTGCACAAGCTTGCGTGTGGTCAGTCCGCAGAAGGGAAATCCCAGAGTGGCACTCTTAAGGGACAATGCTCTGCTGTACTCCTTTAATTCCTTATCATAAAGAAGGCAGCACTCTGCCCCCTTGAGATAAGAAGTCACATGCAGGTATCAATTTGTCAGCAAAGGCCTCAGAACTCCTCTTCCCAAACAAAAAGAAAACTAAACAGAACTCGTCTTCCCAACTGTTAACAGGCTCTACAGTTCAGGGAACCCTCTGTGAAGTCCAACGAACTACCCAGAAAGAGAGTTCTCCAAGTCAAATATTGTGTCATATCACTGTCTGGCGCTCAATGACTTTTTAATTTGTAATTTTTAACATCCACGCTATCAGGACTTGACCTGTACTGCTGATTGGCCCTGAGAATGATTTCTAATTAGTCTGATGTCAACACCTACCACCCTGGTAGATACGTTTTGGTCACCAACTAAACATTAAATTAAATCCAAAACATCTTTATCAACTTTTCCTCTGATAAAGCTGATTGCACTCAAAGCTCAGAACGCAGCTCAAGCAGAAGTCGTCCCTGCTGTCTGCCGCAGCGGGTAATGAGGAAGGACTCAGAGTACCTGCATCTGAGAACATCTAAGAACAAGGCATCAAAACACATCCTCTCAGTGTGGCTCTCCAAGGGAATCAGCTCTTTGAACCTTTGATCACCAAGCCGAGAACTGTGACTGTGGCATTCCACCTGCCAGGTTACTGGGGGACTTTGCCCACATGGCTCAGCACATCCCCACCCCACCCCCATCCACATCTAAGCCACATCACTCCACTCCTCAGAGCAATAACCCCACCTCCTAATGACTCATCTGTTTTGAGTAAACACTTTACCAAGCCAGACTCCTCCAACTCTCACTTTTTATTAGAATTCCTATACACATTATGAGCTACAGGCTAGCCTGAAAGTACACTGGAAATGCAGACCTTTGTCTTCCATTCCTAATGGTGAGGACTTCCCTACTTCTTTTTATCATCATCTAGAACCAGGCAAACCCATGAAGGGCAGTTTAATCATCAGAATTTTCTTTCCAGTCTGACAGTTACAGTCTATCCTAGGCAGATAGATGCTCTCTTGCTGTCTTCACATTAAAGGATACCGCAGGTCAGCAAAGAAACATTTAAATGCAAAACATTAAGGACTTTCCATCCCAGGGAAGTTTAAGGGAAGCAACATCCCCACAGGTTGGGGAGAGGGGTGGTCAAAGAGTCAGCCAAACCCCAACGGATTTCAGAAACACAGTCTGCAGGGTTTCTCAAGGAACACTCTACAGCCCCGCTGAGAAGGGGCTGACGCCCATGCTGGAGGCAGTCCTGAAAAGGGCAGGATCACAGTGTGACTAAGAGCCAGGCTCTGGAGCCAGAGAGCCGGGATCCACATAAATCCCATTATTACTAGCCATGTGACCTTAGGCAAGGCACTCTGGGCCTCAGTTTCTGATGAAATGGTGATACAAGTACCTACAAATCATGTGGTTCTTGCAAGGACTAAATGAAAAACCAGTTACTATGATAATATATTTCTAAGTCGAAAGCTCTGTTAGATGTGAAGGACAGTACACCAAAATGTGCACTATGTAACTGCTAAATTAAATCAATGTCTCTGCTCACAACTCAGTTATCAGAGCAGATAATCAAGAGCTGATGCCATCCAGCACTCTGGGAAAGACAGGAATTTGCTCAAAAACCCCAAAGAAACTAAAACTAATCCCTTACACCTGAAGACAATTTTAAAGTGAGCAAAACATAACCACAGGTATCTACAGGATGATTGCTAGTGCTGGAGACAAAAAAGCTTTACTATTTTACTGGGTAATTATCGGGGAGGTTCGGAACACAGGACACACAGTTTAGTGACTAACGGGATTAACACTTACCTACTAGGAAGTCTGACTTCTGAAATACAAACTTGTGATTTTAATAACACTTAAGGCAATTCAGAGACATCTAATTCAATAGAAAAGTGGAAGGGGCAATTATTCATTAAAAATGGGTGTGCTGCCTCAAGGACACCCAAGAGACAACAGCGAGCAGGGGCAGGTGAAAGCAGGAAGGTGGCATGACACTTACCATTTATTCTGCCCATGTTCATCCCTGATCCAAATCGACCCATGTTTTCCATACCGCCACCAAAAGGTCCCTCCATGCCTGCAAGAGACATTCCCATTTAAGTACCATTCCAATGACACCGCTTACACTAATCAGGAGAAGAAAGATGTTTTCACAAGTTTCACCCTGAGCATTTCCTGCCAGGAATTTCCTTACGTAGTGTAAGGGCTTTTGGGGAAAAAATGCTAGTCCCCTGCCTAAAAATCGCCATCATCAAAAAGCTAATCTGATCCAACCCCTTTAACAGACAAGCAAAGAGAGGCCCAGAGAGATGGAGTGATTTGCCCAAGGTCACAGAGCTAGTTAGTGAGAAAGCCAGAACCAAAAGCCAAGATACGGGTGCTGGAAAAACTGATGGGTATTTCTAGGCTCAGACTTTTTGGAAAACAAAGAGAGAATTCATGCAAGGCTAAGGGAAAAGAGAAAGGTGAGAGAAAACCATACCTAAAAGTGATTACATTTGTACTTCATTTTAAATCTCTTACCTCCCATTTTATTTATTCCAAATCCTATGCCTTCCATTCCCATTCCTTAAAAAGAAAAAGTCAATGCAAACTAAAATTATGTCAAAGCAGTAACGTTTGAACTTAAAAAGCACAAGAAATTCCACATCAGCAAATGAACAAAAAATACCCTGGTTATGTATATATTTTAATTGTCAAGGAAAAGGGGGACGGGAGGGGGTCTACCATCTCACCTGTCAAATTATCACGTTCCAAGAAACTATGTCTTTAACAAAAGACTTTAACAAAATAATCACATGACTCAAAATTCTTTAGGGCCCACAAACAGTTTTAATAAATAACCAAGTCAGACCACTTTAAACACGATATATAATCACAAACTGAACACTCACTTTTTGAGAAGTTTATTTTAGGGAATCTAAGTTTAAAAATCTCTTTTTAAAGATAAAATTCCCTAAATAAAAAGCAGTTCCTAAAGACACTGAGGCTTCCCTCCCCACCATCCCTTTCTTCTTAGGCATTAGTCAGGGCTCGGGGGCGGGGGCAGGACACTCATAGGGCCAAGCGAGAGGATGGTCCAGGGTGCTGAGGTAAGCCCAGAGTTTAATCTGGGAGGGAGACAAGGGATATGCAGAACTAACAAGTAGCAGGGTGAAGGGACATCCATCCTGCAACTCAAAGGATTTCAAGAGAGACCTAAGTCTGTGGTGATAAAAATGAAGTCATTCTTAATAGTATATAAATGCCTCATTGCACAGAATGAAAATGCTAAACAATTTAAAGTCTATTCTCACAGAGCTTTCATTCACCAATTATTGCTCACCTTCTTGAGCAAAGACACACACTGAACACCATGCCTCTGCAGCCTGTGGCAGCTATGCTGTCCTGTAATGAGGCCCTCCACGCCTTTTTATATCCATCAATGCCTCTACCATAGTCTAGAAGCCGTATCCACACCAGGCAAGAGTCCAAGGGGTGTCTGCGTAACGTAACAGACTGGCAGTGTTGTGGTCCCATGGTCAGAGACCTATAGTCTCTGTCACTAACTGATGGTGTGACCTTGAGCAAGACCAACTCTCTGGCTTGTCTCCTCTTATCAAACAGCTTAACTACCTCGGCTCGGAAGGTCATGAAAGGCTAAATTGCAACGTATAAGTAACTTTAGAAAAAAAGGATTCAATTCAGTAAAAATATAAAATACCGCTTTTATCAAAATGAATCAGATAAATAAGGAGGGAGTTCTGCCCCAATGAAATCTTTATTCCATTTGAAGTACTCAATGTCCAATTATCCCGATAGTTCACCTGAGCTAACTAACTTGCCCAGACACCTCCAAAGCACGCTGTCGTTCTCACCTGCGGGTCCTAGGTTTCCCATGCCAATGCCTTTATTCAGGTGATTGGCATCAATCGGCTGTCCTCCTGGGCCTAGCCCCATACCAATACCACCAAGTCCATCTGAAAAGAAAAGAGAAAGTTCTAAGTGTAGAGTCCGCTTAGAAAACCGTAACCTTCCAAGGGAAAAGGTCTTTTTCTACTGTGTTGTAAATGTCACACTCCATTCCCATCCTCCCACCTCCACAAGCAAACCCAGGACCTAATTCATATTTGGGGGCTGCCCCTTCCAAGACAGAACTTCTCATATGCAGACTGGAGTTTGTGATATATATAAAACAAGGACAAGTGAAAATCAGTTACTTGAAAATTACAGAGAATGAACCACCCAAATGTAAGAATCACGTATACTTATTTGTTTCCCTAAATCTCGAAATGAGAAATGCTTGATTTAAAAAGGCTATTAAAGCGATGCATAGGTAGACAGCTCAGTCGGTTAAGCATCTGCCTTCGGCTCCAGGTAGATCAAGTCCTATACCAGGCTCCTTGCCAAGCAAGGAGTCTGCTTCTCCCCCTGCTTGTGCTCATGCTCTCTCACTCTGGCAAACAAATAAATAAAATCTTTTAAAAATAAAATTAAGAGGCACCTCAGTGGCTCAGTGGGTTAAGCCTCTGCCTTCGGCTCGGGTCATGATCCCCGAGTCCTGAGATCAACAAGCCCCGCATCGGGCTCGCATCAGGCTCTCTGCTAGGCGGGGAGTCTGCTTTCCCCTCTCCCTCTCTGCCTACTTGTGATCTCTGTCAAATAAATAAATAAAATCTTAAAAAAAAAAAAAATTTTAAATAAATAAATAAATAAATAAAATTTAAAAGGCGATTAAGGACATCGGGTGGCCAGCAGCACAAATGTGCCCAATCTCCACCTCCCAACCTTGAGCCCGAAGGACTTTCCCAAGAAAAAACAATGCTATAAGCCAGCCAATTAACGTACTGGTCATATAGCATTCTCTGACTCCACTGTGGGCCATTTTCTTTCTTTCTTTCTTTCTTTTTTAAATTTCATTTACTTATTTGACACAGAGAGAGAGAGAGAGAGAGATCGCAAGCAGGCAGAGAGGCAGGCAGAGAGGGGGAAGCAGGCTCCCCGCTGAGCAGAGAGCTGGATGTGGGGCTCGATCCCAAGATCATCCCAGGCAAAGGCTAAACCCACTGAGCCACCCAGGCGCCCTGTGGGCCATCGGCCATTTTCTTAAGAGTGAAGCTAGTGTTCTCTGCTGCCCAGAGAGTTTCCTAACCTGTGGCTCAATACCCAGCCCACCCTCAACTTCACGCTCCACAAACAAGCCAGCAAAGCAAGAATACAGACCAGTCTCTAAACAGCCAACAAAACCTCATGGTGTAAGACACCTGCGCCACTCTCAGTGACCTTGGTCAGAGACTTAAAACACTACAGGGTGAGATATTTTTAAATGGAAACCAAGTTCATTAAAAAAAAAAAAGAAAAAAACACAAAAAATCCTGATACCAGTTCCCAGAAAATCTATTGAACAGCTCTGTTTTTCAAATGCATAGAAACAGCAGCAAGGGATCACAGAGATCACCAAGGTTACTTACTCCCCAAAGCAGTCTCTGAAATGTGCTAGGAGACCAAAAGTCATGGATAATAGGCTCCCTGGGGCCCAGGGTGTGCCAGCCCGGGCTCCCAAAGAGCCCTTGTCCCACCTCCTCTAGGCATAAAAGTCAACAAGAACCATCGCCCTGACCCTTGGGTGACCACTGCCAACTGGTCACACTGATTAGGACAAAGAAAGGTGGTCCTTCTCTAAAAAATTTAAATTTCAACAGAAGCCACCTTCTACTCTTGAAGCCACTGACATCTCCTCAAAACCCACCTCCATTATGCTTCCACAATGTTAAACTACAAAGGCACTCGGTTTTTGTTTATTTTTTTAAGATGTTATTTGACAGAGAGAGATCACAAGCTGGCAGACAGGCAGGCAGAGAGAGGGGGAAGCAGGCTCCCCGCCGAGCAGAGAGCCCGATGCGGGGCTCGACCCCAGGACCCCGAGCCTGACCCGAAGGCAGAGGCTCAACCCACTGAGCCACGCAGGCGTCCCCCACCCCCCCAGCAAAGGGATTCTTATCAGTGTTCTAGTCTAGGCTCCCATTCAATTCTATCTGACCTGGGCCTTAGGCGTGAGTCCCTCTCCATAAACAGTCCCTGGCCCCCAAAACAGATCCACCCCAACTGCCCCACCGGGAAGAAGTTCTCCCAATCCAGCATAAGCAAGCCCTCCTCTCCTGCCACTTAACCACCAGCTTCGTCCTGAGTCCCCCGCACTCCTGCTGCTAGAAGCACTCACTCTCGCCGCTTGCCTATGCTCGGGTTTCACTCAGCCCTGTGGGCTTGCCAGAAAACATGCCTAGGGCTTCACTAACGTGCACCATCTCCATCTGTGAGGTGACCAGTCACCTAGTCTTGCCTGTTGGCGATGTTCACCTGCATGTTTCGAGTGACCCTGTATAAAAACCTAGACTGTTGTACTTCCCATACCGTACGATGCATCCGAAGTGTGTAGCTGGCGGGGTCTAGTTCAGCCGGAGTTGCGTACTACTACCGCCGCCACCTCGTTCTGAAACGCTGTCATCGCCTCGAAAACAAGTCTCCAGTTACCCTTCTCCCCAGGCACCACTACCCTACTTTCTGTCCACGGATTCACCCATTCTGAGGATTTCCTGCAGACGGGGTCCAGGTCCAGCCACGCTGTGGCGCTCTCTAGTACTTCGTTCCTCTGTAGGACTAACACCCCGTTCTATACATTTACCACTTACTCACTGACCACCTGCAATCACGCTGCTAGGAACACCTGTATGTCAGGTTCTCTGGGGCTGCAGTTTTCAGGTCTCTGGCGTATACCTAAGAATGGCACTGTTGGGCCATAAAGTATAACCAATCTCTTCTGAACCCCAAGTGCAATTTGGTTTTAATTTCCTTTGCAGTTCCTGGTTCTTCCTTTCACAGAACACTTTAAAAACGCCCTACTACACGCTCTAGGATGTCGTCTGCCTTACCACAAAGTAATCCTAACAACCTTTCCTAAGCTGTGACTCTGTTCATTCTGTACCCTGAGAAATCTATAGAAAAACAAAAACCAAATCCTTTTTGAAGCTTTCCCTCAAGAATCATGAAGAGAATTACAGAATAACACCACACAAGCTCGAGGGTAAATGTAATTTTCTGGGTTTGGTTTTTTTGTTTTTTGCTTTTTTTTTTTAATTTTATTTATTTATCTGAGATAGCAAGAGCTAGCACAAGTAGGGAGAAGCAGCAGGCTCCCCCTCTGAGCAGGGAGCCTGGTGCAGATTCCTCCTGGACCTGAGCTGAAGGCAGATGCTTAACCTACTGAGCCACTTGGGTGTCCTTTCTGGCTGATACTAATCAAATTCAAAACCTAAGCCACACTGAGACTACTTACGGGGAAGTTGCTGTGGACGCTCAGGAGGGAAAAAATCTCCCTTTGGTAAGGCCCTCTCATCCTGAAAAGAAAGGTAATAAATGTTAGTATTCCTTAAAGCACAGCTTTGCAAGAGCAAAAGATGGAAACAACTCCCAACAACAGAGAAACAGCTAGAAAATTACGGTCCACCTATGCCATGGAATAACATGTAAGTATAAAAAAAAAATTATAGAAAAATACCTTTTGTGTAAAGGAGGGAAGGATAAAAATATACATCCATGTTTCTATGGGGAATGAATGGGAACGGGGTACAAAGTAAGGGCAAGACTCTCACACTGTATCCCTTTCATGCTTTTTGACTTTTGGGTCATATAAAGCAATTATCTACTCAAAAAACCAAACTGATGTTTAAGGTAACTACAATACCTCTTCACAGTTCCTTTTTTCTTTGTGAATTTGAGCCCTACCTAGATAGTCCTCAGCATGTTCCAGTCATGCTTGTATGAATTCATTATGCCCCACGGCACAGCCACGGCAGGGCTAAAGGTGATCACTGAAGTGCTTCAAAAGCAGCTCAAAGGCTGTCTGAATTAGACTGAGTACGGTCACAACATACACGACACTGGCTCAACGTCCTAATGCAATACTAGGAAAAGTAGAAGTCAACATACAAAACCGATCACTTCCTTAAAGCAGGACACTCAACTGACCACCTGCCCATGCCAAAAAGAGGCAAGCACACAAAGGATAAGCACCCCAAGAGCTGCACAAGCGAGCAAAAAGTGCTCAGGAATTTGCTCATCATACTGTACACCCTATTTAGTGCAGATTGATCCATAACTACTGCAGAAGGCCTGTGTCCGCTGTAAGTCATCTCTTATTTTTGCTAGACTTGTTTGAATATGTTGTGCAGGAGGAGACCCTATTAACTTACCATTTTCACGTGCATTGGTCTATCAAATAGCAGTTGACCATTAAACATAGCTGATATTACAATTAAGGTTATTTCTTGCAATTCTAAAAACATGCGCAGCAAGAGAGAAATACAGAAGGAAAAAATACTCCAACTGCTAACAGCCCCTCTAAACAGTGAACTTAGGAGTTTTGGTTTTTCATTATACTTACAAAATATCTGTTTCTATAATAAGCATAAATGCAAAAATAAACAGAACTCAGGGCTGTGCAGGGGAGTAAATGTCGGCTTATGCCTCAGGTGCAGAGCTTTGTTCGCATAACCTGAACTTCTCACCAGGCCATCTTCCTCTGTACCAGCATGAGTTTTCTGGAGGAGTCCACTGGGCCAGGTACCCCACCCTTTCTTGAACTACCATGTTTTCTGGGTAAGATACACAGTAACAGCCTTATCTGAGTTTAGTGACTGTGTTCATGTGTGACATTTTCCGCTGTAACTACAAAGATATAACTCTAGGGTCAGAGAGAAATGCTGCTTCTAGCATGAGGTCAACTCATTGGAGAAATAGGGCCTAGGACTGATACATGAAATAACAATGGAATTTCTCTCCAGAGGCACATTCTTTATAGACATCTCCCTTCAAACCAAACTTCTCTAAAAAGAGAACACTGGAAAAGATCACTCGTGGACATGTGCCTCTTTTTCTCTCTATGCGGTACTGACTGAATCAATTCCATCACAAGAACTTTTAAACTCCACAGTAACGCCATTCCCTCCAGCCACTTAGGAAATATTAATAAAGTTACCACCTTCCCCCAAAAAACCTATATCGTTAATACAACATTAGGCCAAATTGTTCACCCAAGAGTTGAATTCTGATAAAAGGATACATATAGCCTGCACAGCTTCAATGGACTGTTCAAAAGTAACAGTGCCTATTCCACGACTCTTTCCATCTTTATCCTCAAGAATGTCTGCTCGGACCACCACACCAGCCATACTAAATACTTCCTTCAGTTTCTTCCAGCCAACTTTATAATCCAGCTGATCAAGAGAAAGGAGAGAAAATCCTCAATGCAGACATCTTTAGAAAAAACATTTTCACTGTATAAGCACAATATGCTTTGGTTGGAAACAAACATCTAAAAATAACACATTATTTTTATTACACTGGGCACAGGCTCAGCCAACAGAGCACGCAGCTCTTCATCTTGGGAGGCATGAGTGCAAGCCTCACGCTGGGTGGAGAGTGTACTTAATAAAAGTGATAATATATAATAAATAAATAAAAATAAATAAATAGGGGCGCCTCAGTGCCTCAGTCGGTGAAGCAACTGCCTTCCGCTCAGGTCGTTTCTCACGACCCTGGGATGAGCCTCACAGCAGGCTCTCTGCTCAGCAGGGAGCCTGCTTATCCCTGTCCTTCTGCCCTCCCACCCGGAAATTACCCTCTCCCGAACAAATAAAATCTAAATAAATAAATAAAATGTCACAAAAACTTATCACCTACAGTACAATTTTTTAGACAGGATTATGAAGCCTGGTCTTAACGGCTATTCACTGTCTCTTTTCTCTAAAAGAACAGGTCAACTCACCTCATACCTTTCAAATTAATGCTTACTTTGTGAAACATTAAAAAAAATTTTTTTTAATTTTTTTTAAGACCTTATTTGACAGAGAGAGCGAGCGAGAGGGGAATATAAGCAGGGGAAGTGACAGAGGGAGAAGCGGGATTCCTGCTGAGCAGAGAGCCCGAAGCGGGACTTAATCCCAGGACCCTAGGATCATGACCTGAGCAAAAGGCAGAGGCTTAACTACTGAGCCACCCAGGCACCCCTAAGAAAAAATTTTTTTCTTTTTTTGGTTTACCATCATCCTCCCCAACTCACTTTCCTTTAGTTCCCCTTGCAAATAGAAAGGGTATTACCTTTCACCCCAGACACAAGAGGGAGGGAAATGTCAGCCTTGCTCATATACTTTTTTGACGGGCACCTAAATAAACCCACAGGGAATGCAGACTCAGCTGCCACTTCTGTAACCAGCAAATTCAGTAAACACGGCCCCAAAAGGACCATGGTCAGGCCTGTGACTTATCACTGCAGTGGTCACTATGGGACAAAGTCCAACTTCAAATTTTTTTAACAGATCAAGAAGAGAACATAACCCTTTTTCCTTAAGATTTTATTTATTTACTTATGAGAGTTGGGGGAGGGAGAGCACAGTGAGCAAGAGCGAGAGAGAGAGAGAAAGAGAGAAGCAGACTCCCCGCTAAGAAAGGAGCCCAACGCAGAGTTCGATCCCAAGGCCCTGAGAGATCACGACCTGAGCAGCAGTCCAAAGTCAGATGCCTAACCAAGCCACCTAGGCACCCCAAGCATAACCCTCTTTTTAAAATTTTTTCCTCTCAAACAGAAGAATGACTTTCACGACATATTGACAAGATGATTTCATAAAGTTCTGATTTTCTACTTTAGACAGTATTTCCATTTACTTACATTTGCTACAAATACTGTGCTTCCAAGTCTTCCAGCCTGCAATGCATGGATAATCTCATTTGGGATGTTAGGATTATTTAGGATACTGGGTGGGATATTAATCATTCCTGGGCCACCTGGTCCCATACCCATCCCACCGGTCGTAGCCATCACCTTTTGCATTGCTCTCCTGGCATGTTCACCATCAGGATCCTAAAACAAGCACAGAAGTGTTAGATTTAACTGACCCAGTGACACCTAAGACCATGATCTCACAAAAAGTGATATTCCCAAAACTCCAGAGATTGAGAAGTCGTTGGAAAGCATGTCTCGAAATCTATAACAAGAAATCCAAATGAACTCAACCAGCAGGCTAGGAAGAGTTCCAGCCAAAGGAATAGGAGGAAAGAAGTGTGTAAAATTTAGCTCCCAACTTAACTAAAAAAAAAAAGGGGGGGGAGGGCGAAGGGAGTGGTTTGATGACAGAATTAGTTGGTAGAACACAGAACACTTCCAGATGGAAATAAGATCTTCACAGGCTTGGTATAGTTGAATCTCACTAATTTTCAATGGGATTTTGTAATTTCTGATAACCCCATCAGTGATTTTTTTTCCAAAGTTTGAAAACGCAGTTCTACATCACCGAGGTACTCCAGTCCTTCACGTTTTTCAGGCGTTTGATTCGTGTTAAGGTCTGAACAGGTTTATGAAACTCTGGCATTGGCACTAGTCTTCAACTTTTTGCCCTTTCATGTGTCTCTTCAACACACAGAAACCTTAAACCCTAACATGCTTTCCTGAGTTCTGAATATACTCATCTTCCTTTAAGATGTCAACATAAGTCAGGGAGCACTCTAACTAATCAACAAAAACTTCCCTCTTCCTCAAGGGAGAAAAGATAATCTGGTTTGGATTAGATATCAAAGTAGATTAATGATAAATTCACTTTAGAGAAGAAAAAAGATTGGCTAGGTAAGAGCAGGGTTCAGGATGGGTAAAACTGGAGGCACAGAATCCCTTAACACGCATACGTACACCCCATGGGCTCGGTCTGAGCACCCCTGAAAAAAAAACAAGGCAGGCTGCTCTAAGACAAATGAGACGTTAGGAAGGCAGTAAGCGGTTGCTGAGGATGTGCTCGGCCACTATTCCAAAGTTCTTACAGGAGTGACTACTGCAGCCTGACTGACCCTCTTCATTAAAAATAACAAGCTGGTCTGCTCCATAAAATGTAGTGAAGGAATATTTCTGTCTTTTCCTAATTCCAAACAGGGACAACTCGACAATTATAAATGGTATCCACATTGTTTCAAGAGCTTACTTCTTTGACTTTCAGTGGTCTTCCACTCAGACTATGCTTGTTTAGAACTTCGGCAGCTTTTTTCATGCTTTCTTCCATCTTGAATTCAACAACGCTATGAAGAGTCAAAAGGAGATGAGTGAAACCAGTCCTACAATTTAGGAGGCTCAATTGCCAGTAAGTAACTAGACAATACTTACGCACATCCCTTTGGAGGAAGCCACAGACCAGTCAGAAGAGCAAGGAAAGGGGGAAAAAAAAGAAAAGAAAAACATAGTAAATATCAATGACAGTTACATAAATTACAAATATGATTTATGTAACAAAGTTAGTTTTTAAATTAACCCTTCTAAGGGGAAGCTCACAGGAATGTCTTGCCTTGCCTTCCTCATTAAAAGCTGGACTCCTCATTATCTCCTCTGCCTGCACATTACCAGCATTGCACTATAGTTACTGAAGTTGTAATAAGCAGACCTAAATTCAGGTTCTCCAAGAAATCACACAAACTTTAGATCTGCTTCTCTGTACTCAAATCAATTCCTTATCATACTCCTCCTAAATCCATCCCTTCCATAAATTAAAGCTCATCCTTTGATTATTCTAAGCCATTCTATTGCACAACAAAATAATTTATTTTCTCTTTAAACTAGGCCAATTTTAAACGTTCAGGTTTTAATATTTGTTTTACAGTTTACTGGCACAAAGGCGACTTTTCGGAATCTTTGGTTCACACAACTTTCAAATTCAGCAAACGACCAAGAGTAACATTTTCTAGACAAAAACACACGTTTTACATTAATATACCACCGCTAAAATTCCATGCATAATTCACACACAGCCAATTCCTCTGTTAACAAAGAGACAATGCTGCTATTGGTCCCCAGTTATCCAAATTGGGCATCCAAACAGAATACCAAAAAGCTCTTTGGCCAGCCATTTGGAAAAGCGGGACTCCCGTTTGCAAATCCCCTCCCACCCCACTCAAATGTTTGGCAAAATCAAACATAGCTACTGTAACGTGAGCACTCACTGCCTTCCTGATTTCATTCGATTCCACGCCACCATACAGTTACATTTTTCAAGTAGTAAATCCACAGAAGAAATTCTCTCAGACACTTACCCTTGACTTTCCTTCAGCGTCCATTAAGAGCTCCACGTATGTTACCTCACCAACTACAAATCAGTTTCCAGACGACACATAAACCAAGGGAGAAAAGCCAAGAAAACAATGGGAATTTAGAACAATCATCAGCAACCTTGTATGGAGCCTCTGCCTTATAAGAAAGCCCAGAAACACTCCATATTCTCTAAACCACCAAACTAGGCATTACAGGTGTGCAGTAAAAGTAGGTGAGACTCATTAACAATTATGTCCTTGATTTTCCTCCCACCACAAACAAGCTATTGCCACAGATTTCCATATCACCTTCCCTATCTGAAATACTCACTCATGACTAGAGGCAATCCAAATCTATAGGAAAGAAGTCTGCGTGCTTCACTTTTTTTGAGGAAGGGAGGCAAACGTTTTACACAATATACTTTCACAGTGAAAGCAGGTAAGCAGCGCACAAGCTGCAAAGCCACTAAACTGAGCTCAAATACTAACTACAAGGCCGTTCAAGTGTGTATATGCTCAAAGGCGCCACGTGGTGTGGCCGGCCATACGGGTACAACCCGTGCGACTGCACATGGCCCTGCACTTAGGAGGGCCACGCACTTAGTTTAATCCTCTGATGTTAATCTTGAAATCCTTAATATTTTAACAAGAGGCCTCCCGTTTTCATTTTGCATGGGGCCCCACAAAATCTGTAGCTGGCCCTGCACATGGCACCAAGCTCCAGAACTGCCAGAAGTAAGATGTTCCGATATCTGATCATAAACCAGAGCAGCATCTGGATTCTCTTCAGTGGATTAATAAGCCAGGCTTTTTTTCTTCCTGCTTTCTCAACCTCCCCCATTGAAAGACACAGATAAATGCAAATGTAGAGCTCAGTTTGCAACTAGACAAGTTAAGATTCACATAATTCTGAACTACACGGGGTGGGGGGCAGAAAATAAAGCATTTCAAAAGATTTCGCAGATTTTCCTCAAGGTTTGGATTGCCAATTCATGACCACCATGACCAGATGTTAGAACCCATCAAGAAGACAACCACCAAAATGGCTGCTGAACTTGAAGATGGCACAAAAAGAACAGAAATTTAGTGTTAACTTGGAGAAAACAATCCCTTAAGCACGCTCTCCAGAGTCAAGAAAGTGCTTCTGTCCTCAGGAATATCCTTTTTTGTTTTTTAAAGGATGATTTATGATGGTAAAGCCTTCTCCAATTCTGTATTCAAGTTTGGTTCAACAGTACAAGGGTAAAAGTAAACTTCTTAATGGCCTCAAGTCGCGCCTATTCTAATTCCTTTGCTCAAAGGAATTCGAATTATGAGGATTTTAAAATAATAGCAAGGGAAGATTTAAACGTAAGATAAAATTACTTTTAAAATAAAATTAACAATTTTAAGGGCATATTTATTACTAATATATCTGCACTGCAGCTGACAACATGAAGGACAAGTGTTCAAAGTCACCTCCCCTTGCCCTTTCTTGGAATGTTACAGAACCAAACCAGCACTTTGCACAAAACAGGAAGGAGAGAGAATCAGTGCAAAGAAATGAAAAAAAGAAATAGGGACTGGTATAATTTAACTTTTGGAGGATGCACTCCAGTTGGGCAAAAAGAAAATGAACACAGCCAAGGGACAGACATACAAATTGGCTTTATTTTAATCTTACAAAAGTAAAGCGATTCCAAAAAAGGTGCAGCCATTCCTGAGGCCATGTTTTTAAAAAGCCATTCATTTCAACAGCAGCAGCCATTTGAGGACCAACAGCCTTATCTCCACTTTGATAAAATGCCAAATAGTGTCAATACAGTGAAGAGACCTCAAATTTATTTTCTACAAGCTGTTAAATACCATCTAGTAACCTTAAAAATGAATCATCACAATATCTAACTCAAGACAACTGTAACTATGTTGTCGGAATTCAAATACTGTTGCATTTTTAAGTTTCTAGTCTGTGTCCATAAAGCTGTCACTGACTGCAACCTAGACACCAAGCAAGTTCAAACCAAACTTTTTTTTTCCCAAAAAGCTAGGTTTAGAAATTGGGACTTTTTCCACCTAACAGTCTAGTGATGGCACACATCCAACTTCAATCCTCTGCACCAAAACTTTGCTTAAAATATCCCTTTTTGTGTTTCCCCAAATGGCATCGTTGTTTGGTAAAAACAAAAAATTTACATTTAAAAAACCCTCCATCCTATCAGGTTAGCCACAGGTTAGGCAGCTGCTGTGGCTCTAGCATGAGTAATAGTGTTCCCAAAGGGAGCATCAATAATAACCAGGTCCCTCATACATTCCCAACCTCTACCCTGAGAGTCCACATCAATTCAGAGATGTAAGCAAATCAGGGTTACAGGACCTGCAGGAAGTGCTAGTTCATACTTCCCTGTAGGAGGATACTAGCAGACCACCTCTCTGTTAGTTCTACAATATTAAAACAAAAGACCTGTTTAGTGTAGTCAGTACAACTAGCAACAAAACACTGAAGGTGAAATTTGCCACCTAGTCTGGTCACATCCAAAGAAAGGAAGTTTAAAAGACCAAATCAACCAGAGCACACGAGTTAGGACTGAGAGGCAGAGTTAATAAACTGGTAGCAGCAACAGTCTCGCCCAAATGGAATTCTCAGGTTATTGATGGAAAACTACTGTTGCTCCTCTCCCTTCCTAGACATGGATGGGATCTAGGGAATCCCAAAAGAAGGTTCTAGGAAATTCTACTGCAGCTCTGAATATCAAAACATCTAAATGAAAGAACTAAAACTGTAAAATCTAATGCCCAATGTTTTCACCTACCTTGATTTTAAAATACTTCAACAAATCACCTTTAACCAACATTTACATGATTAAAAACACCGCCTCAAGCATAAAACACATCAAGAGGATAAGCAGAATGAACAAGTAACCCAAAAAGAGTCAGGTGGTCACTCGGAGCTACTGTGATTTAACACACCTGCACATATTTTTGTAACAAACACTACTTGTGTCTGTATTCTCATTTCCTTTGAAATGGACCAAAAAAAGAGAGGGAGGACAGAGGCCAAAGCTTCACTGAAGAGAATTCATATGTGAAAAGGCCTATAATTTAAAGGCGAGGGTGGAGGCGGAAGGCTCCACAGAGCAGGGCACGTTATCAAACACACCCCTCAGGTGGCCAGCTTAGAGGGGTGCACAGAACAGATGCTTATTTTAATTTGGAAAGCTTGTGTCTTTAATATACAGACAACCTGAAACCTGGCAAAATAATTACTCTACAGAAGGACTACTTGATTTATGGACGAGTTAGAAAATTAGTGAGCCCATTCTTGCTCCTACTTCCACAGTGACAGAAGAGTACCCGCTACTAGGTTGGTGGGGCAGGGACAACCCAAGTGTCCCACAGACACAAATGTGTTAGCGTTACAGGTCTTCACAAAATGCAGGCTGAATTTTCAAAAAAAGGAAAATACGAAGGAACAAAGAGACTGGATATGGATTTTTACGTATATTTAAAATAAAGTTTAGGGCGCCTGGGGGGGCTCAGTTGGTTGAGCCTCTGCCTTTGGCTCAGGTCATGGTCCAGGAATCCCAGGATCGAGTCCTGTGTTGGGCTCCCAGCTCTGCGGGGAGTCTGCTTCTCCCTCTGACCCTCTCCCTGCTCATGCGTGCTCTCTCTCTCACTCAAATAAATAAATAAAATCTTTAAAAAAAAAAAAAAGACAGAAAGAAAAGAAACTTTAGCTCCACAACCCCACAATGTAGGTTGTCTTCAAGAGCCAACAAACACTTTCTTTTGGACTACGCTTGCTCTCTGAGCCTCAGTTTCCTAATCAGCTGGAATTTGAAATTTACTTAAAACAATCCCATCAGGGGCCCCGGGGTGGCTCAGTGGGTTAAGTGTCCAACTCGGTTTTGGCTCAGGTCATGATCGCAGGGTCAAGGGACCAGGCCCCACATTAGTATTCCACACTCCGCATGTGGAGTCTGCCCGAGACACTCTCTCCCACTGCCTCTGCCCCAGCACATGCACTCTCTCACGCGCACTCTCTCAAAATAAATATATCTTAAAAAAAAAAAAAAAAAAGGCAAGCCATTAAATGAAGACAGAGGATTAAGTGCTTAAAGAAATCTTTGCTTACACAAGTTAAACTGACTGCTGGTAAACTTGGGATTGAGAGCAAACTCCATCACTGATGTTCCTTTATTCCTCACATGGTGCTCCCATGTTTACTCACTGCAGGTCCAGCTCAGGCCTGTCTCTTTACAAATGCCCCACCTCGATGGTGCCAACTCCCTGGTAAGGTCAGGAGAATAAGCAGCCCAGTAATGAGCTTTCTTCACCCACAGAGGACTTCGCAGTAATGCAGCACAATGTGATTTAAGTTTAAAATTCCCAAGGTCACCTTTTTCACCTAGTCCTTAAGGTCAAACACGTTTCATGTGATCCCAATCTGTCTCCAGTGATGAAAATCAGGTAGGCTGTGAGACTGTGAAAGCATCTGCAAACTTGACGTGACAATCTCCAATCCTGATCTCCAATTACACTGGCTCTCAATTTTTTTTTTTTTTCAATTTAGCAACTCTGTGGTGTTCACAGCAGCCATTTGTCCCATGTACTATCTCTGTTAAAAAATCAGCATGATCAAAAGGAAGGACAACAGAAACCCTTCCTCTGTTCCATGAGGACACTTAGGGCAGGAAGGGCAAAGCTCACATGATTCTACAAGCTATGAAAGCTGTTTAATCCACATCCGAAACTTGCCGGGGGAGGGAGGGGGCGGTGCATAAGCCAAAAAAAAAAAGGGGGGGGGGGTAGCCTGGCTCAGAACAAAACAAAGTTCTCAATACTTATTTTTCTCTTTAAATTCATCAGTGCTGATTTCATGATACTGCCACCAAACAGCTGGGCCCCAGACAAGCTCTGTGATCCCATCCAGGAGAAAAAAATAAAGTGACCAATTCACACAATCACTGTATCATTAATAGGATCTCCTAGAATGTTGCTAAATGTTCAAATTTAAGACAGAGTATATACACTTGGTGGCCAAGAAGGGGGGAAAGATCAGGAATTAGGAAAGGGTCCATGAGCCATCTTAGGCATGGTGAGCCTTAGAAAAGCTCCTGTCTTGCCACCTGGAAGCTACTAGTCCACTTCTGAGAGGCAGCAGTTAGACAGTGTGGCAGTTACAGGACACTTTCTAGACCTTTAAGTTGAAGACAACTAATTCTAGCTTATTCTGCTGGTTTCCTGAAATAACAGAACTCTTAAGATGCAGACCAATAAAGTGGCAGAGTTGTAGTGAGTCAGGTATCCACAGCTGGCCCACTCTGGAGGTGACCTTGAGACTTTTAGGGTGGTAAGTGCCCCCAGCTGCAGTAACAAGTCTTCAAAAAACGAAAACTTACAACAGGCTTCAAGTAAATACTTCAGATTTCCGATAACCACCTAAACATATTATCTGTATGCCAAGACATGAATGAATGCAATTTTAAACCTAACAAAAAGGAGGACATTTTTGAAGAGACCTGTGTATGTGAACAGTAAATTTCTTCAGACCTCACGTGCTGAACAGAAGCATTACCGTAAAAAAATTCTCTCTTATGAAACTCTTTCACCCACAATACAAGTAATTTAAACAGAAAAATAATTAATTTAACCTATACAGGGGAGCTCTAAACAAGAACATTTTAAGATTTGTTTAAAATAACTTATTTACTGCACACCTGTAATTCTAAATTACACCACCAAAAAATACACTGAAAGGGCTGAGCCAGGGCATTCGTAGCAGTATGCCAGGGGAATATGAGAACCAGTTTGGAAGTATCCAAATAAACCACCAGGCTGGCCCCACACTTAATAGGAAATTGAGGTGAACTGCTTCTACATCCAGAAACGTCATGGCTGCTGCTGCTACCAGCTTTAAGGCTTCCAAAACTGAATTACTGAATGGTAAAGCAGTAAAAATGTCACCTACTTTATCCATCATGTCCCAAAACTGGTTCACACACTCCTAAAAATAAAAAAATAATTTGGCCTGCAATCTCGTACAAAATTCTAACAATTGCGTTTTCAAAGCCACATTCCTGGTTCTTGGAACTACTATACCTTATTATCAATGGAAGTATCGATTCAGCGGTTCAACCAAATCACGAGAACACAAATTTGGGGGTTATTCCAAAAACTAATTCGAATGAGACCCAACTGTACTGTACAGAAATTCTAAGCTTGTATTGAAGCAGCAGTCCCAAAAACCAAGAACACTGCATCTGGGATGCCACATGACACGCCCTTCAGACGAAAAGAAGAAACTTCACTCTTGCCCTAGGAGCATTGGCAGGAATGATTTGGCTGATCAAGGCAGGAAAACAAATCTCACACCAAACGTTTTTCCATCCATGTTATCTGGAGAACTACTACATGGGAGCAGCCTACATGAATGTACAGAGAAGTTCACAGTGCCTAGTGCTTCTGGCATGTCATGGTCAAATTAAGTGATGGGACAATGATGGCAGTGGGCCAGTCATAATTTCAAAACCCAATGCTGGGAGCACCAGTACACATACCAAAATAGCCTATCCAAGTAGCATCTCTGCCACTGAATGTTAATCATTTGACAATTCAAGCTTGAATCTCTTTTCATTAGGAATGCTCCAGAAAACCAATACCTTTCAGTCCTTCAAAAAGACTCCATTTAAGGGTAATTTGATTCTAGGTTTCCCTTGGAGACCTCAAGGCATCAGACACATTGTTCTCTATCAGTAGTTTTGTCTAAACCAGGGCTGAGCAATCTCTTTAGCCCTGAGTGCCACCAGCAGGGCCAAGAATCAGGAAAGAAAGGAAGACAAAAGCACAGAACGAGAATGTGGAAAGAAAGAGGATACACATGGTGTGCACAGGGGGTGAGGCAGAGGACCACGGGGACAACCAGCCTCCTAGGACCTCCTGGTGGCAGCAGAGCTTCAGTTGCTTCCCCTGCCCGAGGCCAGAATCTGGACACTGGGCCGCTACCGAAGTGCACCTGAAAGCAAAGCATCATGTAGCAGATGCCTTATCTGGAGCTCTCCGATTGCCGATCTAACCCAGGTTTCTGCCCAGGGAAAAAGCCTAACAGTTTAAATACAAGCTAATGGTTTAGAATTTAGAATCTGAGCAGCACAAGTTCCAACTACCAAATTTTGATCCCAGGAAGACATCCACAAAATTTAAGCAAACTACCTTCCCTCCAGAATTAAAGAAGCTTTAAAAAAAATTTTTAAAGGAAAAACCTCTCCCACCTAATATGAAGAAATCAAAAAATTTCCTCAACACAAAGAGGTTCCCCTCAAGCTTAATCAAAGCCCTATTAACCATATTAAGCCAGTAAAATCATTTGTAGGCCAAAGGACCATACAAACCACCCTGTTTGACACACAGGTGCATGACCACACAAAAAAGTAGGGTGGGTAAAGCGGCTTAACTCTCAAGCGTGGACAGAACACATGCTCTACCCAGATCAACTTCCACTGACAAAAAAATAACCAAGGAATTAGCCACAGAAAAGATGACACATCAACCTTCTTACCCTACTCGACCACCAGTACCATTACCTTTTTCTTTAACCAGGTCTTTAAGTGACTGCCATTTCACATCAAAAGGTATGTTTGTAATGAAGGCTCTGTATCTTTTAGTTGGATTGGCATATGGCTCAAAGCGATTGCCTCCTCTTTTTATGTTTTTCTCCTTCCTCTTCTCATTCTGAGTAGGTCGCTCTCCTTCACTGAATTCGAAGGGAAAAAAAGGGTCCATATGTTAGCACAATATGAAAGACAGTATTTGATTTGCCAGGTTTACAATTCCACACAGTTACATCCAACACAAGACTAATATTGACTTTGATCTGACACATTCAAACTCAAGTGCTCATAGAACAGAAAGGTACAGTAGTGCACTATCCTTAAAACCCACTTATCAAGAAGCCATTCCCAAGAAACTGCTCTCCTACGCCTTCATACATTCCTAGGGGCTTTAACAGAGATGGGCAAAAGAGGCCAACTCCTGGCCCAAAGTGCTTTAACTTCATGCCAGAAACAGGAAAAGAGAAGGGAAGATTTGCAAGACTATATACTATATGGAACAGAAACAAGCTGGTGCCTATAGGCCCAACCAGTTTTAACCTCACAAAGAAAAACTATCATTTTGTTCCGGGGGGAAATTATTTTTTTAAATAGGAATATAAAATGGTGCGGCCACTACAGAAAATTTGGGCAGTCACTCAAAAAGTGAGAACACATAATTACCATATGACCCAACAATTCCACTCCGGGGGTACAGATCCAAAAGAAGTGAAGGAGCAGATACTTGTACGCCAAACAGCAGCATTCTTCTTAATAGCCAAGAGGTGGAAACAACCCAAGTGCCCACCAACAGATGAAGAGAATAAAGAAAATGTGGTATAGCCATACAATGGAATATTATCCAGCCACAAAAGGCATGAAATGCTTGCTGATAGCTGCTGCAACACAGATGAAGTCTGAAAACACTATACTAAGCAAAATAAGCCAGGCACAGAGACAGAAGAGAGGTTACCAGAAGCTTGGGGGAGGTGGGAATGGGGAGTTACTGTTTCACGGATGAGAGTTTCTGTTTGGGATGATAAAGTTCTGAAAATAGACAGTGGTACAGTGCACAACACAGCACTTACTGCCACTAAACTATACACTTAAAATGGTTAAAATGACAAATTTTATATATACATTTTACCACAATAACAAAGTTTTTGTTTTGTTTTTACCAGAAAAAAGCCATTTTCTATACAACCCTAGGAAAACTGAAGTCTAACCGACCCAAATAGGTAAGACAATACACAGGAAAAGATGCCACCTTCGGCTAAAGCGGCCTGCTTTTTCGGCACAGCTTTACTTGTAATATTCTTTACCTTTGTGTGTCCAGCATCTCCACACTAACACTTCATTTCTAAGCTCCACAGATACAAATTCGGTTTAGGTTAGGACATGACGTAAGTTTCAGAAGAAAAGCAAACTTCCAAAAACACAGAACCAGACATCAGCCTGGAAGCCTAGGCCACAGCACAGAGAAACAGATCGCTGCGCGCAGCCCGGGGACCACGCATGGGCGGGTCAAGTGAAGCTACTCCACGAGCTGCCCACTCAGGTGCAGCGACCACAGGCAGACACACCAGTGAGAGGTGACCAGGAACAACTGGGATCTGGCAGACATAGGAAGTTCCTCCACTTCCTGCACTGCGTCCTGCACTTTCTGCTTACCAACCCCTATGCTTTCCACCGGTGAAAATCCAGCAACTCCCAAACCACAGAGCCTAGCAGAGACTTTGTGATCCATGACAAAAATGGAAAAACAAAAAGCCAAGATTATGGTATTAATGATTTATAAGCCTACCTTTATTTAATTAAAGGGCTGATATTTATTCTAGGATATGTCTTCCTTGTGTGGGAGAGGTAATGTTCAAATACAAGATGACAGCTAGAGGACTTTGTTCTTGTAACATATTTACTCGGATCTAAAAAATAATTTTTTTTTTTAAGTAAGCTATGTGGGGCTTAACCTCAGGACCCTGAGATCAAAAGTCACATGCTCTACCAACTAAGTCAGCCAGCCACTCCACTTGGAAAATTTTTAAAGTTAGCAACTTTTTGTAGCCCCAAGGTTTTGGGGTTTTTTTTTCCCCTGTTGGTCTCTCCTATCCAAACACAAGGGTTCCAAGTGGTAACCCCGTGAAGGTATCCTCGCCTAGGCAAAAGTAAGAAAGGCAGTTTCCTCATGATTTCACACATATCAACATGCAATAAACAGAATTCCTTCACAGAGGCTAGCAGATACGGAGGGATACAGCTACTGCAATCTGCAAATTCCTAGAATTCTACTCTGTCTACCCCAAGTTAATAACAGATCCTCCTCAGTCTGGCTGCACAGCACAAGCAGATCTCAAAGGAAACCCTCAACCATCACAGAGGCCACCTGTCTACTCCGTATGAAAGCTCCACACCGAAGTCTGCCCGACAGAGCATATTTGCCAACGCGTCTCTTGCTCCTGGCAGATAAAAAGGCAAGTGTTAGTAAAAATTCATAAAATGCAGAGCACCAACCATGGACCTCCAGAGAGGGTCTGTGGACAAAAACGTATTTTAATATAACTGGTCTTTTGAAACCCACACGCTCTATAATCACATTAAAAACCATTATTCTGACACAAGGTCCATGACACAGTAATAGTCCCAGTCTGTGTTTTCACACACCTGCTTACCTCCTCTATCAGTTACAAAATATATAAATAACTAATTACAGTCAAAGCAGGTAACAAAATGTCCAGCCCATATTCTGCAGATAATTATGGCTAAAAACGGCTAGCTACCCGGTCTGACCACAGACACTGGTATCTGGTTCGGGGTTAATCCCCATCACGTGGCTCACCACCAAGAAAGCAGCTCAGATGGATTATGTCCAAGATGTGAGCACAGCACTCTACCCAAATCCTCCTCTGGCTAATCATTTCCACTGTCTGAGAAGTTTCATCCCAAGTAAATGGAGTGAGAACGATCTCGTCACTTCCAGCTTCTTAAAAAATTTACATTTTCATAAACTCAGCGATCACCAGCAATTTTTTTTTTTTTTTTAAGTAATCTCTATGCCCAATGTGGGGCTTGAACTCACAACTCTGAGATCAAGAATCACATGCTCGGGGCACCTGGGTGGCTCAGTGGGTTAAAGCCTCTGCCTTCGGCTCAGGTCATGATCCCAGGGTCCTGGGATCAAGCCCCGCATCGGGCTCTCGGCTCAGCGGGGAGCCTGCTTCCTCCTCTCTCTCTCTGCCTGCTTCTCTGCCTACTTGTGATCTGTGTCTGTCAAATAAATAAATAAAATCTTAAAAAAAAAGAAAAAAGAAAAAGAAATAGATGTTTAAAAAAAAAAAAATCACATGCTCTACCAACTGGGCCAGCCAAGTGCCCCTTTCTAAAATTTTATTTTTTCTTATATAATCTCTATACCACTAATCCTTCTTAACACAGAATTGTAAACCACCCTCAAAGATATCTCACTCAATGTACATATTCAAATACAGCTAATAGAGTTCTAAGAGTGGTATCCTGAAAAGTTCGTTTTTAAAAATGTCCAGGGGCGCCTGGGTGGCTCAGTGGGTTAAGCCTCTGCCTTCAGCTCAGGTCATGATCCCAGGGTCCTGCTCTCTGCTTACTTGTGATCCCGCACCCTGCCTCTCTGCTTACTTGTGATCCCTGTCAAATAAATAAAATCTTAAAAAAAAAATTGTTTTTTAAAGTAAAATAAAAATGTCATCATGCCTTCAGCTCAGGCCATGATCTCAGGGTTCTGGGATTGAGCCCTGCACTAGGCTCCCCTGGCTCCCTGCTCAACGGGAAGCCTGCTTCTCCCTCTCCTACTCCCCTGCTTGTATTCCCTCTCCTGTTCTCTCTCTGCCAAATAAATAAAAATCTGAAAAAAGTAAAATAAAATGAAATATCCAATTCCATTTTCTCATTTATCTTCAGGATAAAATTTGGGGAATAGTCTTCTCTAGCCCCAAGATATTTATAACACTTAACTCCAAAAACCTTTTAAAAGTACGTGGCTTTGGGGCACCTGGGTGGCTCAGTGGTTTAAAGCCTCTGCCTTCAGCTCGGGTCGTGATCTCAGGGTCCTGGGATCGAGCCCCGCATCGGGCTCTCTGCTCAGCGGGGAGCCTGCTTCCTCCTCTCTCTGCCTGCCTCTCTGCCTACTTGTGATCTGTCAAATGAATAAATAAAATCTTTAAAAAAAAATAAAAAAATAAAAAAATAAAAAAAATAAAAGTACGTGGCTTTCTCTGGTTTGTTTCCATGTGGTTTGAAGATTTTATTTATTTATTTGACAAACAGAGATCACAAGTGGGGGGGGGGGATGAGGGCAGGCTCCCTGCTGAGAGCCCGTCGTGGGACTTCATCCCAGGACCCTGAGATCATGACCTGAGCCGAAGGCAGAGGCCTAACCCACTGAGCCACCTAGGTGCCCCCAAGAAGTACATTTTTTTAAGATTATATTTTGACAACACTGACAAAATTGCTCAATCCCAAACACCCCAAATTTAATTATAGACATTAAAAAGGTTAAACACACACCTACCATATGACCCAATCATCTGCAGCTAGATACTTTTCCAAGAGAAAGTGTATATCCATACAAAAACTTGAACCTTAAGTGTTCACAGCAACACTATTTGTAATGTCCCAAACTCAGCTATCTATGTACTAAACAAGTAAATGAAAAACCAAGTTGTAGTAGATCCGTAAATTGAAATACTTCTCAGCAACAAAAAGTAACAACTACATTCAACAAGAAGCACTCGAAGAAACCAAACAAAAGGGTTACAATACAGTATGATACCATCATATAAAATTTTATATTTGAGAAAATCTAATCTGGCAAATTAATCCACAGCAGGGTTTCTCAACCTCAGCACCACGGATATTCTGGAACAACAGCTCTGTTCTGTGGGTCTGCCACGTGCATCCCCAACTTCTACCCCAGAGATCTTAGTAGCAACCCAATCAATCCTTCAGTCCTGAAGGCAAAAATCAAAAATATCTCCAAGACACTTCCAAATGTCCACTGGACAGAAATGCTGCCTGGGATGGAGAAACAGAGGACTGAGAAGATTACAGAGTGAGAAAAAATTGCTGGGATCATGGACACATTTATTCCCTTAACTCAGGGAGGGATTCATAATATTGACACTTATGCTGCACATTTCCATTATGTACAGCTTATTGTGCCAAGAATACAATTTTTTAAGTTTCTACTTATGTTCATTAAATTTCAAACCTGATCCAATAACTTACTTGTAACTCCAACATAAAGTATCAAATATGGAATCTTTCAAAACATCGGAAACCACAATAAGAGACCTACCTAGGCCAGCTAAATCTCTTACTGATGCTCTCCTTGCTAACTGGCTCTCAATTCCCAACTGCCAATGAACACTGTCTATTCTGGCACCCAATCACCCACCTTAAGGTCTAAGTAGACCAAACAGAAATAAAAATTTTTTCTAACAGTCTATTTCACAATACATCAAAACACAAGCCTTGGGGCGCCTAGGTGGCTCAGTGGGTTAAAGCCTCTGCCTTCAGCTCAGGTCATGATCCGCATCGGGCTCTCTGCTCAGCAGGGAACCTGCTTCCCCCTCTTTCTCTGCCTGCCTCTCTACTTGTCATCTCTGTCAAATAAATAAATAAAATCTTAAAAAAAAAAAAAAAAAGTCACAAGCCTAAAATATCTGTAAATACCTCCGAGTCATGAAAATGAAGTATGTCTAATACGGCTTGGGAACTATTTCACTCACTGACTGCATTCTTTGAAAATCCATTTTTTCACGTCACTGCTCCACCGAACAAGAATTATACTGTACCTAAACACCGCAACTATAAGGACAGTTCCTGCTCCACAAAAACTGCTCCATTTGCTGAATCCCTAACCCCTCTTACACTTCAGAGAGTTCAATACTCTCACCACTTTCAGCTTTTCAATGAAGAGTATAGTCTGAAATGGCAACTCCCAACACCCTGAAATCCTGATCACCTGTCCCGAGAGCAAAGACTCCTTCTCCCCCAACAAGCCCCCTGAAAATCATCCCTTATGTCAGGCCCCAAGCTCTCTAATGCACTTAGCGCACAGAGCGCTAGTCCTGGCGCTCTTCTAGCTCCAGATCCACCACTCAACCACCCTTGCAACTCAAACTCCGTACCTGTTTCTTTACCAGCGAAACCAGCATAACCTGTATTCAGGGTAGCCCCCAGGGATGCTATGGGAATCAACAAACAACCTAACAAAAAGCAGTTTGGTCAATGTCCAGTACAATATCCAAAGGGGAAGCACTACAGGTGACTAAGCACCACACATCCAGGTCTATACAGCAACACCACGGTCTTTGCTGGGCCTCAGCTCCTTCCTCTGTAAAAGGAGATGACCATCCACACCTACAGGTTTAAAGACAACTTGGCACCCAGTAACTGGGGCACGGATATATTTCTGTACCAATAATTTTCTTGAGGGGAACTGATCCATTCCTAGTCTTCTACCTTGACATAGTGATTAAAACAAGCCCACCAGGGTGGTGGCTGAGGACGCTTAGGCACTGCACTCATTACGGACTGCCCAAAGGAGCAGCAACTCAATGCTTTCAACTCTGTGACTGTAAAACATGATCATGGGAGAGTCCATGAAACAACCTAATCTTCGCAGATTTGTATCTCTTCGCCTAGCCATGAATAAAACCAGAGAGTCAAAGTCAAGAGCTGGCAGCATTCATTCAAATAATACAGAACCCTCTCTGAAGTTCAGTTCACAATCTACTGTGCTTCAAAAATCCTTTATCAAGTATACAGTCACTTTTTAAACTACAGCACTCAAATCATTGCGAAGTGGAGAACGTGGTTTAAATAAAACACTTTCAATGACTGTGTTTAGAGGTTACCAGGATAGCACTGTGGAAGCAACTAGGGCCTTAAGAGTCTAGATGGTCACCCCTAGTTTCTGAGTCAATTTCCTTAACCCAAGTTTTCTCGATTGCTTAAAAAAATTTTTTTCAGTTCTAAAACAGAGTTATCACAATGTTACCTCCCTGGCAATCTATACTAAATATAATTTTTTTTTAAATAACCTCCATCTCTCAATTTTCTGATTCAGTCACAAGTTTAATCTAGAAAAGGAATAGGTTAAGTCACTGATTTTAAATATATGGTACAACCTTCACTTATTGGGGGGGGCAGACAGACACACACCTAAACCCTCGAATAGTCCTCTGAAATGAATACTTCTTCCCTAACTAAATATACTCTTAACTCTGAATCTTATTTGCCTTTTAGATGGAAGATTTCTCATCAAAATAAAACAAATCCACCTTCCACACCCAGAAAAAAATGAACTGAAAAATAAGCTTTCCTATCTGGGGTCCTCAATCAAGCCTGCTTGCTCATTGCTCCACTCCTGGGACACACGGGTCAGAAGAACTAAGTTTCACTCCATTCCCATCCCTCAAAGGCTTTCAAGATAAAAATCTAGATTCTTTAGCCTGGAATTCATTGCTCACCAGCTGGCTCCCAGTGTTTTAGCATTAAGTGCCACAGCAGCTTCAGTTTCTTACAAATATGCAAAGCATATACTCAAATCCCTACTCTTTGGGCACTCTCCTCTCAGCCTCTCCCCAATCCTTGTTTTTCATCCCTCTCCAACCAAAGGTACATCTCCTGGCCCCCCAGCAGGTTAGGCTGGACGGACGTGGGCCCTCCAGGCTTCCCGCCAGGTAACTCCTTTTACTTCTATCACAGCCAAATTACCCTACAACAGAAATGTAAATTGCTTCCTCCTCTGGGTCAGGGCTTTATTCTAAAGAGCTGTTTCAAGAGCTTCCTCATACCAAAAAAAAAAAAAAAAAATCCACAAGCCCTACAAAATAGATCTAAATGTTACTATCTCCCCAAAATATCCAGGATTAGGCAGTCCTAGGCTCTAGGGTCTTTTCAACAAGGGCTATTTTATCTCTAAAATCTTCCGGTTCTTTCTAACTGTGCACACGTTAAGTGAATCAGCCACAAAATGACTACCTGAAAATGAACAGTGGAAAAAGGGAAATCTGAAAAACATACCCCAGCCGCTATAATCTATAACCAAACTTACCACCTAACCCGGTTCTAGCAGTACTTCATCCTGTAATAAATGCTTTGAAAGAAAAAAGAAACACCGGAAATAAATGTATCTTAAAGGCCCCCAAAAATGGCCCTCAGAAATCCCAGTAGGCTCCCCAAAAGATGATGAAAAAAGTCCACATAAGCACATCTCTTCCCATTTTCAACAGCAAAGTGTTGGGAATACTTCCAGGATGCCTTTCTGTTGATTTCTCAGGACCAGTAACCATGGTATTTTGTTCCTCCCCACCTAAGGAGAGAAAGTTTAACAAAGCCAGTATTTACCGAATGCTCATTCTCATAAAGCCAATTTAAGCGCATAACCTTTCAATATCCACAAACTCTAGTTATGCACACTAAAACTCTGTGGGAAGGCAAATTCATAAAAAAGACAGAAACCTGTAACAGAAGTGACCAGCAGCTGCGGAAAGACGGAGAATAAGTTCAAGTGTAAGCGCTCCAGTTTGGGAAGATGATAAAGTTCTGGACGGGGACAGGGGATGACAGTAGCACAACACTGTGAACGCACTTCACGTCACTGAATCGCACAATCAAAAACGGTTAAAGCTGTAAATCGTATGTTATGTGTGTTACAACAATTTTTAAACAATTTGTAGAAAATCAACTGTGCGCCCAGGCGTCCCCTCTCCTCCCAGCTGTAGGTTGTGGCCACGTCTCTCCGCGTCTTTCAGGTGACTGCTATCGGAATGGCTGGGTCTCACGGGGACACAAGATGATGCGTTAAAGCTTTAATTAAACTCGAAAAACCAGGAACCCCAAGACAGAGCCCTATGCTGGACTAGAAAAGGTGAGGAAGTTCGCAAGCCGGCGAGCCCGCCTAATGAGGGAAAAATCTGCCCCTGGAACACGGAAGAGGAGCTTTCTTCCCGCCCCCCCCCCTTTGTTTGGTTGTTTCTAAGGGTGAACCCTGAGCAGCAGACGCGAACTCTCTACAATTACCTACTGCGCACCTGGGAGGCGCGAGACGCCGCGAGCGGCGCGAGGGACGCCGCGAGGGACTCGAGTCGGGGCCAGAGCATGGGGCTAGCGGCGGTTCCGACCGAGGCAACTCCCCGCGGGGCGGGGGAGGGTTAAAGGAAGAGGTGGCGCCCCGAACCGGCCTCGAGGTCCCTGCCGAAACCTAACCGCCTTACCCCGGCTGCCGTTTACCGGGGCTCACCGCGCGCGAATTGCTGCGCGCGCACGCCCTCCCCTCCCCCCACTTTACGGATCGCGAAACTGAGACCCGGGGCCGTAGGGGAGGGGAGTTGTGAAACCACTCAACCCAAGGTCACTCGACAGGCTAGCGGGCGGCGGACTCCGCAACTCCCAGCTTCCCGAACCCGCGCCATCATCCCCGTGCGCAGGGGCCCGGCCTCAGGCCTCGGCGTCGGGCCCGGCCTGCACGGGCCGGCGGAGCCGAGGTCCGCGTCCTGGGAGGAGAGGGCGATCCTTGAGGCGCTCACGGGGCGGCCCGGCTCCACTCCTCACGGCCAAGGCCGCCCCCACAGGCCGGCCGGGCTAGGAAGGCCCGGGCCGCGGCCGCGCCGGTGGGAGACCACCAACAGACCTAACGGAGCCGCCGCCGGCCGCCGCGAAGGTGCCGGGCCCGGGACAGGGAGCCGTGGAATACTCACCCCTTCGGGCCCGGAGCCCCGTTGCCGCTTGGCACGCCGGGCGCGCCGCTCTCCTCCTCCATTTTGGTCTCCGTCGTCGCCACCTCGGCCGCCGCTTCGACCCCTGCCGCCATTTTCTCCGCGTCTGGGCTTTGTGTGAGGGAGCTGGATGCGAGCCGCTGCGCCTGCGCGCTCACGTGACTCGGCGCGACCAGTAACGCCTGCGCGCGCCGCGGCCCGCTCCCGCCTCGTCCCCTCCCGCCACGGGCCACGCCCCTGGTCGGGGCCACGCCCCCGCCACGCGCAAGCGCGGACCGGCAGCTGTTATTCATTCATTACCGCAAACAATTTGCGTTAGGTACCTACGATACTTCCCCCCGGTCTCGAAGTCGGGGAGGGGAGGCACCCCTCCCACAACTTCCCACAGGAACCTACTCACTCCCAGCTTCCACTCTAATCCGAGCTGGCCCAGAGAAGCCGCAAAAGTTTTGTTTACTAGAATATAAAGGAGTTCCCTAGGACCCCGGCCTGGCCAGACAAGACTGCTGTGCAAAATGCTCTCTGCCTAAGCAGGTATCATCCTGCACCAAGAATACCTGGGCTCTGTCCGGCCTGTCTCCCCGCCAGGTCGGGAGCTCCTGGGTGCGGAGTTCATGGTCTAAGTTCCTCTCACTTGAGTGCATTAACCAAAAACTGAAACATGTAGCTGAGGACTTAGTGTGTGCTCATAGATGTTTCTTGAGTGAATGAACAGGCAAAAATCCCAACATGATAGAAGAAATTAGTCACTGGCCAGACGAGCCCATTAACCTTGAGGGTGGTTCCTTTCTGCCTGCCCCTGGATCCCTTTGTCCAGAAACAGGTTTTCAAGGGCGCTAAAGGTTGTGTCCTGGGGCAACGATGTGGGCCTGGGAAGAAGCCAGAGCCCGGGAAGACGTTCAGAAGCCTCCAGCTCCATTTCCCCGCAGCACCCCACTCCCCAGTGTCTCTGGAACTTTGAAATGCTTCACTGGATCTTAGAGAAGCTCCCATTCAACCACCAAACTCTCTCTAGGTTTACAAAGGTTAAGTTTTCTTTACCCCCTCTCTCACAGAATGGCTGTATATCAACAGGCTCTGGGGAAATATGTCATCTGCCATACCATCCTAGCTGCTTAATGCGGCCTGGCGATTCTGACCTAGACTGAGAATTCCGGGCCCAGAGATGACCTCCGACAGCCCAGCCTGACACAGAGGGTAGGCCCCATTCCCACCTACTCCCCAAACTCCTCTGTCTCATAGAATTTCCTTCTATCAACCATCTTCAAGGATCTCCTCCCCCCACACCCACCTCTGCTAAATTAAATTCAGCTCTACTGCTCTACTAAATTCCCCTGTGCACACCAGGTGTTCTCCTGGGGCTGCACAGGTATCTAAGCTTACCTTCCTCGCGCTTAGACCTCTCCTAGACTCAAGGGGTCCCTGGGACAGATGGAGCCTCACCAGCCTCTGAATCTGCCTGCTCAGCGAGGCTCAGAGATGATGGAAGAGGCCCCAGTAGTCTGTCAGAATGAGGGAGAAGAGTCCAAATGCAAAGCAGCGGGACAAGAGGCCACCTGATGACATCCAGTCCCTCTCCTGCAGTGAGTGTAATCGGAAATCAGGAATAAGCCAGGCCTTGGTTGAGGAGGCAAACTTCCAGGCTAGGTTTCTATGGGCTGGTTGACTTACTCCAATGCTGCCCACATTCCTGGGTCTTGCCATCTCCTGAACTATGATTTTGTTCATACTTTCCTTTAATTGACACTTTTTCCCCCTAAATATGTTTTTAAATGTTGCCTTACATCACACTACATACTGGAAACTTGCTATAAATAGCTTATTGTAAAAAATAAGAGGGTGATGCCATTAAAGTACAAATTCAGGGGCGCCTGGGTGGCTCAGTTCAGTGGCTGCCTTCGGCTCAGGTCATGATCTCCAGGTCCTGGGATCGAGCCCCACATCGGGCTCCCAGCTCAGTGGGGAGTCTGCTTCTGTCTCTGCCTCTGCCTCTCCCCCTGCTCGTGCTCTCTCTCTCAAATTAATAAATAAAATCTTAGAAAAAAAAAAAAGTACAAATTCAGTCATGCGGTACTACCAACAGCTCTGAGCCCAAGACTTGCTCTTTCTTTTGCTAGAGTTAAGGGTCATTAAAGACTGCCTAGGGGCGCCTGGGTGGCTCAATGGGTTAAAGCCTCTGCCTTTGGCTCAGGTCATGATCTCAGGGTCCTGGGATGGAGCCCCACATCAGATTCTCTGCTCAGTGGGGAGCCTGTTTCCTCCTCTCTCTCTGCCTGCCTCTCTGCCTACTTGTGATCTCTGTCAAATAAAATAAAATAAAATAAAATAAGGAAAAAAAGACTGCCTAGCACGAAACGGCAGTTTTCTCCTCACTATAATTAAAAGTATCAAAAGAGGGGCACCTGGGTGGCTCGGATGGTTAAGTGGTCAAGCGTCCGGCTCTTGATTTTGGCTCAGGTCATGATCTCCGAGTCCTGGGATCCAGCCCCCCATTGAGCTCCCTGCCCAGCAGGGAATCTGCATGAGACCGCCTCATTCCTCTCCCCAGCTCGTGTGCGCATGCATTCTCTTTCTCTGTCTCAAATAAATAAATCTTTTTTTTTTTTAAGATTTTATTTATTTGTCAGAGAGAGAAAGAAGGGGCACAGGCAGGCAGAGTGGAAGGCAGAGGCAGAGGGAGAAGCAGCCAGATGTGGGACTTGATCTCAGGACGCTGGGGTCATGACCCGAGCCCACTGCAGCTGCTTAACCGACTGAGCCACCCAGGCGTCAAAAGTAAATACATCTTTAACAAAAATAAAAGTGTTAGAAGAGACTTGCAAAGGATCTTTTTTTCATGATGGCACATCCTGGGGCCTCAGCACTGTCTCCAGGGACAGCACATCCCAAAGTCAGCCCGTGAGAGGTGGGTGCCAGAAATGCGTGGCATAAAAAGCTACAGAAGGTTAGAAGGACCCTGATTGCCAGCCGAGCTGAGGCACTTGGGTATGAACCTGTTCTGCAGGCCCCCAGAAGCCTGCAGAGGCCTACTCCTCTATCTGTCTGCCTCTCTCCTGCCCCTCTGCCCCTCAGTTACAGGGCTCCAAGCATGGCTCAGCGGCTCTGCGGCTCCTCCCCCGGGCCGCACAGCTTCCAGCCTTCAGGCCTTTGCCCTTTGCTGTTCCCCCCGCCCAGTGGCCAGGCTGGCTTCCCTATTATCTACCTACGGCAGAAAGGGTTTTCCTCCCTCTCCGGGTGAGCCACACACCCCACAGTCACTCGTGCAGCAAACGAGAGAAAATACCACAGCCCATCAGGGATGTGTGGCCTTGGGTGAGTAATGCTCTGAGTAATGCTCTGAGCCCCTGTTTGCTTATCTGCAGATGGGATTCCCAAGAGAGCCCCGGAACCCACCTTTTGGATCTGCTCTGAGTAATAACTGTGGCTCCATGGAGCGAACCCTCAAATGTAGAAAGCTCAGAAAGAGCTCAAGAAGTGGATGCCGCCGCTAGCATGACTGTATTCTGCTGCTTCTCTGCAGAACGCTCGGCACTAGACCCGTGTGGCCCCGGGGATCAACCCTAACTCTGCTTCCTAGAGCCTTGGGGCCTCAGACAAAAGCTTCCCTGCTCTGAGCCTCGGGCTTCTCTGTAAAATGGGGGTAAGAGCCATTCCTACCGCTGAGGATGGGCAGAGGGAGGACACCTGCGAAGGCTCAGACACAGGTCACCCTCGCTAAGTACGGACGTTAGTGATTGGGAGTGTGAAAGGGCCCAGCATGATAACTGGCCCACTCTAGATGCAAAGTAGATGGGAACTGTTCTTCTTACGTGTATTTACTTGAAATCATTTATTATACGACCCTGCCACCACCTGCTCTTTGCTCAAAAACTCCGGCTTTGTGTCTTCCGGGCGTACACAACAGATCCCTCAAAACCAGCTGAGTGAGGGTCCGTTTTGTTTCTTTAACCTGATGCCCTGTAGGTCCCAGGTGCCTCCTTTCAAGGCCTCGGCTCAGAAATGTAACTGACAAGTCCGTTTTGTCCAGCAAGGGCTCCTTTTATTCGTTCAGGGTGGGTGTTGGAAACGCAGTGCAACTTTATAAAGTCAGGGGTGCCAGGGCAGTGAGCCTGCCAGGTGCAAAGAAGTGCAAGAAGCTTGCGGAACCTCCCAGCCCCGTGGGCGCCCTGGTTCACCTATGGCCGTGGCTGCTGGCCCCTAAGGGGGCCGGGTGGACCTCAGAACGAGATCAGGGTGCCTGCTCCGTCCGAAGCTCAGGACCACGTCCATCTGTCCTCATGTACCACAGTGTGCAAAACAACTGGAGAATATCTTCACGTGGGATCACAGAAATCAGCTCCGCTTGGTGTCTCTTGGCCTAAGAAGCATTCCGGCCGTGCAGGAAGGGTCGGGCGGTTTTGTCCTTCCAAATACCAGGGCGTCACCAGCTGCCTCTGGCCCTGCCAGCCCAGCCTTCACACTGGTGTCTCGTCTGCCACCTTCTTCAGGAGTCCAGCTGCCAGTGAGGAGTGCTGCGCGCCCTCAGAGCCCTCTGCATCACGGATTTTCAGGCGAACTTTCTGGTTGGTCCTTCTCCACTCTGAGTACAGCTGGCAGTGGTAGCGGAAGGAGACCTGCAGGGCAGCGGGGGGGGGAGGGGGGAGAGGAATGCCAGCCTCTGGTCTCCGCCCCCAGGGGAGGGAAGCTGAGCCCAGGTGGCACCTGCTTTGGCCCAAACCCGGGCCGGGCTCCTGCTTCCAGAAACAGAGACTGCATTCATACATTTCTCATTTGGACTGCATACACACACCCGTTCACTCTCCAGGGAAAACTCCCCACCAGCATTTGGGACCCTACAAAGTGCAGGGGTCAGCGGCACAGAGCAAAGAGTTCCCTTTCTGTTTGTCTTAGAGTGGGACTGAAGTGGGACAGCTTCTTGGAAGGGTTTAAATGTCACCGGGTCAGAGAACTGCCCGAACTCGGAAGCCAGCAAGAAGTCGGTGGGCCATCCAGACAAGGGAATATTAGCCAGTGCTAAAAAGAAATGACCTCTCTGGCCATGAAAAGACATGGAAGAACCTCAAATGCAGGTTACTAGGGAAAGAACCCAGTCTGGAAGGCTACACACTATCCGATTCCAACTCTGTGACATTCTGTAAGGATGAAACTATGGAGATGACACGAAGACCAGTGGTGGCAGGAGTTGGAGGGTGGGGGTCAGGGACGAACAGATGGAGCCCAGAGCACTTTTAGGGCAGTGGAATTACCATGTAGGATCCCATACTGGTGGCTACATTCATCCTCCATCTGTCCAAACCCCAGAGAAGGTACAGCACCAAGTATGAACCGTAATGGAAGCCACGGGCTCTAGAGGACAGTGATGTGTCAATGTAGGTCCCTCTATTGTAACAAAGGGGCCCCTCTGGTGACACACTGATAGTGGGGAAGGCTAGGGAGGGGGATGGGGTTGGGGATATACGAGAACTCTGTGTATCCTCTTCTCAGTTTCGCTGTGAACCTGAAACTGACCCAATATAGTCTATAAAAAAAAAATTTTTTTAAACCAGTGTCAGTGGTTCATAGTCTTTGATCAAGCAAGTTCCAAGAAGGCATTTGCACAGGTGGTGCTCAATGCACTGTTCAAAACAGCAAAAAAAAAAAAAAAAAAAGGAAGGGGAAGAAAACATAAGAAAGAATCCCGGTGTCCATCAAAAGGGATTAGTTAAATAAATACTGTACATCCAGACCATGAATAGCTGTTGGGTGGCTGCCTTTTTTTTTTAAAGGACGTTAGCAAAGTGAAAGCAAGCAGACTATGAAGCCGTAGGTATGGTTTCATGCTGTTTGCATTAAAAAAAAAAAAAAAAACTGTTAGTGGATACCCAATACTTTTTGAGAAGGGATCGCTCCCACAGCTAGACAACAGTGGTTATCCCTAAGAGGTGAGACTGGGGGGCTCCTCTCTGGGTGAGGGTCCTCATGGCTGCCAGTCCAGTCCCTCCTGAACCCAGTGGCCTTCCCTCTTCACCTCTTTGGCTTCCTGTCTGTCCGTCCTTCTCCTTCTCCTGCTCTTTCCCTCCCACTCTTCTGGGCTCGCTCTTCCCCTCATCCTCCTGCCCTCCCTCTCCCCTGACCCCAGCTGCTCCTGCTGGGCTTGCGGAAGGCCAGGCCTACGCTCGACACTGCCAGTCAGGCGCCCTCATCTTTCAGAAGCCGAGCTCACACCTGACTCATGGCTTCCCTGGTCCTTGGTTGGGCTCAGAATGTGGAGCTCCATGAGATGCCAGGAATTGCTTCCCCCCGGGCAGAGGCACAACGAGGCGGAGGCAGGCAGGGAGGCCCCCAAGCCATTGCCCAAACCCCTGGCCTGCCTACCCTAAACCAGAGACCCCCAGATGCCTCCAGCCGGCAGCCACTCACCAGCGTCCAGAGGACATAGATGGTAAACAGGGCAATGGTGAGCGCGATGAGCCCCACGGCCTCGAGCCGGCTGTGGAGCCGGAGGTGGTCCTGGGCGCCGCGCAGGCACAGCCAGCCCGAGATGGCAGCCAGCGGCGTGATGAACAGGAAGCATACCATGTCACAGCACAGCGTCCGCTTCTCCGTCCGAGGACCTGGGTCCTTCAGCCACTGCAGGGGGGTACGGGGAGGAGCTGCTGAAGTGGGCTTCATACGGCCCTCCCACGAGACCCCCAGCCTAGGGATGGGGTGCGGGAGCTCCAGGCCTTGCGTCTCTACCTGCAGATCCAGCAGGGGGATGGGTGGGTCCTGCGGGACCAGACTCCTCCCGGGTGTCTCTTCTGTCCTCTCCTTCCTTCACATACTTACTGAGCCTACAATGAGCTCCTGGTCCCTGCTAGGTGCCCCCATTGTACGGATGGGAGAAACTGAGAGCGCACAGAGGGACGGACACATTTGTGCCAGCTCACACAACTAGTCACACAACTCGTCACCCACAGAGCCAGGACTGCAAGCTGGGGAGCAGGGGGGTCTGGCTGCAGGGCCCGTGCACCCGTGGATGCTGTGCTCCACAGCCTGCCGCAGAGGAAGGGGCGAGAGAAGTGGGCTTCACTTATGGTAATTCCGGTGAACAGAACAGAAGGGTCCCTGCCCTTCTGGAGCTCCTGTGCTGGTGCAAGAGGTATGAAATGGGGTGCATGGTTGGGGAGGGGATGGCCTTGCTGAGGAGGGGACCATGAGTTTAACCGAATGAGCAAAAGCAGCCACATGAAGAACGGGGCAGGGGGTGGGGGGGAACGGCACCCCAGGCAACAGAGCAGCAAATACGGGGCCCTGATTCAGGAGTGTATGGCCTGGGCAAAGTACAGCAAGGAGGAGGCCCGTGTGGCTAGAGGGCAAGGGCAAAGGGAGAGGGGTGCTGCCTCTCCCTCACCTCACTGTTCTCCTAAATCCCACCCCCAGGGCCCCCCCACCTTCCCCCTGGGCGGGCCAGGGGCCTTTCTAAGTCAGACCCAGAGGAGTCCAGAGGGCATCCATGCAGCCAGCAGAGCTCTGGGGAGCAGTGAGGCACCACCCACACCCGAAAATGCTCATCTCAGTCCTGACCCATGCCTCTCAGGCTGAGGTCTAAGCTCCTGGGCAGAGCCCACAAAGCCCGGAGTAGCTGCCACGGTCATCTCCGGTAACTTGCTCCACTCCAGCCACACAGGCTTCATCAGGAATGCTAAACTCTTCCTGGCCTCAGGGCCTTTGCACTTGTGCACTCTGCCAGGACAGCCCTTCCCCAGGTTGGGTCCTTGGCATTACTGACTCCTCATTCTTCAGGTCTCAACTTTAGGGGTGACAGAACAGGGAGGGGGCACAGGGTCTCAGGCCTGGTTCCCCACCCCCATCTGCAGAATCTACCATAGGGGGAGGTGGTGGGGAAGGAGGTCCACTCTATAGAGAAGGATACTCCTGGGCAGTCCCCTCCTCTGGCCCTAGGCCCGTCTGCCTTCCCTCTGCCTGCTCCAACCTGGGGCTCCCCAGCATACCTCTGTGAGGGGTCGGGGCCGCTTCTCCACTGCAAACTCCGTGTGGCACAGCTCACAGTAGCTGGTGTTGGACGAGGAAAGCCACCTCTCCAGACAGCTCTTGTGAACGGCACCCAGCGTGCCAGTGCAACCACATGGAGAGAGCAGGCTCTCCCCATTTGCTCCCTCGTGGCAGATCCGGCAGAAGGGACCATCGCTAGACAAAGAGACAGAGCACATGACTAATAAGCAAGCCTCCTGCCTATGCCTGCTCCGCCACCCACTGGATCACAGGCTCAGCATTGCCCCTATGCTGCCACTTGGCAAACTCCTACTCATCCTTCAACGCCCAGCTCCAGACCTCCTTTCCTTTGTAAAGCTCTCCCAAATTCCCAAAACTGTAGCCGTGTGCTCCCTCCCTGGGTTCCTGTGGCCCATTTCTGGTCCAGGGTAATCACCTCTTATACATGCCCATCTGACGTGTGCTCCTCCTTTGCCTGCAATACTCCCTTAACTGTCCTGGGCAACCAACAATTTTTGGTCCTTGAGGACTAGAGCAGAGCTGACAACACCCCTGGTGACCTCAGGCCTGACCAGTTAGAACACCACACACCCCTGGTCACTGGGACTGATTCAGGGAAAGGCATGTGTGAAGCAATCAGAGTCACTGTGAATTAATTTCTGAAATTCTTCCCACCCCCACCCCTCCAACTCCAGAACTAGAGACAGCAAGGCTGATGTAAGTCAGGAACTGATGGCATCGTCTGGTCCCCACGTGGAGTCTGTGAATGGTGCCAAACAGAGAAAAGCAGAGCCAAGCAACAGGAAAAGACAGATTCTCAAGGACACCACCTCTGGATCTAGCCACACCTGAAGGCCACGCTACCTGGGAAACCTGTGCATCCAGGGAGAGTAGTTCCCCTGCTCTTGTTGTTTTAGCGGGGCTCAGAAGACATAACAAACGTCCACAGGAAGCCGCTTCAGGGAAGCCTCAGCCCCAGCCTGGTCTCTGGGGATACCGGGTCCTTCCTGGGGCAGCTCAGGGCAGGGGGTGTGGCCTCGGTGGGCGCAGAGGCTGTCCAGCACATGAGTCATTGTTTTCCAGACATTTCTGCCCGGAGAGTGGACTGCAGGAACACTCAAAGGAGGCAGACCAGGAGGGCTGCTTCCCAGATAACAGCAGTTTCCCCTCAGAAACTATTTTCTATCCTCTCCTCAGCGTCTCCTGCTGTGGGGCAGAGTGTGGCTGCTTTAAAGCCAAAACCACGAGGGGACCCCTCACGGCTACCTTCTGCAGTCCTCCACCAGGTCAAAGGCTGTACGGGTCTCCACCCTGATCCCACTGCGCCCCCGCCCAGAGTTAACAGGAAAGGAATCCCTGCTCCGGAAGCCAACCCCGGGAAGTAGAAGGGACGAGAACCTTGAGGAAGAGCCATGTCAGTGTAGGGTTTGTCCCAGGGAACCCTACTTTTTTTGGAAAAGCCACTTCGGAGAAAACAAAACAAAATGAAACCTGACTTCTTGCGGAGCGCTTGTTAAGGACCGGGCCCTGTTCGGAGGGCAGCATGTGGACCAATCTGTTATTCTCCCAGGGAACCTGCGAGGAAGGTGCTGTTTTGCCCTCCTTTCACGGATGGGGAAACTGAGGCACCAAGGGGTGACCCCGTGTACGTGAACTCACGCAGCTAGTAGGCTGCGAAGCCGGGGTGTGAACCCAGGACGTCTTGCTCTAGGGCCCCCTTAACAGCTATACTATGCTGCCTGTTTCAGGAGGGAGGACGAGAGAAATGGGCTTCACTCGTGAAATTCTGGCAGGTTAATAGCGCAAACGGCACCGATGAGAAGGAAATGGGCCAGGGGTGGAGATGGGGAGCCTCAGTGGGGCTGCCCAGGGCACACTCCAAGAGCAAGAGAAAGGAGAGTGTGGGCAAGGAAGCCGGCAGAAGCCACGTGGAAGAGGCAGCAGGGGAAGGGTCGGGGTTGCAGAAATGCTCTGGGAAGCTTCGAGGACGGCCTGGGCTCGCTCTGGCACTGGTGGGCAGAGCGCCAAAGGCTGAAGGATGAGAACACTTCGGGAAAACAGCAGCCTTCTCTCTGGGAGGGTGGATCTGCCCGGGTCCTCAGCCTGGGCAGGTTTGGGATGAGTGGGATCAAAACTCAGAGGGGAGGGGCCTGTGGCTGGCTCAGCCTGCAGAGGCTGTGACTCTTGATCTTGGAGTCATGAGTTCAAGCCCATGCTGGGGATAGATGACTTTAAAAAGAAAGGAGGGGCGCCTGGGTGGCTCAGTGGGTTAAAGCCTCTGCCTTCGGCTCAGGTCATGATCTCAGGGTCCTGGGATCAAGCCCCACATCGGGCTCTCTGCTCTGCAGGGAGCCTGCTTCCTCCTCTCTCTCTCTTTCTCTCTGCCTGCCTCTCTGCCTACTTGTGATCTCTATCTGTCAAATAAATAAATAAAAAATCTTTTAAAAAAATAAATAAATAAATAATTTTAAAAAATAAAAAGAAAGGAAAAAAAAAATTCAGAGGGGAGGAGCCATGAGCAAAGAGGCCAAGAAGCGGATCGAGAGGGCCTAGTGGTCTCGGGGGCATGGCTGTCCTGACCATCCGTGGGGTCACAGAGGGACTCTCTGCTCCCTGCCACTTGTCCTGTTTCTGAGGACTGCAGGACTAGTTGGTGGGACTAACAAACTTCTCCCCTTCCAACCCCAGCAGGAGCCCTAGGTTTAAGCCTCAGCAATGCTCAGGGACACAAGCAGGTATCTGCCTCCCTCTGGGCCTTGGTTTTCCCAGGTGTCAGGAGGGAGGGTGGGGAAGTGGGGATGGCACTTAGTGCCCCTCAGACACCCCATGTAGGGAGACCCTAGCTTTGGTCAGCCTCTTCCCAGGCCCCCTACCCCACCAAATGTCCCCTCGCTCCCAGCCTAGCTTACCCAGCACAGACTCTGACCTGCCTTCAAGAGCACTGACAGGAATGAGGTTATAAAACCCCACACCCCAGAGGCGGCCTAGGAGCCCCGCCATATCATCTGGGCTTGAGCAAGGCTTCCTGGAGGAAGTGACGCCCGGCAAAGACTTGGAGGGTGAATGGCAGTGAGCTCCCTCCAAAGCACTTCGAGGTCTCCCAGGGGCTTCTTTTGATGTTGGAATGAACAGCTTATGATTTAATTCTGACACAAGCCACAACACGGGTGAATCCTGATGACACAAAGCTCGGTGAAACGAGCCAGTCACAGAAAGACGAATACTGTGGACTCCCAGGAGCCACAGTATGTGAATGAGGAGTCCCATTCACAGAGACAGAGAGGCGATGGTAGGCACAGGGTGGGGGAGGGGGCGGGGAGTTCGTGCTTCAGGGCGACAGAGGTTCAGTTTGGGAAGACGAGAAAGTTCTAGAGACGGGTGGTGGGGGGTGGCTGCCCAACAGTGTGAGGTTACAGTGGCACACCTTAGATTATCTATATTTTACCACAATGAAAACACACACACACACACACACACAAAAAAAACTTGGAAAAGAACTTAGGAAAGAGATCTCAGCAGATAAACCTAATGGCAACGCCAGAACACTTGAAAAATTAAAAAAAGAAAAAGATATCCCCCAGAGTCTCATTCCCTTAGCCAAGCTGGTGGCTGTTTTAAATCCGAATGAGGGAAAACGGATTCCGATTTGTGTCTGAAATCCGAACGAGTTAAAATGGATTCAGATTCAGATTTGAAGGGTTTACTTCAAGCTCTTTTCTTTGGAAGCGATGACAGATTGGCGAACCAGGCAGGCGTAGCTCACAGGGGGTCTGGAAGGCCTGCACTGGGGCTTAACTACTTTTATCAAAGGCAGATGAGGTGGCAAACCCGTGGACAGACACCGGAGGTGGACCACACGGCAAGGGACTCTCGGAACAATGCAATGAGGAAGGTGTCCCCATCTCCAAGAGACTAGGGTAAAGTAACTTGTCCAGGGTCCCAGAAGGAGAGGGGCTGCTGGGCAGGATTTGAGCCCTGGTGCTGTGAATCCGCAGCCTGCACCGTGAATCACTCCCTTATCGTGTTTCTCCAAACTAGGAGCTGCTCCCCACGGTCTAATCTCCAGATTTCACCCAGCAACCTGGGATTTCCGCTTTTCCTGGAGAACCGGACCCGGCCAGCCCGGGCCTCTGTGTCTGCACGGCAGTTAAGACTGAGGCCCCTTTCTCTGGCTTGTTTGCCCCCCTGCGCCCTCTAGACAACTGGATTTCTGACCCCAGACCGGGAGAAAATCACTTGGCCCAGAGAGTAAAGCAAATGACAGCAAAGACCCCTGCTCGGTTGCCACTCACCTTGATGTATCCAAGGCTCGGATGACAGTTGAGAGGAGCCGACCATCCCTTGAAGTCACCTGTGCCACATACTGGGGTGGCCCGAGGCCAGTGGCCTCCACGACCTTGGAGAAGGCAGGGCTGCCAGAGCAGTCACACAGCGAGCCAGGGAGGTGGCAGCAGTCACCCGTCGTCATGGCCACAAGGAGCCCTGTGTCCTCAGGGCCCGAGGCCCATGGTCCCAGGAGCCTGGGGAGAGGCCGGCAGGGAGGTTAAGGGCAAGTTTATCAAGCCAAACACCAATTGGCATTCGAATCCAGGTCTCGGAGCCTCAGTTGCGCAATCTGTAAAACGGGGGATTCAATGGGATGCTACTTGCAACTCAGCCCAAGCCTGATGCACAGGAGGGGCCTCCTGAGAAAGGCCAGCCAGGTCCAGCCCTCAAGGCTTGGAGGCCACCCCCAGCATCACATCTCCAGACATGGTAAGAGCCCCGAACAGGTACTGAGTGCCTGCTGTGTGCCAGGCCCTCTGCTTGGGGCTTTCCTGGGCTAGAACCATGCCCGCCAACCACCTAGACACTTGTTCTCCATGGACTGGATTTCCGGGGCTGGGCTCAGAGCATGTGAGCCTGCCTTGGAGTGGGGCAGAACTGAGCTAGAAACCTGGCCGAACAGGACAGGACATCGTCTGATACCTCCTTGACTCGTCAGGCCATCAGGAAAATGGTGCAGGCTGGGTAGGGGGCTCTCAGCATCCTCTGTTCCTGCTGGAGCAGGTGCTCCAAGACGTGCCCGTGTCCTCGAGGAGAAGCAGTGGGAGATGACCAGAGACTTAGGGAGCGACCTCAAGTCTGCTCTGGGTGGGGGGCCTCAGCACTATTCTTCCCCCTACCCCCTACCTAGGGTCTGCTCCACCAAAAGGAACCCTTGGCAGCCTTCACCCCCAACCCAGAAGGAGCCAGTGAGACTTTGTGTGTTTCCCCTGAGAACTTCCTGGAAGTAACAGAGGCAACAGCAAACCTGGAGCCAGGGTCCCTGGGCTGAGCCTGTCTTATCCTCCAGCCTCTGTCTCCAAGAGCTGCAGTCCAGAGACGCCAGCAAACTCACTGAGGCAGCCCCAGGCAGATTTTACCAACCCCTGCTGGCCAAATCTGACACCTAAGCGAGAAGGGGAAACACCAGCCTAAGTGATTGACTAACTCTTTGCACCAAGGCCATCATCTGGCAATGATCAGTACCGTCTAAACAGTTCAGCCAGAAGCCTTCCTGGCCCACCGTGCCCTTCGGAGCCTCCACAATTGGGTCGTTGCCAGCCAGATAAGCCGATAACAGCCCCGAGGCAGGAGAAGCAGGGAGGAAGACTGCATGGCCCAGATAACATCCCTGGGGCAGCAGTGGCAGGAGCCTGGCGTGTTGTGTACGCAGCTGTCCCTCCCGAGGAACTTCCGGCTCAGAGGTCAACAGGGAAGCCTCTGGGCTCTCCAAAAGAATGCATGAAGTGGGGACTCCATTCTTCCCACCCCCCAAGCATCAGCCTTAACCTTCCTGTAGGGAATTGGGCGCTCCAAGGATCATCACAGCTCCTATATATTAAGTTCTGCCATTTCTCTTCCTGGGAGTTGGGGAGGGAACTCATCAGTAAATCTGCTAAAGCAAGGACTGAAAATCACCAGAATTACGACAGCAACCACAGTTCGTTAAAGACTACCGCAGGCTGGGTATGAGAAGCTCGCTGAATGCTAAACTCTAAACACTTGCCCTAAGTGTCCCCTTCAAAGACCACCTGCCCGGAGAGGCCCTCTTCCATGACCACACTGGCCAAAGTGCCATTGGTGACCACATTATTGTGTTCATGGAATGTGCCCCTCCCTGGAGCGCTCTTATTTCTTCACTCTCGGTGAGCTCTGGGAAGGGGGGACCGGGTTGGACGTGCCCTCTGCCGTCGCTGGCACAAAGTTGTTGCATTTCATTTCTCAGCCCCTACTCTCTGTAAGAGCAAGAGGGGAGAAGAACCCTCCTGACCCCCACGCCTTGGTCTTCCGGGGCCCGTGGTGTGAATCAGGGATGTCTGGAGGCCAGAGGTTTGCGCAAACCACAGAAGCTGGGGCTTGAAGGGAGCCGGACTCAAGGCTGGACTCAGCTCTGGGGCTGCTGGGCTGGGCGAGTGAGCCGATGCCTCAAGTGAACTTGGCACAGTGCCTGGGGGATATATTTCACTGAGTCTTCACAACTAATCTATGACATAAGTCTAATAATTACCCCCATTTGACGGGTGAGGAGACCGGGGCTCAGAGAGGGGCAGCTACTTGCCCAAGATCACACCACAAAGAAGGGACCGTAGCAAGATCTGAACTTAGTCCAGCAAGTGGCTCTGGGACTCCAAAGACCTGGATTCTTTCAAGTCTTGACTCTGTCACTGATGCTGTGTGTCCAGGGACAAGCCACTTTGCCTCTCTGGGCCTCATCCTTCTCTTTTGTCAAGTAAGTTAAGATAGAGCTGGTGGACTGTGCTGAAGGACTTCTTGAGAAGGAACCCCGAGGCTCAATTCCTCCAGCAAAGCTTGTCCTTGTCTAGGCCCACGGAAGGTGGGTGTGGGGGTCGCTGGGGAAATGCAACCTGCTCGGCCTCCTTTCCCTCAGGGCAAGAAACTATAGGGAGAGGAGTCAGAGGGCCCTAACGGTGCCCAGTCCCGCCAACTGCTTCACTCTCTGGGCCTCAGTTTTCTCATCTGTAAAATGGAGGTCATAACAATACCCAGCTTATTCACCCCTAATTACTAAGAAGTCAGTAAATATTAGCTCTTCTTCATGATTATTGTCATCAGCTCACAGAGCTATTAGAGGGTTTGAGGACACAAGCCACAGCCAGTGCTTGGCACACAGTAAGTGCACAGTAAATGCTGCTATTATTTTTAGAAAAAATGTGGAGCCTGTGAAATGCATTCATTCCTCTTCGCTCACCGAAGAGAGCTCCTGGGTGTCCTTCAGTCCCTGCGTGGCCCTGCGCTGGAGGCCAGGTTGAAGCCCAGCTCTGCCCTCTTTTGCTGTATGGCCTCAAGGGAAAAGACCTCTGTGCCTCGATTTCTTCATTTGTGTAACAGGGAACACTTCTAGTACTTCCACCTATTATGGTCCCTAGAAGACTAAATAAACGAATCGTATAAATTCTGGCTCCCCTGGTCTGAGCACCCACTAACAGCCAAGCAGTCCGCTAAGCAAGTCCTTTGTAGACAGTACCGGAGTCATTATAATATTTACTATCTTCCCGGCAGAGCCGCGCTGGGAAGGAGGTTGGGGAAGACGCTTACGGACAGCCTCCTGTGTGCGAGGGTCTTTCCTCACCCGCCACCTTCTGAATTCTCCCAACAAGCCCCATCGGGTTGGCGCTGGGATGACCCGGTTTCACAGAGGGGGAAACCGAGGCTCAGAGAGCACCTACTGTGTGCCGGGCCTCGGGGACCTCCCGCCGTGCTGCGATTTCCCCCGTTCCGGGGAAGGCTGAGGCCGAGGGTCTGAGCCTGATCGTCCCGCTCGAGAGCCAGGTTCGGGCCTCGAACCCCGGGCCGGCCCGCGGACCCGAGCTCCCCCCGACCCGCCCGTGCCTACCTGACCCGCGGCCGGGCCGGGCGGCCGCGCAGGCCCCTCCTCTAGCCCCGGCCCGGGTCCCGGCCCGGCCGGTCCCGTCAGCGCCGCTAGCTCCGCTCCGGCCGGCACCTGCGTCCGGACACCGCCCGCCGAGCCGACGGTGCCACGGACCAATGCCTACTGCCCCTCGCCCGCACTAGCCAATCCCCATGCACGTCCCGCCCTGGAAGGCGGGGCCGGAGGCGACAGGGACGTCCTGGGCCGCACAGGCCCCGCGGCGCCGCAGCTGCGGGCTCCGCCCCCGCCGCGTCTTAACTCCGCCCCCAGCTCCGGCTCCACCCCCAACCCTGACTCCGCCCCATCCCGGCAGGGGGCGCGAGCGGGGTTGGTGGCGCCACCTGCCGACGACCAGTGCTAGCTAACCGTTACAGACTTGAACGTGACACCCAGCTAAGGGATTTGTAAGTGTTCATCGCCTCCCTTATGCTCTCATTAATTCTGAGAGGGGAATAGAGAGGAACCGTATGATCACACTTTACAGAGGGGAAAAGGATAGGTTAACGAGAGGTTAGGTGGCGTGGAAAAGCCTGAAGCTAACGCCACTCATCATTCACTTGCTCATTCATTCATGCAGTAAGTTCATTCACTAGGTGTAGTAAACATCAGTAAGAGGCTTGTTCTGGGGGCACCTGGGTGGCTCAGTGGGTTAAAGCCTCTGCCTTCGGCTCAGGTCATGATCTCAGGATCCTGGGATCAAGCCCCGCATCGGGATCTCTGCTCAGCAGGAACCTGCTTCCTCCTCTCTCTCTGCCTGCCTCTCTGCCTAGTTGTGATCTCTGTCAAATGAATAAACAAAATCTTTAAAAAAAAAAAAAAAAGAGAGAGAGAGACTTGTTATGAGGCAGCCACTGTCCTAGGCTCTGGGGACACAGGGTTAAGACAAATATTGTTGCCTTAATCTAAGGAATTAACCAATTGTGTAATTAATTATTAATGACAAAAATGATAAATTGTATTAAGTGTGGGGAGGACATATCATGGAATAATTTGGAAAGTCCAAAAATACTTCCTTTAGGATGAAGCAATTGAACTAACAACTGACACAGAATAGAGGTGAACTAAGAGAAAAGAGGGTAGAAGAATCCTAGGCAGAGAGTTCAGATACATGCAGAGTCCAAGGTAAGATGGAGAATTGCCTCAGTACTCCTCTCCCCTCCTGCCCTCCCTCTATGGAATATATAGAGCAATTCAGTTACCTCAGTTACATTCTGTTGTGTTGTACTAGCTTTATTTTTCAAAAGTGAAAAGATAAATCATAACATTGTTTAAAAGGTTAGCAGAAGTAGAGGAAGGGGACAGATATACAAGTTAGACTTGTAAAAACATACCTTGTTTTATATATTTGGCTTTACAACCACGTAAAATATGGTATATAATTATAAAACAAAGTTTAAAATGTATAGATAGCCCTAAAAATGAAAATAAAACAAAGGAACTTCTGTATCCAGTTGGTGACAAAACAACAGAGAGATGAACGCCTAGTGATTTCAACAATTTGACCCTACATACCACTACTATATTGTTAATGATGATGTTGCGATTGTTATCCTGAGCCTGTTGCATATTTAGTATGGGATAAAGCAAAAGCAAAGAAGTACTTATGATGTCAAAGACTGGGATTTTAAGAGGGAGTGAAGGAGATACAGATATACAGTTGATTATGTTAGTAAAAACCCTGTATCCTTGATCTTGAATCGGGAGTGTCATAGTATATTTTATCTTTGCAAGAGAGCAAATATTTCCTAGCTCTGTCCCCTGAAAAGATCTGAAACAAAGACTGACTTTGTTGCCATCAGCACTCCTTAAGCCCAGATCATAGTCTCTAAATATCATAGTCTCTAAATATCACTTCCAGTTGAATGAACCAGGGAACTTTGGGGAAATATCTGATTCTGGGTCTGGGGCAGGAAATGTACAAGATGAACCTGGCACAGTATGATACACCAGAAAGCACAGGTGTTCTCCAAGACATTATTACCTAGTAATGGGAGTCAACTAAAAAAAGCTCTCACTGGCCACAAGTGGGAAAATTGGCCCTTCAGTAAGAGTAATGACTACAGTAGATCCGAAGACATTGGGGTGCCTGGGTGGCTCAGTCGTTAAGCCTCTGCCTTTGGCTCTGGTCCTGGTCCCAGGGTCCTGGGATCAAGCTCCACATCGGGGTCCCCACTCAGCTGGAAGCCTGCTTCTCCCTCTCCCACTCCCCTTGGTTATATTCCCTCTCTCACTGTCTCTATTAAATAAATTAAAAAAAAATCTTCAAAGACAGCAAATGTTTAAATCCATTTACTTGAGGGGAGCCTGGCTGGCTCAGCCAGTAGAGACTATGAATCTTGATCTCGGGGTTCTAAGTTCGAGACCCACATTAGGTAGAGAGATTCCTTAAAATAAATAAATTAAATAAATAAATAAATCAAACCTTAAAAAGTATCTATTTACCTGGGTTTTGGGTTTTTTTCTCTCTCTCTCTCTCTCTTTTAATACTTTTGGAAGGAAGGAGGGAGGGAGGAAGGGAAGGAGGGAAGGAAAAACAACGAACAAGTGGGGAGGAGGATCAGAAGAGAGAGGGAGAAGCACACTCTCTGCTGAGCAGAGAGTCCAATGCAGAGCTCGATCCCAGGACCCTGAGATCACAACCTGAGCTGAAGGCAGATGCCCAAGAGACCGAGCCACCCAAGTGCACCTATTTACTGGGGTTTTAAAAAATTCTTAAAATAGGGCAGCTGGGTGGCTGTCGTTAAATGTCTGCCTTTGGCTCAGGTCATGGTCCCAGGGTCCTGGGATCGAGCCCCCTGTTGGGCCCCCCGCTCAGTGGGGAGCCTGCTTATCCCTCTCCCACTCCCCCTGCTTGTATTCCCTCTCTCTCTGTCTTCTCTCCCTCTGTCAAATAAATAAATAAATAAAATCCTTTAAAAAAATCTTAAAATAACATTGGGGCGCTTGGCTTACTCTGTGAGTAGAACATATCACTCTTGATCTTGGGTTGTGAGTTCAAGTCCCACATTGGGCATAGAGATTACTTTTTATTTATTTATTTATTTATTTTTTAAGATGTTATTTATTTATCCGAGAGAGAGAGAGATCACAAGTAGGCAGAGAGGCAGGCAGAGAGAGAGGAGGAAGCAGGCTCCCTGCTGAGCAAAGAGCCCAATGTGGGGCTCGATCCCAGGACCCTGAGATCATGACCTGAGCCGAAGGCAGAAGCTCAACCCACTGAGCCACCCAGGTGCCCCTAGAGCTTACTTTTAAAAAAAATGTCAAATTTACATCATAAAAGTTGCAGAAGTAATACAAAGAGCTCTCGTAGACTCTTTGCCCAGATTGCCCAATTGTTAGCATTTCTGAATCCTTTATTTTTATTAAAAAAAATTTTTTTTGAATCTTTAAGAAGGCTCCACACCAATGTAGGGCTCGAACTCACAACCCTAAGAGTCACAGGCTCTATGGAGTGAGCTGCCAGGCATCCCAAATCCTTTACTTTTTTAATTTATTTTTTTTTAAGATTTATTTATTTGTCAGAGAAAGAAAGGAGCACAAGCAGGGAGAGCAGCAGGCAGAGGGAGAGGGAGAAGCACACTACCCATCGAGCAGGGAGCCTGACACTGGGCTCCATCCCAGGACTCTGGGATCATGACCTCAGCTGAAGGTGGACACTTAACTGACTGAGCCATCCAAGAGTCCCCCTTTATATTTTTTAATATTGTCTTAAGTTTATTTATTTCTTATTTTATTTTATTTCTTTAAGTAATCTCTACCCCTCCCCTCCATGTAGGGCTTGAACTCATGACTCCGAGATCAGAGTTGCATGCTCTGCTGACTAAGCCAGCCAGGTACCCCTTTAGTGTCTATTTTTCTTTGTTTCTCAGTGTTATGTTTCTCAAGTATAAGCACGCTTGTCCACATCATCACAGTACCACTTTCAAAACCAGGAAATTAACATTGATCCCCTATTACCATGTAATTCCCAAAGCCCATTCAAAGTTTCCAACAGAGTCCTTTAAAGCTCCGACATCCATTCCAGATCACACTTTGTGTTTTTCTACCCCCAGTGTCATTCATGCTGCAATAGTTCTTCCATCTTTGTCTTTCATGACCTTGATAGTTTTGAAGAGTATGAGCTAGTTACTTTTTAGAAAGTTCCTCAGTTTATGTTTGTCTAATATTTTTTAGGATTTGTGCATTTGGAACAGGAACTGCAGAAGCGATAAAGTGTTCCCAGTGCATATGTTAGGAAGCATAGAATGTTGATTTTTTCCATTACTGAGTATGCCAGCCTGGTTAAAAATTGTCTGCCAGGTCTCCAGCCTGAGATAGCATGTTGCACTTGTCAATAGTGCTTTATGGGAAAATACTTTGAAATTGATTGGATATCTGGTTCCTCAACAAATCTCCTGGTAGGTTTATTTTTTATTTTTTATTTTTTTAAAGATTTTATTTATTTATTTGATACAGAGAGAGAGAGAGAAATCACAAGTAGGCAGAGAGGCAGGCAGAGAGAGAGGGGGAAGCAGGCTCCCTGCTGAGCAGAGAGCCCGATGCGGGGCTCCATCCCAGGACCCTGGGATCATGACCTGAGCCAAAAGCAGAGGCCACCCAGGTGCCCCATCTGGTAGGTTTATTAACCATTGATGACACTTGAATGAATCAATGTTTTAATTTTGTTGTGATGGTGGTTACTTCAGACAAAGAGGGTTTTATTTTTACTTACAAGAATTCTGGAGGAGAATGGCTGCTGGCACTGGTTTGGTCAAATGATTGATTGGTCAAATGCTTTGATCTGAGAGGCTCTTGACCTTTTTCTCATGGTAGTGAGATGGCTGTTGTGGTTCCAGGCATCACATCCTCAATCAAGGCAGGAAGAAGCGAGTGGCATGGAGGTTTACCTTGCCTGTCTTTTTTTTTTTTTTTTAATCAGATAATGGTTGCCAAATACTGATTTTTTTCCTTATATACTGGCTCAACAAAATGTTCCAAGGTGGCTTTTTCTTGTATTTTTACCTGTCCCAGCTCTGGAAGCAGCCATTTCTCCAGGAAGCCCTATTTCCCCATTAAAAATCAAGATCTGGGTGCTGGTGTGCTCACAGCTATTGTGTTATCAATTCTTACTTTTCTCATTGTAATACATGTGTATGTATGTACCATATATAGACATTTATCTACCTATATATCATCCATCTGTCCATCCATCCATCCACCCATCTTTAAAACCATGAGTGCACACCAATACCCCTAATTTTTTTTTTTTAGGATTTTATTTATTTATTTATTTGACAGAGAGAGACACATCGAGAGAGGGAAAACAGGCAGAGGGAGTGGGAGAGGGAGAAGCAGCCTTCCCACTGAGCAAGGAGCCCAATGTGGGGCTTGATCCCAGGACCTGGGATCGTGACCCCCCCTGAAGGGAGACATGACCGAGCCACCCAGGCTCCCCGAATTTACCAATTTTCCACTACCTTGCCCCATGTGAAAGCTAACTCCTAGATACACACTAGTCAAGACCCCGTCCCAAACATATACCTCCTACCCAATTCCATTCCCATCCAGCGCACTGTTTGAAAGCTTGTCCCCAACGAAGGAGTAAATCCATGCATTTTAACTCAAAAAAAACAGTCACTTTTGAAGCCTTCATGGGAATCAATTCAAAATCTTGAAACTTATGAAATTCAGAAATTGACAAGAAAGGGACAAACTAAGTATTTATGCTGACCTTTATAATCTATCTGGACCTCAGGTTAACCAGACAGATGAAGGGAAACTTCTCTTTATAGATGTATTCCAGAAATAAATGCAGAAGGCTAGATTTTGAATACAACCGTTTTGTAACCCCTAACGGATTGTGAATCTAGGTAATGCTTTGCAGCCACTACAAACAACACAGATAAGAGACACGCTGCTGGCATCGTCTGTCTCCTGATGTGTGCACACGACTCCTATGGAGCGCTCAGCCCTACATCTGATCACACTCTAGATCCAGCTGTTCATTTACAGGAAATGCAGGGGACAAAGGCCCAAGGGAAATAACACCATAGGTCCATAGAGACAAAAAGCGGATTGGTGGTTGCTGGGGACTAGGGAAGGGGAAATAGGGAGGAAATGCTAAATGGATATGAGGTTTCTTTTTGGAGCGGTGAAAAAAAAATTCTGAATTAAAGTGTAGTGTTTGCATAACCTTGTGCAGGCACTAAAAACCACTGGATGTATATTTTAAAATGAATGGTGTGCCTGGGTGGCTCGGGTCATGATCCAGGGGTCCTGGGATCGAGCCCCACATCAGGCTCCTTGCTCAGCAGGAAGCCTGCTTCTCGCTCTCCCTCTGCCTACTGCTCCCCCTGCTTGTGTTCTCTCTCTGTCAAATTAATAAATAAAATATTTTTTAAAAAAGATTTTATTTATTTGACAGACAGAGGTCACAAGTAGGCAGAGCGGCAGGCAGAGAGAGAGGGGGAAGCAGGCTCCCTGACGAGCAGAGAACCCGATGTAGGACTCGATCCCAGGACCCTGAGAGCATGACCCGAGCCAAAGGCAGAGGCCTAACCCAATGAGCCTTCCAGGCACCCCAATAAATAAAATCTTTAAAAAAAAGAGAAATATTTAGAGGGGGATCATGTCTGGGATTTGTACACAGGAAGAGAATGGGGTGAAGCCAGATTGGTTGAAGCTGGGTAGTGGGCTTATCATTAAGACTATCCTGCCCTTTTTTCTTTTTTTTAACGTTTTATTTATTTGATAGAGTGAGCAAGCAGAGAGAGAGAGAATGATCATGCAGAGGGGAAGGGCAGAGGGAGAGAGAGAAGCAGACTCCCCACTGAGCAGGGAGCTCGACATGGGACCCTGGGAACATGACCTGAGCTGAAGGCAGACACTTAACTGACTGAGCCACCCAGGCGCCCCATTCTTACCACTTTTTTTTTTTTTTTTTTTTTTAAGATTTTATTTGTGAGAGAGGGAGAGAAAGAGAGCACAAGCCAGGGGAGCCGCAGGCAGAAGCAGCAGCAGACTCCCCACTGAGCGAGAAGCCTGATGTGGGACGAGTTCCCACAATCCTGGGATCATGACCCGAGCTGAAGAAGGATGCTTAACCGACTGAGCCACCCAGGCGCCCCTCTCTCCACTTTTAAATGACATAATTTATTTAGGTTAACGCAGTTTATAGAAAAATTAAACCCAGAGTTACCCTGTGGCCCAGCGATCTCATTTTTTACTATCTACCCAAAAGAACGGAAACCAGGGACCTGAGCACCTATCTGTACACCTGCGTTCGTTGCAGCATGGTGCACGACCCCCAGCAAGTGGAAGCAACCCAAATATCTGCTGATGGACGAATGGATAAACGAGAAGTGGGAGGTCCGTACAAGGCATGATCATTCAGCTTTTGATTAGAAGGGAAAGCCTAACATCCACTGCAACACCAATGAACCCTGAAGACATTATACTAAGTGAAATAAGCCGGTCACGAAAGAACAATGGTGTATGATTCCACTTACAGGAGGTCCACTTGAGGAGTCAAATTCACAGACAGGAAGTAGATGATGCCAGGGATGGGGCAGGGGTGGTGGTGTGGGGAGATGGTATTTCATGGGGCCAGAGTCTCAGTTTTCCAAGACGAAGAGTTCTGGAGATGGACGGTGGGGGCCGTTGCTCAAAACTTAATGTACTCTGAGCTGTACGCTGAAAAACGGTCAAGATGGCCAATTTGATGTTGTCTATTTTGCCATTAAGGAAAGACGAACAGGGCCTGGCACTGAGGGACATGCTGGGCTTCCTACATCACGGAAATCAGGGTAACTGAAACGACATGGCTGGACTGTGACTCCCAGGGGGACAGTGTCGCTGTCAGTCTTGTTCCCTCGTATGTGCCTCAGGCCTGGCCAGTCCACGGAGGTGCAGGAAAGATCTGATCTCTGGACTGCCTGAAACTTTCCAGGGTACCTCATTACTTCACCGGGACTCCCTGAAGCCTCTGCCCTCCCTCTGCCCTCTCACGCCCACCCTTCCCAAAGCCAGATTCAGCGCCCCCAGGGTCTGAGTGAATGGCCACTGAAGTGCGTGTGGCCTACCAGATTCCGCACTGTCCTGTTGCTGGCCTTGGCTCAGGCTGTCCCCTAGCCTGGAGCACACACCTTGGGTCACTCCAGCTTCCCTACAGAACAGCCCCCTGGGGCTCAGGCCTCCTCTGGAAAGACTGCCTGGGTTTGCCCAGCTAGCCAGGAAGGGCAGCCAAAGACATTGGGAGGGAGTAGACCCCCGTCTCTGCCGGCTCTTCTAGGGGTCAAGGGTGTAAGTGGCTTCAGCCAGAGGGTAGAGCTTCTAGAACAGGGGCAGGCACTCTGGTGAGAGAGGACACATTGGGTCACATGGTCTGGGCAGGGATGGCGGTGGAGGGGGATAGCGACACTTCCTCCATAGTGGCAAATGGCCCTCAGGCCATCTCTGCCCACATGGACCAGGGGAGAAGCTGGATCCTGGGCAGAGGCAGAGAAACTCCAGGCCACCTGCCTCCCCTCCATCACCAGCATCCTCCCTTTGGGCCCTCCTTAAAGGTCAGCCTGGGATCAGATGAGCTGGGGTGGCAATGGCATGACCAACGTCCCCTGGATGAGCCCCTTTTGCCTGTCCTTGGCAGGACCCCAGAGGAGGCAGCAGCCACGGGCAGCAGATGGAAGCAGGGACGGTCCAATCCCAGGGCTGGGAACAGGGAGCAGTGGGTACAGCTCAGCCCCTGCCAAGGGGCACCGTCATCTCTGGGAAGAAGTTGAATACATTCCCCTAGTCACAGGGTCAGCTAGGAGAGGGTACCCACCCCTCCCCCGCAGGCCAAGGGCCTTGCGCCCAGCTCGTGGGCCTCTGCACTGTCCCGGGTGGTGCTTGGACCTGGTCGTCTAGCTCCCTGCGTCTATGCAGCCCACGGCAGGACGTGTGCCTCGGGGAGCCGGGGGCCCAGGCGTGGCGCCTGGCGGAGAGAATGAAGACAAAGGCGCAGCGGCAGGTTTCTGTACAGGAAGTCGGATTATACATTTTAGTAACGGGCAGGAGAAATGAGGCATCGGGGCAACAGTGCGGGGGGCCACAGGGAGAATAAGAGATCGAGAGCTGGGGTTTGGCGTCAATCTTACAAAGTGTATAAAGAATCTGTGTTTCTCTACAATAACAAAAAAACCAAAGGCTACAAGAGCGGTTGTATATACAAAACACGGAGATATTGCTTCACTTGCAAACGGGTTCCTGACCAGACGGGAGACAAGACAGAGAGGGGCACAGGGAGGGGCTGGAGAGCGCGCTGCGTGCAAAAAGAGAGTGAGGGGAGAGAGGGGTCTTCCCCCAGCATAAATCTACAGGCAGGAGCTGGAGTCGCGCACGCACGGGAGAGGTCGAAGGCGTGTGCCGGTGCTGGCTGTGCGTGGGGGAGCAAGGGGGCCGGGAGCCAAGAGTGTCCGCCTGCCCCGGCCCCCTGACGCCTTGCTCTTCGAGCATCAGCTCGGAAGGGGGTTCTGGGTGGGGATCGGGGGACCGGTGAGGCCAACTGGCCACAGAGGGAGGGAGGCAATCGCTCCCTGGAGTCTGCCGTGGAAAACTGGAGAAGCCCGCTTGGCGCGCCCCTCCTCCTCGCCTCTGACCGGCCTGTCTAGGCTGCCACCCTCCCTGGCCCGCCGAGATGCACACCGGGACCCCAGAAAAGCAGGCGCGGCGACCCGGGAGTCTGGCTTTCCTCGAACGGGACAGCAGGTGCCACTCAACTCCTGTTCTTCCTGGGCCCCCGCCAGCCATGCGGAGCTCGATGTGAGGGCAGGAGCCGGTCACGGTCACCGAGGGACGGAGAGGGCGGGGCCGGGGAGCGCAGCGCGGGGCGGGGCGGGCGGAGGACGAGGACGCGCAGGCGCGCTTGGGTGGGGCGCAGAGCGCTCACAGGTTCTGGCAACACTGCAGCTTGCTGGGTTTCTGTCCGTCAGTGGTGGGCGGCACGCTGATGTCCACCACGTTGTTGCCGGGGGACTCGTCGTGGGCTGCGCGGTCCGCGATCTGCTTCTGAGACACGATGCGGTAGATCTCTGCAGGTGGGGGAATGCGGGGTGACCCATCTGGACCTCATGGCCTCCAGGGAGCACCACCCCCGGCGGAGCCCAAGACCCCCTCTCAAAGGAACCCCCCCTTTACCCTGGGGGGCACCCCCATCACATCGGGGTGGGGGGAAATGGTGGCAGGGGCTGGGCCCCTGGAGGCTCCCACCTGGACACCCGATGCTGGCTGGGTGCCCAGCAAGGGCGGCCTGGTGTCTGGTTATGGCCCGCCCCTCCCCCAAGCCTGGCCTCTTCTCCCGTAAGATCAGAGGCTCCTCCTCCTCAGAATAAACGCCCAGGGGCCCTGTGCCTCCGTGGCTGACCCAGCAGGCTGTTCGCCGGTGGGGCCACAGCAGAGGGCCCCACGGCAGCCAGGTGGAGGGTGTCTCTATGTCCTCAGGATCTGCCCTGTTCCCATGAAGCGCGCCATGTCTGTCCCGTCTATCCAGACCGGCTTGTGGCTTTCAAGACTAAAGCTTCAGGGGCGCCTGGGTGGCTCAGTGGGTTAAGCCGCTGCCTTCGGCTCGGGTCATGATCTCAGGGTCCTGGGATCGAGTCCCACATGGGGCTCTCTGCTCAGCAGGGGGCCTGCTTCCCTTCCTCTCTCTCTGCCTGCTTCTCTGCCTGCTTGTGATCTCTGTCTGTCAAAATAAATAAATAAAATCTTTAAAAAAAAAAAAAAAAAGACTAAAGCTTCAGGCAGGGGCTGTGCTCTGGAGTGGGCAACGGGGGCGGGGGTGTCCTCCCCAGGCCCACACACAGGGGGCATGCTGGGGTTACTGTGACCCCAGCCTAACCCTGTGACCACCTGTGAGGATGTTCTTGAAAGCTTCCTCGACGTTGGTGGAATCCAATGCTGAGGTCTCAATGAAAGACAAGTTGTTCTTTTCTGGAACAAAAAGAATATTGCCCAGGTTGGCGGTGGGGCTTGCCTGCCCGCTGCCTGGCCCAAGAACTGAATGGTGGGGGCCAAAGAGATAGGACTGAGATGCCCACCCCTCAGGAAGGGGACGCTGGCTGAGGCCAGGGACACAATGAAGATGGCAGCGGACTGGGGCAGGGGTGAGCTGCCTGCCTTCCAGTTGCTTCTCTGATGCCTCAGTCACAGTCCCACTTTTAGGAATGTGGCCCCCGGGGGAGGCCCCAGGCGGGCGTCCCCGAGTGACACCCGTGCCGCCCCCCAGCCACTCCTGTTCCGGCCCCTCCACGCCTCACCTGCAAAGGCACGAGCCTCGTCAGTGGGCACGGCCCGCAGGTGGCGAAGGTCACTCTTGTTGCCCACGAGCATGATGACGATGTTGCTGTCAGCGTGGTCCCGCAGCTCCTTCAGCCAACGCTCCACGTTCTCGTAGGTCAGGTGCTTGGCGATGTCGTACACGAGCAGCGCGCCCACTGCGCCGCGGTAGTACCTGCAGGGGACAGCACGTGAGCCAGGGGCCTCCCAGGCTCTGTGTGCAGCAGCCCCTTGGCCCCCACGCCCGGGGCAGGGAGGCACAGAGCCCGCCCGAGGCACAGTGGCCCACCGTGACTTGGCCGGTTGGACCACCAAGGAGACTGATGGACACCCAGCCATTCCATGGGATTAGGGACTTGAGAAGGTGACCAGACCGCAGTGGCGTCCCGAGGGCACACGTGAACAACAGGAAATGGCGGGACGCTGGGAGGGTCTAGGAAGAGGCAGCCCCAGTGAGTCGTGGTAGCTGGGGACCACCTTGATGCCAGGCCTCTGCGGGAGGACAGGATGAGGGCGGGACAGGGTCTGGGCTGAAGCTCAGAGGGAAGCTGGGGGAAGCCTGGCAGGACAGGCAAGCAGGCAGGGCTGGGGGGCGGGCAGAGGGCCGCAAGCCAGTCCAGGGTAACAACCCTCATGGTGCAGCCAGCATCCGGTGAAACCATAGTGCCTCAAGGGACTCCAGGGCTCAGAGGGACCATAGGACATGCCTACCCTGGGTCACAGTGTGGCCAGGACTGGACACTAGTCTTCCCAACAGTCCCACAGCTCCTGGAGGTCTTGTCCCTCCCCTTGGGGCCCCCCCACTCTCAGAGGTGTACTCTCCCCTTCTTCTGCCAAACTCCTACCCATCCTTCAGGGCCCACCGGCCCCACACCCATGGCTTCCTGCACCGCCCCGGCCCTGTCACTCACGCGGAGGTGATGGCCCGGTAGCGCTCCTGGCCGGCGGTGTCCCAGATCTGCGCCTTGATGGTCTTGCCGTCCACCTGGATGCTGCGGGTGGCAAACTCCACGCCGATGGTGCTCTTGCTCTCCAGGTTGAACTCGTTGCGGGTGAAGCGTGATAGCAGGTTGCTCTTCCCCACGCCCGAGTCCCCAATGAGCACCACTTTGGGGGCAGGAAGGAGAGAGGTAAGACTGCAGGCCAGCTACCCTGAGCCAAGGCCCATACACCACCCACGTCCACCTGCAGGACCGTCAGTGACCCCCTCGGCGCTGCACAAACTAGGAAAGCCAACATCAGAGCAGTCGGAGCCATCCTGGAGTCCAAGGCACCACATTTCCTGTGGTGCAGAAGCAAACAGAGGCTTTGGGCTTCCAGAAACAGCCACCGTGGACAGCGCAACATCCCCGCTGTCTCAGGTCCTTCAGAGCAGGGCTGCCCCAAGGGCGTACAGACCCAGACATCCCGGCGGGTGCAGAGTGGGGATCCATTAACCCCTGAACCTCCCCTGCAGCCTGGTGGCCAAGAAACCTCCAGGGCTGGGCAACCTTGGGCGAGTCACTTAACCTCTCTGGGCCGCCTTTTCTGCAAGAGGGGGACTTGAGGAGAAAAGGCAGAATCAGAACTCCACTAGCATCTAGCATGCTAAGGCAGGCGAGGGGTGGGTGGTGGTTATTGCTAGGTTCTTACCTACAAGGGTCTGTCTCTGGAGTTCCAAGCCACAGGAAATGAGAGGCCTCACCCCCATGCCGAGTCCTCCTGGGCACGGCGGAGCAGGCCCCTCCCGTCTATCCCTGTATCCCTCTCTTCATCAAGTTTCCTACCCCAGCCAGAGAAGCAACGCCTCTAGGGGCCAAGGCGCCCCAGGATCTGTGGTAGGGTCACATGAGATGGTCCAGGAGGGGTGTGAGCCCAAGAGGCTGTCCTTAGACCCAGGGCACACTGAAGTCTCACGTCTGTATATGCACAGTGTGAGCCACACATGCACGCTTGGGTATGTGTGCCGTGTATAAGAAACAACACCGGGCCGTCTGACCAGACACCCCAGGTGGAAACAACATGGACCCCCTCCACGTGTGGACCTTGGGCCCTGACACCCAAAGGTGGGTCTGTCCAGTGGAAAGCCACGGGGGTTGTAGGCTTGGTCACCCACACCCCAGTTAAGTCTTTCCTTGACGGAAAGTTGTATTTGTGCGTGGCCAAATTCCCACGGCTTCGGACCATCTTCCTGCGCCCACCCCAGCCCACCCCACCTGCACCGGGCCGGTGTCCTTGCATTGACTCTCACAGCCAACCACCAAGCTGTTTTCCTGGAGGCCGCCAGAGGGCGCAGGTGCCCACAGCCCTCCGGGGCTTCCCACGTCCCAGAGGTAAAGTCCAAATCCTCCCGGAGGTCCAAAGGGCCTTGCACTGCCTGCCCCTCACCCTCCCCTCCTCCCGCTCTCCCCCTCGCCCACTCTGCTGCAGCCACAGGGGCCTCCTTGCTGGGACTCTGAGATACACAGAGGCGCACTGCGCTCGCCTATACCATTCTTCCCCCAGGTACATGCCTGGTATCTGCCCCCACCTCCTCGGTGGGGTCCCTCAAATGGCACCCGGTGGGTCGAGGAGGCAGGCCCTCGCTGTCATCCTCTTAAAAGCCCTCACCCCTCCCCACCTGCCTTTCCTCCACAGCTTTCTCCTCCCGCAACCCTCTCACGCTCTGGCCACCCATTCAGCCACAGGGGTGGGCATCTCAGGCAGTCCAAGTCCCTGCTGTGCCCCCAGGACCTGGTGCAGTGCCCAGCACCCAGGAAGCACCCGATCGCTGTCTGCTGGACGAACAAACCCAAAGCGGTTTGTGTAGTCTCCCAGCCCCACCTCCTTCCACACCTGGAAGATGCCCAGGTTACCATCCTCAGGCCATAGGGGAGGCGGGGGGCAGGCAAGGCAGCCTCTCTGGGTGGGCTGCTTTAGAGCCAAGAATACTAAGAACCAGCAGAATGCTTAATGAGTCTGTCCAGTGAAAGCCCCTGACATGCACCAACTCCCATGAGTCTCTCGTAACCCTACAAGTCAGGAAGCAGGACAATGCCGTGCCTATTTGTAGGCCCACTCTACCTCCCAACCCTGCTTACCAGACAGGGACTTGCCCAGGGCCACCGGGCTGGAAAGTGGTCTGTCAGCATTTGAACCCACATCTCCTGCGTCTGGGGCTGAGCTCAGGGCTCTGGGTCCAGCCTCCTCCTCTCCCACTATACGGGGCATCCCGACCCTCGGAGTAGCTGGCAAACTCCCGCTCATCCTTCAAAACCCCTCAAGTCAGGCCTCTCCTCTCCCCTCTAACCCCTAGTGACCTGGCCTCCATGACCTGGTTGATAATGAGGCCGGTGTTCTCTCATGCCCAACGGAAGACTGGGAGCTGACCTCAGAGAAAGGAGGAAAGAGGTGGAGACGGACATGGGCCTGTGGCTCTAGACCATACTGTGGGGCCCACCACCTACACCCACAACCTCTCACCTCCTTCCCAGGTGGCCTCGGAGACCTGGCCAAGGCTGGAGAGGCTGGCTCACAATTCTTATGCCCTTGGAAACGGAATAGGAAACTAGCACGAGGGCCCTGGCCTGCAGTGCCATCCCTATCCTCTCCTTCCCTTCCCAGCCTTGGCCCCATCAACTCTGCTCTGGCCTAGCCACCAATCTCCTCCGCACTTCAGGGCCAGGCCCAGCCCTAAAGGCTTTGTGACTGCGTTCTCAGGCCCAGCCCAGGGGCAAATGTTCCTATTATCCTTCCCCTTATACAGCCGGGGGACACTCAACCCAGAGTGACCAAGTTCCTGGCCCAGGATCACCCAGTGAGAAAGTGGACGCCAGAGCAGGATGAGAGCCCCCGGCCCCTGCCCAGCTGAGCGGCAGGAAGGCCCGGCTGCTTGGACTGGCCCGTGGAGAGAGGTGCCCAGGGGGGCAGCAGCCAAGCTGGCCCCACGTGCAGGGTAGGAATGAGAACAGCATTGTCCAGGGCACAAGCGATCTGCTGTCTTGGGCAAATAAAGGGCCCTTGAGGACACAGCCCCTAGAATTTCCACAGAAGTCGGTGGCATCACTGGCTGGGAAGTAGCCCCCCCCCCCACATGCCACTTGGCTGGCGGAGCAGGCGAGCCCAGTTGGCAAAAACAAAGAGCCAGCACCCCTTGAAGCCCTGGGTCCTCCCACCTGCCCCATGACAGTGTGGCACCCCTGGGGCCTGCATGCTGACATTCAGGTGGAGTGTGGCCATTTGGGTGGGAGGGGGCTGGCACCCCTATCCAGGCAGAGCAGGCCCCTGCTTCTCCCCCAGAAAGCCAGCCCTGACCATCCCAGGCCCCAGAGACTGGCCCTTGGGGGCAATCCCACCACAGTTATATTCTGGGGAATCAGAGCAGAGGACAGATCGGGACCCAAAGCCAGGGCACAGGCAAGGCCACCGTGGGCCAATGGGGGAAGATGGCATGCTTTGGTCCTTACCAGTGGGTCTGGTGGGGGGCCCTGCCCAGGCTGGAGAGCACGGAGGCTGCCTCAGGAGCACTCAGCAAAGGAGGGTGAGCACAGGGCTGGCCTGTTTCCTGGCTGCTACTCTTCCCTCACCCCCTTTCCTAAAAGGACTCATCGATGGTACGGGGTGGACAAAGCCCAGAGGACGTGGTCCTGGGCTACCACAGCAGCTTCCCACTTCAACCCACATCCTCAGAGGCCAGGTGAGTGGCCGGGGGCCTCTCAGAAGTCCCTGGTGGCCCTTGGGGACATAGCTGCTCCCACTGTGGATCCCACAGTCGGGTCCAAGCCAAAAGAGGTCAGGGTTGCCCCGAGGGGCTGATCTGCAGGCTGGGAAATGGCCCATGGCTGACAGGATAAAATGTTTAGCAGGCTGAACATGAAAATCTAAAATTAGGTACAAAAAAACAACCTTACTTGGGAGGGGGCGATGCGCAGTGAGGAAAACACCCTGGGGGATTTGCTGGCCTTGGTCTTGGGAGGTCAGCGGAGCCAACATGTGATGTGGCTGCCAAAATTACCACGGCGGTGGCCAGAGGGTGAAGCAGGGGGCAGTCAGTGTCCCAAGTGAGAAGTGTGGCTCCTCTGTGCCAAGGGAAGGGCCAGAAGTTACTAAAGCCTGGGGGAGGCTGAGCACAGGGTCGGGGGCAGGACGATCGCCGGCCCTCCCCTCCTAAAGGGCCCCTCGGACCAGGCGACAGGGCTGTGGAGCCTCAAGGTAAGGAAGTTGGCCCCTGTCAACCCTTCTGGTGTGGTCTCTACTTGGGACACCTCTCTACTGCCCATACCTGATCCTCTGCAGGCCACGGGGTCTCAGGAGGGTCCGGGGGACAGTATACTTGGGCTTCTAATGCTGTCTACCCACGGCAAGTGGTGTGACGGTGGTGGCTTGCCTACCTTCTGGCTTCTTTCCTTCCTTCTTTACGTGCCAGACCCATACAGTTTCCTTCTCCCATTTGAGTGAAAAACGGAGTGGATTTCAAGAGAAACACGCAGAGGTAATAGGGAGACCTTCGACAAGACATACGAGTGACTGTGAGGTCTCAGATGCTGGGAGTTTGGGAAATACTGACCTTGTGGATTTGACTTTCACTTCTAACCCTGTGTGAGCAGGGCACCTGCTGACTCAGAAAAGGAGGCTAGTAGGGGAGGGCAGCAGGGCAGGTGGCCCACACCTGCACCCCCGCCCTGTGCCAGTGGCCACCGAAGCCAGATCTGGGCTTCCAGTAAGCGGACTCGGGGATGAATCCCAGGAAGCACACAGCCGCTCCATTGCCCCGACCCAGTAACTGGACTTCTGGGAACGTACTTCAAGGAAATAAGCGAAAGGGCAAAAGATGACTAGTGCAAATACTTAGGCTGGGTTATTTATAACCGCAAGCGGCTGAAAATAACAAGCGGGCAATGGCCCCGGAAACCTGGAGGTGGTGACTGGGGTTAAGGTCCCCTTCCCTGGCAGCCCAAATCCAGGTGTGTGTCCAACGGGGAGCTGGGGAGCAGCGGCCTCAGGGCCCCAGCCGCAGAAGGATGGGAGGCATGTCCGCCTGTGGCCAGTCTATTTGGGGGATTCATGGAAGAGCTTCCCCTGCCTTTAACGTGAGACCTCAGGGCGCAGACGGCAACGGGAATAACTGCTGACCACACAGCTTCACCCACCAGTGACTTAGGAGCCCGCACGCAGCTCCCCAGGCCCACGGCGCCATGTGACAGCTCTGGGCCTCTGTGCAGGCACTCCCCCAGCCCAGAAGCCTTTTACCATGTGGATACCCCAGGTAGGCAGCACTCTGCCCCTCTCTGCACATCCCCAAGTTCCCCAGGCTTCCAGCCTCACAATGTGGGATGATACCACGGACACAATGGTCAGGGTCGGACACGGACCACGCTCCCAGCGACAGCCAGGCTTCCCCGGCGAGGGGGATGAGGCCAGCCACTGGTGTGGGAGGCAGACCCGCACACATCAGGCAGAGGGACGAGGTACCTCATGCGGGCCCAGACGTAGCTATCAAGGGCAACCACTGTCAGCCAGGGAGCCCAAACAGACAGCCCGGGGCCTGGCCAAAGCCCAGGCTGGCACAGAAGGCACTGTGAAGTCAGTGACTCTTTTTTCTTTTTTTTTAAAGACTTTATTTTTAATTGATCTCCACACCCAAAGTGGGGCTGGAACTTACAACTCAGAGACCAAGAGCTGCATACTCTACCGACTGAGTCAACCAGGCGCCCCTAAAGCCATTGACTTAAGTCACTCCACAACCCCAGCAATGTGGAAGGACTCTCCCCAGCTTGAGCGGCCAGGCAAGGGAGCTGGGTCAGCAGTGGCTGCCTCACCTGCCAAGGCCGCACTGGAGGCTCCTACAGCCCTCTGTCCCCGGGGCAGGGACGATCTTCCAGCAGGTTGGCCGAAGGCCAGCCCATCAGTGCGCATGTGCTGGGGGAGGTGGTCTGACAGGCTTAGTCCCACATACACTCCTTGGGTGGGAAAGCCCACAGCTGACAGCTCTGGGTTCAAATCCTGCTCCAACATTTTGCAAACCTGCCCTGTCTCTCGGGGATCTCAGTTTCCAGGTCCCCAGAGGCTGGATACTACCGACGACCTCTCAGGGCTGGGGCGAGCATTTCAGTGAATTCGTGAAGTGCTCAGAGAAGGGCAGGCGCTTCAGTAGCTCTATTAAGGGTTCTAAGAGTTCAAAGATATTGTTACTGTTAACCACCAAGCCTCGGTCCGGCACACACGGTCCCCCCCGCCAGGAGCCCCTTCCACGCAATTCTGGGTCAGCACCCCAATCCAGGGTCCCCCACCACGCACGTCCCCCAGCGTCCTCGCCCTTCCCAGGCCCCGTCCCCAGATACGTTGCCGCCAATCAGGACCGGCTCCTCCCACTCCGTAAGAGCATCACCCCCACCTGCCCCGTCCCAGCCCACTTCTTGGACACGCCCACCGCACCCTAGCCCCGCCTCTGACGGCCCCGCCCCCATCACGAACGGAGCTTTCCACCCAGCCTGGCCCGCCAAATACTGGGGAGACCCCGCCCCCAGAGGCCCCGCCCCTAACGGCCTCTCCCACCGCTTGGGGCCCCACCCCCTCCCGGCCCCGGCCCCGCCTCGGCGCATCCAGGGCCCCCGGGGCCTCTGTGGGCCGCCCGCTCCGCACGGCTGCACACTCCAGCCCAAAGCCGACCGAGCCCAAACTGCCCCGGCCTTGCCGGCTGCCTAACCCGCCGGGCCCCAAGTCCCGGGCTCCGGCCTGGGCCTAGCGGCCTGGAGCGTAGCCTCAACCCGCCTGCCCGCCTCCTCGCTACCGTCCCCTAGCCCGTCTCTGTCCCACAGATCGCACCTTTGAATAAGTAGTCGTACTCGTCGTCCCGGGTCCCCATTGTCCTGGCGCTTCCGGCGGGATCGGCGACTCCGCAGCCCCACCACAAACACCCGACGGGGGCGGAGCCGGCGCCGCGCAGAGCGGCGGGTGGTTGACCAATCAGAGGCGGGTAGCGTGGCGACCGGCACCCAGAGCAGCCAATCACAGGCGGAAGCAGAGCTTCAGGGGTGGGCGCCGCCTGGGATCCACCCTCCTCGCCTTCGGTCTCCTAGAGAAAGGCGGAAGGAATGCGGACCTTTCTGAAGTGACGGCCGCATCAGCCTATCAGACGTAGTCTCTGGAAGGCGGGGCGGAAGACTGTAAGAATGAAACAGATTGATGGAGCGAGTAACGAATGACAGGCTTGATTCAGACGGTCCGGGATTGCCAAGAGGACCTGTCCAGGAAGGGAAATGGGGCTACGTCCAGGTGATGTTACGCTAGTTAACGTCCCAATGACGTCATAGGTCAATCCGCGCTGCTCTGCTCCCCCCGACCTCACGCCCGCCTCCTCCTGCCCTCCCAGTATATGACCGTTTCCAGGCCTTTGAGAGGGTTCCCCCCCCCATCTAGAGGTTCCCTCTCCGCCCTTGGTTGGGTTTCCATCACTATATTCGTGAGTCATTAAGGTACCCCTGCTACCTCAGTTTCCTCCGCTGCATGACGGGAGAAAACCACTTCGTGGAGTCTTTGGAAGATAACTAGATTATCTGGAGACCTAACGACATACTAAGTCAACCGTCCACTTTGTCATTAAGCCTTTAACAAGTATTTATAAAATCCTTCCTGGACGTCAGACTCTCTCCAGCATGATCTCCCCTTCTCTATCCCCTTGCCCGGTGTTTTCCCACCTTCCTGCACCCCCAGGATTTACCACTACCTGACATTAGACTTTGCATTTCTGGGGGCGCCTGCCTGGCTCAGCTGGTGGAGCATGCGACCCTTGATCTCGGGGTCGTGAGTTCAGGCCCCATTTGGGCGTAGTGCTCACTATATATATATATATATATATATATATATATATATATGTGTGTGTGTGTGTCTGTGTGTGTGTGTGTATATGTATATGTGTGTATATATATTTCTTGATGCATTGATCTCTGTAGTCTCCTGCCAACGGAACATCAACCCCATGAAGGCAAGGGCTCTGTCTGTCACTGCTGGTGCTGTGTCCCCAGTGCTCAGTAAATATTTGATCAGTGATGAATAATGTAACCAGAGAGCTCTGTGGTCGTGATTTTTTATAACTATAATTATAATTATCACAGTTGCCTCCTAGACCTCATCCCTCCATTGTCCAGCAGGCATCCCAGACACTAATTTGCCCTCCCTTCCCATATGTGCTCCTTCTGTGACTCCATGTACCCCACGTTACCCCCTCCTCCATTCCCTCTCCTCCCCCCTGCCCATCTCATAGCCGGAGGTCGTGGATTCTTCTCTCCTCATCTTTTAGTCCCCTGCTTCTTCCCGCCCTCCCTTCCCTCAGTTGTCTTACTGTGTTTCTCCTCCCTCCTGAATTTCTGACCACTTCTCACCCCCACTATTGCCACTATCTCAATCCTGGCCCCAACATCACTCTCTGGACCTGAGCTGCTGTCTGTGCCCAGATCTCCCTGCTCTGCCCTCACCCCACACAGTCTGTTTTTTTCCACAGCAGTCAGAGGAATCCTTTTTTCCTTTTTTTTTTTTTTTTTTTTTAGGGAGGCTCTATGCCCAACACGAGACTCAGTCTCACCACCCTGAGATCAGGAGTCACACGGTCCACCGGCTGAGCCAAGCAGGAGCCCCAATCAGAGGAGTCTTTTAAAACATAAGTCAGGACCCCTGGATGGCTCAGAGGGTTAAGCCTCTGCCTTTGGCTCAGGTCATGATCTCAGGGTCCTGGGATCGAGCCCTGCATTGGGCTCTCTGCTTGGCGGGGAGCCTGTTTCTCCCTCTCTCTGCCTGCTTCTCTGCCTACTTGTGATCTCTGTCAAACAAATAAAATCTTTTTAAAAATTAAAAAAAAATAAAACATAAGTCAGATTGTCCCACTCCCCTGTTTAAAAATCTTTCAATTCTTCCTTTAATAAACATTTACTGAGCTCCTACTAAGTGCCAAGCAGTGTTCTAGGTGCTGGAGATGCAGCATTGACTAAGACGAAGTCCTAGCCCTCACAGAGCTGGCAGTCTAATGGGGTCAGGCCAACAAGAAGCCAGTAAACAATCTGCATAAGATAATTTCAGAATGGGAGGAGGGCAGTGAGGGGGATAACTTGGATTATGTGATGATGGTGACACTCCTTAGTTAGGAACCCAGGGAAGGCATCTTGGAGAAGGTGACATTTGCACTGTTTGGGGGAAGAGCAGGAGGTGGTGGGAACAGTATTTCAGAAGGACACAACAGCAAGTGAGAGAGACTCCGATGGGTTTGAAAAGCCAGGTGGCCATGGTGGCTGGAGAGTGGGGATCAGGGGCCAAGAGATCGGACAAGGTGAAAAATCAAAGCTGGAAGCCAGACCAGAGTGGACACTCCCAGGGACCTTGTCAGCACACTCTCGGGCAGTTGGCTCGAAGCCTTGCACATTCCCGCACAAATGCCCTCCCCACCCACCCCCAGCTCACCATCCTAGCTTCCTGCCCAAATGCTACAGCCAGGTGGGGCTGTTAAATGTTTCCCCAGTGAGCTTTACTTCCTGCCAAGGTCACTAGATTTTGCTCTCACTGTGCCCTCTTCCTAGAATACCATCCTCCCACCTTCTCTGTAGGAATTTCATCCTTCTTTGAAACCTGACTCAAAAGCAACCTCCACCCTGAAGCCTTTTCTCCTGTCTAGGTTATGCTCCTCTCCCCGCAACCCTCCAGGATAGCTCACAGTAATATTAGTAATGTTGACTAATGTTTATATGGTGTGCTAGGAGCCAGACACTATTTGCCGTGCTTTTCATTCACTGCTACATGAAATCCTCACAGCACCAGGAGAACAGAAAGGGGTAGGGATCGGAGGGTGGGGTACCAGAGGCTCCCTGACCCCATTTTCCAGATGAAGGAACTGAGGCCTCAGAGCTTTAACAGACTATCTCTAGTCAACTAGGAGAACGATGAGGTTGAAGAGTTCCAAATCTGGAGTTGGACGGGTCTGGATTCCCAACCTGGCTCTTGTTTGGTTCCCAATCCTAGTGGTTATTTTTTGTTGTTGTTCCTGGGATGGAAGAGGTGGTGATGACAGGGAACAGAGAGGGTTGGGGAGATAAGCTCTCTTAGCAGAGGTTGAGAATTAAGAGGGCAGAGGTGAGGGAACCCCCTACCACCCAACCTACCTAGAAGGCACATCCCACCACCTTCAGGCACAGTGGGCTCAAGGGAGACTCTGCAAGCCTGCCTGGGACAGGACACCCCCAAACAAGGAGCCTGGAGAAGGTCCGGCCCTCCAAATGAGGAGTTCATCACCCCCACTCAGCCAGGGTCCCAGCGAAGCTACTGTGTCCCCAGCACAACCAGGAAGGAGTCACAGGACCAGAAAAGCACAGAATTTTCCTTTAGCAAAGGAGGCCCCCACTGCTTTCCCAAGAACATTTAAAAAACATATTGCAAAGATATGTTTTCCTATTAAAACAGTAGCTGGGGCTCAGGGCTCAGACAGATGTTGTTTTTCCCAAACATGTGTCCTGGAGACAAGGCATCACATTATGCCAGACCACATGATATGAGTGGCAATTTTAGGCAGTGCATTAAAGACCGTTGAACCACTTGCTGAGAACGTTGTATCTTTTTCCCCATTTCTCAAGTATTATCTATCAAGGAGAGAGGCTTGCTCTCTTTTGCTCATACCTCTTGAACAGTTTCCTACTGCTCATCTCCCTTTTTTTTTATTTTTTTTAAAAGATTTTATTTATTTATTTGACAGACAGAGATCACAAGCAGGCAGAGAGGCAGGCAGAGAGAGAGGAGGAAGCAGGCTCCCTGCTGAGCAGAGAGCCTGATGCGGGGCTTGATCCCAGGACCCTGGGACCATGACCTGAGCCGAAGGCAGAGGCTTTAACCCACTGAGCCGCCCAGGCGCCCCTTTTTTAAATTTTTAAAAAGATTTTATTTATTTATATGATGGGGGTGGGGGCAGAGAACACGAGCTGGGGGAGAGGCAGAGGGAGAAGCAGATGCCCAACTGAGCAAGGAGCCCAGTGCAGGGCCCAATCCAGGAACCCTGTGATCATGACCTGAGCCAAAGACAGACGCTCAACCAACTGAGCCACCCAGGTGCCCCTCATTTAAAAAAAAAAAAAAAGATTTATTTGTTTATTTATTTATTTGAGAGAGAGAGAGAGAGAGAGCAGAGAGGGGAAGGGGAAGAGGGAGAGAGAGTCTTAAACAGACTCCTCCACACTGAGTGCGGAGCCCAACGTGGGGCCTGATCTCACAACCCCAAGATCACCACCTGAGCCAAAACCAAAAGTTGGACACTTGACTGACTCCGTGCCCTCCCCTGGATGCCGCCCATCTCCCTCTCTATACAGAGCTCCAACACAGGCTGAGAGCCTGCAGAAGGCAACAGGATCAGGCTAGAATTTTTCTTGCCCATGTTTTATTGTGAATTTTTAACATTTCGAGAAATGAAAAGAATCGTGTAGAAAATATCTAGATTCCACTATTAACATTTTATTTTATTACATATCCATCTCTCTGTCCAGCCACCCAACACTCTGATGAATTTCAAAGAAAGTTGAAACTTTGGAGGACTTTAATGTATGGCATGGTGACTATAGTTAGTACTTGAAAGTTGCTAAGAGAGCAGGGGTTAAATGCTCTCACCACAGAAAAGAACAACTAGGGTGTGATGGAGGTAACCGCTCACACTATGGGGGTAGCCATTTTACAATACATATGTGTATCAAATCAATGCATTGTACACCTTAGACTTACACAATGTCTTATGTCAGTTGTATCTCAATATAGCTGGAAAAAAATAAAAATGAAAGAAACTTGAAGACATTAGTCAGCTTACACTTGAGCACACATATCATTAACTAGAATTCAGTATTTTTTTATGGCTCTTTTTCTTTTTTTTTCCTTCTAAGGTGAAACTTACATACAACGAAATACAACCTTAATTGTGCATTCACAGAGACAGACACATATAGCTTTTTGGAGGAGTAACCCACCTCTATCAGGGTTCAGAACATCACCATCACTGGAGATGCCTGCCTCATGCCCTTTCTCAGTCAGTCCTACCCATCTTCCCAGGGTCTCAGCCACTATTCCTAGGTTTTCCCCACACAAAGTGGTGGCCTCATTTTGTACCATCAGCTATAGGCCAGCCTATCTGTAATATGGAGGAGCTTTAAAGGTAAGCATGGTGAGGGTATGAATCTTTTTGTCTACTAGAGTATCCCAAGCCTTTCCAGGGTCTCAGCTTGGGATGTAGTAGAATCTCAATAAATATTAGTTGAATTTATATATATATATTTTTATGTCCAACTTACAGGATAATTTCTGCAGATGTGGTTAAAATGGGAAGAATTTACCCAAAACACTGAATGAATGCACACACTAGAGCTGTGATGTCCAATACGGTGATCATTATCCCTGTGGTTGTCAAGCCCATGAAATATGGCTAGTCCCGGGCCTCCTGGGTGGCTCGGTGGGCTAAAGGTCTTCAGCTCAGGTCATTAACCCCTGGGTCCTGGGATCGAGTCCCACACTGGGCTCCCTGCTCAGCGGGGAGGCTGCTTCTCCCTCTGCCTGCTACTCCCTCTTATACGTGCTCTCTCTCTCTCTCTCTCTCTGACACATAAATAAATAAAATCTTAAAGAAAAAAGTTAATAAAAAATATGGACTGTCCCATTTGAGATGTACCTTAAGCATAAAATAAACACTAGGTTCCAAAGAGTTGGTATTAAAAAAAGTGTATATACTTTAATACAATATTAATATTATATAATAACCTGTATTAATTAATATATTAATGACTTGTACATAACTCCCATGTTGAAAGGCAATATTTTGGTTATACTGGGTTTAATAAAAATACATTTTATTTTTTTATTCTTTTTAGAGAGAGAGAATGCATGTGAGGGGACAGGGAGGCCAAAGGAAGAGGAAGAGAGAGAATCCCAAGCTGAACATGGAGATGACACAGGGCTCAATCCCACAACCCTGAGATTATGACCTTAGCTGAGATCAAGAGCCAGGTGCTGAACCAACTGAGCTACCCCAATAAAAACACACTAATAAAGTTCATTTCATATGTTTCTTTTTACCTTTCTTTCTTTTCTTTTTTTTTTTTTTTTTTTTTTTTTTGGAGAGCGATGGGAGGAAGGGTAGAGGGAGAGAGAAAGAATCTTAGGCAGGCTCCATGCCCAGCTGGGCCCGCTGCGGGACTCCATCTCCTAACCTGAGATCAGAGCTTGAGCTGAAATCAAGAGTTTGATGCTTAATGGACTGAGCCACCCAGGCCACCCCTCTTTTTGCTTTTTTTAAAAAAGATTATTTATTTATTTGTCAGAGAGAGAGAGAGAGAGAGAGAGCACAGGCAGACAGAGTGGCAGAGGGAGAAGCAGGCTCCCTACGGAGCAAGGAGACTGATGTGGGACTCGATCCCAAGATGCTGGGATCACGACCCGAGCCGAAGGCAGAGACTTAACCCACCAAGCCACCCAGGAGCCCCATATTTTTTTTTTAAAGATTTTATTCACTTATTTGACAGAGAGAGAGCACAAGCACAGGGAGGGGCAGTGGGAGAGGGAGAAACAAGCTCCCCACTGGGCAGAGAGCCTGAAGTGGGTTCCATCCCAGGACCCTGAGATCGTGACCTGAGCCAAAGGCAGTTGCTTTAGTGACTGAGCTACCCAGGCGCCCCGACTTTATTTTTTTAAACTTTGTTTTTGGGTGTGTGTGTTTTTGTGTGTTTAACATGACTTAGAAAAAAAATAAAATTCAACATGTGACTCACATTATATTTCTATCAGATGGCCAGATGCTAAGAAGTTCACTGTGATTCATGTGTGTAAGTATGATCAAGAAGGGGCTCTCATTTCCCCCATTATCTGCTTCCGGAAGGATCGAATGAGAGTTTCAGTTCTTTTGAAAATAAAAATTGAGACACATGTTGCGAAATCATGAACAAAGGAAATTAAAATCAGTTGTCAGGTGGTAGGACTAACCAGTGCTGTCCTCAAAAAATCTGGGAGTGTTCACCCTCTATCCTGGGAACATATTTCTGTGGACTTTGAAACTGCCCACTTTTTAAAAAAACAAACTGAAGAACAAAGAAGAATGAAATGTTCTGAGGTTGCTTTTATTACAAGGATTCTCGCAAGCTCTGCCCGGACACCCCGGGCGCTGGGTCATCCCACAGCACCCACACTCCGGAGCACGGTGAGGGTCCTGGGCGCCCATGGGAACCCTGGTCCCCCAGCCAGTCAATGTGACTGAATCCGCCTTCGAGGGCTGGCCTGGCTGCCCCCAAGTGGTCCCTCCAGGTCCCCAACTCCTTACGCAGGCAAGGAGTAGGTCTCAACACCCCTCAGTCTCATGCTTCCAGGAATCTGTGCCCTGTAGCCCTACAGCTCTGTCCTCAGAGGATATCACCTACAGCTCCCCCACTCGGAAAAGGGGGCATCTCCACTTGTGAGCTGCTTCTCTGTCCACGAGGCTCCAGATGGCCCCGTCTTGAGCCCCTGGCGAGGCAGGGAGTGGCCACATGCTGGGCCAGAGTCAGAGTCACTATCCTCTATGAGCCTGAGACCAGGCCCCAGGGAGGAGGCTAGGAGGCTGCTTCAGTCTCTGTGGGCTGGATCAGCATCGTGGTGGCCTGTAGTGGGTAGTAACGGCCCCGCCAGGTCTTCCAGAAGATGCCCTTCTTACGCCGCTGCCGCTGGTGTGGGATGGAACGGAAGTACTGGCCATTGAGGTTGGAATGGCCACAGGTGCCAAACCACCAGCCACCTGTTGGGGTCCGAGAAAACAGAACCTGGTCAGGCTGGGGTCCTCGTGGTTCCGCTGGGGCTGGGATGGAGAGGAGGCTAGGGGGCGAACTTTACAAACTTTAGAGGGGAAGACATTTCTAGTGCTTGTCACACTGTGTCCGGAGGGACCCCAGGTTGTGACAAAGGGCCCCCCCACTTCCCAGTAACTACAGCTTTCATGGCTATGACTGTGGCACATTCCTTCTCTGTACCTGGCACATGGCAAATGTTTATTTTATTTTTAAAGGATTTTATTTATTTGACAGAGAGAGAGAGTGAGCACATGCAGGGGGAGCAGCAGGCAGAGGAAGAGAGAGAAGCGGGTGCCCTGCTGAACAGGGGGAGCCCAGTGTGGGGCTCGATCGCAGGACCCTGGGGTCATGACCTGAGCTGGAGACAGATACTTAACCGACTGAGCCACCCAGGAGCCCCAGTGGCATATGTTTATTAAAGACTTTCTATGATCATTGTCCGGCTCATCAATTTATATATCAGACTGACCCACTGAAATTACTGGTTTTCCATCATTTTTGGACCCACCAAAAAGCGGCCTCACAGATTTTACTTTACAGGGCCTAGGCTCTGCCTCTGATTTCATTAGAACAAAACAGGGTTTATCTTGCTGGTTTTGTCACATGCCAGCCACTATCCCACAAATGTCATCTCAAAATAAGCCTATGGAGTGGGCACTGGCTACACCCATTTTAAAGACGGCAAACTGAAGGCGGGAGAGGCTAAGTCAGCTGCCCAAAGGCAAACAGCACGTAAGGAGAAAAGGAGGCAGAGAATCGGTGGAATTTGGCCTTGAAGGCAGGACAGGGACGCAGAAAGGGGGGCAGGGGAGGTCTTGCCCTTGAGGTACAAAGCAGGACAGGGAGGGGCAGAGCTTGCTCACCAGAGAGGCTCTTGGCACAGTTCTTGTCCCCACGGAGGTCGTGGTCCTGATCCCAAGTGGAGAAGGGCAGGGAGAGGCCACTGGGCGCCACAGTGGTGGCCCCCAATTCACTGGCCACGGGAGCTGTAAGCTGCAGGCTGTAGGCGGTGTCCTCACCGCCCAGGTGGACGGGGAACTGCAGTGACTCGGCGTTGCCCTCCCAGTCATGCAGCTGCACGGCCAGGCGGCTGCCGCGGTCCCCCAGGATGCGGTGCACCTTCTCCAAGCCCAGCCAGAACTCACCTACCAGGGAGAGGCTGATCAGCGAGACAGACCCGTCTCCACGCCCCCTCCTGCCCCCAGTGCCTCTGGCCCCACTGAAAATACCCACCTTGGGGGTCTCCAAAGCCAGCCTTGTAGGCTTCCCAGGGCTGGTTAAAGTCCACAGAGCCATCCTGGCGTCTCTGAATTACAGTCCAGCCTCCATCTGCCCAGAAAGGTGCGATGTCGTCAGGAGGACCCTGCTGGCGGGGGATTCTGACTCCCCACCTGACTCTCAAACCCCAAACTGCCTCCAAATCTGGAAAGGGCAATGTTGCTTTCATACAGCCCAGAAGGACTGGATGAAGATGGTCAAAGGTGGGCTGGCCACTGGGCAGGGGGCTCAGCCTAGAGCATTGATTGTCCCAAGGACCCAGTAGGGAGGGAGGGGGGGAGCAGAAATCTAGAGAGCTCTCGGGGCCCACGGAACCTGGCTCAACAAGGGGTAGTGGTGGGGAGACACATCTGAAAGAGATGACCCCAGGGGGCCCGTGAATCCTACCCGAGGTCATCTTGCAGTTAACCAGGAAGGGTGGGGACTCCTGAGGCTGGATCTGGAACAGTCCACTCTGCCTCTCTCCCTCGTCAAACAGCTCTTGGCAGTCCCTGGGCAGCCCTGAAGGTCAGGCAGAGAGAGGAGCAGGGAGAGTGAGGCAGGAGGGTTCCCAGGAAACAGGCATGTGAGGGGCTGGCAGTGGGTGACAGGAACATGAGGGGGCAGTCCCAGGTTCACAAAGGCTCCCTCCTGGATGGTCCCTGAGTCATCCTCCCTCCCCCCACACCACCCTCCAACCTCCTGCCACACAGCCTTCCCCGCCCCACGAGCCCTCCTGCAACAGGGACTTTGCACAGGCCAGTCATGCTGCCCAGGGCCCTCTTCCCTCAGGCCTTTCCTGCCTCATTCTAAAGATCCCAGCTTCTAGAAGGGATGCCTTTCCTGACTCCCAGACCAGGCCAGCCTCCCAAAAGGAGCACTGATGATTTCCCACTCCCAACACCACTAGAGTCATCTGGTGGTCTCTCTGCCACTGAATAAGGATACCATGGGGCCAGGGACAGAGTGGTTCTTTGCCCAGTCTGGCACCAGTGCCCAGGCTGATCCTAGCCCACAGCAGGTGTTTAATAGAGACTAGAGGAATGAGTGAGAAGCTGGGCCAGAGTGGGGAAGGGGGAAGGGGGAAGGGGAGCCAAGCAGAAGTAGCCCTGCTTTGTCAGGTGAGGGCCTGCATGGGGTTTGCAGGGGTGGGTTTCCAGGAGGGGAAGGATTGATGAACGGAAGAGGAAAAGAAGGAGGGGAAGAGGGAGAAGGGGCCCGGAGGTCCAAAAGCTGGGTAAGTCCCATCCCCAGCCCAGCCAGGAAAATAGGGGAAAGGTCGCCAGAGGGAGGGGGAAGTCCACACTGGAGGAGGGGGGGTGGATGGGGGCGGGGCCAGCGTGACTGGAGACATTTTCCGGCCTCTGGAGCTGCTCCCCTTTCCCCTACTTTCTTCTCTTCCAATCTGGACGGCGCCCGGCCAAACCACCAATGTGGCTTCCATTAACACCAGCTGTTTGTCTCTCCAGCTCTGAACCTTCCCCTACTTGGCAGGGCTGAGCCCCGAGTCCGGGAGTCCCCAAACCCATGCACCCCACAGCTCACATCCCACAGCCCAGACCTATGGCTGCTGGCTAGCTCCAAGCCCCCCCCCAGGGGGGATGGTGGGAGGGTACACTGGACCCTTACTGGCCTGGGACAGAGGAAGAGTCAGCCAGGGAGCTGGTGGGTGGGTAGGGGAGGAGGAGCTCTCAAGATGAGAGGGCTGACAGCCAGCCCCAAGCCCCAGGGTGTGAAGGGGGAAAGCCTGAGCTCTCACTCAATCGGCTGCACATAGCTCTCCATGCCAGGTTGCGGTGATGGGACAGGGGGACTACAGGGAAGCCAGTGGCCAACGAGAGCCCTGAATTTAGGGTGGGGACAGAAAAACCAGGAGCTGGGATCCTGTGCCAGACACACAGAGACATGCTGCGGGAGGAGATTTGGGGCGATCTGGGATACACAATAGAGGACCCAGAACTTGTGACAGTCGCAAAGGCTCATTCTTAGCAGGAATGGGGGAGAAGGAAGGGGGGTGATCAGAGACTTTGGGACTAAGAGAGAGGTGAGGGACCGGATGTGTGGGTCAGGAACCCTGGATTTGTAAGAGATTCAAGAGTGAGTGGTGTGTCTGGGCAGGGACATGGAGGTTCCCTGCCTTTGCCCCCCTCCTAGATCTGTACTCCAAGAGACCATAGGGCGCCCAAGCTCAGAACCCCCATCCCAGGCAGCCATCTCTCTTCACCCAGCCAGAACTCCAGGATCCTTGGCTAGCACCCTCTTGTCCACCACTGTGCCCTCAGAGGAGGTCCCAGCCTTCAGGAAGGTGTCCTTTCACTGCAACACCCCCTTCCCCACGCCCCTGCAGCTCTGTTTCCTCCTGGACCCTCTTCCCCAATCCCTGCTCCAGCTAGTGGCCAGTGAGGCTTTGGGGAGAGCCACTGGCAGGAAGAAGGATGGGGTGGCCTGGCTGGTCAGGGGCAGGGATGAGGTGGGATGTACCCCCATCAGCCCTTTACCTGAGAGACAAGTGAGCCCCCAGGAACCCAGAGCTGGGGCCTCTCTTCTTCCCAGTAAGGTGGACCAGACCAGGAGGGGGACAGGAATGGCGTGTGTGTGTGTGTGTGTGTGTGTGTGTATGTGTGGTTGGGGGGGGGGTTGCCAGGGGACAGCAAAAGACCGGACACTCACTGCGCAGGCGGCTGATATTGTGAGCAGAGCCCCCAAGCTGCACCATCTTGGGGAGCCTCTTCTTCCTGGCAGGCTTGGCCACCCGGTGGTTCAGGTGCGTGGGGGCCAGAAGACCCACCTGGGCGGGACAGGAGGAGAATATCAGGTCTGGCTGGCTCCCGGGGCTCTAAGCTGCTAAACCCGCCTCCAAGTCCACACCCACAGGTAGAGCTTCGACCTCCTGCCCCACCCCGGGCAAGCATCAGCACCTGGCTTTGCAGATTCTGTATTTTCAGGTGCTGCTTCTCCAGGTGACGCTGCTGCTGGGCTACCTTGTGGACGAGTTGCTCAATCCTGCTGTTCTGAGTCTTGAGCTGAGTCTGGGAGAGCGGGAAAACAGTGGTGAGGACCCGGTCTTCGGCGGCAAGCCTCCCCATTCATCCACCGGTCCCTCCTTCCAACTCTCCCTCCCAGGGAAGCCCGAATGCATCCCCCGCCCAGTCCCCACTGGTCCCCACCGTTTAAGACTCGCGGAGGAGAAGTAGGAGCACCAGTACCTGCAGGCTGCGGAGAGTGTCGGGGACAGCTTCGCCACTGGGGCCCGGACCCTCAGGCGCGCGCGGGGGCGCGGCGGACCCCCCGGAGTCCTTGCAAGCTGCTCCGCAGGCGCTCAGACGCCGCTCCAGCGCGCCCAGCTGTCCCCGGGTGCGCTCCACGTGCTCGCGCAGCCCGTGGCCGAGCTGCAGGAGCCCGTGCGCCAGCACGTTCACCTCGTCCCAGGACGCGAAGCGCGGCGGCTCAGGAGGGGGCGCGGGGCGGCCCTGCGCGCTCAGCAGCCCGGCGGTGGCCGCACACAGCATGAGGGCTGCCGAAGCCGTCGGAGCGCGGCGCATCCTTCCGGGGGTGTCCTGGACTCGGGGACGCCGGGGCTCGGGAGTCGAGGGCTGGAGACGCGGCAGCCCTGGCGGAGACACACTCACGTGAGAAGCCACTAAGAACCTCGGATCACAGCCTCCAGCCCTTTGGGCTTGGTTTGTCCCCACGACTCCCCCTTTTATAAGGCCGGTGCAGAGGGAAGGGGGAGCCTCGGAGGCGGGGCGCAGGGAGTGCCGAGGGCGGGGCGTGCGGCGGGGGTGGGGTTCTGTGCTCCCGGGGTCGGCTAGTTCTGCGAGTGGAGGGGCGCCCGGGGGATGCAAATCTCTAGCTCTTCCCCGCCAGGCCTCGGAGTGTCTTCGCCGCCGACCACGCAAGACGTGACTCTCCGCGACCCCCCCTTCCAAGCGCTGGATCTCAAGCCCTCCACGCCGCACCCGCTGCGGTCAGCGGGGACCCTCGGGGCTGGGGGTCCTCCGGACCCTGCTCCCCAAGTCAGAAGCTGGGGAGAGGGCGGAAAGAGACGAATAAGAAAGGGCCCTGGTGCGCTGGGTCCAGCAAGGCCGGGCATGGAGCCCGGGACACCTCAAACACCCCCGCCTCCAGAGACTTCCCGGAGAGGAGAGCAGCGGAAGGCCCCGGGCTGGACCGCTAGGGAGCCGTCTCTGGGCTGCCACGCTCCTTCCCGCTCACGGATTCGTCACTGCAGATGTGTTTGTGGGATCGTCTAACGTCTCTCATCGCACTTCCCGCAACTGAGCGTCCTAGGGCTGGCCCCGGGTCTCTCTTTTTCACCCTCCAGCTCGGGGCTCACTCCCCAGTCTACCCTCTACCCCAGGGTCTGTAGTGTCGTCAGTCTTGGCCTGTATCAAAGCAGACACCTCGGAACAGCAAGAGCTGATAGAGGAAAGAAGGGCTCCCCCTGCTCATTCATTCATTCATTCATTCAACAAACAGTCCTGTTATCCGGCAGTAATTCCCAGGCTACTGGAGAAAGCCCAACACTCAGCCTGGGGGAAGGGCAAGGCTGGGACAAAGGAAGCACTCAGTGAGGCTGTGGGGCTGGACCATGTCCCTTCCGAAAGTCCAAGCATTCATTCAACAAACATTTTTTTAAAGATTTATTTATTTTGAGAGAGAGAGCGTGCTTATTACTGAGCCAGGGTTGGGGGAGGGGCAGGGGGCAAGAATCTTTCCAGCCGACTCCCTGATGAGCCAGAAGCTGGATGGAGGGCCTGATCCCACAAGCCCTCAGATCATGACCTGAGCCAAAACCAAAGCGTCAGTCGATTCACTGACTGAGCCACCCAGGCGCCCCTCATTCAACAAACTTTGACTGAAGTCCTTTCCCTCCTTCCCCACCAGCTCCACTCTACCCTGTCAGGAAATTGAGGCTGGCAAAGAAAAGCCTGTGTGCCAGGAAGAACCCTGGGCAGGTTGGCTTGGAGCTCCAGCAAGAACAGAGTTGACTCGGCAGGGCTCGAAGCCAGCTCAGCCTCTGGAATCTGAAACTGCATGCCCCGGGGCTGACGTGCAGGTCAACACTCATACACTTGGCCCAGCCCCCGGGCCAGATGCCAGGCTGGCTGATCCCAGCGGCAGCCGTGACAGGCAGATGGGGAGGGCAGGAAGGAGAGTCTTTCTGCTGCAAGGAGTAGATCCAGACAGCCACCATCTGCTCTGGCAGCCGGCCTGCCCATCCCCCAGGCCCTGGCCTCTCTCCCTGGGTGGGTGATACAGGAGTCAGGGGATGCTGTCTTCCCTCCTGGCTTCTCCCTCTGAGAGAAATGATCAGTTACCTTCTCAACCTGATGATGGCCTTTTGGGCTTTGTCCTCTGGGCCTCATTTCAGAGGGCACAAACCGCGCCAAAAGTTCTTAGAGGCACCTGCTGTGAAGGTGATACGAGGAAGAATTTGTCCAGGGGCCCCAGGAGCTGGCTCTGGACAGCATCCTAAAAAATTGCCCCCCCTCAGGGGCACCTGGGTGGCTCAGCAGTTAAGCCTCTGCCTTCAGCTCAGGTCAGGATCCCAGGGTCCTGGGATTGAGCTCCGCATCCGCATCGGGCTCTCTGCTCAGCAGGGAGCCTGCTTCCCCCTCTTTCTCTGCCTGCCTCTCTGCCTACTTGTGATCTCTGTCAAATAAATAAATAAAATCTTAAAAAAAAAAAAGAATCTGTCTTTAAAAAAAAAAAAAAAACAGTCCATTTCACTGCTTCCCTGGTTTGGTGAGAGATCCAAGGCCATGTGTCACCTTCCTGATGCTATTTGCTTTGACCAGAGTAGCTGACATGGGGGATTGGAGTGTCTTACCCACCATTATGGCCCCAGTACAGAAGCTATCACACAACAGGTACTCAAGAAACAACTGAGAAGGCGGGGGGGTGGGGGGGGACAGACTGTTTCATTGTTGGGTCAGAGGGATGTTCTGGGGGGGCAGTTTTTGTTTGTTTGTTTGTTTGTTTTTAAAGATTTCATTTATTTACTTGACAGACAGATCACAAGTAGGCAGAGAGGCAGGCAGAGAGAGAGGGGGAAGCAGGCTCCCTGCTGAGCAGAGAGCCCGATGCGAGGCTCGATCCCAGGACCCTGGGATCATGACCTGAGCTGAAGGCAGAGGCTTGAACCCACTGAGCCACTCAGGCGCCCCTGTACTGTTTTTTTTTTGTTTGTTTGTTTGTTTTTGGAGATTTCATTCTGGCACAGTACATGGTCTCATGAAGTGTATCTTTCCATCTGTGTCTCTAGAACCTAGGTTACAAAGGGTCCCTCTGTCCCTCTTTACTAATCTCCAGTCTTCAGTCTTCTGGGGGGTGGGACAGTCTGTCAGCAGAGAGACCGCTTATAATCAAAATAGCAGCAAACAACCTACTGTGTTCTTAACATAACGCTCCTATTATCTAAAGTGATTATGTATTCACTGAATCCTCATAGCAACTCCAAAGGAGTTAAGAGCTATTATTATTTTATTTTATAGTTGAAGACAAAAAAAAAAAAAAGATTAAGTCCTTGTTGAAATTCTCAGGATGATCTGGACAGAGCTAGGAATTGACACCAGGCTAGCTGACTCACAACTGTGTTCTTGGGAGCCGTGATATGCCGCTTTGTTCATAACAGCTCTGTGATTCTTGCCTCCAGTCACCCGTGCCCTTACATCCCTGTGGTATAACCAAGAGGATGTTATTGAGATAATGGTGTGTGCAACTTCCTAAGTCAGATCATGAAAAACCATGTGGCTTCTGTCTTCTTGATTAGATCAGTTACTCCGGGAGAAGCTGGCCTTCATGCTGTGAGGACACTCAACCAGCCCTTTGGAGAAATCCCCACGGTGTCATGATGAACTGGTCCCCTCCCCCACAAAGATCAACATCAGCCTGTCGCCAGGCAAGGGAGCTATTCTGAAGATTGATTGTTAGAGAAAGGGGGGAGGGGCAGAGGGAGAGGAACCGGAAGCCGGCTCCCCACTGAGCGCAGAGCCTGACGTGGGGCTCAATCTCAGGACCTGAGCCAAAATAGAAAGTGGGCACTTAACCGACTGAGCCACCCAGGTGCTTGTAAGGGGGTTATTTTGGAAGCAGATCCTGTAGCCCCAGTCCAGCTTCCAAATGATGCAGCCTCAGCTGGTACGTGTTAGCAACGTCATGAGGCACACCCCCAAGCCGGATCCAATATGCAGCTAACTCAATAGATAGCTAATACCATAGCCAATGACTATTTGTCCCGCTCTGTGCCCGGGCACTATTTTAAGTATTTTACATACATTCATTCACTTAGTATGCCCTATGAGGTTGGCACGGTCCTGTTTTAATCTCCGTTTTATTTTTAAAGATTTTATTTATTTGACACAGAGAAAGATCACAAGTAGGCAGAGAGGCAGGCAGAGAGAGAGGGGGAAGCAGGCTCCCTGCTGAGCAGAGAGCCCGATGTGGGGCTCGATCCCAGGACCCTGAGACCATGACCTGAGCCAAAGGCAGAGACTTAACCCACTGAGCTACCCGGGAGCCCCATATTTTTTTTTTTAAGATTTAAAAAATTTATTTATTTGACAGAGAATGAGAGAGGGAACACAAGCAGGGGGAGCGGGAGAGGGAGAACCAGGCTTCCCATTGAACAGGGAGCCCTATGTGGGCCTTGATCACAGGGTCCTGGGATCATGACCCGAAGGCAGCCACCCAATGACTGAGCCACCCAGGCACCCTTACTCTCCATTTTAAAGAAGAGGAGGAGCACCTGGCTGGCTCAGATGGTAGAGCTCAGGACTCTTGATCTCTGGGTTGTGAGCTCAAGTCCCATGTTGGGTGTGGAAACTACTTAAAAAAAAAAAAGCAGAATGTTCTCTCTCTCTTTTAAGAAGATTTTATTTATTTATTTGACAGAGAGAGAGGGAATACAAGCAGAGGGAGTGGGAAAGGAAGATGCAGGTTTCTTGCAGAGCAGAGAGCCCGATTCGGAGCTCGATCCCAGGACCCTGGGATCATGACCTGAGCCGAAGGCAGCCGCTTAACGACTGAGGCACCCAGGTGCCCCAAATTAAAACAGAAGTTTAAAAGTTAAAGAAAGAAGAGGAAACAGGCACAGAGAGGTCACCTGACCTGAGAGAGGCGGTGGGAGGGGGCTTGTCTCCCAGGAAGATTGGGAGCTATTATTGGGCTTAAACCCACTGCAAATGTCTTCTTCTTCTCCTTCTCCTCCTTCTCCTCCTCCTCCTCCTCCTTCTTCTCCTCCTTCTCTCCTCCTCCTCCTCTCCTCTTCCTCCTCTGCTCCTCTCCTCCTCCTCCTCCTCCTTCTTCTTCTTCCTCTTTTTCTTTTTAAGATTTTATTTATGGGACACCTGGGTGGCTCCGTTGGCTAAGCCTCTGCCTTTGGCTCAGGTCATGACCCCAGCATCTTGGGATGGGCTCCCTGCTCAGCAAGAAGCCTGCTTTTCCCTCTCCCTCTGCCCCTGCTTGGGTTCCCTCTCTTGCTGTGTCTCTCTCTGTGTCAAATAAATAACTAAAAAATCAGAAAGAGCAAGAGGGAGAGAGAGAGCACGAGCGCAAGCAGGGGAAGTGGCAGGCAGAGGGAGAACGAGAAGCAGGCTCCGTGCTGAGCGAGGAGCCCAATGCGGGGCTCAATCCCCGGACCCCTGGATCGTGACCTGAGCAGAAGGCAGACGCTTAACTGACTGAGCCCCCCAGGCACCCTTGCAACTGTATTCTGTTTTGAGTTCTGTTAGGGGCTGACAGTGGGCGCAGTTAATGCCAGCCCCATGAGTTACAATCCTGTCACCTGTCCACATTTGCGGAAGCCATGGCCCCTCCATCCTTTCTCCTCTAGCATCCACTTCCCCCCTTGCCCATGTTTTAGGCACAGACCTTGCATGATCCTACACTGGGCCCCACTGGCTGAACCCTGCCTGAAGATAGATATGCTTCCTTGGGTCTGGTCAGAATTTTGAATATCAGGAGCTTCCTAACAAAAATCTAGATTTTTGGTTTCCTTGCAAAACTGGAAGGACTGGCAAGGTGATCTGTAGTCCTGACCATTTGCAATGGGCCGGAGTGGATGGGAAGCTGCCTCTTTGGCCAGAGCAAGCCTTCCCACCCTGTCACTGCCGTGGGACACAGTCCCTTCTATGCTCTGTCTTTTTGCACATCCCTAAGAGCTTTGGTCATTGCGTTTGGGCTGGTGATTTTCCGTCGCCAGTGCCAGCCTCAGACCTGGGTAAGAGGGACTTCTATGAGGGCACTGCACTTAAGGGGTGAACTCCCCCCACCTGCTGAGAAGTCGTGGGAGAAGGGTTGTGTTTACTGGAGCTTACGGACTCCTTCTAGACCAAGGGTACAGTGTTTCCATTTAGTGTGCTGAAAAAGTTCTGGAACCATGTAATGATGATGGTAGTACATCGTGAATGTACGTAGCTGAATAGTATAGTTTAAAATGGTTAAAATGGGGGTGCCTTGGTAGCTCAATTGGTTGGATGTCTGTCTTCAGCTCGGGTCATGATCTCTGGGTCCTGAGATGGAGCCCCACAGTCAGGCTCCCTGCTCAGCGGGGAGCTTGTTTCTCCCTCTCTGTCTGCCCCTCTGCCCTGCTCATGGTCTCTTTCTCATGCTCTCTCTCTCTCTCTCAAATAAATAAATAAAATCTTTATTTAACTTAATTATTTATTTTAGTTAGGTCACCCAGTTGCCCTAAATAAAATAAAATCTTTTAAAAAATGAACAAAATGGTCAATTCTACATTATGTGTATTTCACCACAGTAAAAAAAAAACAAACAAAAAACTAAACTAAAAGAAATCTTGATAAGGGGTGCCTGGGTGTCTCAGTTGGTTAAGCGTCTGTCTGCCTTCAGCTCAGGTCATGAACCCGTGGTCCAGGCATCGAGCCCCACATCCAGGCTCCCTGCTCAGCGGGGAGCCTGTGTCTCCCTCTCTATCTCCAGCTCCCCCTGCTTGTGTTCCATGTGTTTGTGTGTGAAATAAATAAATAAATCTTAAAAAAAAATCTGAACCTGGCCGTTTATATAATGCTGAGGATATATTTAATAAATATATTTAATAACAAGGATAGGATATATTTTATTATTTGACAACAGATAATTAGGGCATTAGTTTCCTATTATGGCTGTGTAACAAATATTTTCAGAACGTAGGGGCTCACAACCACATTCAGGTGACTTGGAGAGGGTGTTCGTTCCATTGGGGGTCACCCAAGAGTCGCCTGAGCCCCACTGGGAACGGATGATCCAAGGTGAACACTTGGTGTCTGGTGGCTAGCTGGGGCTATGGGACAGGACCCCTCGTTCTCCTCTATAGGACTGACTGAACTTCTTATATGGTCAAGACAGTGTTGCAAGAGACTAAGACCCAAGATCCAAGATGTTTTAAGCCTTGGCTTGGATCTCCTTTGCTGATGCCCCAGCAGCCAGCGCCAAACAAGGGCATGGGTACCACTATGAGTGAAGCACTGGGGGCCATTAGCAAACACTCCCCCTCCCGCAGTTAACTTGATGTCGAACTTCACGTATTTTTTTAAAAAGATTTTTATTTATTTATTTGACAGACAGAGATCACAAGTAGGCATCATGTGTGTAACACATCTTCACACTGTTCAGAAAAAAATCAACGTGTGTGTGCATGTGTGTGAAAGAGTATATGTCACCTTTCTTTTTCCCTCTGTGCCTGCTTATTATATCCATATCTGTATCTACATGTGTATTTGTATTTATGGGCATGAGTAATATATATCCATGTATATATCATGTGTATGTATGTGTGTGTCTCTGTACATAAATGTGGTTCTCTCCATATACATGTGGAGTTTGTGCTATGTATGTATCTGTATGTATTAATATGTCCCTGCATATGTGTATTATATATATTTATGTATGTATGTATGTTATATATCTCTTTGTATGCTATATAGCTCTCTACATGTAAGTGTGTGTATTATACATGTGTCTCTGTAAATGTTTGACATATTCATTTCTCAAAATATTTGTGTGTTTGTATAAATAAATATATATGTATATATATGTGTATATATATATATATATATATGTTGTGTGTGTGTGTTTGTATTCCATCCTTGTATCTATTCCTACATGGGATTTATGGATCGTTGGAATGATAAATCTAGTGTAGTAAGTTAACAATTGGCAAATCTCTATGAAGAGTATACAGGAAGTCTATGACCTCTTCTTGCAACATTTCTATAAGCTGAAGTTAGTTCAGAATTAAAAATGAAAAAAAAAGAAATTGCAGGGTCATTGGGTCTGTCTTCTCAGGCAAGCTTTTCCAGAAAGAGTCTAGAAGGTAAGCTCTTTTCAAGCCCCTACAAAAAAATGTGGGATTTGAAAACAAAACATACCTTCTTGCAAATCTGGGAAGAAAAAAAAAAGATCTGCAATACTAAAGTTAACGCAGATTTAGTCAGATGTCTGCAAAATGCCACGTGGTATCAACTTGGCTGCATCTCGGCTATGTGTAGGTAATTCATCCCGGGGCCCTGGTGCCCTACAGATTTGTGAAGTCTTGAGCACAGGACTGTGTCGACCTGCCCTGGGTCGTATCCCCACTGGATGGCACAGGGTCTTGGCACATGATAGGTAATTAACATCTGCAGAACGTATGAAGCAAGTCAGTGCTGGTTCTGGCCCCCAGACTTGGGATCTCTGTGATGGCAATGCCAGGATCTTAATTTGCATGGAGTCCCTAGTGCCATGGAGAAGTCCCCTCCCCAACATCTGCAGGGCCAGGGCAAGAGTACCAGTGGAGGTCCATATACCATGTATCTAAATATGTGAAGTTTGGGGTGCCCGGGTGGCTCCCCACGATGTGTGGCTCTGCCTTGGGCTTGGATCTTGTGCTGACAACAAGGCCACTCTCCCGGGCCCCAAAGCACAGTTTGCAACGTAAGGAAATGTGACCTTGACACATCGCCATTATCTAATCTATGGTCCATATTCCACCGTGTCCTTTCCAGCTGGTTTTCTCTTGGGATCTCATCCAGGATCACACGCTGCCTTTGGTTTCTGTGTCTCTTCAGCCCCCGCCCCCCTTCATCTTAAAAAAATCTTCATCTTAAAAAAAAAAAAGATTTTATTTATTTATTTGACACACAGAGATCACAAGTAGGCAGAGAGGCTGGCAGAGACAGAGAGAAGAGGAAGCAGGCTCCCCGCTGAGCAGAGAGCCCCACGCGGGGCTCGATCCCGGGAGCCTGGGATCATGACCCGAGCCGAAGGCAGAGGCTTTAACCCACTGAGCCACCCAGGCGTCCCTGTTGTGATTTTTTTTTAATTTATTTTTTTATTGGGGCATAACTGACGTATACCATTATGTTAGTTTCAGGTATACAACATAATGATCCAATATTTGTATAGGTTGCGAAATGATCACCACTATTACGACTAATTACCACCCGTTGCTCTTCATAGTTACAAAATGTTCTTGTTGTTGTTATGAGAACTTTTAAGATTTATCGTCTTAGCAGCTTTCCAATGCTCACTACAATATTATTATTAAATATTTTATTTATTTATTTGACAGGCAGAGATCATGAGTAGGCAGAGAGGAAGGCAGAGAGAAAGGAAGGGAAGCAGGCTCCCCGCTGAGCAGAGAACCCGATGCGATGCGGGGCTCTATCCCAGGACCCTGGGATCATGACCTGAGCCGAAGGCAGAGGCTTTAACCCACTGAGCCACCCAGGTGCCGCTACAGTATTATTAACTATAGTCACCAAGCTGTATGTTACACCCCAGAACTTATTTATTTTAGAACTAGAAATTTGATTGAATAGTGATTATTTTAACTTTAAATTTAATACTGGATGGTCAGTCATGCAGGAAGCATGTGAACCTAGGACAGCCCAGAAAAGGGACCAATCCCACCAGGCAAGCCTTCCTGGGGCAGAGGCCCAGAAGCTGACAGATACTAAGACCAACCAGATGAAGAGGGTAAGGAACGGATGGCCCAGGTTGGAGGGAGAGCGTGGAAAATGCACTATAGCCTGGGACGCGTGCCCAGTCCCTCCCAGACAAACCCAGAGGGACACTGGGGTTGTTTATGTGGACACCCCAAGGGAAGCTGCTGGCCTCTGTCCAGGGAATGGCCCTCACCATCTTCAGCTACTGCTCATGCCCTTTCCTGCCAGCCTCTGGTCACAGCCAGGTCACCAGGAATAGTCAGCCACAGGACAGGAGGCTCACAGGCTCAGAGAATAAAAAGGATGAATCGGATTGTGGGTTGGTCCCCAGAAAGGAATGGGGCAGGCTCCCCATGGGCACCCTGCCTCAGAGTCCTCCCAGCCTGGGAGCTTTGTGCATGTGAACCCGGCAGTCAACAGCTCTCAAATCACTAAGGAAGGAGTAATAACCATAAACGGCCCCTTTACTGAGCGCTCGTCTCTATGCCACTGGGCCTGTGCGCGGTCCATGTTACATCATCCTCAGATCAGCCCTGAAAGGACAGTGTTCCTTTCCCTTTCTGACTGTTGGGAAGACTGATGTTCAGAAACGTTCAGATACTTGGCCAAAGTCACACAGCTTGGAAGAGCCAAGATTTTAATCTAGTTCTTTCTAGTTCCAAATCACTGGATTTTTTTTTTTTAATCTTGCCCTTTTTTTGGTAAATGACAGTTTTGAATGCGTAATGCATTTACACTGTACCAAACCCAAAAAAGTCTAAAAAGATGCTGGAGAAGTCCCTTTTTCTTAATACTGTGTCAACACAAAACACAAAACTTTGAGAATGTTTATCCATCACTTTTCAGGGGTTTTTGGTACATTTAAATATCCTCATTTAAAAATTTTTCTGGACATGGACACCTGGTGGTTCAATCTGTTAAGTGTCTGCCTTTGGCTCAGGTCATGATCCTGGGGTCCTGGGATCGAGTCCTACATCAGGCTCTCTGCTCAGCGGGGAGTCTGCTTCTCCCTCTGCCTACTGCTCCTCTTGCTTGTGCTCTCTTTCTCTCTGACAAATAAATAAAGAAAATCTTTTAAAAAATAAAAATAAATCAGGGTAACTTGGTGGCTCAGTGGGCTGGGCCTCTACGTTTGGCTCAGGTCATGATCTCAGGGTCCTGGGATCGAGTTCCACATTGGGCTCTCTGCTTGGCAGGGAGCCTGCTCCCTCCCTACCCCCGCCTGCCTCTCTGCCTACTTGTGATCTCAGTCTGTCAAATAAATAAATAAATAAAATATTTTTAAAAAATAAAAAGTAAAAATAAAAAAATGTTATAGACAGAACGTTTGTATTCCCTTACAATTCATATGTGGAAACCCTAACCCCCTAGTGTCATGGTATTTGGAGATGGGGGCTTTTGCAAGTGATTAGGTTATGAGGGTGGGACCCCCATGATGACAGTGTTGTCCTTATAAAAAGAGACACAGAGAGAACATATGCGAGGATGCAGCGAGAAGTTGGCTGCCTACAAGCCAGGAAGACAGCTCTCCCAGGAACCAAACCTACCAGCACCTTGATCTCGGAATTTCCAGCCTCCAGAACTGTGAGCATTAAGTGTCTGTTGTTTAAGCCACTCAGCCTGTGGTATTTTGTTGTAGCAGCGGAAGATGACTAATATAGCATGCTGAAGTCAAATGACATGGCCATAATTTGGCACGTTTCAAGCGCACAACGTAATTGAAACTGACATATATATATGCCTGTGAAACTATCACCATAATCAAGGTAATGGACGTATCTATCACACCCAAGCTTCCTTTCGTTTCTATCTATCACACACAAGCTTCCTGGTGCTTCTTGGGAACCCTTTCCACTGGCTTCTCCCACTTTCCTGTGTACTCGTGACTTGCTTTCTGTCACTACAGAGTATGTTGTTTTTTTCTAGAATTTTATATCAATGGCATCAGATAGAACGCACTCTTTTTTTGTCCGGCTTCTTTCACTCAGCATGTTTACTTTGAGATTCATTCCCGTTGGAGATCAATAGTATGTTTATTTTGGGGGTGCCTGGGTGGCTCAGTGCGTGAAGCCTCTGCCTTTGGCTCAGGTCATGATCTCAGAATCCTGGGATTGAGCCCCGCATCGGGTTCTCTACTCAACAGGGAGCCTGCTTCCCCCTCTCTCTCTGCCTGCCTCTCTACCTACTTGTGATCTCTCTCTCTGTCAAATAAATAAATAAAATCTTTTAAAAAATAATATATTTATTTTTAATGATAATATGGATAAACCACAGTGTCTTTATCCATTCCTCTGCTGAAGGACATTTGGATTGTTTTCCTATAAATAAAGTTGCTATGGACATTTATGGACAAGATTTTGATTGGACAATACTTTCATTTCTTTCGGTGGAATTTAGAAAAAAAATTTTTTATTTATTTGAGAGAAAGAGTTCGTGCATGGGGTAGGGTCAGGGCAGAAGGAGAGGGACAAGCAGACTCCCTGCTGAGCAGGGACCCCCCCCCACCCCAAAACACAGGGCTCAATCCTAGGACTCCAGATCATGACTCAAGCCCACGGTAGAGGCTCAACAGACTGAGCTACCCAGGTGCCCCTGCGGGGATTTTTTTTTTTTTAAAGCTTTTTCTCTAAGTACTGTCTACACCTGACATGGGGCTCTAACCCACAACCCTAAGATCAAGAGTCACATGCTCTACTGACTTAGCCAGCCAGAGGCCCCCCCCCAGGAATCTTTTTTAAAATTTAATATTTTAATCATTTTTATGTATTTATTATTATTTTTAAAGTAATCTCTACACCCAGTGTGGGGCTCAAACTCTGACCCAAGAGTCACATGCTCTACTGACTGAGCCAGCCAGATGCCCCTAATTTCAGATTTTAATTTTAATTTCCCTGGCACTCCTCTTGCTTACTGCTCAGTTCCCCTCATAAAATCACTGTCAAGAGTTCTTTCTCTATCCTTCTTGTGTTTATTTAGACAGATATAAGCACTACCTCCAAAAGCTCTTTTTACACAGAGGATAGGGTAGCGCACGCACTGTTTTGTATCTTTTTTCACTTGACATAAGTCTCAGAGGTCTGATCAGTCATTTTTATGGGTATATGGTATTCCATTTATGTTTGTACTATAATTTATTTAACCAGGTCTCTAATCTTTTGCTACTATAAGCTGTGCAGTAATAACTTTGCAGATGACCATTTTGCACTTGTGCAATTAGACCTTCAGAATGAATTTCCCACAGTGGAATTTCTGGGTCAGAGGGGATGTATATTTGTGATTTTGACAACCATTACCAAACTACCCTCCCTGGAGTTTGGCCAGTACGGGCTGGCCCAACAATGTATGAGAGCACTTATTTCCTCCCCCAGCATGGTCAGTGGAGCGTCTTACTAAACTTCCAGGCTTTTGCCAATCTGATCCAGATGCAGAAAACGGCATCTCATCATTTAAGTATCCATCTTAGTACAACGTTATCTTAGCACAAGATTATCTTTTCAAACGTTTAATAGCCACTTATATTTCCTTTATCTTCTGGGGGGGAAATTGGTATGTTCTTTTTTTTTTTTTTAAAGATTTTATTTATTCATTTGACAGACAGAGATCACAAGTAGGCAGAGAGGCAGGCAGAGAGAGAGGGAGAAGCAGGCTCCCCCCTGAGCAGAGAGCCCGATGCGGGGCTTGATCCCAGGACCTTGAGATCATGACCTGAGCCGAAGGAAGTGGCTTAACCCACTGAGCCACCCAGGTGCCCCTGGTATGTTCTTTTTCTTCCTAATTCTTCCTAATTTCTAGCAGACAGATTGTTTCTGGGTTACGAATTGCAAACATATATATATATATATAAACTTATATATATATATAAACTTATATATATATATAATTTCACATATATGAACTATATATGTGCATATATCATTTATATATATAAATTTATACTTAATATATAAACATATCATATATAATATATAGGAATATATTATATACAAGTAAGTATATATTTTTTTCAGCATATCTATATCTATATATTTATTTATTTATTTGAAGTAGGCTCCACACCCAATGTGGGGCTTGAACTCCCAACCCTGAGATTAAGAATTGCATGCTTAGGGCACCTGGGTGGCTGAGTTGTTGGGCATCTGCCTTTGGCTTGGGTCACAGTCCCAGAGTCCTGGGATCGAGCCCTGTATCAGGCTCCCTGCTCAGCGGGAAGCCTGCTTCTCCCTCTCCCACTCCCCGTGCTTGTGTTCTCTCTCTCACTGTGTCTCTGTCAAATAAATGAATTAAAAAAAAAAAAAAAAGAATCGCATGCTTTATCAGCTGACTCAGGCAGGTGCCTCTTTGCTCTGGAAAAAAAATATATACATATACACACACACGCATATGTGTGTGTATATATATGCATGTGTGTGTGTACACACACGCACACACACACATATAGATATAGATATTTTTGGGGGGTGCAAACGGTGATTTTATTAAAGCATGGGGACAGAACCCAGGGTCAGAAAGAGCTGCTGCCTGCTCTGTATATATTGTTTGCCATAGAGAAGTTTTAATTTCTGTGTGAGAAAGAAGAAACTTTTTTTTTTAAATTTCTGGGTTTTAAGTCACAGAAAATCTTACTTTTGCAAGACAATTCTCCAGTTTTTGGTTGAACATTTATGGTTTTATTTTTATGCATAAATATTTGACTCAAACAACAACATTTTAAAAATATAATCTCTACGCGCGAAGTAGAGTTGGCATCCAACTCGGGATCCCAAGAGCGGCGGTGCTGACTGAGCCGGCCGGGAGCCCCCTAGGCCAGAACATTTTAATACACTAGTTACACCACCTCCTGAAACAATGATTTGTTGCAACAGTAACACTCAGGAAACAACCTAAGTATTCCAAAATTGGGGGAAAGACCTTGAGTGCAACATACTTTCAAATTGCAAGCTGGTTTAAGGAAGCATTAGGGACCTGGGAAAAAAAATGTAAGGTGTGTTAAATGAAAAATCCAAACTGCATAACTGGTGACATTCCAATTTCTCTTTCCTTTTTTTTTTTTTTAAAGACTTTATTTATTTATTTGAGAGAGAGAGAGAGAGATCACAAGTAGGCAGAGAGGCAGGCAGAAAGAGAGGGGGGAAGCAAGCTCCCTGCTGAGCGGAGAGCCTGAAACGGGGCTCGATCCCAGAACCCTGAGATCATGACCTGAGCAGAAGGCAGAGGCCCAACCCCCTGAGCCACCCAGGCACCCCTCCAATTTCTCTTTTTAAACATGTTTACAAGAAAGGACGCTGGTGAGAGATACGCAAGCAGATGAATGACCTCCGGCAGGTTTTCTGTGGGCGCATTCATTCATTCACTAGGATATTTACTGACGCTGTGTCACAGAAGAGAGGAAGCGTGGACCACTAAATGGAAGTGTGCATCGCCACTGATAAAGTTGCCCTGCTGAAAAATCAAACTTGAAGATGAAAAAACATCCAGAATTCGTTCACTGTCCAAAATAATAACAATGAGTTACCTGTGGCATACAAGCCCTGGAAGTGTGGCCGGTCTAAGTTGAGATGTGCTCTAAGTAACACACCAGATTTGGAAGACTTGGCTGAAAAAGTAAAGAAAAGAAAAGAAAAGAGTGTGAAATATATGACTTTAAAAAAAAAGATTTTATTTATTTATTGGAAAGAGAGAGAATGATAGTGAGAGAAAGCATGCCAGGGGCAGGGAGTGGGGGAGAAGCAGATCCCGACGTTGGGCTCCATCCCAGGACTCCAAGATCATGATCTGAGCCAAAGGCAGATGCTTAACTGACTGAGTCACCCAGGCGTCCCTCACTAATTTTTGATATTGATTGTGTGTTGGAATAACCAAATTTTGGATATGCTGAGTTAAAATGAAATCATTACAATACATTCCATCTTCTTTCCCTTTTATTTTTAAAGATTTTATTTATTTATTTGACACTGAGAGATCCCAAGCAGGCAGAGAGAGAGAGGGGGAAGCAGGCTCCCAGCCGGGAGCCGGATGCAGAGCTCAATCCCAGGACCCTGGGATCATAAGCTGAGCTGAAGGTAGAGGCTTTAACCCACTGAGCCACCCAGGCACCCTGGCTTTGCCTTTTAAAATTAAAGTGGCTAGAGGCGCTTGGGTGGCTCAGTAGGTTAAGCGACTGTCTTCCTCTGGGGTCATGATCCCGGCTGGGGTCCTGACGTCTAGCCCCTAGTAGGGCTCCCTGCTCAGTGGGGAGCCTGCTTCTCCCTCCCCTTCTGGCGGCCCTCTGCTTGTGCTCTCTTGCTCTCTCCCTCGCAAATAAATAAAATCCTAAAAGAAAAAAATAAGAATCCAATTGGGAAGGAAGTGGGAAATGAAAGGAGATGAAGCAGGATTGAGTTGATAACCTAGTGTTTATGATATATATAGATATATATTTTTTTCATTGTGGGAGAAGATCCGTAACATAAAATTTACCATTTTAACCATTTTAAGTGTACAGTTTAGTGGCATGAAGTACATTTCTTAATTTTTTTGTTTAAAATTCCCCAAAATAGGGTGCCTGGGTGGCTCAGTGGGTTGGGCCTCTGCCTTTGGCTTGGGTCATGATCTTAGGCTCTCTGCTCTGCAGGGAGCCTGCTTCCCCCTCTCTCTTGCCTACCTCTCTGCCACTTGTGATCTCTGTCAAATAAACAAACATAAGCTTTAAAAAATAAAATAAAATTCTCCAAAATAAAAGTTAAAATAAAAATTTCAGAGTGAGCACATGGTGATCAAAGTAAAATACGCTGGTAGATCTCATTTTGAGTTCCGGGGCGGGGGTGGGGTGGGGGCGCTAGTGCAGCAATTTTGTCTTTCTCTTTAGTTTCCTAAATATCTGTAATGAATATGTTAATTTTTAGAGGTTAGTTTTTTAATAACAATAAGAAAAATCTAAGTTGCCCTTTTTTGTTCGGAAGGGAAATTTCTTCGCAGATAATCCGCGCACAAGCGCCCCAGCCCGAGATTTGGCCGGGGGGAGGCGCCCCCTGGTGGCGGACCCGAGTGCAGCCCTTGGGCTTCTCATTCCGGCTCTTCCAGACCCTGGACCGTGAGGTGCTCCAGGCACCCGTTTTGTGCGACTCCGGAAGGCAGCGGGGGCAACCGAGGTGGCCTCGGGGGGCTTGGCCTAGGAGATGAGAGATTCAGAGGAGTAGTCCAAGGGGGAGATGTGGAGATGATGAGTAGCAACTTTCCTCTTCCTCCTCCTCTCCCCTCCTCCTCCTTCTTTTAGGCCATACATCCAACATTTATTGAGAACCTACTGTGTGCCACGCGATGGGCACAAAGGTCCTTGTCCTAAACAAGGACGTGGCACAATAACTGTGTCTCAGGGACATGATAAACAAGATAAGGAAAGGAAATATATAGCATATTACATGATGATGGATACTAGGGAGAAAAATAAATCCAGGAAGGGAGTTATTGGAATAGAGGGGGCAATTTCTTTTTTTCCTTTTTTAAAATTAACATATAATGTATTATTTGTCTCAGAGGTACATGTCTGTGATTCATCCATCTTACACAGTTCACAGTACTCACTATAGCACATACCCTCCCTGATGTCCATCACACAGCCACCCCACGATGCTTGCAATTTTAAATAGAGAGATAAGTCAAGCAGGTATCTGGGGGAAGAGCATTCCAGGCAGAGGGAATAGCCAGGGCAGAGGCCCTGAGGAATGAATGTGGCTGGTGTGTTTAGGGAACATAAAGAGGGTCCATGGTATGAGAAAGAAAGAGAAAGAGAGAGAGAGGGAGGGAGGTGGGATATAGTTAGTTTTTTTTTTTTCTGAAGGTTTAGAGAGCTAGTCCCAGATATGACCCCATCTTATCCTCCCATCTATATTCTCTGATAAGAAAGACACTCTCTTACAAAGGGTTTCTCTGCCTTGTCACTATTGACACGTGGGCTGGAGAATTCTTTGCTGTGGGGGACTGCCCAATGTATGGTAGGATTTTTGGCCTCTGTGGCCTCCACCCACTAGATGTCAGGAGCACACGTCCCCATGATGTCCCCTGGGTAACAGAACTGGCTCTAATTACAAAACATTGCTTATACAACCATGGTACAATCATCACAATCAGGAAACCTAATATATATATTTTTTAAAGATTTTATTTATTTATTTGACAGACAGAGATCACAAGCAGGCAGAGAGGTAGGCAGAGAGAGAGGAGGAAGCAGGCTCCCCGCTGAGCAGAGAGCCCCATGCGGGGCTCGATCCCAGGACCCTGAGATCATGACCTGAGCCGAAGGCAGCGGCTTAACCCACTGAGCCACCCAGGCGCCCCAGGAAACCTAATATTGATATGATGTTGTTCCTTAAACTACAGACCGTGTTGAAAAAAATTTTTTTTAAATATTTTATTTATTTATTTGACAGAGAGAGAGAGAGAGAGAGAGATCACAAGTAGGCAGAGCAGCAGGCAGAGAGAGAGGGGGAAGCAGGCTCCCCGCGGAGGAAAGAGCCCGATGTGGGGCTCGATCCCAGGACCCTGAGACCATGACCTGAGCCAAAGGCAGAGGCTTAACCCACTGAGCCACCCAGGCACCCCCGTGTTGAAAATTTTTTTTAAGGTTTTATTTATTTGACAGAGACAGAGATCACAAGTAGGCAGAGAGGCAGGCAGAGAGAGAGGGAAGCAGGCTTCCCGCTGAGCAGAGAGCCCGATGCGGGACTCAATCCCAGGACCCTGAGATCATGACCTGAGCTGAAGGCAGAGGCTTAACCCACTGAGCCACCCAGGTGCCCCCGTGTTGAAATTTTATCAATCATCCAGTAAGATCCTTGTTCTAAAGGATCTTACTGGATGATTGATAAAATTTCAACACGGGGGCACCTGGGTGGCTGTTGTTCATATTCTGCTCTCTGGTCTAATCCAGGATCATGCGGACCATGTGGCAGCCACGCCCCCGGCTTTTTAAATTAATTAATTAATTGATTTGAGAGAAAGAGAGAGAGTTGGGGGGTGGGTAAGGGGCAGAGGGAGAGGAAGAGAGAGAGAATCCCAAGCAGGTTCCACGCCCAGCGCAGAGCCTAACGTGACGCTTGATCTCACGACCCTGAGATTAGGACCTGAGCCAAAATCAAGAATCAGATGCTCAACCGACGGAGCCACCGAGGCACCCCATTGCCCTTTTAATTTCCTTCACCCGGAACGTTCTTCCTCCTTTACCTCCTTTACCTTCCATGACGGTGACATTTTTGAAGATCATAGGCCAGTCATTTCATAGTGTGGCCCTGTTTGGGTTTGTCTGACTTTTCCTCATGTTTAGATCTGGGTTCTGCATCTTTGGGAAGAACGCTGCCCAGGTTATGGTGTGTCCTCTGTGCCCGGTATCAGGAGGCGCGTGATGCTCTCCATTACCAGCCATTGTAACTACAATCACATGGTTCAGACCCCTTCTGTTTCTCCCCCGCAGCCTTACAATTCTCTCCTTTGTAATCAATATGTATCGTATAAGCAGATACATGGAAGCTACGCAACGATACTGTTTGTCCTCAAACTTTCACCCACTAGTTTCTTGCCTGCATCGTTGTCCAGATTGGTTGCTTCAAATTGTTTTAAATAAATACTGAATAAGGACAAAAGGCTGCTTTTTTAAAAATAAAGATTTTATTTATTTGACATAGAGCAAGAGAGAGAGAGAGAGAGAGAGAAGTGCACAAGCAAGGGGAGCAACAGGCAAAGGGAGAAGGAGGCTCCCCACCGAGCAGGGAGCCCGACTCCAGGCTTGATCCCAGGACGGCGAGATCACGACTGGAGCTGAAGGCAGACGCTCAACAGACCGAGCCACCCAGGCACCCCAAAGCCTGCTTTTAACATGCATGTGAAATGTACGGAGTAAAAACGCAACACACACTTGTGTAACTTTCAGCCAGGTTAAGAAGGAGACACGGCAGAAGGAGAGAAGCTCCAGCACCACTCCTGCCTGGTGAAATGTACAAATTGTTCAATGCTAGGGGTGGGAGCTGGAGGGCAGCAGGGAAGCCTGGGGTGATGGGGTCCTGGGTTAACCAGACAAGGATTCCAGAGCTTTTCAGGTGAGGCAACTAACAGGCTGTGGACCAGCGGGATTTGGAGTCTGGGGAGGACGGGGGCGGCTAAGACTGGAGAGTGGATGGAAGGATCCTGCCCTTCCAGACTCCCACCTGGCGCCCATCAGCTCTCACATTGGGAGGAGTGAGTGCTGAGGGGCAGACACAGCCACTCTGGGGCAGCTGGACATTCCACGCTGGGGTGTGGGCTGCTCTGCAGTTTCCAGGAGGCCCTAGATCTGGCAAAGGGGCTGAAGTGGCTCCCAAGAGGTTCACGTGAGTCCTGGAGTGACCAGGAGGCCCCCTCTCTTCTCCTCGGGCTCAAGCCTCAGCTGGACAGGATGGGACAGAGAAGTGTCCCATTTCCTACCAGGAATGGTGTTAGGAATCTAGAAAAAAACAATGTTTAGCTTTTAGAGGGACCACCAAATCTTTTTCCAAGGTGGCTCTATCATATTACACTCCCACCAGCAACGGAGGAGGGTTCAGACTTCTCTACATTCTTGCCAATGCTTATTTTGATAATAGCCATCCTCGTGGGCATGAAGGGTCTCTCATCGCAGTTTCGATGTGCATTTCCCTGATAACTAGTGATGTTGGACATTTTCTCGTGTGCTCGTACAGCATTGTAATGTGTACGGTCTTCTCCCCTTTTCCACGAGCACATGTTCCAAGACCCCCGTGGACACCTGCGGAATATATTGAACCCTATATACACATATACTGTGTTTACATTTATATACTATCAATACTATGTTTTCCCCCAGTCATATATACCTATCACATAGTTTATAAATTAGGCACAGTAAGAAATTAACAGTAGTAACAAATAATAAAATAGGCCAATTATAACAATATACTCTAATAAAAGTCATGTCACTGGGGTCTCGCTCTCTCTGAGAGTGTGTTATTGTGCCGTACTCACTCGTCTTCCTGTGATGATGTGAGATGATAAATTGCCTAAGTCATGAGATGAAGTGAGGTGAATGATGTCAGCATTGTGATGTAGTGTTAGGCTACTCTTTTCTTTTTTAAGATTTTATTTATTTATTTATTTGACAGAAAGAGAGAGAGAGATAGCAAGGAGGTGGAGAGGCAGGCAGAGAGAGGAAGGGAAGCCGACTTCCTGCCGAGCAGAGAGCCCGATGTGGGGCTCGATCCCAGGACCCTGGGATCATGACCTGAGCCGAAGGCAGAGGCTTTAACCCACTGAGCCACCCAGGTGCCCCAACTTTAAAAAAAAAACCTAATTCGGGGCACCTGGGTGGCTCAGTGGGTTAAAGCCTCTGCCTTCAGCTCAGGTCATGATCTCAGGGTCCTGGGATCAAGCCCCACATCGGGCTCTCTGCTCCGAGGGGAGCCTGCTTCCTCCTCTCTCTCTCTGCCTGCCTCTCTGCCTACTTGTGGTCTCTGTCTGTCAAATAAATAAATAAAATCTTAAGAAAAAAAAACAACCTAATTCATCACCTTCAGAGGACGATGGGGAATCAATTCATTATTTTGAAAAGTGATATATGAAGGTAAAAAGAATCAAACACTTGTCTTGCCTTTCTTTTTTTTTTTTTTAAGATTTTATTTATTTATTTGCCAGAGAGAGAGAGAGAGAGAGAGAGAGCACAGGCAGACAGAATGGCAGGCAGAGGCAGAGGGAGAAGCAGGCTCCCTGATGAGCAAGGAGCCTGATGTGGGACTCGATCCCAGGACTCTGGGATCACGACCTGAGCCGAAGGCAGCTGCCCAACCAACTGAGCCACCCAGGCGTCCCTTGTCTTGCCTTTCTTATATGAACACGCCCGTGGGTAGCCAAATGGGATGCAAGGAGAAGCATCTGGCAAGGGAAGAATTCTAGCTTGTTAGTGAGGAAGAGAGGCTAGGAGGACATCACTATGGTGCAACCCCAGAGAACCGCTACGTCAACAGCTGCTAAACCCACGCAGGAGAGACCATCAGAATGTGGGGGTTCTGGTGGGAGACCCTAGCACACCCCATAGTTGTGCCAAAGGAGTAAACCTGAGTCTGACTCCAGTTCCAGACCCAGCTGTCAATTTGCAGGGAATGTGGAGGACGGAGGGACGCAAGTGTGGTATCAGCAACACCCGATCCCTGGGGAATGCTCCAGAACAAACAGCATGAGTTGAGCGATTGATTTATTGGAAGGGAAGGAATGGGGTGACGGGGAAACACTGTGAATTAAAAGAGACTTAAAAGACATATAATTTCCTTTTTGGATGTGCAAGATGAAACTATCGTGTTTGCAGACCCTGCTTGGGTGACAGACTATTCAGAAACACAAAGCAGGGATTATTACCAAAGTCACAACAGTTGGTTACTTTGTGGAGAGAAGAGTCACTGGGATGGGGACGTGGGGCATGGAGGGACTTCCGGGGTCGCTGATGACGTGCTACGTGTGGACCAGGGTGGGGGTTTTCATGATGTTCACCTGCGAGCTGGGTTTCTCAAACTCAGCTCTTTTGTCATTCAGGCCAGATCATTCTTGGGGGTGTGTGTGGGTGCTCTGTCTATCACAGGATGTTTGGCAACATCCCTGACCTCCACCTACTAGATGACAACAACAGCTCTTCCCCACCCCACCATGACAATCCAAAAGTGTCTCCCAGATATTGTTGGATGTCCCCTAAGAACAAAATCACCCCTGGTTGGGAATGCCCTCTTCAGTACCTCCAAAGGCAATACATTTGTTTTGTGTGGGTTCCTGGATCAGACTCTGTGTGTGTATGCACTTTATTTCACAATAGAAATACATTCAGGGATTCTTGGGTGGCTCAGTTGGTTGAGCCCCTGCCTTTGGCTCCGGTCATGATCTTGCAGTCCTGGGATGGAGCCTCTGCTCAGGAGGGAGCCGGCTTCTCCCTCTCCCTCTTCCTGCTGCTCCCCCTACTTGCTCTCTGTCTCTGTCAAATAAATAAATAAAATCTTAAAAAAATACTTTTAAATTTCCAATGGAGTTTTCATGGGAAACTCAACGGACATCCACAGGGGGATAGAAAAAAAAAAAAAGGACAATGGAAATATCCCAGGAATTTTGTAAAAAGAGGACTACCAGATATTGAGCCGTAGCCTAAAGCTACAGTAGTTAAAGCAGACTGGCACTGGGACGAACAAGACAGATGAATCTAGAAGTACTGTGAGCTCCCCATCTGTGAAGCTTTGTACTTTGCCTGTGTAGTTTATCCCTTTTGGAGCACAATTCTCTAAATGTCCTCACTGCCGGCTGCCTCCCTGAACCCTGAAAATCAGGGATTTGCCCCTCCCTTTTCCTCCCATCCCATTCTGTCACCCTCTTGCCATAAACATTACCTTGAAAGTCTATCTCTGCCTCTCAGCATTGTGGCCCAGGATGGCAGGCATTGTGACCTCTCAGGGGCCCGCACAGTGCCTGGTGTATGTTAGGTGCTCAATAAATGCTAAATGAATCGGGAAATGGGTTAAAGAATTCAATCTTATTTAAAAATCATTCAACAGGGGTTTCTGGATGGCTCAGGCAGGAGAACATATAACTCTTGATCTCAAGGTTGTGAGTCCAAGCCCCATGTTGGGCATAAGTTCTACTTTAACGAAAAAAATTTAAGAAGTTAAAAAAAATTAACAAACATTTACTAAGCACCTAACTGTGTGCCAGGGGCCCTGGATGAGGCAGTGACCAAAATCAATCAGTTCCCTGTCCTATGGTGTTGACACTTTAGAGGCAGAGATAGATGGCAAGCAAGTAAACAAAAGACAGAGATTCTTTTTTCTTTCAGATAATGAGAGTAGCTATCAAGTTAATAAAACAGCAATGTGAAAGACAGAGGCTGGAGGCAGGCCACATTAAACCCTTAGAGCTGAGAATACACAGGTCGAGTCATCCAGAATAGAAGTTGCCCATAGGAACATGTGCAGGGAAGAACAGTTCAGAAAAATGGGACAGCTTGTGCCAAGATCCTGTGGTAGGAAAGAGCCAGGGTATTGGTACCTCACCCAGACGCTGTAACATGAGCATCAGTCTTTCTAGCTTCCACCCAAAGGCTCTTCCAAACACACAAATCCCATTGGGTTAGTCTCTTGCGGTCTTCCCATGGCTCCCTAGCTCCCAGTGGATCAAATCCAAGCTCCTCAGTCCTGCGCTGGGAGGAATTTGGCCGTCCCCCACCGCTCGCCCCCGCCCCCTACCTTCTCCTCCTTGCCAGCAGGCGCTCGGGGACAGTCACTTCAGGGCCCGCCCCCAGCCCCGCCCCAAACTCAGTCCAGACCAGCACCGCCTACCCCCGTCACCATTGGACAGCTCGGAGAACATCGGGCGCTGATTGGCTGATGTCGCCATCAGTTTAGGACAGAGGCCTTGATAACCCGTCCCCGAGCTTCGAGGGGGCGGGCTCCGGTGCGGGCGCGGCGGGGGCTGCGGCTTCAGGTAAAGCGCCAATTTTCGGGGCCATCGATGGGGGTTTTGGGGGGGATTAGTGGGCGTACCGGGAAGAGGTACTGCGCCTCTTGCCCTTCTGCGGGCTCAGTGCCCTGTGATGGGGCGGGCTTGATGTCCTCTGCCTGGGACCCCTCCCGCACTGGGAGCCCCAGGTGGGCAGCGAGCAGAGTTGGGGACTCTGGACTCGGGAGATGGCCCTCCTCCCGCCCTTAGGAGCCAAGTGGGGGGGCTTGTTCACCCTGTAGCGCCCCAACCGACTCCGGGACTTTCCCGGCGTCTCTCCTGGAGAGCTTGGGGACCTAGTTCCAGTCCCTCATTCTGGACCTGGGTGTGGGGGGTGATACGGAAACGGGGTTGGGGGGAGGGACGGACGGCCCCCGGGCGGGCAGACAATGGATAGCGGATGGAACCGCCCGGCGGCGTTTCCTGCAGGAAACTGCTCTGTCTCTACGAGGCTGTCTTGGGGTGCGTGTGTGTGTGTGTGTGTGTGTGTGTGTGTTGGGGGTGAGGGGGTATCTGGAGGGAGAGGTATCTCCCCCTCCCACCATCATTAGCCTCCACGCCCACGTCAGGGGTCTGAGAATCCAGCTCCAACTTTAGGGGATGCTACCATTCAGGGCCTCAAGCCTAGAAGAACCCCCCCCCCACCAATCCCCAGGACTGGGATCCGCGCTACCCGCCGAGTCCCCCACCCTCCAGGTTTCCTGATCTCAACTCCGAGTCCCGAAATAGTCCCTGGGGCGGGAGCGGGGGCGTATGGCGTCGGCTCTGACGGCCTAATGAGGGGGTCTTAGGCAGAGGATCCGATCTAGCTGACATCTCCTGCAGGGAGTGGAGAAGAGGGGAGGGCAGCCGCGCCCCCACTCTGGTGGGGCTGCGGCCCGGCCCCTGGAGCTGCCGCGGCGTGGGCCTGCCTCTTACCCCCTTAGGGAAGCACGCAGGGATAGGCAGGGATGCAGGCTGGGAGGGATGAACCCCATCGGGCTCTCTGCCACTGCCCTGCAGAGGAGGGCTGCTTCTAGAAGGCCATCAAGTGGGTGGCCAATGCAGAAACACTGGCAAAACCACCTGCGTTAAAATCCTGCCTCTGCCCATGTGTGACCTGGGACGGGTCCCCTAATCTCTCTGGGTCTTGGTTTCTCCATCTGTGCAGTAGGGTAAAGGGTAATGATAAGAAAACCTCCCTCAGAGTGTTTAGCTAGGATTTTTTTTTAAAGTTAATACCCACAAATTGCTTTAAGTAGAGAGTGACGCATAGTGAATGGCAAAAGTGTTGTTGTTGTTGTTATTATTATTATTTATCATTCTTGAGGCATCATTTCTCACCCTAGCGCCTGGGTCTGGCTGCTCTAGCTGATTGGGGTCTTAGGGACGGCCCACGGCTGTTTTTGTTTTGTTTTGTTTTGTTTTGAAAATTTTTTAAGTTCCCAGGACCTCAAATTTGGATGTGACGAGGTCACCAGAGGAGGGGGCTGAGCCCATTGAGTCACACTGCCAGCTGTGGGAGGCGGGCCTAGACCCCTAGTCGGTCCAGGTTTTTTTCCACGACTCAACTCTTCCCTGGCAGTTTCCTGAAAACAAGTTGTGCGAGCACGGGCCGTCCTCCCTGATGACCGGCTGCCCTGCTGGCCTGCCCCTCTCGGCCGGTGTAAGGGGACAGGAAACAGCTGCTTCAGGACTAGAAGGGGCCCTGCCTGCCTGGGGGTGGGATGAGGGAGGTTTTAGGGACACAGACTGGGCATAGGTCTGGAGTGGCAGGGTCCCCCCAGCAGTGGAGCAGGGGATATTCAATGGCTGGTGGGTGTCGGGGTATAGAGGTGGTCATCAGAAGTGTGGGAGGTTAGGAGGGGCGATGGCCAAGGTTGCCAGGTGGTTGGCACATAGAGCACTGGGTCAGGGAGAGGACAGATGGGTCCGGCAGGCCCCTGGTGATGGAGGCTCGGTGGGCAAAGGGCCCCCGGAAGATAGGCAGAGCCCAGTCTGAGGGCATTTCCCGCAGAGAGCTGACCTGGTTGCTCTGTGCCTTAGTTTCCCCATCTGGAAAATGTGAATGATAATATCCACCTTACACAATTGTATGGGGCTTGCATTTAATCAGGCAGGGCATACAGTAGGTACTGAAGACAAGCAGCTTTCCCTTCCTCAAAGGTTTTTCGTGTGAGCTCTTCAAAACCCCATTTTCCCTGCCCTGTGCTTTCTGATTGTCCCTGTTAATTATCACATGAGATGTGGCCCACCATCCCTCGGTTTCGTAGAGCCTCCATCATGTTTCCCGAAGAGTTCCCCCCGGCCCCAAGTATAGCCACAGTTCTGACAACCTGGCTGCTTATAGTTGCATTACAAGCTCCTACGAGCCAGGAACAGAACCCTCTGGCACTCCACTAGAGACATCCTAGGGAGAAAGGTCTCCACTGATTTGTATCCTTGGTACATCTGGCCCACGACTCTCCATCATGACGACAAGGCTCTCGCAAGTGACCTGGTTAAAAACTCAGAGGCACAATTGTATCTTGTCTGCATTTCTTTAAGGAAAAAAGGATTCAAGTGATTCCGCATTTGTCCCTTTTTTAATATGCAGAATCTGACCAGATGAATTTCTACGGAGCCCATGGAGGGCTTCCAGCTCTCACCTTCTTCTTCTGAAGGTTCACACCTCATCCCTTAGAGCACCAGCTTCTAATTTTGCTCTGGGACTGACACAGCTTGGCAGGTCTGGAATGACCCTTCCCAGCCCCCACACCTAGTCACTCGTGCTCTCTGATGACTCTCCTCTCTTCTTGTTGCCTTTCCTGCCTCCTCCTCCCCAGCACGCTGAGGCCTGGACCTGGGGACGCCCGCATTCATTCATTCTGAAGTTTCAAGGCTTCTTGAAGGAGCAGGGAGGACAGGACATACGTGTGTGGGAGGGTGGATGAGGGTCTGTTTATTCACTTAAGAGTCCCGGCTGACTCCAGAGGGATGGGGCCAGCCCCAGCCTCACCCCCTCTGGGGACATTTTCCAGGGTGTGTCTGGCAGCTACTCCAGAAAACATGGCCAAGTTTGCCCTGAATCAGAACCTGCCTGGTGAGTGTGCAAAGTGGGATATGTGTGTGTGCACGGATTGATACGTGGTGCCCATGTACGGACACAGCCCTGTCGTTCCCTCCATTGCACGTGGCCAGGGAGCCCTTTCTAAAGGTCCATGGATAATGTCATGGCTCTGCTTCAACCCTGCCTGTGGTAGTCTATCACACGTGTAATATAATCGAAACTCCTCATTGCAGCCTGGGAGGCCCCCCACAATCTGGCCCCAAACCACCTCTCGGACTCCTCTCCCTCTCCCTTCTTTCACTCTGTTTCGGGTACCCTCACCTCTGTCCACCTCACTGTTAACTCCAGCCCACCCTGCTCACTATATCCTGGGACCTTTGCTCTGTTTCCCTTCAGGAACCTTCTGTCTCCAACTGCTTCCTCGTCCTCGGGTCAGGGCTCAGCTTTTAAGTCCCTTCCGCAGGAAACCAGCCTTGACAATTAGAGCCAAAGTCACACACCTCCTCCGGTTACTTGTATTTCGTCCTGTTATTATTATGAGCCCTAAGCATCATTTGGAATAATCGTGTTTATTTATCTCCTATCAGAGGACAGGGGTTTGTCTGTCTTGTTCACTCATGTGTCCCCAGCGCCTAGAAAAGTTCTTGACACATAGTAGGTGCTCAGTAAGGGTGGGATTGCTTGACTGTTTGGTGCAGATAGGCATTTGGTCCTCGGGTATGCATGCGCGCAAGGGCAGTTGGGTAGGGTTTGGTGCAGGTGGAGCCCTGCAGGACTCCTTGTCGTGGGGCCGCGGGGGAAGCGCTCTATTTGTCCAGTTCCCCCCCCCCCGGGGCGTCCCCTCCCCCAGCCTGACGCCCCCCAAACCCCGTCATGCCTGCAGACCTGGGTGGCCCTCGCCTATGCCCCGGCACCACAGCGGGCACCCGCAGCCCGAGCTCGCCCTACTCAGTGGAGACGCCCTATGGCTTCCACCTGGACCTGGACTTCCTCAAGTACGTGGAGGAGCTGGAGCGCGGCCCTGCCACCCGCCGCGCCCCCGGCCCCCCGCCTGCGCGCCGCCCCCGTGCACCCCGGGCGGGCCTCGCAGGCGCGCGTAGCCCAGGCGCCTGGACCTCCAGCGAATCCCTGGCCAGTGACGATGGGGGAGCATCGGGCGCACTCTCCCCCGGCGCGCCCTCAGGACTCCTACTGCCGCCGCTGTCGCCGCGAGTGCCCGTGCGTAACCCGCGCGTCGAGCACACGCTCCTGGAAACTAGCCGAAGGCTGGAGCTGGCGCAGGCGCACGAGCGCGCGCCCAGCCCCGCCCGCGCTGTCCCGCGCAGTCCGCGAGGATCTGGTCGCAGCAGCCCCGCCCCCAGCCCCGCCTCCAACCCCGCCCCCGCCTCTCCGGGTCCCGGGCAATTGCAGCTGGTGCGCGAGCAGATGGCCGGGGCTCTGCGGCGCCTGCGCGAGCTCGAGGAACAGGCGCGCGCGCTGCCTGGGCTGCAGGAGCAGGTGCGCGTGCTGCGTGCTGAGAAGGCGCGGCTGCTGGCAGGACGCGGGCCTCCGGAGCCCGACGGGGAAGCCGAGGCGCGCCCGGACAAGCTAGCTCAGCTGCGCCGGCTCACCGAGCGCCTCGCCACCTCCGAGCGTGGCGTTCGCTCCAGGGCCAGTCCCTGGGCCGATGGCCCCGACGGGCCGGCTTCTGGGGGCAGTGAGGGCGCGCTCGAGGTCCCCGACGCAGCCGGGACCCCAGACGGGGCGCTGCAGACGCGGGAGGCTGGCGTCCAGGCGGTGCCGGAGACCCAAGACGCCAGGGCCCAGGCAGTGCCGGAGACCCGGGAGGCTGGCGTGGAAGCGGCCCCCGAGACCCTCGAGTCGGACGCGTGGGTGACCGAGGCGCTGCTGGGGATGCCCGAGGCCGCCGAGCGCGAGCTGGAGCTGCTCCGCGCCAGCCTGGAGCACCAGCGCGGGGTGAGCGAGCTCCTGCGCTGCCGGCTGCGAGAGCTGGAGGAGGCCCGCGAGGCTGCCGAAGAGGAGGCAGCGGCAGCTGTGGCGGCTCAGCCCCAGCCGCGCGAGGCTGCTACCCAGACCCCGTGGGCTTGCGCCGCGAAGGCCACACAGACCGAGACCCCCGCCGAGTACCCTGGCTTGAGCCAGGAGAACCCGACGGGACCCATGGATGCGGACAGAGCCATGGCCCCTGCGGGTGAGTCCCAAGCCCTGCCTAAGCCCCGGCTTGATGGCTGCTGGACTCGAACTCAGTACCCTCATCTGACCCCCGCCAGGCATCCTCAAATCCATTATGAAGAGGAGGGATGGTACACCTGGCGCCCAGCCCAGCCCCGGACCCAAGAGCCTGCAGTTTGTTGGGGTCCTCAACGGAGAGTGAGCACTTCACCCCTCCCCGTGGCAGCACCTGCAGGGACATAGTCTGGGGTTTGAATCCCGGCTCTGCCCCTGACTCGCAGTGTGCTCTTGGAAAGCCTGTTTTCTTCTTCTGTTAAGTGGGGAAACCACTCCCACCGCGCAGGACACAAGAATGAGCCCACAGGGCTGGCTCAGCGGCCGCCTCCCACCCTGCCCCCAGGTACGAGAGCTCATCCAGTGAGGACGACAGTGACAGCGACAGCGAGGACGGTGCTGCCGAGCCTCCAAGGAGCAGCTCCTCCGGGGAGGACAGCGGCAGGGATGTTGGGGACGACAGTGGCAGGGATGCCCTGGACCCGGAGCTGGAGCCCGAGCCAGAACCCGCGCCCGAGCCCGTGCCCGAGCTGGAGGCAGAACCTCAGCCTGGTGCGCAGGGGAGGTGAGCGGCGTTAGGGACACAGAGTGGGGACCGCTGCTTTCTTTCCTGTCTGCCACTCACCCCACCTCCGACTCCTCCTGAGCGTCTCCCTACCACCTTGATAGGTGCGAGCTGAGCCCGCGTTTGAGGGAGGCGTGCGCAGCGCTGCAGCGACAGCTGAGCCGGCCCCGCGGAATCACCCGCGATGGCGTGAGTGCCAGCCAGAGCCCTTCACACCTGGAGTCGTGGCCCCACCGAGGACCTCCCCTAACGCCCTCTTGGGGAAGTGCATCGGATTTCTTAGAGTTGGGGTGGGGGGCGGTTCCAAGTTCCACCCCTTGGCGCCAAGACTTCTGATCCCAGGCTTTTCAAAGGGATCTCCACCCACAGGAATATCGCTGAAGTGTTCCCTGTTTCCCCCAAAAGGGTGCGCCCCAAGCCCACCCCCATACTCCCCAAAGGCAGGCTCTCACCGCCTTCCTCCACTCTAGGTTCTCCCACAGGCTCTTTCCCAGAGGGGAGGACCCCTGCTGGCTTGAGCCTGGGACCCGCACTGGCTGTACTCCCTCCTCCGAAAGGGTGCGGCCCCACGCACCCCCTCAGACAAGCCGCGACCATCCTCCCCGGCCTCGATTCCCAGCCCCGCCCCCACGCCCTCCCCGCCCCCACAGCCTGGACCATCTCTGACGTCTTTCCTCCGGTCCCGGCAGGGCGCGGCGCGCCTAGTGGCCCAGGAGTGGTTTCGAGTGTCGAGCCAGCGGCGCTCTCAGGCGGAGCCCGTGGCGGGGGTCCTGGGCGCGGTGGCGCGCCTGGGACCCGAGCTCCTGGCGCACGTGGTGAACCTGGCCGATGGCAACGGGAACACAGCCCTGCACTACAGCGTGTCCCACGGGAACCTGGCCATCTCGAGCTTGCTGTTGGATACCGGTCAGCACCTTCCTCCCAGGGTTAGAGGATCCGTGTGTCCTGGGCAGATTGCCAAGGGCCTTTAGGCCTCTCTGCTCTGAGCTCTCCACCCGGACCCTGCCTCTCATTTTGCCGAATACCCGGCTTTAAAGTTAGGTTGGCCTAAATTTAGAGGAATTAGTGTCACCAGCCTTACCTTCCTCAACTGGGAAATGGGGATGCAACTCCCCATTTTACCCATTTCTATCTCCTGCCACTTGCTTGCTCATTCTCTCCCCAGCTTTCCCCCTCTGGAGCTGAGATACACACACCCAGGTGTTCCTGAGCCCACAGACATATACTGAAAGCCTACTAGGTTCCAGTACCGTGCTGGGGTGGGGGTGGGCCACCCACATACAGCTACTTTCCGCAGGGGACTCACAGCAGAGGGGACAGAGGGCAGTAGACAGACTGGGTGTCATCCTTCAGGTCCAGTATCTGCTGTGGCCTGTCGTTGGAGGGGCTTACTGTCACGGCAGGCCCAGGCAGGCCCTGCTGTTTCCTCCCCGGCCCAATGCCCCCAGGCACACAGGTCTGTCCCATCTCTGAAGATCTTGGTGACCTGGGGAAGGGTACAGTTGCTCTGAGCTGCACCGGGAGCTTGAGCTTGGGAGGAAAGGACAATACGCGATTGAAGGCATCTCCTCCCTTCAAGGGAGCTGGGGCGGGGCTTCAGCAACCAGCAAGGCCGGCTTGGCTGTCAGTCACAAGCAGCCCTTCTTCCTGCTGTCAGGTCCCTCCCCTGCCCCAGGACCCTGAGTCCTCAACGTACTCCCCACGTCGGGTTTGTTCCACACTGGGCTGGACGTGGCTGTGTATCCTTGCCCATCTCCACCTCCAGACCCTTCCCCCTTCAGCCCTACCTTGGAGCCTCCAATCCATCAGACCCCTATTCCCTCCACCCCTTCTGGCATCTCCCTCCAAACACAGGTCACTCTTCCTTCCTCTCCCGTTCTAGCTGTGGGTCAGCAGCTCCTCTTTGCAGGTGAATCCTCCCCAGTTTCAGGATCCTCAAGAAGCATCACTCCCACCACCTCCAGGCTTCTCAGTTCCTTGACCCCCTGCTCCTTTCACCTTGACCTCCGCCCTACATCAGCTTACACTTGTAAGGTCACCCTAAGATCTTGGTGTCACTGATAACCACGCCCCCTCCAATATCTTCTCAGCTCTCACCTCCCAACATTTCAGCTCTCCAGTTGCCCGGTCCTAACAGCCCTTGGCCATCACAGGACCATTGTCTGTTTCCCCCCCTGCCTCCACATCAATGCCCGCTACATCCCTTGCTTCCTTGTTCGCCCTCATGTCCCTTTTCAAAGTCCTCCCCATGGCCCTCCTTCACCTCACCCTACTTGCATGGCAGGCCCCAGCACCGAGCCCTGTAGACCCTCAAGTGTCAGTTCAAAGAATGAGCAAATGCTCATGAATGTATGAGAATGAATGGCTGTGAGCACGTGCATTATGGCGAGACAGGGAGTGGAGATGGACAATTTATCACGTCGAAACATGAAATAATTACAAATAGGGAGGGCCACAGCAAAACATAACTAGAGGAAATCAAATGGAGTGATCCTTTGGCTTAGGAAGGCCTCAGGTAGGAGGGGAAAGGAGAGGGCAGGGGAAGATGGGTACCCCCGCTACCCAGCAGAGGCCCCACTCTGGTTGTTTCTATGTGCCCCTCCCCACTCCAGCACACTCCACCAGTGTTACAGCAGTTTGTGGGGGCAGTGAACACCTACAGGGCATGCTGCAGGACTAGGAAACCCACCCTCCTCCTTTCCATACTACTTAACCCATTTTCTTCACAGACCATTGTTTGAGTCCCTCTCTACAGGGCATCCACTCCATGACCCTGATCCAAGCCTCAGACCTCCCCAAGCTTTTGTAGCCTCATGGAACTTTCCAAACAGTGGGGGGACAACAGCAAGTCACTCTGCTAACTGTGCCCAGAGGAGATGCTGTGATGGCTGGTCACTATCATCCTTGGGGATGATCCCAAAGGAAACAGAGCCAGTGTTCATGTTCAGTGCTCCTTCCCTGAGCTGCTATAACAAAATAGCACAACGTGGGTGGCTTAAGAAAACAGAAATTCATTTTCTTGTAGTTCAGGAGGCCCAAAGTCCAAAATCCAGGTAGGCAGGCCTGGTTCCTGAGGAGCTCCCAGCAAGCAATCTGCTTCAGGCCTTTCTCCAAGCTCCTGGCTGCCACCTGCCATCTTCAACATCCCGTGGCCGATGGCAGCTTCTCTTCTCTGCCTTTGTCTTCACGTGGTCTCTTGCATGTCTCTGGGTCTCTTCTAAGGACACCAGGCACACCGGATTAGGGCCTACCCTCATGACTTCACCTTAACTTGATTACATTTGCAAAGACCCCATTGCCAATTAAGGTCACATTCGCAGGTACGGGGTAGGTAGGACTTTGTAGCTCTGGGGGTAGGACACAACTCAATATGTAACACAGTCTTGGAGGAGAAAGGGTTCCAGAGGAAGGGACAGAAGTTAGGGGACAGCTGCAGAAGCCATGGTGGACAGTGGCCTGTATTCCAGGAGCAATGGGGAGATGTGAGAGTGCCTTAAATAGGTGACCCAGCCGAATTCCTCTTCATCTGCATGGGAACGAGTGGATTTGGACATAAAGGGGAACCAGTTGACATAGCTTCTTTTTTTAGTTTGTTTTTTAGCGGGGGCAGCAGGGGCAGAGGGAAACTCTTAAGCAAGTTCCACTCCCAGTGCAGAGCCCAACACCAGGCTTGATCTCACCACCTGAGCCAAAAATGAGTTGGATGCTTAACTGAGCCACCCAGGTGCCCCAAGTTAACATAGTTCTTGGGGTGGGGTGGGCAATGTTATTGGTTTGGTGGATGATAGCCACAAAAATAGGAACACTGGTTTATTGAGGATGTACTATGGGACAGGTGTTAGGTCTGGGAGATACAGCAGAAAGCCAAGTCTGAACCAGCTTGAAATACAGAGATTTGAGCAGACCCTGAAGAGCACAGAGCCATGTGGTTCTTGGCAGGGAGAGCCTGAGAGGCAGAGGAAATAGTAAATTCATGACCAGTGACTACCCCCCTTATACTGGCGGCAAACCTGTTGTGTGTATGGGGAAGGGAGTAAACCAGGTTGGGCTGAGGGTGTCAGCATCTTGGCTCACTGACCCCCTCCACTCTCCCAGGGGTCTGCGAGGTTGACCGCCAGAATCGGGCTGGCTACACAGCCCTCATGCTGGCTGCACTCACCTCTGTGGGGCGAGAAGAGGACATGGCTGTGGTTCAGAGACTCTTCCACATGGGCAACGTTAATGCCAAGGCCAGCCAGGTGCATGGACACTTCTTCCTTTGCTCTCTGTCTAGTGGGGTCACTTCTGGGTTTGTCTCTGACCTCCCTTCCTCCAGTGCCGCTCCCCCCCACAGCCCTTTCCCCTTCTTTGTCCCCAGACAGGACAGACAGCCCTCATGCTGGCCATCAGCCATGGCTGCCAGGACATGGTGGCAGCCCTGCTGGCATGCGGGGCAGATGTGAACGCCCAGGATGCGGATGGGGCCACAGCGCTGATGTGTGCCAGCGAGTACGGGCGCCTGGACACTGTCCGGCTGCTGCTGGCCCAACCAGGCTGTGACCCAGCCCTCCTGGACAATGTGAGCCACCACGGGGCTGACTTGGGGATGGCAGGGGAGCCATGCCTTGGTTCAGGGACCTGACTGTTCCCACTGTCCCTCAGGAGGGCACCAGCGCCCTGGCCATTGCCTTGGAGGCCGAGCAGGACGAGGTGGCTGCACTGCTGCATGCGCACCTGAGCTCGGGCCGGCCGCAGTCCCCGGTGAGTGCAGCCCCTAGACTGCAGGGACCAGACCCCCCCGCCACACGCTGGCTTCACAGAGCATACCAAGTGTGCCCCGGGAAGGAGGCCTCCTTTCTGGCTTTCCTGGGGAAGCACCCAGGGTCAGGGGAACCTGGGTTTGACCCCTTGCATGTGGCTGAGGTTCCCCCTGCAAAATGTGTGAGACGCACCACGTCACAGGTCACGAGCCCCCAGGTCACAGAGGGGAAGTGATCTACGATCAGGTGGGAGCTGTTAGACCTAGCTCCCACCTTCCCTGTCAGGGGACTCCTGCTACCGCAGCCAAGAGGCTTCCACCAGAGGGGAATCCTGCCCACGGGTAACTGACAGGACCCCTCCCCCACCTTTCCCCAGTCACCCCTTGAGTCCCCCACAGCTGCGCCTGAGGAAGGAGAACACAGTGACCATAAAGAAGACCCCCAGACTCAGTGAGCAGCCTGGCACCCTGGACCTGGATTGGGAGAGACTGTTCCTTCCTCCATCCCAGCCTCTGGGGCACAGCAAGGGCCAGGGTTTGCCATCCAGATGCTAGCGTGGGCCGAGAAAGGCTCAGATGACCCAGTGCTCAGGAGGGACTCACTTTGGACCAGTGGGGTGAGGAAGGGGCTGGAAAGTGACAAGGACCCTGAGTCCACCCACTTGCAGAATAAAACATTACTAACTCAACTTGTGTCTTGTTTTGGGGGCACATACACATAGTTACCCCTGCCCCCAACTCACCAGAGGCCAAAAGGTGGGAGAGGCTCCCTCTAGAAGATTTCATAAGCCTTACTCAGAGCCAGACAAATGATTTATTAATATATGCAGATCATCCCTGTGAGCAAGCAGCCGACCCAGATATCCAGGACCCTGTAAACAGATCCAAACATGAGATACCGAGGGGCCGTCCAGCAACTCCCTCCCCTGTCTTCCAAATCTCAGTAGCCTCTTTCTACACTTCCTACCCCAAGAGCCTCTCACCCCATGAATTTGGGAAGCCTCCCTACTACCACCAAGGAAGGGTCTAATCGGCCTGCCGATCCCCACCCCTGTCCTGCACTCACCAGCTCCAAGTTCAACGTAACCTCCGAGCTTCTCGCTCTGACTCCAATAGGGTGAGCACGTCGCCCTCGCGCACGGGGCCTTTCACGTTGCGGATGATGGAGCGGCTCGTGTCGTCCATGAACTCCACGCGCACCTACGGGGCCACCGCGAGGACGCCAAAGAGTCAGGGCGAGCCGCAGATAGGCACCGCGGGCTGGGCCACAGGTTTCGATTCAAAGGACGTGATGGGACCCACCCAGAAATATTTAAAAAGGGGGCTGCGCCTGAGAGGCAGAGCAGAGCCAGGAGAGAAACCCGATAGAGCCAAGTCGCGGAGAACAAAGTTCTCGAGCGGGAAGAGCAGCCGCCAGGAGGGACAGCTGCAGCTCTGGTCCTGTTCGGGAGAGGGACACACTCAGCAGGGCATGGAGCCACAAAGAGGTCGCTGGGGCGGGCTAAGCCACGAGAAAGAGGAACGTCAGAGTCCTGGAATATACGGACTCCGGTTTTCAGACCTGGGGAGTCCCCACCCGCGTGCTCACCTGTGTGCACTGTCCCTGCGAGCCGGTCCTGCCCAGCACTTTGGTGACCTAGCGGAGAGAAGCTGGGATCAGATCTGGGCAGCCCGAGCCCCCCACCCCATCTCTCTTCATCCCGGGCCCCCAAAACAGGACTCCCCACCTCACCCTGGCCAACTTGATGGGCTGCACACGGCTCGTGTCCATGATGGCGGCGCGGCGGCGGTCGGGCGGAGAGAGGTCACGTGCTCCGAGGAGTCCTTTTATAGTACATCCTAGCCCCGCCTGCCCACCCTCTCGCGAGATCGCGTACGTTCTTCCCAGCAGCCCTCGCGGTAGAGACGTCACCGGCGTCCTTCAGCGCAAACGGAAGATGGCGTCCGCCACTCGCTTCATCCAGCGGCTGCGGAACTGGGCATCGGGGGTGCGCCGGGCGGAAGGGGCCAAACGGGGAGGCTGAGGGTTGCGTGCGCCTTGGACCCGTTCCCGCTAGTCACCTTCTTCCTGCACCCTTGGGCCTAAGGCTTTTACTACCGAGATCCCCTTAGGTCGGAACCCGTGTCTCAGCCCGGGACCCCTAACTCGTGACTGCTTCAGCAAACACAGCCCCCTCCACCCCAGCCCTGGACCCATTCTGGACTGAGCTCTGTCTAGTCCCGGACCTTCTTAGCTCTGTATTTTGAGGCCCCGGCCTTAGCTTTTCTTTTCACCTCTAGGGCCCACATCCCTGTACCATCTCCGTCCGACCTTCCCTTCTCCACCCCTGGGATGCCCTGTTCCCTCGCTCTCTCCTCTCCTGGAGGACCCTGCGGGTTGACTGCCTTCCCCTCCCCCCCCCCCCCCCCCCAGCACGATTTGCAGGCGAAGTTGCAGCTGCGCTACCAGGAGATCTCCAAGCGGTGAGCAAGCCCCGCTCGCTGCCCACACTCTGGCCTTGTCCTGTTATTCTTTTTTTCTTTCTTTCTTTCTTTTTTTTTTTTTTTTGAAGATTTTATTTATTTATTTGACAGAGATCACAAGTAGGCAGAGAGGCAGGCAGAGAGAGAGGGGGAAGCAGGCTCCCCGCTGAGCAGAGAGCCCGATGTGGGGCTCAATCCCAGGACCCTGAGATCATGACCTGAGCCAAACAAAGGCAGAGGCTTAACCCACTGAGCCACCCAGGCGCCGCTTTGTCCTGTTATTCTTAACATGGGGGACAAAATGCGTTTTCCTTTCGGCCGCGGGTTTGCTGGGCCGGCATCTTGCCTCCGGTCCCTGGCAGGCTGTGGAAGCAGAGGTTTGCTTTTATCTTTCCTGTACTCACAGCCGGCTGCTGGTGGAACAGTCAGTTTGGACATGAATTCAGAGTGGGGATTGTGTAGCTGTGGGGTCCTCAGTGTGGTCCTGCCAGTTAGGGTTATCATCCCCAAGCTACAAATGAAAAAATGTGAGTTTCAGAGAGACAATCATTTTCTTCAAGTCACTCAGAAGCTAGAAAGTGACAGCTGGGATTTGAACCCAGAAGTGCCGTGATTCCAAACTCATTTAAAATGTACAAAAATTAATATTTACAAGCCCCTGCCATGTCCTCAGGGATACCAAGACCAAGAAGAAAAGTTATTATCCCCATTCCTTTCACGGAGCTCAAGTTCTAGAAAGAGAAAAATATAGTAGGGAAATAAATGCAACAGGTAAAGAGCATTCTGGAATGCTCTGAAGACGAACTAAATTAGAGTCAGCTGGGGGGTGGCTACTTTAGGTCAAGTGGTCAGGAAAGGTCTTTTTTTTTTTCTGGAATTGACATTTGAATGACCTCAGTAATGAGCCAAACGGTCATGATTGAAAGAACATTCTGAACAGCGGGAACAGTATGTGCCAAGGCTGTTGAGGCCCGTCAGAGCCAGAAGTAGGAAGGAGGTCTGTGGCTGGAACACTTGGAGGGAAGGAGGGATATCAGTATATTGGAAGTCGGAGGAGTAGGCGAAGGTAAGGCAGCCATTGAGAATTAATGCGAAAGGAAGACAACTAGCATTTGAATAACCAAACTTATGCGAATGTCTCTCTGTTAAAATTAATTCCAAATATCAGAAGTTTGAAGTTGCTTTCTATCCAGGGTAGTTGGTAGGCCAGTTGAGGAAAAGGGTTTATAAAATTTACAACCTCTGTAGGGTTGTGGCGCCCCCTAGTGATTCCTGTGTGTCTCTTGGGCATGTGGTTCTTAACCCTCCTGCTAGGTGGCAGAAGGCTATGGCCAACCCACCGGGGGTGGGGGGGTGTCATCTGCGCTCTAGGGGTTAAGCAAATTCTAACTGCCACACGGGATAGTGCCTCCCCCTTTTTAAGCTTTTATTTCTAAGTAATCTGTACACCAAACATGGTGCTTGAACTCACAACCCAGAGATCGAGAGTCACACGCATGGGGCGCCTGGGTGGCTCAGTCATTAAGCGTGTGCCTGTGGCTCAGGTCATGACTCCAGAGTTGTGGGATCGAGCACCCCCCCCACCCCACCCCCCTGCATTCGGCTCCCCCGGCTCAGCGGGAAGCCTGATTCTCCCTCTCCCACTCCCCCTGCTTGTTTTCCTTCTCTGGCTATGTCTCTCTGTCAAATAAATAAAATCTTAAAAAAAAAAAAAAAAAGTGTCGCACGCACCACTGACCAAGCCAGCCAGGTGCCCCAGAATATTGCTTTTACTTATTTACTCTAAAGATCTGATTGATTGATTGATTGATAGCGAGTGTGCACACACGTGTGAGCTGAGGGAAGGGCAGAGGCATACTGAGCGCAGAGTCTGATGTGGGGATCCTGAGATCATGACCTGAGCCAAAACCAAGAGTGGGACACTTAACCGACTGAGCCACACAGGTGCCCCAGGATATTGCTTTCAATATGAAATTTTTATATTTTTATATATATTTCTCATTTTTTTTAATATAATGGCTGTTATTTGTTTTAAGAAAAACTTAAATCCTGGCAAAACAGCTAACCAATTATTGTAAATTAATTAATTAAACCAATTACTGTAAAACATGGTTGAATGAAAACTCGGTGATTTTATGATTTCTCCTATTTTCTCTGCCTCTCCTCTCTGCTATTTTTTCCGGGGAGGCTTCTCTCTTGTTTTGAGGTTAGCATTTCCATTTTACGCTCCTGGCTTCTTTGTAAATTCACCCTAGGTTTTAGCCCAACCCAGGGCAGAGCTCTGTTCGCTTATCCAGCCCTGGCTATAGTGTTGGTGACCAGGCAGGAAATGCAGAGACTTCAGAGGACAAGGTGCTCTTTGAGTAATAAGCCTTGATCCCAGCAGGGTTCTTCAGAGTTCCTGAGATAAGAGAAACCCAGGAGTTCTGTAGCCTGGCTTTTGGGACCAAAGACCCTCAGAACACAAAACACACGAGGTCTGGGGCTGTCCTGCAGCTGGAAGTGAGGCCAGATGGAAGCTTTGGGCCATGGTGTAGTGGGAACAGGCCTGGTGTTCCAATCTGGGCTGCCCCCTTCCCTGAGAAGCCTCAGAAAAGGTCCTCCATACATTTGGGGCATATCTAGGCTTTGCCTTCCAGCACTTTCACACCCGAAGTGTAGACTGCTACCTCCTTCAGGGCCCTGGATCCTGCCTAGCCATGCATCCACGACAGTGGATCAAGGAATTGCCCTGGCCCGCAGCAGTGATGGAGGTGGCCCAGGCCAGCGTAGCCAGGAAGAGTGACTTTATATTAGGGCTGCCTGGGGGGGCTCAGTTAAGCGTCCGACTCTCGGTTTCCGCTCAGGTCATGATCTTGGGGTCATGGGATCAAGGCCCATGTTGGGCTCTGTGCACAGTGGGGAGTCTGCTTGAGAATCTTTATGTGAGCGTGCACACTTGCATTCGCTCTCTCTCAAATAAATAAAAATTTTTAAAGTGATTTTCTGTTTGCTTCAATGGTGATGTTTTTTCCCGCAGAACTCAGCCTCCTCCCAAGCTCCCCGTGGGCCCCAGCCACAAGCTCTCCAATAACCACTACTGCACTCGCGATGGCCGCCGGGAAGCTGTGCCGCCCTCAGTCATCATGTCCTCCCAGAAGGTACTGGCGTCAGGCAAGCCTGCGGAGAGGTGAGGACCCCACGGTCCGGAACCAGCCCTTTCTCTTGCTTGTGCTTTTCAAGGGCCCACCGAGCGTCACCTGTGTCAGGAACTGTGCTTCGGGGGCTTTTCGTGGGAGAGCTCTGTTAATCCCCACCCAGCCTGGGGTGCATTTCCTACAAAGCGAATGAAGCTTCATGCTCCCATCAAGGGCTCTGGGAGAAGCCCAGGTCTTGTTTTTGTAATTTTTTTTTTTGAAATGGAGGCATAATTGATCTATAACACTATGTGAGTTTCAGGTGCACAATGTAAAGATTTGGTATTTGCATACATTGTGAAATGATCACAGTAAGTCTCCTTATCTGTCACGCACACAGAGGTACACATTTTTTTTCTCGTGATGAGAACTTCTAAAATCTGCTCTCTTGGCAACTTTCAACTATGCAGTAGAGTATTTTAACTCAGTCATCACGCTGTAGAGTACACCCCTGGGACTGACTCATTTTCTAACTGGAAGTTTGTACCTTTCAGGCTGTTTCACTCATTTCATCTACACCCTACCTGTCTCCTGCCTCTGGTGACTATCAGTCTGTTCCGTGTATCATGAGTTTGGTTTAGTTTTTGTTTGGTTTTTAGATTCCACACATAAGTGAGATCCTACATTGTTTGTCTCTGATTTGTTTCACTTAGCGTAGTGCTCTCAGGGTCCATACATGTTGTTACAAATGGAGGATTTCTTTCTTTTTTTTATGGCTGAGGAGTTTTCCATTTTGTGCGTGTACGTGTGTGTGTGTGTGTTTATATATATACACACATGCAACCACATTTTCTTTGAACTATTCTTAAAGAAAGAATTGTATTTTCTTTTCAAGTAGGCTCCACACTCAACATGGGGCTTGAACTCATGACCCCGAAATCCAGAGTCGGATGCTTCACCGACTGAACCAGCTAGGTGCCCCAAAGAAAGGATCGTGAAAATCTCAGGTCCCTTAAAACCCAGTTTGGCCCCTGGCCTCAGGTGCCTTCTCTCAAATAAAAGGGGATGATACTAGTATCTACTTTAGGGGTGCCTGAGTGGCTCAGTGGGTTAAAGCCTCTGCCTTCGGCTAAGGTCATGATCTCAAGGTCCTGGGATCGAGCCCCACATCGGGCTCTCTGCTCAGCAGGGAGACTGCTTCTTCCTCTCTCTCTGCCTGCCTCTCTGCCCACTTGTGGTCTCTGTCTGTCAAATAAATAAATTAAAAAAAAAAATAGTATCTACTTTAGGGAGTGTATCTCAGTCCACTCAGCTCCTGTGACGATATCATAGACTGAGGCGGCTTATAAACAACAGGAACCCCTTTCGCACACTTCTGGAGGCTGGAAAGTCCAGGATTGAGGTGCTGGCAGGTTCCGTGTCCGGCAAGCGCACTCTTCTTGATATGCAGATGGCATTTTCTTGCTCTGTCCTCATGTGGTGGAAGGGTAAGGGGTGTCTGGGCTTTCTTGTAAGGGCACTAATCCCGTTCACGGGGCCTCCTCCCTAATCACCTCCCAAGCGTGCTGCCTCCAAATACCGTCACATTGGGGGTTGAGATTTCAGCAGGAGTTTGGGAGGCACAAAACATTGAGTCTATAGCAGAGTTGTTAGGAAGTTTAATCTTCATAGTTAATATTTGTAGGGTTTTAGGATGGAGTCAGTGCCATGCCTGCCTACTGACCCCTCCACAAGTTGGGCAGTGATGGCCCCTGTTGCAGAAGAGGAAATCGAGGCACAGAGAGGCCATGTGACCTGACTGGGTCACACAGCTAGTGGGGAGCTGAAGCAGGATTTCAGACCAGTTTGCTCAGACCCCCAGTGGTGTCTGGGCTCTATAGCCGGTTCATCGTATGGTCTGCAGCCAGTGTTCCGTCCTTCTTTTTTATTTATTTATTTATTTATTTATTTATTTATATTTTATTTATTTGACAGACAGATCACAAGTAGGCAGAGAGGCAGGCAGAGAGAGAGGAAGAAGCAGTCTCCCTGCTGAACAGAGAGCCCGATGCGGGGCTCGATCCCAGGACCCTGGGATCATGACCTGAGCTGAAGGCAGAGGCTTTAACCCACTGAGCCACCCAGACGCCCCTGTTCCGTCCTTCTTGAGCCTCAGTTTCTATATCTGTAAAATGGAATGGTGGGCTTGCAGTGTGACGAGATCTGTAAGGTGATGAGGCCGGGCAAGGCCTGCTGTGTAGTTAGAACTCAGTGAATGACCAATGTCATGGTCCTTGTTACCTTCTGATTCTCCAGAGTCCAGCACCAGACTGGCACACTACCCAGTTCCCCCCACAGCCCCTCACCTGCTCCTGGGATGCCTGACTTTCCTAGGGAGGCCACTTCTGCCTCTTCCACCTCCTTCAGACCCCTGGGAGGGTGGGCAGCCCTGGAACCCCTGCTCCTGGGGGTCTTCTCCACAAGAGAGCCTCCCCACCCGCCTCCTCTCCCTTGTTGGTTGACCGTGCACCAGCCTCTCTGGCCTGAGGCACCAGGGGCCCAGGGGCTTGGGTGTCTCGGGGCACCCTCCTTGGATTTGTTGCTAGTGTCTCTCCTGGGGCTCACTCTGGGTCAAATGGTGCATTCTTTTTTTTTTTCTTCCTCTTTTTTTTTTAAAAGATTGATTGATTGATTTTAGAGAGAGAGCTGGCACATGCATGCATACACAAGTAGGGGGAGAGTCGGGGGCAGGGTGGTGGGGACAGACTCCCCACGCAGCCAGGAGCCTGATGCAGGGCTCAGTCTCAGGACCCTGAGATCATGACCTGAACTGAAACCAAGAGTCAGACGCCTAGCCGACTAAACCACCCGAGCGCCCCAAACGGAGTATTTACCAATTGCACTTGACTCTCAGCCGCATTAGACTGAGGCCGGGTCTTAGCGCTCTGCCGGGGCACGGGCAGTTCCTGCCACGTGTCAAGTGCTCAGCACCCGATGGGGAGAGAGCCGTGGGCGCCCGTCACCTGATTGCTTGGCCCTTTTGCCAGTATCCTATTTGGGGGCAACAGGAGTCAGGTGCTCGTCCACCCTGGGGCCACAAGTGGGAGGGGGTACTAGAGGAGGCGGCCAGCTCTTCATGGCTGCCTTTGAGCTCAGGAGCCAGGGCAGGCTGACTGGGCATTCAGTGGGGGGTTGGGTGGGAAGGGGGCTGGCCAGCTCCCAGTGAGGGTTGGCTGACCCTCTGGGGGACCCCAGTGAAGGCGTCTGGGCATTCTGAAACACACTCCTGCTGGCCTGCGCACAGTCCCGGCAGGCATGGTCTTGCTGGGCGCAGGTGTGGGGCTCCCTCAGATCCGCCCACGCTGCTCTCCGGAGACCTGGCTCTAACCAAAGTCTCTTTTCCCTTCCAGCTCAGCTGCAGCTGCCACTGAGAAGAAGGCTGTGTCGCCAGCCCCTCCCATGAAGAGGTGGGAGCTGTCCAAAGACCAGCCTTACCTGTGACTCTGCTCCCGGGGCCACCTGAGTGCTTCCCCTCCGTGTGTTCCTTCCGAGGAGAACGTGACCTAATTTATGACAAATACACCCAGCTCTCTAGTGTCACTTCTGGTTCTGACTTTTTGAAGCTGCGTACGACTTCCTGGATTTCCTGTGGAAGTTGGTGCTGATTCTGTTCTCTCTGCCAGCGCTTCAGGGCGCGGGGGAGGGAGAGGGGTCCCTGAGCTTCAGGGTTACGTGCTGTCACTGGGCACCGAGTCTGATGCCATGGGGTCCAGAGGCTCCAGTGTTGTCACCGTCCCTTCTTGGGGGCCTGGCTAACCTAGAGAGCAGTAGGCTGGGTTCTAGGACCTTTGGGTGTTTGGGGGGCACTAACGTTGAAGGACCCCAAGGCTGAACGCAAGCTGCTCCCTTAGGTTTCTCGAGTTCCCATTGCTGTTGCTCATGTAGACACCAGCCAGTGCCCTTCCACGGCTGCCCCCATCTGGCCTTGAGTGCCCTGCAGCTTCGTGGGGGTGACTGAGGACAGCAGGGCAACTCCAGAGAAGGCTCACCTAGGACAGGTGAAGAAAGGCCTTCCTGAACCAGATACCTTCCTTTTTCCTTCCTTCCTTCCTTCCTTCCTTCCTTCCTTCCTTCCTTTCTTTCTTTCTTTTTCTTTTTAAAGATTTTATTTATTTGACAGAGATCACGAGTAGGCAGAGAGGCAGGCAGAGAGAGAGGCAGGGCGGGGCGGAGGTGGGGTTGGGCAGGAAGAAGGCTCCCTACTGTGCAGAGAGCCCAATGCGGGGCTAGATCCCAGGACCCTGAGATCATGACCTGAGCCAAAGGCAAAGGCTTAAACCCACGCACCCCATGAACTAGAAACCTTTCATTGTGGGCCTGGGGAGCAAGGTGGAGTCAGCCTAGGAAAGGAAGGGGCTGGTCCTTGTAGAGGAATGAGCTGTTGAGTGAAAGCCAGAAAAATAAACCAGGTCTGTCCGAAGGAACAATGGGGAGCCATGTAGGGACCTCAACTGGGGGCGTGTCATGGCTGCCCTGCGGAAGAACCCCCACAGTCCTTCAGTAGGTGAGGAGATGTAGGAAGATCCGGGTGTTGCTACTGCCCTGCTCTCTGGAAGCCAAGAGCAAGGCAGGATGTATCTTGGAGCCTCAGAGTTGGCGATACAAATGCTAAAAGCTCCCCTGGGAGAAAACTCCAGGCTGCAGCCCTCAGGGCAGGCTTTCTGGAGGAGGTGGGACTCTAATTGGAGCAAAGGCTGAGTCAGATTCAGGAAAGAGATTGGGAGGGAGAGGAAGTCTGGGCAGGGTGTCCTGAGGTCATAAGGAAGCTGCCCTGAGGGCTTCCACAGACTGCGGGCAAGGTATGCCATCGAAGGTTTCTGAATAGTTTGGTGACACAGACTTGAAGTTTCGCAAGGGAGTGGGGGTGGGAAGGAGGTCTGACAACTGAGTTCTGTGCGCTAGGTACTGTTTTGAACGCTCTGGGGATCTCGGCCTCTTTGTGGAGCAATCCTGGGAGATCATGGATGATGCCACACCCCCTCAGCAGAAAAACAGGAATGGAAGGACAAGAACTTGCTAGGCTCAAGGACATTGAACCTGACAGCTGATGAGTCCGCCTAACTACTACAGATCCACGGCGTCTTCAGCTTTTATCCCTGCACCCCAGAGACCTCTGAGCCTCAAAGATGGGGCACTCCCCACCCCTGCCATGCACAGTCCTGTTTGTCAGCTTTCCACCTGCCTCTGCACCTGTACACCTTTGACTCTTACCCATTTCCCCTGGGATATTTGGGAGATTTTTTTTTTTTTTTTTTTAACAACAGAAAACCCCGACAGACACATATAACATACACACTCCAAAAGCAGCTATAACTTTCAACATTTTCAAATCGTGAAGCTTGCCAACAACCTGCACACAGAGCCCCTTGTGGGAAAACTTGGGATGCTTTAGTGTTGCTTCCCAGGAAATGGGGGTGGGGGTTTGGGGTGATGGTCAATGCTTGTACACCTAGCACTGAGGGAGCGCCACTTGTCTGGGGTTCTGCTGGCAGTCCACCTGTTGCCTCTTCTGAAGGCAGAGCTATTGATAAAGTATTTATTTTCAAGAAAACTCAGCCTCTGATTGGCTAGAAAGTCTGTAGAAGGTTTGTATTTTTTTTTTAAATATTTTATTTATTTGACACAGAGCGCACAAGTAGGCAGAGCCGCAGGGAGAGGGAGAAGCAAGCTCCCCGCTGAGCGGGGTAGCCCAATGCTAAGGCTTGATCCCAAGACCCTAAGGATCATGACCCCAGGGAAAGGCGGACGCTTAACCGACTGAGCCCCCCCAGTCGCCCCAGAAGATTTGTATTTTATGTGCCTATGGGTTAAGCACGAGAAGAGAAAGCCCACGGGCAGCCTTTGTGTATCTTGTTTCGGAAGAATACGACCTACCTCCCGGTGAGGAAGACTGAAGGAGGCAGTGGGCGTGGGTGAGCGCTCCCAGGTGCGAGGGACAGGACCCCTGATGGAACTTCTGGAAGTGTTTCATTCATTTATTCACTAAATATTGAAGAGCCCGCTATGGTGGCAGACCCTGTGCTGGGCACTGGGGACGCAATGAACAACACAGCACTCCTGTCCTACCGCTGACCTTCTAGTGGGTCATGAGACACTAAGTCAAAGTGAGCAAAGTAGCAAAGCTGGGTGCAGAAGAGAAGCTGGAGGAGGCAAAGGCTGGAGCGTGCCTCAGGGGGTGGCTGCCATATTAACTATGATAATTAGACAGTCACATTTGCTGCAGGATCCATGCGACGCCTTCGATGTTGTGAGTAGACACCGACGAGTTCCTTTACATCCCCACAGTTTCTCACTTCAAACGGGCCGGGATTTTTCCATAGACCTTGTCACCAGGAAAAGTGGGTTAGAGCCTCAAATTGTGGGTCCCCTCGTATTCGGACCTTTACGGTACGCGTAGCCGGGGTGCACCGCCCCCGACGGCGGCGCGCGTGCGCGGGGATAAAAGCGAGGCCGGGTCGGCGCGTGGTCAGTTCCAGGGCGGGGGCGGAGCGGAGAGACGCTACATGGCGCAGGGCGGAGTGCGGCGGCCGGCATCCCTGGGCCTGGCGCTGCGGCTGCTGCTCGGCTTCGGGCTGGGCCTGCAGGCAGCCCCGACCCCGGTGCCGACCCAGTCCTTGGCCCAGGCCCCAGGTGAGTGAGCTCCGCGCCCCGCGTACCCCGCGCGCGCGCGCCCCTCCGCCGGCCCGCCCCGCGCGCCGGCGGCGCCTCGCCATTGGCTGTGCCGCTCGTGGGTCCCGGACACTCCCCCCGCACGTGGCTCGAGACTCTGGCGTGCCGGGAGCCCGGCCCTTGAGCCAGCCTTCCCCAGAGAGCGACCGTCGCCTGGGTGGCCCTGCCTGCCTCTCGCTGCCCGGCTTCTGCCTTCTCACACCCCACTCCCGCTCCGCTTTGGCGGACCCCCTTGTCACCTCCAAGCCGCCCTTCAGCCCAGCGTGGGCAGGAAGGCTTGCTGGAGGCTCCGGTTGTCCGACCTCTAACTGCATGGCCGGTCACCTGGTGCCTCTTAGCAGCCGCTGCGGCGAATATACCCCCGTCCGACCCCGAGGCCATATGGCTGAGTTTCCTGGGCCACCAGGCCTCATCCTCCCCATCCCTGCGCCTTCCTCCTCTGGCCTTAGCAAAAGTTTTCTCTCCCTCCCGGTAACCCCAGGCCCTTGGACACCTGCTCCTGGGCCTAAGTGATCTTGGTGGACATCTCTGAGGTTCCCAGAGCGGTGGGATAGAGTGATCTCCCTGTAGGCACAGGTGATCCGCGCTTTCAGCTGTGAGCTCCCGTCTGATCTGGTCTCCTGGCTCATCCCAAAGACCCTGCCTTTACAGGCTAAATGTTCCTGGGTCCTTTAAGGGGGCAGGACTCACTTTAACCAAGTACCAAACTGCAAGTGGTCTCCTCTCCTCCGGACCCTGAGATAGGGACTCCTAGCGTGCTCCTTTTACAGGGGAGGGAACTGAGGCTGGACGGGAAAGTCACCGGTCACTTTTTTTTTTTCCCCCCACTGGTCATTTCTAACTCCTGTCTGACCCCACATCCCTATGAGGCCTGGTGTGCTGTGCTTTGCCGCCCGCCCCCCCCCCCCAGTTTCCAGGAAGAACCCACACTCTAGGGAGGGAGGTCTGGAGGTTGGCAGGGCTGAGAATGGCTAGGCCTGGAGAGGAAACCGCACCCAGAGATGGCCAGACACCCCCACCCCCGTGGGCAGGGAAGGAAGCCAGATCCAGGTCCGGCCGTACCTCTTCCTGACTTCAAAAGCTCTGGGACTGTGTGGGCCACAGGTATCATTGTGCTTGGGGGCCTGTAGACGGACTGGCTGTGGGGAAGAGGGTTTCTGGAGGCACAGGCCCAAGTAAAGGTGAAAGTGGCAAGAGTACCAGGATGGACTGGAGAGCCACTAAGTTGGGGCCAAGCAGGTATTTGTGCCACCCCCTTCTCCCCCACCACTGCACCCAAGAGAAGAGCCTTAAAGGCCATTCCTTTCCTTGGTCTGTCAGACTCCCTCCTGCTGGCCCCTGTTCTAGGCCCTTCCATGCTCCTCCAAATCAGCATGTAGCCTGAGCCTCACTGCCTGGGGCCCAGGAAGGCTCAGCTCTCGTCAGGACACAGCCTGGACCTTGGTGTGACTCGTGTCTGTATCGCCCTGGGCTTGCGGGCACGAGGTCCCGGCCCTGATCACCACCACATGTCCAGTCTGTGTGGATACCAGTTTGAGGACCGTTGTTTTTGGGGGAAGGCAGAGCGTCAGGCCTCCCTGAGAGGTGCAGGAGACCCTCTCCGAGAAAGAAGCTGAGATCTGAAAGCTGAGGAGGAATCACCAGTTGCAGAGTGGGGAGAAGCGAGGGAGGACTGGGCCAGGAACCAGCACGGGCAAAGTCCCTGAGGTGGGAGCGAGCCAGGCCTCTTGCAGAACAGCAAGCAGGCCAGGGCAGAGGGAGCTGGTTGAAGAGGGAGGAGGAGGGAGGCGGTGAGGTCCAGGAATTGTTCGCAGTGGGGCTGGACCGGGCCTTGCGACCCCGTAGACAAAACGGATTCGGCACGAGAGGGTCGGGGGAAGGGGGCATGGTTTTGAGCAGAGGGGAGGGCAAGGGCAGGTGACTGAATGATGTGACTCTGAGGTCCCCAGTGTCCAAATGGAGATGGGGACAGGGCCTTGTGAGGAGGCGGCACATTCAGGATGGGGAAGGTGGTTGGATCCGGGAGGAATCTAGGAGGTGAGTGGACAAGCCTTGCTAACTAAGCAGGTCCTCTGCCCAGGGCCTCAGTTTCCCCTTGGCTAAGCAGGTGGGATATAACGGGCCCTGCTGACCCTGACCACGGGCCTGGTCCGGGGCAGGCTTGGAGATGGCCGCTACCCCAGTGCTTTGAACTGTGGATCTTGGAGGGCCTCTTGGGGAGACCGTCTGGCCTGGAGCCTGGTAAAGACTCTGGGATCAGTGAGACCTGGGTTCAGACCTGGACTCTGCCACCAGCGCTGCAGCCTGGGGCTTTGTCACTCTCCTCAGTGTCTTCTGCAGCATGGGCATGGCAGGAGAACCTGCGCTCCAGGTCCTGCGCTCCAGGCCTCCCACCGAGTAGGTCCTCCGCAAATGGTGGCTACCAGTGTCATTCCAGCGCCCTGGGACCTGGCCTGTCTCCTAGTGGTCGCAGTCTGTAACCTCCATGCCCCTGGCCTGGCGCCTCCCAGACCTCGCTTGTGTGCCCCCTGTAGGCTCCTGCTCGCCCACCAGCTTCCAGTGCCGCACGAGTGGCTTCTGCGTGCCCCTCACTCTGCGCTGCGACGGTGACAAGGACTGCCCCGATGGCAGCGATGAGGAGGACTGCAGTGAGTGGCTTCGCTCTGGGGTCGCGGCCGCAGGGGGTGAGGCGCTGGTGCAAGGGGTGTGGTCTTGGGGGTGATGGGGCGGGGCCTGAGAGTGGGCAGGTCTTACAAGAAGAGGTGGGTTTACTGGGAAGGGGACTTGGGGGCGGGGCTCGGGAAGAAGGGCTTGAAGGGAGGCCAGGCCTCTGCAGGTGGAGCTAACAAGGGGGGATCTTTAGGATGTGTGGAGTTTCTAAGGTCACCTGTTCCTGGAAGGCGGGGGCTTACGAGGGGGCTTGGTGGAGGGGCGTACCGCAGCACTGTTGGGTGGGTGTTTGGGACCTGACTGACCTTGTACCCCAGGGATCAAGCCTTGTGCCCAGGACGGAGAGTGCCGGCCACCCACTGGCAGCCCCTGCCCTTGTGACAACATCGATGACTGCCCAGATGGTATCGTTGAGAACAGTCACAACTGCAGTTCCCAGCCCTGCCTGGCGGGGGAGCTCCGCTGCCTGCTGGGTGGTACCTGTGTCCCACACACGTGGCTCTGTGATGGCCATCCTGACTGTCCCGACTCCAGTGATGAGCTTGGCTGTGGTGTGTGCCCTGGGACCTCAGAGTGCCTGGAGGGGTGGGGAGGGCTGGCCGTTAGATAAGGACACTTGACACCTTCTGCTGGGTGACCAGGCTAAAAGTGTGGACACTTGCATCCACCTGGGCCTGCATCCCCTGGGGGCAGCGGGAGATGAGCCGCAAGGTCCCTTCCACCCCCGTCCCCCGCATTTGGAACACATGTTCGTGTCCCCGTGGTCTCTCCTCCCCCCTGCCAGTGCCCACCCCCAGCTGCTGAATGCCTGGACTTATTGCAGGAACTGAGACCCTCCAGGAAGGGACTGCCACATCCATGGGGACCCCCATGACCCCGCACAGTGTCCCCTCTCTCAGGAATGTCACAGCCACCCCCACTGGGGACGAGGACTCCGTCCAGTCTGGAAACCGGAGTGCTTGTGGGGTTATCGCAGCTGCGGGTAAGATGGCCAGGCCCTCCTTCTCCTGGGGCTTGGGGAGGACACAGGCTGCACACCCCCTTCTCTGTGCAGCCAGTTCCTGCTCCTGCTGACTCCTGCCTGTCTGACCCCGCAGTGGTGCTCAGTGCCGGTGTGGCTGCCATCTCCCTGTTCGTGCTGTCCCGGCTCTGTGCCCGGGGGCGCCTGCACCCGCTGGGGCTGCTGGTGGTCGTGAAGGAGTCCCTGCTGCTGTCAGACAGGAAGACCTCGCTGCTCTGAGGACGAGCTCTTGCCACCCAGGCTCCTGGTCCCAGAGCGGCAGCAGCTCTGGAGACCTTGTACGTCAGCGGTGGCGCACGGGTGCTGGCACACCAGCCCTCAGCCGTGGGTCCTTCCGTCCAGGCAGCACCGTGGAGCCGAGCTCCTGCAGCTGGCCCCAGAGAGGCTGGGGGTGCCGGGACCCTGCATGGGGGGAGTGCATTGCAGCCAGCACGGAGGGGCTGGCCCCAGCCTGCTCCCAGGAGCGGCCCCACACGTAGACACTCCTGCCCCCATCGGAAGGTGCTGATTAAAGTTACTTCACATCCTCCGTCTGCCTCTGGGCCTCTGTCTCTCTCTACCCGGGCAGCCCAGGGTCTCCCTTCCAGCCCCTCCTCCATGGTGGCAGTATCCCCAGAGGGTGGGACTCGGGGACCCAGCCCTGGGCGCTCCCTCGGCCGCTCTGCCTCTGGCTTCCTGGGACCCAGAGGAGGCGGCGGTGGGGCTGGGGCAGCGGGTGGTCTTCCTTACCCACCGGCCCCTGTGCAGAGTCCCGGGGGACCGCCGTCCGTCAGGCTTCTCGCTCTCTGAGATGTAAAATGGGCGTCCCAGGGCGGGTCTGGGCTCCACCCAGTTTTTTTTTTTTTTTTTAAAGGTTTTATTTGTTTATTTGACAGATCATGAGTAGGCAGAGAAGCAGGCAGAGAGGAAGGGAAGCAGGCTCCCTGCTGAGCAGAGAACCTGACTTGGGGCTCCATCCCAGAACCCTGGGATCATGACCGGAGCTGAAGGCAGAGGCTTTAACCCGCTGAACCACCCAGGCGCCCCATCCACCCAGTTTTAACATGTGGGCTTTGTGGTCTGGGCCGTGGACTGCCACTGAAAAGACTCACAGTTCCCAAAAGATGGGGTGCGGTGGGCACACTACCCCATGCAGGGGAAGAAAGCACCAGGGTCAGGAGGCAGAGGGAGCTCGAGGAGAACGTGGGCAAGAACGTTTATTGTGGTTCCCGTGGGCAGGTGGGATTGGGGTTGGCTCGTTTGAATAACCCCAGCGGGCTCTGGGAGCAGGCGCCGTCTGTCCCGTAGGTACTGGCCTGTTGACAGTGCCGCCACGGGCTAGGAGCGCCTGGGGCATCTGCCTGGGTCTCTGCTCTGTCCAGCCCGCCCCCACTTAAACCTTTCCTGTCTGCAGCCAGTGTTACGGCTGGGCCGGCCCTTGTTCTTCTTACGATCGCTGGATGCATTTCAGCAAAGACTATCTGGGCGAGGAACGAGGGCGATGACTCACGAGTCCTCACAAGAGGGCACACGGCAGCCTCGAGGGCCACACAGCAAGGTCACGGGGAACCTAGAGAGAGAGAGAGTGGACCTGGGGCTCTGCCTTTGTCAGGGTCTGAGGGTGGGGTGTCCAGGGTTTTGGGGATTCACCCTTTACTGATAGATTTATCTCTTTATTTTTAAGATTTTATTTGACAGAAATCACAAGTAGGCAGAGAGGTAGGCAGAGGGAGAGGGGGAAGCAGGCTCCCCACTGAGCAGAGAGCCCGATGCGGGGCTCGATCCCAGGACCCTGAGATCATGACCTGAGCTGAAGGCAGACGCTTCACAGACTGAGCCCCCTAGGTGTCCCCTTTTTTAGTGAATTTGAAGCATAAAAAGAGGAATTGAGGCTGGGAGGGAGAAGTGGGGTAACGGGCAGTCAACTATCTAGGACCCCCCAGGGCTTTCTGAAAGAGGGAGTTTCAGGGGCAGGGCAAATGAATTCCTTATCTGGCAGTGTTGCTCGGAGCTGGGTTGGATTTTCTTGTTTTTAGGTTTTTCTCCCCTTTGCTCAGGCGTGGTCAGCATCAGTGGGTCAGAGGGCAAGGGAGGAAGTGGGGTATGAGGCCACTGTCACATGTCACCTAAGCAGAGGTCTGGCTCATCCGTCGGCGTCACATGGGTTCAGAGGAGCAAACCCTCGGCCACATGTTTTCTGTCACGTCTGCTGCCGTTCTTCCGTCCCATGTAATGAATGGTGGCTGCTGTCCTCTGGGGGCTGGGCTGGGTGGACATCAGCATCTAGAATTTCTCTGGCATGTCTGGTGCCTTGGGATGGCCAGGGCAGTGGCCCCCCCACCCCCGGGCCCCCTGAGCGAGACAGCCCAGTGTCCCTTTTGATGCCTTCTCTTGCTTCCGTGGAGTCCCAGGTTAGCCCAGATGTGCGTGGGGACCACACAAGGGCATGAACCTTGACAGGACCGGCATCGTGGTGCCATCCTTGCAGGCCACCTTCCACGAAGAGGGGAGAGGGCAGATGATGGGGCAGGCAGGTGTGGGGGGACTCCTGTTCCCATCAACCAGCTGACTATCTGTGGGCCCACGGCTCTGCCCACAGACAGACATCGGTCCCTGTGCCTGTCCCAGCATGCAGATGACAGCAGTTCTGTGTAATGTAATGCGGGACTGCAGTTCTGTCATCTGCTTGCTGGGACAGGCACGGGGACCAATGTCTGTCGCTCTGAGGAGGCTGGGCTTTCAGCTGCCTCTGTTCCCCAGCGTGGAGCTCGCTCTGCTGTCCCATGCAGCAGGCTCAGTGAGTCATTTCCAGGAAACCGCAGGGACAGTCCAAATTTAAAAGTTGGGGAGGGCAGTGTTTGGGGAGCCCAGGAAGAGGAGGCAGTGGACCCTGGCAGGTGGCTGGGAGCCAGTGTGGGGGCGGGCTCCAGGGGAGGATGGGGAGCAGGGGGGACGGGTGTGTGCTTGTCTCTCTAACTCTTGACTTTCCTCTTTTTTTTTTTAATTAAGGAAAAATTAACATTGGATTAACCATAACCAGTTTAAGTAGACATTCCATGGTGCTTAGTACGTTCACAGTGTTGGGCACCGAGTTCCAAGACCTTGCCATCCCCCAAAAGGAAACCCTGCCCCCATTAGCACTCACTCCCCATCGCCATTCCCCAGCCCCCGGCTCCTAATAACCCACTTTCTGTTTCTGTGGGATTGCCAGATCTGGATATTTCATAACGATGGAGTCGCACCATAGGCGGCCTCTGATGCCATACTTCTTACAGCTACATCAAGTGTTCAAGGGTCTTCCCCCCGCGTTTCCCTGTGGCCCTTTTTTATTACCCCCCTCATGACCCAGGCAACGACTGATTGGCTTCTGACACTATAGATTCATTACGTTTCTATTTTAAAACAATATTTATTTAAATAATCTCTGTACCTAAGGTGGGCCTTGAACTCTCGGCCCCAAGATCAAGAGTTTCCCGCTCTTCCGACTGAGCCCCCACTGCAGTTCTAGATGCAGGTAATAGGTGGCCTGTTCTATCTGGTGTCTTTTACTTGACACATTTAAGATCTGTACCCGTTGTTGCATGTACTAAAAGTTAACTCATTTTTTTTTAAGATTTAAAAAAAATTTACCCACTTGATAGAGATCACAAGTAGGCAGAGAGGCAGGCAGAGGGAGGGGGGGAAGCAGGCTCCACACCGAGCAGGGAGCCAGAAGCAGGCTCCATCCCAGGACCTTGGAATCATGACCTGAGCCAAAGGCAGAGGCTTAACGACTGAGCCACCCAGGTGCCCCCTGCTATGAAGTTAGGTCTAACTTTCTTCATGTGCTCTTATTCCTTTTGGGTAAGTACCCCAGGAGTGGAGCGGCTGCATCACGTGGTAGGTATATATTTAATTTAATTTAATTTTTTTAAGTAGCCTCCATGCCCAAAACGGGGCTTGAACTCACAACCCTGAGATCAGGAGTCACAAGCGCTACTGACTGAGCCAACCAGGTGCCCCTTTTAATTTTAAAGAAACGCCAATTTTACAGAGTGGGTGCACTCTTACTTTTCTCCCCAAGTAACGTATTTATTCTTGTCCCTTCGCTTGCTGTGGGCAGCCTTTGAAATTTTAGCCATTCTAATAGGAGCGTGATAGTATTACACCGAGCCATTGTTTATTGATGTGAAATTGACGTAAGAGAAAATTAATCATTTTAAAGAGAACAATTCCCTGGCATTTAGCACATTCGTAATGTTCTGGAACCAGCACCTCTAACAGGTAGTGTGTGAATCTTTTCACGGGTGTGTAGCATTTCAGAAAATATCGACTTGCGACTTTGGGATTGCACTGCATTTCTAGGTTAGTTTGTGGAGGAGGACAAATATTCATTGAGCGTCGACAGGGTGGCAGGCATTGTAGGTGCTGGAGACTCGCCTTGAATGGAACAAGACCCCTTCCCCCATGGAGAGGAGTTAGTGGAGGTGGCGTGATGGAGCAGATGGACAGCTACTAAACCCTACTAAAACAGTACATCGGTGTCAGACGGTGCTAAGTTCTGGGATCTGGGTACCAAAGGAGGAGGGGTGGGCTTGCTGGGTTGGGGGAAGAAGGGTCACTATCTTTCTATTTGATAATCAAAAGAGGCTTCCAGAACACAGAGACATTCGAGGGGAGACATGAAGGAAGTAAGGTGAACAGTGCGGGTATATAGGTGGAGAGCATTCTGAGAAGAGCAAACAGCAAGTGCAAAGGCCCTGAGGCAGAAGTGCGTTCCAGAAACAGGAAGTCGGGAGGCTTGTGGAGGGGGTGGTGCAGTGGTAAGAGGTAATGTCAGAGATGGCTGGGGTGGGGGTGGGGAGGCACAGAGTGAGGGAGGTATGGTGGGTCCTCTGGGAGTTTCCAGCAGAGAGATGCATGGTCCGACTTAGGCTTTGAAGGGTCTTCCTGCAATACGAAAAAAATCCCTCTTTAAGGCAGTGATTTATCTAACTGAAAGCTTCTGGCTCAGGACAAGTTTTTTTTATTTGTTTTGTTTCTGCCAAATTGGTTTAGTAACGGCTGTGTGTAGGTACACTTTGTGCTGAAGCCACACTTACGTTATAATTTGTAATGTAGAACACAAAGCCAGAACGGGGAAGAAAGGAATCTTTTGGATGCTTTCTTCTATTCTCATTACGGTGTGAAATTTCCACTTGGATGGGGTTCTTTGGGTTACATGATTAGGTTTCTTCGTTTATTCAATATGTATCTGCTGTAGATGAATGTTCCCAGCCAGCCAGTCGCCAAGAGCCCAGATATAGAACCAGTGGAAAGGTCCATCAGCAGATGAATGGATAAACCTGACGGGGCCCATCTGTATGATGGGGTCTTACTCAGCCGTAAAAAGGAGGGAAGTCCTGTTACAGCACGGGAGAGCCTTGAAAATACGCTAAGTGAAAGGAGCAGAAGGTCGGGTATCATATGGCCCCGTTCATATCCCAGGTAGGGGCAGAAAGAGAGTGGTTGCCGGGGTCTGGGGAGGAGAGAGGGATAGGGGTAGGTAGCTAGAGACTGTGGGGTTTCTCCTTGAGGGCTGAAATGCCCTACAATTCCTCATAGTGCTCGTGGCACAAAATCTGCAAATATCCTAAAATATCCTAAATACCCTAAAATCCTAAAATCAACCAAAATGTAGCGGGTGAATTCTAGGTATTCTAGGGTATGTCGTGGGCTGAGTCGTGTCCCCTCCCAACTTCTGTGCAGAAGCCCTAATCTTCTGTACCTCAAAATGTGACTATATTTAGGGATGGGGCCTTTATTATTTTAATTTTTAAAATTGTGACAGGGCCTTTAAGGAGGTGATTCAGGAAGCCATTGGAGTGGGCCCTGATCCAATCTGTCGGGTGTCCTTTGGGCAAAGGAAATTTTGGATACACAGAGCAGCCTCATGGATGTGGACATGGAGGGACGACCACATGCGATCACAGGGAGAAGGTGGCCACCTGCCAGCAGAGGAGGGAGGCCTCAGAGGGAACCAGCTTTCCTGGCACCTTGACCTTGGACTTCTAGTCTCCAGAACTGTAAGAAAAAAAAAAAAAAACTGAGTCCTAGAGTGTGGGGTGTTTTGTTATGGTCGCCTTAGCAGACTAAACAGTGTGTCATACCTCAAAAGTTCTTTTATTTTTATTTATTATTATTACTTTTTAAAGAGTTTTTTTTTTAAAGATTTTATTAATTTGACAGAGAGAGAGAGAGACATCACAAGTAGGCAGAGCAGCAGGCAGAGGGGGGGAAGCAGGCTCCCCGCTGAGCAGAGAGCCTGATGCGGGGCTCGATCCCAGGACCCTGAGATCATGACCTGAGCCGAAGGCAGTGGCTTAACCCACTGAGCCACCCAGGCACCCCTATTATTATTATTTTTTAAGATTTTAAAAAAATGATTAATAGATTTATTTAAACAATAAAACACAGAGTCATCACTGCCAGACTTAATATGAAATGTTCCATGTTCGATCCAATTTTCCTTCCTGGGTAAGTTTTTCTTTCTTATCTCTGTCAGTTTTGAAAACATAAAACCAGAAGAAAAGGGGCCCAATTCCAAACAGAGCTCCTAAGAGTGAAGTCTTGGGAGTGGGTCTGAAATTGGGATAGATGTTTGCTGATCTTGCCTAGGTGCAACGAATCAAGATGGGATCTTCGATGAGCTCTTGGCATTTGGGGTCGTAGTACTGAAGCAGATACTCCCATTTAAGTTGGGATCTTACGGCCAACCGGTTGGCTTGTGCCTTCTGGGCTTCCAGAGATATGTTGTATTTGGCCGGGTCGAGGGTAAGAGGGTAGCGTAGCCAGAGGCGACAGTTGGTACTTGGGGAACGACATCTTGGCAATCTGGCACACAACTGCGCCTGCTTATTTTTTTAAGATTTTATTTATTTGATGGAATACAAGCATGGGGAGGGGCAGGCAGAGGGAGAGGGAGATGCAGGCTTCCTGCTGAGCAGGGAGCCTGATGTGGGGCTTGGTCCCAGGACCCTGGGATCATGACCTGAGTCGAAGGCAGAGGCTTTAACCCACTGAGCCACCCAGGCGCCCCCCAGTTTGGGTTTTTAGTAGGTGCGTGGCGGTATCTTGTTTTAATTTGCAATTCCCTGATCACAGATGTGCCGAACATCTTTTCGAACGCTTCTTTGCCATGTGATATGTTTCGGAATTAGACACAGTTGCATAGCCTTGTAGATACACTAACTGCCACCAAGGTTTACTTTTAAGTGTACTCTTTGCTGCTGAAGTTTAATTTTATGTTATGTGGATTTCATTTCAACGATAAAACCAACCCCCCCGCCCCCCAGAAAGGTGGAAGATGACTCAGCCTATCTGTGTGCTGATGGGAACCATCTGGTACAGGGGGAGGGTTCTGGGGTGGCTTCTGGCCTAGGCAAGCCTGTCTGGGAGCTGGTGGCCCCTGGGGCTTTGCCCGGGCTCCGGGCACGTTGTTTACCCACAGCCCCGGAGGGAAGGCTGGCCTGTGGGTCTAGGTGCAGGTTGGCAGCTGTGATGACTACGGACGTGTCTTTCTGCTGGTGTCTGTTTCCTGGATGGGGCGTCTGTTCTGCCCCAAGGGTGGGAGCGCGATGTTGGCAGGAGGACAGATGGACTGGGGCTGTGGTGCGCGGCGCGCCGGCGTCCCCGAGAATGCAGCGAGCGACCTGCAGGTGGCGCTCTCTCCCTTCACCATCAGGCCAGGAGTCTCCTTCTCACCACGTGCTGCTTCTGGTTCTTTCCCATAGCTCTTCCCCTGGGTTCCGGCGTTTGCTATTGTCTCTAACCTTCTTCGCTCGCTGTCCCTTCAGGTGACCTTCACCTTTGTGTTTTCCTTGTTGTAAAATAAACATAAATGGGGGGGTCTGGTGAAGCAGCTGGCTCCCGCTCAGGTCATGATCTGGGGGTGCTGGGATGGAGCCCCACGTGGGGTTTGTTCCTCTCCCTCTGCCCCTCCCCCCCATGCACCCGCCTGTTCTAATAAATAAAATCTTTTAAAAAATGCATACATAACACGAAGTTTATCGTTTTAACCATTTCTAGGTACATATTTCAGGGGCATGGTGTGCAGCCGTCATCACCATCCGCTTCCAGAGCTCTCCCATCTTGCAAAACTGAAGCGCTGTCCCCGTTACACTCCCACCTCCCCACCCCCTCACCCCCGCCCTTGGCTCCCACTGTCTACTCTCTGTCTCTAGACTTTGACTCCTCCAGGGACCTCACAGCAATGGAATCATGCCGCGTTTGGCTCTTTGTGCCTGGCTCCTTTGACCTCCAAGGTGTTGTCCATGTGGCAGCAGGTGTCAGAATTTCTGTATTTTTTATTTTTATTTTTGAAAGGCTCCCTTATTTCCTTCCATGTACTAGAAATGTGACAAGTCTTTTAAACTGAGCTAGTGTTCATCTTAAGCTGGCTTCTCCTTTCCTCAACGCTTTGCTAACAGACTTGCAAGGACATTGCGTGCTCTGCCCCAGCCCTGGGTCTGCCCTAGCCCTATCATGCTGCAGGTCTGAGTTCGGAGAACCTGCCCATGGTGCCGTGGCAAAAGCAAGTATCAATGTCAGAGACAAGTCCGTCAGCTGCCAGAGCTAAATTATCCTGATTTTCTGAGGTTAACTCATCTGAGCTTTTATGGCTGAATTGTCCTTTGGTCATGATATAATTCTGAAGTCCCCCACCCCCAACCCCGGCCGCCTGCCCTGCTGGTGAGATTTGGTTGGCAGTATGTTAGGATTTCTGCTTCGAAGGACAGTACTGAAGATTAGTGTCAATTTTCCTGTCTTGGTCCAGGGTCTTACCTGTTTTTATTTTTATCGAGGTGAAATTTACATAAGAAATTGAACCCTTGGAGGGGGCACTGGACTCTTTTTTTTTTTTTTAAGATTTTATTTATTTATTTGACAGATCACAAGTAGGCAGAAAGGCAGGCAGGGGGGTGGGGGAAGCAGGCTCCCTGCTGAGCAAAGAGCCCAGTGCCAGGCTGGATCCCAGGATGCTGGGATCATGACCCGAGCTGAAAGCAGAGGCTTTAACCCACTGAGCCACGCAGGTGCTTCAAGCACTAGACTCTTGATTTTGGCCCAGTTCATGACCTCAGGCTTGTGAGATTGAGCCCTGTGTGTCGTCGGGCTCCAGTCTCAGTACCCAGGCTGCCTGAGATTCTCTCTCTCCCTCTGCCCCTCCCCGCTTGTGCTCACTCTCTTTTTCTCTCTCTAATAAATAAGGAAAAGAAAAATAAAATTAACCCTTTGAAAGCAAACAATTCAATGACACCTAGTACATTCACAATGTTTTACAGCTACCACCTCTGTCTGGTTCCAGAATGTTCCCATTCCCACAAAAGGAAACCCCATACTCATTAAGCAGTTGCACTGCCCACCCCCCACCCTTCCCTCTTCCGTGGGTAACCACCGATCTGCCTTGTGTCTCCATGGATTTGCCCATTGTGGAGATGTCATACGAACAGAATCACGCGATATGTCACCGTGTGTGTCTGGCTTCTTTCCCATAGCATCTTGTCTTATGTTATGCTGTCCTCGGAAAGGAAACCAGCTGTTCCCCTCCTCTTGCTCCCTTTTCCTATTCCTGATATCAACCAGCATCAGATGGGAATTATCTGCTACCTGAAGGGCTGATAAAACTTGATTGTGGTTTAACAATCTTGGTTCTGTCCTTTGCGGAGGAGGGCCTTGTCTCCCTGTTCTTTCCATCAGTCACATTTATGGATCTACTTAGGTTTTCTGATTCTTCTTGGTGTGAGTTTTTGCTTTTTATGTTTTCCCATAAATGTATTTATTTCAGCTGGATCTTCAAATTTATTGGCTTATAGTTCTCTTGTTTTTTGCTTTTAAATATTTTGTTTATTCATTTGAGAGGAGACAGAGAGAGACAGAGCGTAAGCATTAGCAGGGTGGGTGGCAGGCAGAGGGACTCGGGGCCCAGTCCCATGACCCTGGTATCATGACCTGAACTGAAGGCAAATGCTTAACCATCTGAGCCACCCATGCGACCCTAGAGTTCTTTGGTTTCGTTTCAGTCTTCTGTTTTGTTTTTACCACCCTTCACCCGCCATCCCCACAGCCACCGATCTGTTCTTTGTATCTGAATTCGATTTTGGGTTTTTTTGTTTTTTTTGGATTCCACAAGTGAGGTCATGCGGTGTTTGTCTCTGACTTATCTCACTGAGCAGAACGCCCTCAAGGTCTGTCCATGTTGTTGGAAATGGCAGGATTTCTTTCTTTCTTGAAGCGAGTTGTATCACGTTGTATGTATCCCTTTTCTTTATCCATGGATGGACACTTAGGTTCTTTCCCTGTCTCGGCTCTCGCAAGCCACGTGGCAGAGAACCCGGGGCTGTGGATATCTTTTCATGGCAGGTTTTACTTCCTTTGGGTAAATTCCCAGAAATGGAATTACTGGATCGATGGTAGTTCTCATTTTCGTTTTTTGAGGACCCTCTGGTACTCTTTTCCAGCATGGTAAGATGCACCCATTGTCTCTCCCACCGGCAGGCACACGGGGGTCTCCTCTGTCCCTGGCCCGAGGCGGTTGTTAGTTGCTCTTAACGTCACGTATATTTTTAAAACTCTCCTCACTTGCCCCTGCTCATTCTCCCCAAGTGTTTATCTCCTTAGTCTTCCCAAAGAGCCAGGGTTTGGTTTTTATTCTTGGCGTTTTTGTTCCTTTGCCTTCTGTGTGGTTGATTCCTGCTTTAATCTGTGTTATTTCCTTGTTTTCGTGTGTGGGTTTTTCTCTATTGTGCACTTGCTGGCCTGCCGCCAGGTCCCCTCTCTGGCTGCGCTCAGCCTCCCGTCGTGGGAGTGCCTGGCTGGGTGCCTGCAGTCCTGTTCAGAGATCCCGGCCAGGCTGATGAGCTCCCGGCCCTGGATTGTGAATCTAGGGTCTGCGTGGGTGAGGCCAGGCTTCTCAGGGTTGAGCGGTAGGGCAGGGTTGGGGACTCAGGTACAGGCAATGGGATGTTGCATCCATTAGGGGGGTGAAGGCAGTCAAAGAAGAGATGAGAGCAATCCTAGAAGGCTTCCCGAAGGAGTAGCCTTGTCTGGGCTCAGAGGTGGGTAGAAGTGGGCCTTGAATGGTGATCCTTTAGCATCTTGGAAAGGGCCTGTGGGTCCCTCTAAAGAATGGATTAAAACCTTGTACCTAGAATAAGAACAGGACAACTCTAGACAAAGCACACAGATACACAGGACAGCATGCCTAGGTTACAAGGAGAAACACATGAAGATACAACGGGGAGCATGCTTGAGCACGTATGGGCTGTAAGCAGCGTGACCTCAGTGAGCATCAGAACACACCTGACCCACAGGGCGCCTGAGTGGCTCAGCGGTTAAGCCTCTGCCTTTGTCTCAGGTCATGATCTCAGGGTCCTGGGATCGAGCCCCACATCGGGCTCTCTGCTCAGCGGGGAGCCTGCGTCCCCCTTCTCTCTCTGCCTGCCTCTCTGCCTACTTGTGATCTCTGTCTGTCAAATAAATAAATAAAATCTTAAAAAAAAAAAAAAAAAAGAACTCACCTGACCCGGAAACAGATCTTCAAGAACGATCATAGCAGCGCAGTTCACAATGGTCGAAAGAAACAACCTGGATGTCTGTCGGTGAGCGAATGGATAAACCAGATGTGACCTAGCCGGACCGTGGACTGGCATTCATGCATCAAAAGGAATGAAGGGTAATGAACAACATACTGAACGTTCAAAACATGGGGCTGAGTGAGAGGCACGGACACGATAGGTCATGGATCCTGGGATGCCGTCGCTATGGTTCCGTGGCTTGGAACAGGCAAACCCAGAGAGACAGAAGGCACGTGGGTGGTTGACAGGGGCTCGAGGAAGGAGGAGCATGGGAGTGAGTACCAGTGGGGGGTGAGGTTTCCCTTTGGGGGGATGGAAATGTCTTGGACCCCAGTAGAGGCGGTGGTGGCTTGCCACTGAATCATTCACTTTAACTATTGATTTATTTTTTAAAAAGTATTTTATTTATGTATTTGACACAGGGGAGCAGGGGTGCACCAGGTAGAGGGAGAAGTGGGGAGGATGTGGGGCTCGATCTCAGGACCCTGGGATCATGACCCCAGCCGAAGGCAGAGGCTTAACCGACTGAGCCACCCAGGTGACCCTGAATCGTTCACTTTAAAATGATTAATTTTATGTGAATTTGACCTCCATAGAATAACATATATTAAGAAAAAGTTTTCCATCATTTCCGTAGATGTGGAGTATGAAGGAGACTCTAGCTTGCTCTAGCCAGCCCCTCTGCAATCTGCCGGCTTCCTCTGCACAGTATTGTGTGTGTGTGTGTGTGTGTGTGTGTGTGTGTGTGTGTGTGTGTGTTTAAATAATCTCTGTGTCCAACATTGGGGCTCAACCTCACAATCCAGAGTTCAAGTCATACGCTCCTTCCACTGAGCCAGCTGGGCACCCTGCCCCACCCCTACTCAGTTTTCGAAATCTTTTTATTGTTTTATTGTGAGTTGGCATCTATAAAAAGGTACACCAAGCAAATATTATGGATACTTATAAAGTGAACACCTGCTTACACCCACTTTTCAGTTAAAAAGCTCATTCTCGTACTTTCTCCCCTCCCATTTTGTTTTATTGGAGTTTTGGCAAAAATGAAAAACAGGGAAATATTAACAGGAGAAAGAAAGCGATAATCGTTGCTATCTCTACAGCTCCAAATTCATTATCATTGATGTTTTGACATATTTGCTTCTACTATTTTCTGTGTATATTTGTTTAAAAATATGCAAATAGTTTTTACTTGCCTGGCTGGCTCTGTTGGTAGAGCATGCAACTCTGGACCTCTGGGTTGTAAGGTTGAGGCCCACACTGGATGTAGAGATGACGTAAAGTCTTAAAAAATATACCAATAATTTATAAATAAATGCATCCTTAAAAAGGAGGAAGTTATAATGAAACTGCCTTCTGGTCTCCAACCTTCATTACCCCCTACTACGTAGTCTTTTTTTTTTTTTAATTAAAAAAAAAATTGTTTGTTTTTTTTTTAAGATTTTTATTTATTTATTTGACAGAGAGAGATCACAAGTAGGCAGAGAGGCAGGCACAGAGAGGGGGAAGGCAGGCTCCCTGCTGAATGGAGAGCCTGATGCGGGGCTCGATCCCAGGACCCTGAGATCATGACTGGAGCCGAACGCAGAGGCTTAACCCACTGAGCCACCCGGACACCCCAATTATTTTTTAATTTTTAAAAAATATTTTATTTATTTATTTGAGAGAGAGAGAGATACATGAATGGGGAGGGAGGGGGCAGAGTACAGGAGAAGCAGACTCCCTGATAAGCAGGGAGCCCAACTCAGGGCTTGATCCTGGGACTCTGGAATCATGACCTGAGCTGAAGGCAGACACTTAACCAACTGAGCCACCCAGGTGCCCCCTACTACGTAGTCTTTAGTCCACATTAGAATATATATATACATATGTATATATATATGAAATCATAATTTGTTTTGTATTTTTATGTAGATGTGATTCTATACATTTTTGAGCAAGTTTTTTTTTTTTTTTTTCCCTTTACTCAACAGCATGTTTTTGGTGTGTCTCCGGGTTGAAGATATGACTGTAATTTGCACTGATCATGTGTATTTTGCTAGTATATTTCCCTGATACTGACCTGTTGGGCACCTTTCCTTTTTCCTGCGAGCTGTGGAGCCCCTACGGCCTCAGCCATTCCCCAGGTGTCTGAGATGCTGGGAAACAGAGGTGGAGGCTTGTGGGGTCAGCATATTTTCAACTGTTTTAGTTAGTGCCTACTTGTCTTCAAAAATGACCTGTGTCAATTTCCACTCCGCACCCTGCCTCCCAGGAAAACATCATTCCCCCCCACCGCCATCTCATTAACATTTGGTATTATCGAATTTACCTTTTTTCCTCCCTCCTCATTGGAAAGTAAGTTTCATGGGGCTTTCCATAGGCATTTTCCTGACCATCAGGGAGGCTGATCGCTTTTTTATATTTTATTAATAGACTTTCTTTTCCAGAGAAGTTTTAGCTTCACAGCAACACTGAACAGAAAACAGAGCTCCCATATACTCACTGCCCATCTACAGGCATAGCCTACCCTACAGCCGACACCCCCACCAGACGGGTACGTTTGGTCTAGTCAGGGAACCTGCCGCCATCATTCTCTGGGGACCGGCAGCCCTGTTGCTTGGCCTGCTCACCAGCAACTGTGTTGTCAGCGCTCCGGAGTTTGGGTATTCTTATTTTTTGTTTTGTTTTGTTTTTAAGGATTTTATTTTTTTTTTCAAAGATTTTATTTATTTATTTGACAGAGATTACAAGTAGGCAGAGAGGCAGGCAGAGAGAGAGGGGGAAGCAGGCTCCCCACTGAGCAGAGAGCCCAATGCGGGGCTCGATCCCAGGACCCTGGGATCATGACCTGAGCTGAAGACAGAGGCTTTAACCCACTGAGCCACCCAGGCGCCCCCAGAAGTGCATTTCTTCTGTACATCAAGTTGGCGAGAACTGATGGGTTGACACTATGAGCCTTCCTGTCCATGAACATGGATAGCTCCCCGTGTATTTAGTTCTTGTATTCCTTTCATCAGAGTTGTGCAGTTTTCCTTATGAAGGACTAGTATGTATTTTGTTAGATTGATACCAGTGGATTTAACTTTGGGGGTGATAGTATAAATGGTATTGTGCTTTTAATTTCAAATTCCGCTTTTTGACGGCTGGTACATAGGAAAGTGATTGACTTTTATACATTGACCTTGTATCTTGCCACATTACTCCAAGGGCTTATTAGTTCCAGGAGGACTTTTTTTGTCAATTATTTTGGATTTTATTTTTTTCTTTTTAAGATTTTATTTATTTATTTGACACACACACAGAGAGAGAGAGACAGCGAGAGAGGGAACAGAAGCAGGGGGAGTAGGAGATGGAGAAGGAGGCTTCCCACAGAACTGGGAGCCTGATTTGCTGTAGTCCTGTTCTTAGAAAGCTTCTCCCCATTAAGTAGGATGCTAGCTGCGTGGTTTTGTAGATATTCTTTATCAAGATGAGGAAGTTCCCCTCTATTCCTAGTTTACCGACATTCCCATGTTTTTCCCCCATCTTTTATTTATTTATTTATTTATTTACTTATTTTTAAAGATTTTATTTGACAGCGATAGAGACAGCGAGAGAGGGAATACAAGCAGGGTGAGTGGGAGGGAGAAGCAGGCTTTCCACAGAGCAGGGGCTCGATCCCAGGATCCTGGGATCATGACCTGAGCCCAAGGCGAAGGCAGACGCTTAAGGACTGAACCACCCAGAAGTCCCCCCCACCCGACCCTTTTAAATTATGGTAAGATACACGGGGTGCCTGGGTGGCTCACTCGGTTAAGCGTCTGCCTTTGGTTCAGGTCATGATCCCAGCGTCCTGGGACTGAATTCTAAATCAGGTTCCCTTGCTCAGCGGAGAGCCTGCTTCTTCCTCTCCTACTCCCCGTGCTTGTGCTCTCTCTGACAAAGCAAGCAAGCAAGCTGTATGGTAAGATACACATAACAGAAAAGTTACTATTGTAGCTACTTTAAGTGTGTACTTCAGTAGGTTTAAGTGTATTCACATTGTAGCCGATCTCCGGAATTCTTTCCATCCTGCAAAACAGAAATTCTCTACCCCTTAAATAATTCTTCATTTTTCCCTCTTCCTGCCCTGGCAACCACCATTCTACTTTCTGATTCTGTGAATGTGACTACTTTATACACTTCATAAGTGGACTCATACAGTGTTTGTCTTTCTGTGTCTGACTTATTTCAGTTAGGATAATGTTCTCACAGTTTATTTATGTCATTGCATGTATCCGAATTTCTTTCCTTTTTAAGATTATATTCCATTGCATTTTTAAAAATTTTTATTTAAAAATTTTTTTAACTTTTTTTTCTTTGGAAGATTTTATTTATTTATTTGACAGAGATTATAAGTAGACAGAGAGGCAGGCAGAGGGGGATCCCCGCTGAGCAGAGACCCCTTTGTGGGGCTTGATCCCAGGACCCTGAGATCACAACCTGAGCTGAAGGTGGAGGTTTAACCCACTGAGCCACCGAGGTTCCCCTCCATTGTATTTCTCATGTTTAAAAAATTCCACTTCTGTGACATGCTTGTTTATATCCTGTTGACCTCTTTTCTTTTTCTTTCTTTCTTTTTTTTTAAAGATTTATTTATTTATTTACTTGACAGAGAGATCACAAGTAGGCAGAGAGGCAGAGAGAGAGAGAGGGAAGCAGGCTCCCTGCTGAGCAGAGAGCCCGATGCTGGGCTTGATCCCAGGACCCTGGGACCATGACCCGGGCCAAAGGCAGAGGCTTTAACCCACTGAGCCATCCAGGTGCCCCTTGACCTCTTCTTTTGGGTGGCTCTTCTACTCAGTGATATTTGGGACTCCTTTTCTTTCCTCTCCTTTCTTTCCTTTCATTTCCTTTCTCCTTTCCTTTCTTCTCTCCTTTCCCTTTCACTTCCTTTCTTACTTCCTTTCTTTCCTTTTTTCCTTTCCCTCCCCTCCCCTCTCTTTTCTTTCTTTCAATTTTAAGTAATCTCCGTACCCATTATGGGGCTCAAACCCACTACCCCAAGATCAGGAGTCACATGCTCCATGACTGAGCCATCTGGCATCCCCCCAAGAGTTTTTTTTTTTTTTTTAAGATTTTATTTATTTATTTGACAGATAGAGATCACAAGTAGGCAGAGAGGCAGGCAGAGAGAGAGAGGAGGAGGCAGGTTCCCTGCTGAGCAGAGAGCCCGATGTGGGGCTCTGGGGCTCGATGCCAGGACACTGGGACCATGACCTGAGCTGAAGGCAGAGGCTTTAACCCACTGAGCAACCCAGGCGCCGCCCCCCACCCCAAGAGTTCTTTAGCAAGGCTCACTCTGAGAAAAAAAGAATCCCCACCCACTAAACAATTATTCCCTATTCCCCCCTTCCCTCCCAGCCACTGGCAACCATAAATTTACATTCTATTTTTTATAGCTTTAGCTAATCTGGGTATTTCATATAAAAGAAACCATAAAATGTGTCTGGCTTTTTTTGTGTGTTTCATGTTTTCAGGGTTCATCCATGTTATAGCATGAATCAGTATTTCCTTTTTCCGGCCGAACAGTATTTCTTGGTATGGAAACAGTCTGTTTACCCATGTGCCTGCTAATGGACAGTTAGGTTGTTTCTGTCTTTTGGCTCATGAATGGTGCTGCTTTGAACATTCATGTACAAGCATTGTTTATCTGTTTTTAGTTCTCTGGGGGTATATGCCCGGAGTGGAATTGATGGGTCATGCGGTAATTCTGCTTAACTTTTTGAGGAATTGCCAAACAGCATCCTACAGCGACTGGCCATTTTACATTCCTACCAGCAAAGTATGTGGGTTGTTCCTTTCTCCACATATTTACTAACATTATTTTTTTTAGTTTTTTTTTTTTTCTTATCCATCCTTATGGATGTGAAGTACTATCTTGTGGTTTTCATTTACATTTCCCTAGGACTTACAATGCTGAACCTCTTCTCATGGGATTTTTGGTTATTCGTGTATCTTTTTTTTTTTTTAAAGATTTTATTTATTTATTAGTCAGAGAGAGAGAGGGAGAGCGAGCACAGGCAGACAGAGTGGCAGGCAGAGGCAGAGAGAGAAGCAGGCTCCCTGCTGAGCAAGGAGCCCGATGTGGGACTCGATCCCAGGACGCTGGGATCATGACCCGAGGCAAAGGCAGCCGCTTAACCAACTGAGCCACCTAGGCCTCCCTCGTGTATCTTTTTTGAAGAAATGTCAGTTCGGGGTCCCTGGGGGGGCTCAGTGAGTTAAGCGTCTGCCTTCAGCTCAGGTCACAATCCCAGGATCCGGGGATTGAGCCCCACATCAGGCTCCCTGCCCAGCGGGAAGCCTTCCTCTCCCTCTCCCACTTGCCCTGCTTGTGTTCCCCCTCTCGCTGTCTCTCCGTCAAAAAAATAAATAACATCTTAAAAAAAAAAAAATCAAGTCCATTGCTCACCTTTTGTTTCTTGCTGCTGTAGTGTTTCAGGACTTCTTTATATATTCTGGGGACTAGGCCCTTTTCAGATCTGTGGTTTGCAAATATTTCCTTCCACTCTGTGGGCTGTCTTTTCACACATCCCTTTCAACTGACACTTATTAATATGAGTGTCTCTCACCATGCTTCACATCTCTGAAGGCTGAAACAGTGGCTGTAGGTCTATCTACCTAAACCGCATCCTCCTGCCCCCCAAGGTCAAAGGTAACATCACAATTCTGACTTTCTATTTCCTGTTTCCTAAAGAACCAGCCCTACTGAACAGATGTTTGGGCCTCAAGTGTACATCATCTCCTTTGTTGCATCGAACTTTGTCCAATGGTCCACAATTTTACATGATGCTGAATGGTTTTCCAAAAACGATTATACCAACTCACGTTTCCTGCTGTAACAGATGGAGATTCCTGATCCCGGTCTCCTCCAGCACTGGCTTTGTCCATTTTCTTTCTGCCAGTTGAATGGGTCTGAAATGGTATCTGCTAGTCTTGCTTTGCATGTCCCTGATCATTAATGAGACTGAATCCGTCTTACGTTTATCGGTCTTGACTGTTTTCTCTGCTATAAATGTCTGTGTCTTCTGGTTCTGTTTTCTGTCTTTTCGTGCTCATTTGAGAGTGTCTTGAGAACATCTGGATGTGTGTTTAGGGACAAGGAGGAAAGGCATTTGTACTTCTAGTTCTTGCCGGATTCCCCTCCTCAGGGGGCCTGCCAGGACCAGTCCCTTTTCCCTGCCAGTCCCAACAGTGGGTGCAAACAGTGTTTGTACCAGGACAGCTGGTGAGAAGGGGATTTCACTGCAGTCTTCAGCTGCCCCCTGCCCCTCTCCCAGCTTGTGCTGAGTGAGCTTGAGCACCTTTCCATTCGCCCCCTTCCTGTGGACCACCTGCTCGCCTCCTTCCTCCCTCCTCCTCCTCTCAGATCAGCTCTCTTCACAGATGTTTAAAAACAGAGGGATGTTTAAAAACATGTTTAAAAACAGAGGGATAGGGGCACCTGGCTGGCTCAGTGGGTTAAAGCCTCAGCCTTCGGCTCAGGTCATGATCCCAGGGTTCTGGGGTCGAGCCCTGCATCGGGCTCTCTGCTCAGCAGGGAGCCTGCTTCCCCCTCTCTCTCTGCCTGCCTCTCTGCCTACTTGTGATCTGTCAAGTAAATAAATAATTTTTTTTAAAGATTTTATTTATTTATTTGACAGACAGAGATCACAAGTAGGCAGAGAGGCAGGCAGAGAGAGAGAGGAAGGAAAGCAGGCTCCCTGCCGAGCAGTGAGCCTGATGTGGGGCTCGATCCCAGGACCCTGGGATCATGACCTGAGCCGAAGGCAGAGGCTTTAACCCACTGAGCCACCCAGGCACCCCTAAATAAATCAATCTTAAAAAAAAAAAAAAGAGGGATAATTGACATCGCTTCTCTCTCTTTAAAAAAAAAAAAATTATTTGTTTGGCAGAGAGAGGGAGAGCACAAGCAGGGGGAGCAGGAGAGGGAGAAATAGGCTCCCCACTGAGCAGGGAGCCCAACGCAGGACTTGATCCCAGGACACTTCACCAACTGAGCCACCTAGGCGCCCCCTCTTCTCTTTCTCACGGTATTTCACTTTCCACCTTCCTTTCTGGTAACGCCTGCTCTGGTCCTTGTGCTCTCCTTTCTCTTCCCTCCAGGTCTTTCCATCTCCTTGTGAATGTCTCAGCCTCCAGCTCTGGGTCCCCAGCCCCACTCACCCTGGCTGAGCCCTCAGGGTCTCTCCTTTCCTTCCTCCTGGGGGCTCGCCTGCACCCACGCTGCCTGCAGCTCCTCATTGCTCCCCTTTCCCTGTCCTGCCAGTCCCTCTTCCCATTGTCTCTCCCAGGGGCCACAAAGCAGGGCCTTTCTCCTCCCCTTTGCCTCCCTCACTTCCTGTCCCCGTCTTCTCCTGCTCCCCCCACCCTCCTCGCACTTCTCTTCCTCCCCCACCTCTGCTCCTCTACTGTCCTTTCTTTCTCACCCTCAATGATGTCCTCTAACACACGTCCTCTCCCCAGGGTCCCTGTCCTCTGCCACCTCTGGCTCCCAGGACTCCTCTTCAGTGGCCTTGGGTGGGGTATGGGGCTGTTGCATGATTCCTGGACCCTCAACGCCTTCCTTTCCCGCAGAGCTCCTGCAGAGGGGGCGACCTTACCCAGGCTGAACCTGGGGAAGTCCACAGGACCTCAGCCCCTGGGCCTGATTTCACTGTCCCCAGGAAGGCCCTGGAACTCTGCCAGTCTTGAGCAGGGGCCACCCAGCCTCTCACTTGCATGAGCCCAGTACCTTCTCACCTGTAAGCTGGGGCTGTGAGCGGTGGGCCGAGGGCTGCCCGGTGGTGTTAGGAGGGTCCTTGGCTACAGTGTTGGCTGGGAGCCAGGGACTCACCTAAGGTGGGGGGCGTCCCCACACACTGCTTGCTGAGTCCCCCGGGGGTGGGCGTGTGTTTTGGGGTGAAGGTGTCTCATCAGTAGGGTAATTAGAGTCCCCTTGGGGCCTTTGGGGATGGACCAGGGACTCTTAACAGGGACATAAGCTCTCAGAGAAGCTGGTTCCATTCAAGTTTTATTGGGCCCCTTTCAGCTTGGAGCTGGCCCTGGCCGGCGGTAGCCTCCACCAGCTGCCCACCCTTCCCAGCTGTGTCCAGCTGCCCAAGGGAAGGGAAGGGAAGGGAAGGGCAGGCAGAAGGAAGGGGCTGGAGACAGATCATTAGCCCTCCCCCCTCCCCCCCTGGGGGGAGGGCCATCGCAGTCTCCAGAGCTGGCCCCAGGGCCACCAGTCCAGCCGCCCCCAGCCAAATCCCAGCTATGGGGCACTGGGGGCGGCCCTTAAGGCTGGGCCTCTGCGAGCTATGTGGCCGGCGTGTGCCCATTGGCCAGCCGCCCAGCCGTCCGGCTCCGAGGGCCGTCGGTCGGGGTCGCCCCGGGCCTGGCAGCCGCGCCGTTCTTCAGCGGCAGGTGCTCTGGGACCGCCTCCCCGTCGCTCGAATCGGACTCCTCCACGTCGCTGCGCACGTCCTTCTCCATCTGGGGGGCGGGGCGGGGCATGAAGCTTGGGCCGGGGGCTGCAGGGAGGCACCCGCAGGCCGCCCCCGGCTCCCGCCCATCCCGCCCTACCCCGGCCCTACCCGGCCTTTCTTCATGAAGCTGTAGATCATGCGGAGGATGAGGCAGGACCAGAACACGTGCAGCAGCTGCAGCATCAGCAGGAGGACGTTGAAGAAGTAGTAGCCAAAGAACGGGCCCCCCTTGGCGATGGACTCGTAGTAGGTGGTGTAGAGGATCCTACAGCAGGGAAGCGGAGAGACGGACTTCAGCCGCCACCACGGCCCCCAGTCCTTGGGACCTCTAACTTGTGTGACCCTCCTTGCTCTACAACCTTCCATGGCTCCCTCCGCTGCCCCCCCCCCCCCCAAGAGACAGCGATGTTCTTTAGCTGGGCGTTTCAGTGCCCTTCTTGCCTGGTCATAGAAATTGTCAGAATGCACATGAACCCCAAGGGGATGCTTAGTGGCCCAGCTGCCCTCCCCCAACCCCGGTCCCCCAGTCAGTGAGCTTCTACTCTGCCCTGCCCCCTGGCTTGGCTGTGGGGTCACCAAGAGCCAGCCTTGCTCGGGCAGCTGGCTCTCCCTTCCTGGGCCTTCAGGGACCCACACTCCTCTGTTTCCTCCACAGGCTCCCCCGACCAGCAAATACTCCAGGTCACCCAGTGACCTCTTCCAGTCCTGTGGCTACAAACGCTGGACATGTACATCTCTGTCCAGAACCCCAGGCTGGTGGGCTCATGCCTCCTCCATGACATTTCTAAGTCCCCCCACAGACCCTGCAAACCAGCACTGCCAGAGCTGCGTACCTGTTCCTCAAGCAGCAACTCCAACCTCATACCCGTTTCATGAGCCTCGAGTGACTCTGACTGTACCCACTTCTGTCACCTGCACTGGTCCAGCCCCACCATGGCTCACCTGGGCCAGCACAGTCCCCTCTGCTGGACCTCCCTGGGCCCCCACAGTTCCTGCTCAGGCCTCTCATCAGCTATTCCCCAGCAGCCACCAGAGGGCGACTGTGAGCCTGTGGGTATGTCCCTCCTCTGCCCACAAACCTCCAGGTCTCCCTCGTCATTGGGGTAAAAGCCCAAGTCCTCCCTGAGAACCCCAAAGCCCCAAATGACCTGCCCCGTCCCCTCCTCCCTCTCTCCTCCTCACTCACTCTGCTCCACCCACAGGGGCCTCCTTGCCGTACTTCCACACCAGGCCCAGTTCTGCCCCGGGGCCTTTGCACATGCTATGCCTGCTGCTTGGACCACTCTTCCCATACGATCGGTCTTAAGTTCTCTCCCTCCAGTCTTTCTGTATGAATGCTGCCTCTTCCCTGACCAGCCTAATTCCAACTACCAACACACTCCCTGTGCCCTTCTCAACCTCATTTTCTCTTTAGCACATCATTCTCTCATGCTTTAGATTCTACTTGTTTGCCTTATTTACTATAGTCCCCCCCACCCCCCCACACACATTAGCCCCACCTGAGCAGGTATCTTCACCTTGCTCCCTCATCAGCAAATAGACTGGGCAGACTTTAGTGAGTGGGTGCCCAACCCTGCCTCCTGCTCCATGTTCCAGGCACAGGGGGGAATGACTGAGTCCAGACTTCTGTCTCTCCTACCACGGGGTCTTTGCACATGCTGTGCCCAGTTCCAGGAACACCTTTCCTTGCCTTGTCCTGGAAGCCACCCAGCCAACACCCCCAAGTCCATGGGTCAGGAAACCCAGAGGGAGGCAGGCCTGGATCTCAGACATGCCCTCCCTCCCTGCTCCCCCAACGGTGTGCTCACTGCGTCGGGAAGAGCACGAGGCGAGTATAGAAGAAGACCAAGGAGAAGATGATGAAGAGGGTGTCGCACACTTTCCGCCAGTGTGTGTAATTGAACATCTTGCCAGCCTGCGGAGGGCAACAGAGAGAACCGGCCGCAGGCCAATGGTGGGGACAGGGAAGTAGGTGAGAAGTAGGGCACTGGGAAAGGGCAGGGCCTCCTCTCCAGGAACTGTAGAAAGGTGTAGTGCGGCTCTCCAGGAGCGTGAGAACCTTCATTTCTACGGCCCCGCAAGCCACGAGGGGGCGTGGCCTCGTGGCCAGGGGTGTGGCCTCACGAAGGGCTAGGGTGTTGGGGGAGGGTGTTTTGGGGGAGGGTCGGGCTGGGCCAGGCCCACCTCCAGGAGGTAGTCAGAGGCGTCGTGCAGCAGCAGCACGAGGGAGCCGATGCGCAGCAGGTTTGAGCTGTAGGAGAACGAGATCAGCAGGATGGTCACGAAGTGGTGTGTCACCTGCTCCTTGAAATCCTGCGGGAGACAGTGGGTCACAGCAGGGATGAGGCTGGGTGGTGTGGGGGGGACACCCCGGCAGGATGGATGGAGGTCCTCGCAGGGAGCTGGTTGGCTGTGTCTGTACTTTTTTTAAAAAAGCATTTATTTATTTATTTGACAGAAAGACACAGGGAGAGAGGGAACACAAGCAGGGGGAGTGGGAGAGGGAGAAGCAGGCCCCCCAAAGAGCAGGGAGCCTGATGCAGGGCTCGATCCCAGGATCCTGGGATCATGACCTGAGCCGCAGACGGAAGTGTAAAGACTGAGCCACCCAGGCGCCCCTGGCGTCTGTACCTTGTGGACTCTGGGTCTCCCACCTGAGGCACCAGGGGGTCTCAGGGTAGGCGGTGAGGCCATCCCACCCTATGCAAGACTGGGTCCGTTTCCCCTCTTCCCACATCACTTCCCAGCCAGGCCTCACCTTGCGTCTGACATCAAAGGGCAGCGTGATCAGCAGTGAGACGTAGAAACTCAGCTCCAGGAGGTACCAATAGTACAGGGCTGGTTGCAGGGGCTGCAGGGGCGTCGGCCAAGGTTAGCTGTTGGGGTGGAGGCTCCCCAGGGGCAGGGATGCTCCCCAGGGCCCTCCTCGATTGCTCAGAACCAGGACCCTTGAATCCCAATGAGTGAAGAAGGAGTAAGATCCCTGTCCCCAGGGGTAGGCAAGGGCAGTGGTTTTGCGGCAGTTCCTACTCCCAGTTTCCGGGAGTCTGGCCCCTATCCATTCCACAGGGGAGGCAAAAATAGAGAATGGAACCTGGAGGGGGGTCGTGTCATGACTGGGTTTGGCTCTCCTGGCTGTGGCTGAAGGAATTCTGACCACCCCAAGCCCCCACCAGCCTCCGGGCTCTCCCTGCCACTCACCTGGTTTGGGTAATTGTCCCAGCACATGACTGGTGCCCACAGCCATGACTCCTGCAGGGACACAGAGTCTGAAGCTGCCCAGAAGTCAGAGGTTGCCCAGCCCTCTACCCCCCGGGATGGGTGGGGGGGGGTTTTCCCCAGGGCTGCTCTCATTCTGGACCCCCAGTTCCCGGGCACGGCGTGTCCTCCTGGGCACGTGGATGTCTGCTATGCCCGCTCCCAGTGCTCTCCCCGCCCTGTGCTTTTGCATGGGCTCCCCCTTCTGCCCGCACCCCTCCACCCCCCGCCCCCAGTCCGGGCCCAGTGCATCGGCACACTCACGTGGTAGAGGACCGACAAGCCTCCGAAGAAGGAGCAGAAGTAGAAGCTGAACCTCCAGCTGCAGGTGGCGAGGGAGCCCGTGAGGCTGCCACCGGAGGCACCCGCTTCCCCCTGCACCCCCAGCGCCCCCCACTTCCCCCAGCCCCAGGCTCACCTGGCCTCGCAGAACTTCTTGGTCAGGGAGGGCCGGTCCTGGTTCCGGCGCCTCCGGAACCAGCGCTGGATCTGTGGCAGCGTGAGGCCACACTGGACTGCGAGGACGGCCATCTGGTGCTGGGGAGGGGCGATTTGGGGAGGTCACAGAGGTGGCTTCCTTCCTGTCCCTGTCCCAGGACAGATGAGACCTGGCCGCGTTCCCCCCTCCCCTGCTACCCCAGACCTTGCCTGTAGGATTGTCTGCCTGTAGACATGGAGGCGGCCCCCCAAAACAGGCCGTATGCAAGCCAGCCCTGCTCACGGGAGAGACAGGTGGCTGATAGGGACCGGGACTAAGAAAGGGGGTGGCGGTGGAGCACAGGTTTTCCTCTACCCTTCCAGAAAAGTCCGGTCTTACCCCCACCCCAGGCAGGCAGCTGAGACCTCGCCTCCCACCCCTACCTGTAGAGAGAGGGTGACCAGGGAGGGAGGAAGGTCCTGCACACAGACAGCACAGATGGGAATGGGGAGGTGTCACAGGCCTGCGGTGGTCTCCCCCCAACCCCATCAGTCAGGTCTTCCTCTCCTCACCAGCTCAGGAGAGACCAGCCCCCCTCACCCCCACCACCCCCAGCCCCCCAGTCACAGGATCTGCCCACTGGGACAGGGGGGCTGGCTGGTGGCCTGGGGGTAGGAGCACTGTGGGTGTGCAGAGGCCGCCCTGGACTTCCTTGTTCCTGGCAATAGGGCCACATCCCATTCCCCAGGCCCCGCCCACAAGGGGGCCTGTGCTGGCCGAAGGGGATGGAGGGGGGCAAAGGGGGGCTCTCACCTCCTTGGGTTTCCACCCTTCTGTGAGGAAGTACTTCTCCAGAGTGGCATTGGGCTTCGCCGGCCTCCTGGTCTGATCACGCACACCGAGCAGCCAGCCCAGGGGCAGGCCAACAAATCTGGGTGCAGGGGAGACAGAGCCTGTCAAGCCAGGTGGGGAAACTGAGGCTCAGAGGGGCCGGGTCACATGCTGGGAGCTCCGAGGGGTAGCCCGGCCACCGCACTGGGACCAAACCTAAGAAAAGGCAGCTGGGTGGCTGGTCTTCAGGGTGGGGGTGTGAAGGTTAACTTGCGGGGTCTCAGGTAGCTTCACACAGTCCCCATGAGGAAGAAGGGCCTCCTCACTGCCTGTCTCATGGTCTGGGTCCCTGTCTGTCCCCTGCCAGGCTCAGGGGTCCCCACAGGCAGGCACGGTGTCGACAAGCAGAGGGGCCTGGTCCCTGGCCCATCACCACACGTCCCACAAGGGGGGGGTCCCCCTGGCAGTTCATACCCACCAACCATCACCCTGCATTGGGGGAAACGGAGACTCAGGGCAGCTCAGCAAGAAACTCCTTCCAGTCGCAACAGTGACAAGATGTGGGGGAGGAGGGGACTGTCATTTCTTGAGTGCCGAGCATGGGTACAGATCCGCATCAGCTGCGCGCTCATCTGACTCTACTGTCAGAGTCCCCACTGTCCTGATGGGCAAACGGGGGGCTCAGACAGGTCAGAGCGATGCCCAGGGCTGCCCGGCCAGGGAGGAGCAGATGGGCCCAGCATTGACTTTAAAAATGGCGAAAACCTCTGCCTTCGACCTTGGAAAAGCTGATGAGGGGACAGAAGGCCGGCTGAGGACAAAGCAGAAGCTGTCACCCTGCGACCTCCCCCCACCCCCAGTCCTGGGTGGGACACGTGTGTGCCATTCTTCCAAGAACTCCCAACTATCTTAAGGGTAAAACCTTGCTAGAGGGGAAAAACACCCTGAACCTGACAATGGCAAGGCCTCTGTTATCTCACAGGTCCTTTTTAGCATAGGAAAGCTCTTTTGAAACCTCTTTGTTCCTTACCTCCTTAACCCCTGGTACCTAATCCCTCGCAACCCCAGTGCAGCAGCTTTCCGCCCACAGCGCATGTCCCTGGAGCTTTAATAAACCACCATTTTGCACCAAAGAGGTCTCAAGAATTCTTTCTTGGCTCCTGACCCCACCCCCACTAAACCTGCCCTATATTCCAAACTTCACCAAAGCTATCCCATCCCCATGGCCCTTTAAAAGGACACCTCTGGGATGTGAACACACCCCACCTACATCTGATGAGGCCATCAGTTAAATAAACAACCGCTCACTCCAGGCTCCAGTAGTGAATCGGGGCAGGTCTCCTGTCGTCCCTGCCCTGCAGGAAAGGTGGGGAGCCCCGCTGACTTGAGCCTCTTAGAACCCCTTAGCAAAGGCCTCACTCAGTCCCAGATGACTCTCCCTCTGGATGACCACAGGCTGGTCCCTCAACCTCTCTGCCTCCATTTCCTATTCTGTAAAATGGGGACAGCAATAGTGCTGCCTCACGGGGTTAAGCTAAGGGCTGCCTTAGGATGCATAAGCTGCTCAGAGCAATGGTGGGCACACAGTAGGTGCTCAGAGGGTATCTGTTACATAAATACAACCTCTGTGGGTATTCCCTGGGTCTCCTGGGGTCCAGCCTGTATCCAGGAAGCCTGGTCTGGAGAGACAAAGCAAGAGGTAGAATGCTCCCGAGTCCCTGTAATCAGGGGAGGGCAAAGGGACCCAAAGCGGGGGGAGGGGGGATCTGGGGGTGGAGGGGGCTGAAGGGGGATAAGGGCTCTGGAGGGTGGGGGGAGGGATGGCGGAGGGGCCTGGTGGGCATTTCTGCAACCCAGCTTTGAAGCGACTGCAGAAGAGTGAGGGCAAAGGCCGGGTGGCCACATAGGAAGTAGTGGACCTGCAGAGGGCAGGGCGTGGGGAGGGAGGCCGGAGAGGGAATCTTGGGGAGGCAGCTGATCATGGAAGGGGGGTTGGATCATGGGGGTGCCAGCAGCAAAGGGGCCTGGAAGAACAGGTCTGAAAGCTGTAACTACAGAGTTGGTGGGAAGGGTGGGCTACCTGGGACCCAGGAAAGGGACCCCAGAGAGATGCCCACACCCAGGAGACAGACAGCCAGGGAAAGAGGAAGAGACTCGGTTTGAAGCAGTGTCTGGATCCCATGAGAAATGACTGAAAATCTACAGAGTTTGGGAACCAGGTTGCTGGGAACCTGTGGGGTGGGGAGGGTGGGGGGTGGCAAACACTCAGGGGCGTGGGCACCAGCAGGCTGCAAGAGACAGGGGGTGGGGACGGATGGGGGTGGGGTGGGGTGGTTTAGGGCACAAAAGGGGAAGCCAGTGCTTTTTGCTCCTTCCTTTGCTACAAAGGGAGGAGGGAAGCCTTAGGAGCCAGGAAGGAGGGGTTGAGGGTCACCCATAGGAGAGAGGCAGGAGGGAGTGGGCAAGAGGCAAGTCTGGGTGGCTCAGCTGGGTAAGCAGTTAAGCATCTGCCTTCAGCTCAGGTCATGATCTCAGGGTCCTGGAATGGTGCTGCCCCCCCCCCCGCCCCCAACTGCATCAGGCTTCCTGCTCAGCGGGGAGTCTCTGCTTCTTCCTATACCCTAGCCCCCTGCCCGACCCCCCTGCCTTGTGCCCTCTTTCTCTCAAATAAATAAATAAAATCTTAAAAAAAAAAAGTTTCTTTGCTCACTGACCGGCCTCTGCAGAACCTTACGTGGTCAGCAAAGCAAGAATGTGCCCTCCAGGCCCACTCCCCCACCCCCCGCCCCCCAGGTTTGCCAAAGATGCAGGTGCCTCCAGACACAAGCAGTAACCATGGTGACAGGGAACCAGCCCTCAGAGGCTGGAAGAGTGTGGGTGGTAGCAGCTAGGGGCAAGGGGGGTGCCAGGAAAGGCATGCCGGCTCCAAGCCAGGCTCTATCCAGGACACATGAGGATGAAACAACACAGGACAGTTCGCCAGGGTGAGCACTGTGCACAGTGGAGGACAACAGGGCCAGGCACCACCGCGAGGCATAAACTCACCTCTCGAAGGCCAAGCGCATGACCACCAGGACCAGCGCCACGGGCAGGGCTGCCAGCAAGTCCCGGGCGTGAGGATAGACCAGGCCATCCCGGTCTTCTAGGGCAGCCCACGTGTTGTTGGGTGGCAGCCACAGCCTCTCCTGCCAAAACCATTCGCTGAGGCTGGACAACATCCTGTGGGCACAGGGTCCCATAAATGGGAGCTCAGTGCGGGAGGGCCCACCACCCCATCCTCGCCCCCTTGTGCCCCAACACCCCGCAACCTTGACTTTATGACAGCCTGTGTGAAGGAGGGACTTGCACTGTGTGCCCTCAGGCAAGTGACCTGCCGGCTCTGAATCTCAAGTTCATTTGTCATGCAGCTCACCTGGGAGCCCAGCCCGCTAACGCAAAGTGTCTCCCTGCCTGCTGGTCCAGGAGACACACCTCATGAAAAGAGTTATTACTCTGCACTTCACAGGTGCAAAAAAAGGTGGCCGGAAGTCAAGGGACTGGCTGACTGGAGTCATAAACTCGAGTTCTCCAATGTCCTGGGAGGTGTCCCGCCATTGTGGGAAGGTGCCTCCAAGGCAGCCCAAAGGTGACAAACTGAGGAAATCCGCAATTCCCTTCCTGAGCATCCTTCCGGGTGTGAAGGTCGGCAGCCCCGCTGGCTGTGAGGCTGGGCTGTGGCTGGCAAGAGTCCCTGGTGCATGACGGTGCCTGCCTGATCACTGGAGCCGCAATTAAGTGAGCTTTCCTTCCACCAAGAAGGCTTTCCGACAGCCATCTTGAGGCGCCCAAGCAGCTTTGCCCTTTCCCAAGATCTTAAGACGAGTGCCCGGACCCCCACACTGGCCCCCACTTGGGATGTTTGTTCATCCTTATGTCTATCCATCCCATCCATCCATCCATCCAACCATCCACCTTACCTGCTGATCTGTCTGTCCATCCACCTGTCCAGCCATCCATCTACCTACCAACCAACCCACCTACCACCCATCTATCCATCCATCCAGTCGTATGTTCATCCATCCACCTGCCTGCCCGACTGTCCATCTGTCTGTCCACCCACAAGGTGTTCTCTGATTGACTTGTTCATGCCAGCGTGCAGCTAGGTGCTAGGGACACATCAGGGAAAAAAGCAGACATATTCCTGTCCCCATATGGGGGGCAGCCAACATACAAGTATACAGATTCATAAATGAGATAGGACTACGTGATAAGGCCTGGTAGAAAATGAGCAGGGTACCACGATTTTAAACAAGGTGACCAATGAAAGTCTAAGGAGATGCCTTCTAGGCAGAGACCCAGAGATAAGAAGGGCCTGGGTTTACACAGAGGAGAGTAGTGGTGGCAGGGAGGGACTTTCAGAGAAAGCAGCAGCAGATGCAAAGGCCCTGAGGCAGGACTGAGCTCATAGAGTGTTAGGGGACGAGCAAGAGGCCCCTGGAGCAGAATAAGCAAGGGGGAAGAGGGAAGGGGGGAAGGGAGGGAAGGGGACAGGGGCAAGTCATGCCGGGCCTGTGGGCTTCTGGGAGGAGTTGGGACGACTTCCCCCAACATTCGTGATGAAAAATTTCAAACCTACAGAAAAGTTGGAAGAATTTACAGTGAACTCCTACACCCCAGCACTAGATTCTGCCGCCCACATTTTGCTCTATCTGCTCTATCGGATATCTGCAAGTGCATCCATCCACCCTCCCTACCCCCCCAGATCAGGCCATCTTATTTTTCTGGATGCATTTTAAAACAAGCAGCAGACATCAAGCTGCATTACCCCTAAATATTTCAGCACGCAGATCATCAGCTAGGCTTCAATATTTGCTAATGGGTTTTTTTTTTTTCTTTCAAGGTAAAATCTGCTAGAGCGAAATGCATAAATCCTTCACCATACGGTTGCCGAGTTCGAACAAATACAGGCAGTCTCGTGACGCAGCCTCCAACCACGGACATTCCCCTCCTCCCTCCACAAAGCTCTCCGTGCCCCTCTCCGGTCAACTTCCGTCTCCTCCGGCTAAAGGTAACCTCGCTCTTGACTTTTTTTTTTTTTTTTTAAGATTTTATTTATTTATTTGACAGAGATCACACGTAGGCAGAGAGGCAGGCAGAGAGAGAGGGGGAAGCAGGCTCCCCGCTAAGTAGAGAAACCGATGCGGGGCTCAATCCCAGGGCCCCGAGATCATGACCTGAGCCAAAGGCAGAGGCTCAACCCACTGAGCCACCCAGGTGCCCCTCGCTCCTGACTTTTGTTCCCACCATGCATTCATCCTGTCTGCGCTAGAACTTCCTATAAGCGGAATCACATACTCCATCTTCGTGTCTGGCTTCTTTCGCTCTGGGGAACCGTTTTGAGATTCGTGTGTCATAGTATCTACCGGCAGCTCCCCCCCGCCGCCCCCAAATAGTGGATATGTACCATCTGCTTGTTGATGGCAACTGGAATGCTTCCCATTTGGGGTGATTAGGAACACAGCAATTGAGAGCAGACACATCTCCCGGGTCAGCCCTGAGGGCTGGGACGGCTGGATCTCAGGGAAGCCACCCATCTGACTTCATAAGCAGCGGCCAAACTGTTTTCGGGGGGGGGGGGGGGCTGTACCATTTTCCACTCCCACCGGTGATATTTGGGAGGTTCTGTGGCCCTTGGTTTTATTTTAGATAAGGACACAAGCCATGGGGTGTTGGTAACCTCGTGGGAAGTGGCTTCCTTTAGGAGGCCTTTCGGAGGCCAGAAGGAGGTGCTGTCCACTGGAAGGGGGTGGAGAGGAGGGGCAGGTTTCCAGAGACTTCTTTGTTTGTTTGTTTAAAGATTTTATTTATTCATTTGACAGATAAGGATCACAAGTAGGCAGAGAGGCAGGCAGAGAGAGGAGGAAGCAGGCTCCCTGTGGAGCTCGATCCCAGGACCCTGAGATCATGACCTGAGCTGAAGGCAGAGGCTTTAACCCACTGAGCCACCCAGGCGCCCCTGTTTTTTTGTTTATTTAAGATTTTACTTATTTATTTGACAGAGATCACCAGTAGGCAGAGAGGCAGGCAGAGAGAGAGAGGGGGAAGCAGGCTCCCCGCTGAGCAGAGAGCCCGATGTGGGGCAGAGACGTACACACAGAATTCCATTTTTATCAAGTTCAACAGCAGGCAAAACCGACCGAGGATGGCGGCATCTGTGTCCCGCAGCCACTGTCGCAGGTTACCACTAACGCAGTGGCAGATGTGTTCTCTCACGGTTCTGGGGCTCAGGAGTCTGAAATGGGGTCTTGCTGGGCTGAGTGCAAGGTTGGGCAGGGCTGGGCTCCTTTGGAGCTCTGGGGGAGAATCCATTCCTGCCTTTTCTGGCTTCTAGAAGCCACTTGCACTCCCTGGATGAAGGTCCCGTCTTTGTCTTCCAAGCCAACATCTCTCTCTCTGACCCTCCTGCCTCCCTCTTATAAAGACTGCTGGGATGACACTGAGTCACCGGGGAATCCGGGGTCAGCCCCCAAGCCAAGCTCAGCTCATCAGCAACCTCTAGCCCCCTTCGTCACACGAAGCTCCAGGATCAGAACGTGGGCGTCTTTAGGGAGCGTTATTCCGTGACCACACTGCTGGGCATCGGGGCAGGCGGCTGCCTTGGGGACAGGCAGTGACCAGAGGGGCCCTGTAGGGTTGCCTAAGGCTGGCACGTTCAGTCTCCTGATCCGAGCCAGTGCTCTTCTGGTTGAGGAAATGCACTGAGTCATCCATCTCTGATGTGGGCCCTTTTCTCCTGCTAATGAAAATGCCTGCATTTTAAAAGTCCACCATTCTGATTCCAATCCCAGCGTGTGGGCTTGTCCATGGGACTCAACTCAGTTCTGACACTGGACCTGGAGACAGCATCAGATCCCACGAGGTAAGGAGCTCAGTCCTACAGAGACCCCCCACTTCAGCCACCAAGTGTGTCTAAATGAAATCGTCACCTGTGCTTCTGGCCAACTGGCTGTAAACCAGAGGACCCCCGACCCCCTCCTGGGGGTTTTGAGTAATTCACTAGAGTGGCTCACAGAACTCGGGAGAGACATTTTACTTACTAGGTCACTGGTTCATTAGACAAGGACACAACTCGGGAACAGCCCGATGGAAGAGACATAGACAGCCAGGTGGAGGGGAGGGGCCCCCCACCTCCACGTGCATCACTCTCCCCAAATTTCCATGCACGCACCAACCAAGAAGCTCTCTGAACCTCGCCCTTTGGGTTTCTGGGGAGGCTTCATTACAAAGCCATGCTCAATTAAATCATTGCTCACTGCCCTATGAGTCAGCCTGCAGCCCCTTCCCCTCCCTGGAGGTGGGAGGGGGCTGCACTAAATTTCTACTCTCTCTCTCTTCACTCTTTGCCTTCCCTGACAACCAGCCTCCTCACCCTGGTGGCCCAGAGGCTTTCCCAAAGTCGGCCATGTCAACCTAATGAAGGACACCTAGATCACCCCCATTGCTGGAAATTCCAAGGGTTTTAGGAGCTCAGTGTGAGACCAGAGACAAAGACCAAATATTTATTTCTTACTATAAATCATAACATCACAAGTCGAATACAGGAAAAAGAAAAATTCTGAGAGTCTGGGTCTCAGAACCAGCATGTGGCTGGCGTTCAAGTCCATGGGGAGGGATGGACCAGCCCAGGGAGGGACGGAGATGAAGGAGCAGTCTGCAGTCCCCATGGTGGTGGGGGGCACATCTGGCAGTCAGTGAGGTGATGAGCAGCGGCAGCAGCCTGACAAACGGTCAAGGGTATATGACAGCAGCTAGTCTAGACCCAGCAGGCTCAGATGGCCCAGACAGAAGGGACAGATGGGCACAGAATCTTCTGCCTGGGTGGTTGATTGCTCTACAAGAAACTAGCTGCACTGACAGGCAAGGTTGGCTTGATCTGGTGCACCGCCCCCCCCCCCCCCCCCCCCCCCCCCCCCCCACCTGAGGGCGCATGCCCAGCCTGGCATTCCCACTTCCCAACTGGAGCCAAATCTACAGCATGGTACCTCTAGCCTCCTCCCACTTTCTCAGCAGACCTCCCTCCCTCCGCCGCCCAGTGCAGATGCAAATAGGCAAGGAGTCCCAGGAAAGCCCCCAGCCAGCCGGAGCTGCGGCAGATACCCGGGAGTCCCGGCCCCCTACCCATATGCTTCCCCCACTCAAGGATGCCCAGATGAAGACCCACCACCTCTGTGCCACCGGCAAGTTGTGATGAACTTCAGAGACAAGGGGGAACACACAAGACCAAGGGCATCTTCCAATCTCAGGCCTCCACTGATGTCCTGGGCTTCTCACGGCCCCCATTCACTGCCTGACACTTTTGGCTCCCACCACACCATAGGATTTCACACAGCCCCTTTTACAAGTGCTGCCCTCTGCCTAGAATGCCCATTGAATATTTATTGCCCTATGCTGGGTGCTGAGAACATGAAACGGGTTTCCACAGGGCTTATACACCTTCCCTGTCTGGCTGGCAAACTCCTAGGCATCCCTCAAAACCCAGTTCATTTGTTGCTTCCTCCTGGAGGTAGCTCCCGATTGGATTTAGTTGAAGCACACTCCCCCAGTCCTGCTTCACTCACTGTGAGGATGGGAGCTCGTCACGGAGGCTCTCTGGAGACAGCACGGGGTGGAGAAGGAAGGATGCGTGACCAGCCTGGAGCCCCAGTCCCCTCAGCTGAAGCAAGCCTGGCCCTTTCTGGCGTCCACGTCAGACTGACCGACCTTGACTGCAGAGGTCTCAGCCCTGGAAGCCCTACCCCTTCTCCAACCTGTCTCTCTGTCCCCTCCTAGCACACAGGAGGGACTCATGTGCGGCTGTTACTAAACATTCACCACCAGCAAGGCCCAGACTTCTCGTCCTCCTCCACCCAACCCTCAACAGACCCCTCCTTCCCAGAGGATGCGAAGGAATGAGGCTCAGGGTGGCACTCCTCCTCGATTTTCCTTTTTCTCCTTTGGGCCCCAGCTCCTCTGCTCATTTCCTGTGACTCTGCCACACTGGGCCCAGCTGCCCCATCTGAAAAATGGGTACAGCGAGACCGCCTGTTTTCCAGTTTGTTGTGTGGGCCTAGGGGACCGTACCACACTGAGGTGACTCCTGCCTCACCCATTCACCAGGCAAGCAACCTCAGGCAGGCAAGCAGGCTGTTCTGTGTCTCTGTTTCCTCATCTGTAAAATGGGCTAATAAGAACCCTTTCCATATGGGGCAGTGGAGTGAGTGGTAAGTAGGACTGACCTGCATGTTATTAGCAGCAGAGAGGGGTGGTGGGATGAGGGGCAGTCTGGGGAGCTGGGGTGCTGGCCTGCAGCAGATTCTGGAAGGTTCTTCCCAGAACCTCCCTGACCTCTGCAGCTTTCCCTTAAAGCTGTAGCTCATGAACTCAGGCTGGGCTTAGCCAGGGCCACTGAGGGGTCATCTGGAGACTCACCGAGTGAGGGAGTGGCTGGTCAGCCCAACCAGCCTGAGCCTACAACCCCCCACACCCCTGCCTGCCCCCATCACCCCTGCCCTGCCCCTAGTCTCCCAGCAAGGCCGCTGTGTCTTGAAGCCTCTTTGGCCTCACTCCCAGCCCTGTCCCTCCCACCTGGGAGCCAGACTCTGATAATCCTTCTGAGTGGCTAAAAATATATCCTCAGACCCCGGGGAGAGAGAGAGATTAGGGCTTTGTGCTGACACGGGGAGGGGAGGATGAGCGGAGGATCCCTGTCCCCTCTCAGGGGTCTGAGGGAGCTGACTCGATCCTTATTGCTCCCTGGAAGTCCTGAGCGCCACCCGGACTGGCCAGCAGAGCAGGGCTGTGCACGGAAGGTTTGTTTTATTTTAAACCTAGCTGGAAATGCACGACTTGCCCGGGGTTGTGAAAAAGGAAATCAATTCAGACTCCAGATGTCTGGGCTGCCCAGGGACGACGGACGGACACACACACACACACACACACACACACACACACCCCTCGGGGCTCCTGCATCCTGGCCTGCTGCCGGGGGTCACCTGACTCCCGCGGCTGGAGGCCCAGGCAGGGAACACGTGATGTGCTAAGTGGGGGTGGTGTGGAGACAGCCACAGCCTCCCCCGCCCTGGGCCCTGGCTGTCCCCTGTAGCTGGCCTTGGCTCCTCCACCGTGGACCTCTCTGAGCAGAATCCCTACGGGTGGTGTTCCCTGCCTGGCCCCAGGTCTAGGACTCTGCCTCCTACCCCGACCCCTCAGATTTAGACACACTGTTGAGGGTGACTGGGTGGCTCAGTCGGTTGAGTGTCCGACTCTTGATTTCCACCCTGGTAATGATCTCAGGGTTGTGAGATCAAGCCCTGTGTCAGGCTCTTGCTGGGCGTGGGGCCTGCTTAGGAGTCTCTCTTTCCCTCGTCTTTCTCTAAATAAACTTTAAATAATTTTTAGAAGTAAGAAAAAAAAAGACGACACACTTCTGCCCTCCATACTCTGGTTCTGTTGATACACCCTCCCACACTCCACCAACTCAACTGTTTGCAATGGCTGCTTGCTGGCCTTCTAATTCACCAAGCTCATTCCTACCCCAAGACCTTTACATATACATACCCAGCTCGCCAAGCTCATTCCTTCCCCAGGGCTTTTGCATGTGCTGTGTTCAATTCACCAAGCTCATTCCTTTTTTTTTTTTTTTAATTTGTCAGAGAGAGAGGGAGAGAGAGCGAGCACAGGCAGACAGAATGGCAGGCAGAGACAGAGGGAGAAGCAGGTTCCCCGCTGAGCAAGGAGCCCCATGTGGGACTCGATCCCAGGACGCTGTGATCACAACCTGAGCCAAAGGCAGCTGCTTAACCAACTGAGCCACCCAGGCGTCCCCACCAAGCTCATTCTTAACCAAGGGCCTTTGCACATGCTGTTGCCCTACACATCCCTGTGTCTAGCGCTCATTACTCATATCTCAGCTCAGAGAAATCTTCTCAGATCACTACCAAAGAAGCCTGTGTATTATTCCATCTCCTCACCCCATTTTGTTCCTTCAGCCCTCTTGTCCTACTTGATCTATTATTTGTTTTTCTGCCTCACCCCAAGATGTAAGACTCCTGAAGGCTAGAATGTTGTTTTAGGCACTGCAGTATCCTAAGCTAGGGCCTCGCACAACATCGGGTGCCAACTAAGTGCTAAGCAGATGAATGAATGGGTATGGGTAGTGCAGACACACGGACAGGTGTGTGGATGTGAGGACTTCAGTGCAGGTGGTGAGATCTTCTAGAAAAGAAAAGAAAAAAAAAAACAAAACCCACTGGGTCTCCTGGTTGGCTCAGTTGGTGGAGTGGGTGACTCTTGATGTTGGGGCTGTGAGTTCATGCCCCGCACTGGGTGTGGAGCCTACTTAAAAAGAAACCATCTGTTTCAACAGGCAAGGTCAGCTCGATCCCAGTAAAGCAGATTCCCTGTTGCCCCATTTCAGAACTGGGAAGCCCGAGGCTTAAAGCAAGAAGCTACCGGCCATTTAACCAGCAAGGGAGAGAGCTGGAACCGGAAGCTCACCAGGGTGGCGAGGGGGCTGCCCTGTACCACCAGTGGGCTCAGGGCTCACGGGACTCTGTGCAGGCACCCCAGGCCTGCCCCTGCCTGTCAATCTTTCTCCAGGATCAAGCCCCTCCCCCACCCTCTCTGTGTTTTCAGCGAACCAGTTGCTCAGCATATAATTTCTTTTTTCAAAGATTTTACTTATTTGTTTATTTGAGAGAGAAGAGAGTGAGTGAGAGAGAGCATGAGAGGGGAGAAGGTCAGAGGGAGAAGAGACTCCCCGCGGAGCTGGAAGCCTGATGTGGGACTCGATCCCGGATGACTTGAGCCAAAGGCAGTTGCTTAACCAACTGAGCCACCCAGGCGCCCCTCTTTTCTTTCTTTCTTTTTTTTTTTTTTTTTTAAGATTTTATTTATTTATTTGAGAGAGAGAGAACGAGCGCATGTGGGGGAAAGAGCAAGGGAGGAGGACAAGCAGGCACTGTGCTGAGTTTGACGCGGGGCTCAATCCCATAACCCTGAGATTACAACCCGGCCAAAATCAAGAGTCAGAGGCTTAACCCACTTCGCCACCCACGCGCCCCTCAGCACATGATTTCTTAACTGCTACACCCCTTGGCAGGCCTGGGGGGCTTAGGTGAGCTGCACCCCTGCTGGCCACCCTCTTGGCAATGCCCCCACCCCCCAGAGAAGACAGCCACCAGCGGGGCCACTAGGATCACTGCAGCTGCCTTGGGCTGGCTGTGGGCCACTCTGATGGCCTCAGCTCCCTCCTAGGGCCCCGCCCAGCAGCTGGGACACCCATGAGCTTCCCCCCAGCTGCCAGCGTCCAGGACTTAGCATCCGCCCTCGGCCTTCTGCCCTAAATGCCTGCCCCTGCTTCAGTGGGCTGGTTCTCACTAGCCTTTCAAGACCTGGGTCAGATTCTATTTCCTCCTTAAGAGGCCTGCTCTGCCTTCCCCATACACAGCAGAGCCCCCTCCCCCACAGCTTTGCCCGTCTCACTGCGCCCTATCCCTGGGTCTTTCTTTGGAGCTTTCTTTAGCCCTGGAGCTTAGAGAGCTTGCTGGCTCTGAGTGTCCCCCTGGGCAGTGAGAGCCTGGGAGAGACCTCTGGGGTCCCCAGCATCACCTAGTGTATTGGGGGACCAAGAAAGGAGAGAGGATCAGGTCTCTTGGAATTTGAGGGGGAAGGGAGAAGTCCTCAGCCCCAAAGCAAGTGGGGATGGGGGCAGGGATGGGCGGCAGGTGCTGACTATTACCTGCACAGGGACTGATGAAGCTTACAGGTGGGGGATAAGGGGAGCCCACTTGGGCCATTACAATAAAAACAAAAATACAGCTTTTTTGAGGTATCCTTGACACACATGAAAGTGCACATTTAAAGTGTGTGATCTGATGTGTTCTGACCTATGTACGTACGTGTGAAATCGTCACCCTCAACCGAGATAATGAGCATATCCATCACTCCCTGAATTTCCCGGTACCCTTCTGGAGTCCATCCCTCTCTCCCCTCCAGGGCAAATTTGCAATCTGGATGTCTAACAGTCGTGGACTGGAAACCTCAGGGCTCCATGTGAAGAAATCTTACATTACAGTCCGAAAGGCAGAGGAAAATACATCATGGATGGACCTTGAGGATGTCCTTTGAGGAAGCCAGTCACAACAAGACAGACACTGTAGGATTCCGCTCACAGGAGGTCCCTAGAGAGATATCTGTAGAGACAGGAAGTGGATGGTGGGTGCCAGGGGTGGGGGAGGGGGTGGGGACACAGAGTCTCAGATTAGGGAGATGAGAAAGTTCTGGAGAGGGACGCACAATGATGTGAATATATCAATACTAAACTGTGCACTCAAAAATGGTCAAGATGGTAAGTTTTATGTCACGTGTATTTTACAACACTTAAATTTTTTTTGAAAGATGGAGGGGGAAGAGGGAGAGAGAGAATCCTAGGTAGGCTCCATGCCCTGCACGAAACCCAATGGGTGGCTTGATCTCATGGCCCTGAGATCGTGACCTGAGCTGAAATCAAGAGTCAGATGCTTAACCAACTATGCCACTCAGGTGCCCCCAATTATTAATTTTAAAACATGACCAAAGGAGGGGCACCCAGATAGTGCAGTTAAGCAACTGACTCTTGGTTTCAGCTCAGGTAATGCTTTTGATGTCGTTGAGATCAAGCCCCACATACAGCTCCGCACCTTGGAGTCCACTTGGGATTCTCTCTCCCTCTCCCCATCCTGCTCATATCTTCTCTCTCTGAAATAAATAAATATATCTTTTAAAAAAATCACCAAAGGGGAAAAAAGAGGAGGAACATTATGCTCATTGACTTGAGTGAGCGGGATGGGGGCTCAGGGAGTTAAAAAAATAAAATAAAAGCAAAATGCGGGGAGACACTAATGGCCCCATACGTCATTTAGGCAATGGAAAAGCACCAGGAGAGCTCGGATTCCACTGAAGTCAGAGTCAGTTTCAGACCAGCCCCACTGGAGACAACCAGAAACCCTGGCCGACGTACAAAAAGAGACTACTTGAAAGCCCAGGTGCTGTGATGTCCCCACATGGTAGCTACCAGCAGCATAGGACTATCTGAATTGCAATGAACTGAAATGAAACACAATTTCAAATTCAATTCCTCAGTTGCACACAGCAAAATTTCTCTGCTCAAGAGCCACATGTGGCTTGTGGCCACCAGATTTGTGCAGGTATGGAACATTTCCATCCTTGTAGAAAGTTCTACCAGGCGGTACTGCTCTAGAGTGACCCCAAAGAGGTAGTAGTTGGAGGGGAGTCTATACCTGGCATATGGGAGGTGGGTTTCTCATTTGTACTGCTCTTTGCTGGAAATAGAAACTGGCTTGAAAAATGAGAAGAGCCCAGAGAGATCACAATTGCTTAACAACAGGATGGAACATGAAGGAAGGGAGCGAGTCCAAAAAAGGAAGTTCCAAATTCTACACAAAAGGTCTGTGCACGTCTCCTGCTAAGCCCTGAACCACACGTATGCAGGGCAGACTCCAACCAGGCCAGCTAAGGCTAAAAGAAAGGAAGAGAGATTTCACCTGCCACCCACCATGAGGACAACAGACTTTGGAGCCTGAGTCCAGATAGGTTAACTGCCTGATTAAAAAAAAAAAAAAAAAAAAAAAAAATTCAGTGCTCTCCAGAGGAACATAACAGAATCCAGAGTCTCCACGATAACATCTTGATGATGTCCAGAATACAATCCCAAATTACTTGATCTTTGGAGAAACAAGACAACACGAGCCATACTCAAGACAGAAGGAAATTAACAGGGACTAACATCTGAGGCGACCAAGATGTTGGAAAGAGCAGATACAGATTTTGAAGCAGCTATTATGATCTATTCAAGGGTGGAAAGGAAAAAAATAGCTCCTAATGAACGAACAAATAAGAAACCTCAGTGGAGGGGCACCTGGGTGGCTCAGTGGGTTAACGCCTCTGCCTTCGGCTCAGGTCATGATCCCAGGGTCCTGGGATCGAGCCCCGCATCAGGCTCTCTGCTTAGCGAGAAGCCTGCTTCCTCCTCTCTCTCTCTGCCTACCTCTCTGCCTAGTTGTGATCTCTGTCTATCAAATAAATAGATAAAATCTTAAAAAAAAAAAAAAAGAAAGAAACCTCAGTGGAAAGGTAAAAAAATGAACCAAATGTAAATTCTAAAACTGCAAAAATGCAATACTTGCAATTACAAAATCACACGTGGGCTTGATAGCAATCAGAGATGATTGAAGAGTTAACAAATTTGGAGCTAGATAATAGCAAATATTCAAACTGAAGAACAGAGAAGAAAAAACAAAGATGGAATAGAAATGTGTCATCTGGTGGGGTACCTGGGTGGCTCAGTGGGTTAAGCCTCTGCCTTCGGCTCAGGTCATGATCTCAGGGTCCTAGGATCGAGCCCCACCTTGGGCTCTCTGCTCAGAGGGGAGCCTGCTCCCCCACCCTCTCTGGCTACTTGTGATCTCTGTCAAGTAAATAAATAAAATCTTAAAAAAAAAAAAAAAAGGAAGAAAAAAAAGAAAGGTGTCATCTGGGAGATGCTGGGCTGGGCTGGCTCACACAGAAGAGCATGCAACTCTTGGTCTTGGGGTTGTGAGTTTGAATCCCATGATAGGTATATAGATTTTAAAAAGAAAATTAAATAAATAAATCAACGTTGGAGCGTCTAGCTGGCTCTGCTGGTAGAGCCTGTGAGTCTTGATGTCAAGATTGTAAATTTTAGCCCCAGGTTGAGTGTAGAGATTATTTAAAAGCAAAATCTTAAAAAAAAAAAAAAAAAAAAAAAAACAAGCGCCATCTGGAAATAGTGGTGCCATCAGCACAATGCTGTGAAGGGACTTAAGGCTACTAAGTAGCACACTTAAAAATGGTTAAAATGGTAAATTTCTTAAAATGGTAAATTCTATCTTTTGTATGTTTTACCACAATTGGGAAAAAAAAACCGGACACAGTCTCAGTGACCTTTGGGACTATCAGAAGATCTAACAGGCCCAACAAGAGAAAAGAAGAAGAATGTGGGCAGGAAAAAATATTTAAAGCATATGAAGACTCTGTATTTTTTCCCACAGCTACATATATGCACATGAACTCACGGAAATAGGCCATAAGGATATACTCTCTGCTCAGAGTTATTGCATCAGGAAGTCAGGGAAGGGAGGAGCTGGTCTGCTTGTTTCGTGATTCACTGGTTTTTACAAGGAATGTTTCACAACGACATAAATTTTTATTGATTTATTATTTTTTAAAATTGTATTTATTTGAGAGGTAAAGAGAGAGAGAGAGAGAGAGAGCGCAAGTGAGAACACAAGACTGGGGGAGGGAAAAGCAGAGTCCCTGCTGAGCAGGGAGCCTGATGCGGGGCTCGATCCTAGGATGCAAGGATCATGCCCTGCGCCAAAGGCAGCCACTTAACCAACTGAGCCACCAGGTGTCTTAATTTTTAAATTGTGGTCAAATACAAATAACATAAAAATATACCATCTTAACTATTTCTGTGTGTACAGATCGTTGGTATTAAGTATGGTCATATCATTGGGCGACCATCACCACCATCCGTCTCCAGAACTCTTTGCATCTTGTAATACTGATACTCTGTCCCTATTAAACACTAACTCCCCACTCCTCCACCCCTGACCCTTGGTCACCTCTACTCTGCTTTCTGTTTCTATGGATTTGATGACTCTAGGTCCCTCCTGTAAGCAGAATCGTACAGTGTGTCCTTCTGTGTCTGGTGTCCCTCACAGAGCATAATGTTCTCAAGGTCCATTCATATTGTAGCAGGTGTCAGAACGTCCTTCCTTTTTTTTTTTTTTTTTAAGATTTTATTTATTTATTTGACAGACAGAGATCACAAGTAGGCACAGAGGCAGGCAGGGAGGAGGAAGCAGGCTCCCCGCTGAGCAGAGAGCCCGATGTGGGGCTCGATCCCAGGACCCTGAGATCATGACCTGAGCCAAAGGCAGAGGCTTAATCCACTGAGCCACCCAGGTGCCCCCGGAATGTCCTTCCTTTTAAGGTTGAATAAGAGTCTAGTGAGTGTTAAACATTAAAGGTGACTTTTTAAACAGAAAATCGTATTAGTACAAAAGGAAAATAAAGGTTTCTGCTGAAGGGGTGGTTGGTGGAGGAGATATGGGCTCAGAAGTGACATTAGCTGTCAACCAGCTCCCCACCCCAGCTCATCATTACGAAACCGATTCCCAAACACCATCATCCCCTCCAGCAATGCCACTACCCACCTTCCAGGGCGGAGACAACTGTGGGTTCCAGGTTGCACTCTGATGGCACCTTCTCCACCCAACCTAACATGTACCCTACTCTTTCCCACCAGCTGGCCACTGGGCCCCTCTGCTACTTCCTGGTGACGGCATAGATGGAGGCAGATTCAGGTAGGGCCAAGGAGCCCCAAAAGCCAGGCTGCTTTCTGGGACAGCAGGCCTTGCCCATACCTGTAGCAGGGATTGCCCAACGTACCTGGGGTGCTGGTACTATGCCAGGTGCCACCCAGAGAGGTTTACCCACGGCAGGCCCTGTGCCAGGTGCCCTGCCTTCCTACCTCGGAAATGTTGTTAGACATGCCCTGAGGAAGATGCTATTGGCATCCATAGTTCCTTTTTCCTTTAGGAAGAGAGAATTCATGCGCGGTGGGGAAGGGGGGGTAGAAGAGGAGGGGCAGATGGAGAGGGAAAGACTCTTGAGAAGGCGTCATGCCCAGCACAGAGCCCCACACTGGGCTTGATCTCATGACCCTGAGATCATGACTTTAGCTGAAATTAACAGACACTCAACCCACTGAGCCACCCAGGTGCCCCAGCGTCCCTATTTCATGGATGAACTGAGTCTCGGGAACCCTGAGTCATCTACCCAGGGTCACACAGCTGGCATCTGAACTCTGCTCTATACCACTAGGCATCCCAGCTGGACCCAGGCTCATGGAACCTCAGCTCCTCCGCAGCTCCTCTGGCATTCTTGGAAAGCAGAACCTGCCTTTGAGCCCGGGCTCCACTCCATCTCCACCTGTCTGCTTTGCACTCTGCCTAGTTCCCTGGGGACACACGCCCCCCACTTCCATGGCTAATCGCAGTGGCCAATTCTTTGTCTATGTATTCATGACCCCCCATTGCATACGGGACCCCTTGTCCGCCCCTCCTTCCAAGAGCTGTAGCGTCCTGGTGCCCCTCTCTGCTGTTCTGTCTCTAATCCACGCTGGTTTTCCTCCCCTTTGGCCCCCAATCCAGTCCTGGACCCCCACTGCCGTCTGCTGTGCCTGGAAATCGCACGCGCCTGGGATCTGCCATGGGCACAGGCGCACGGTGGGTTTCCGATTCCCGTAGCTCCCAGGTGTCTCCCCCAACAAACCTGCTAAGCCAGGAGCACCTGACTGCTCCGTGCCCAGACACACCACGATCAAGATCAAATCACCCTGCACCACAGCGTGCACTCTTCCTCCCAGGGCTTCTTGGCCAAGGTCCCACCTTCCACCCAGCCTTTGCGGACAGGAATCTGGGAGTTGTCCCGGAGTCCAGTGCACACAGTCGGGTCGCTCGGCCTCTCCTCGCCTGCTGCCACGGTGTCCGCTGGCCACGTGACCACCGAGCAGGTCCCTTCCCACTCACGGCCCACAGCGACGCCCTCCCCTCTCATGTCACTAACTGGGGCTTCCTCCCTGGGCTCCCAGCCTCTGGGTCCTTCTAACCTACGAATCACAGCCTTGGCTTGAAATCCTGCAAACGTTTCTGCCCCCCACAGCGCTGTGCCTGGGCTGTTCCCCCTTTCTGCCTGCCAAATGTCTTCCGCTTCTTCAAGACTCTGTTCTCACCCTCGTTGGCCAGGAAGCCCTGCCCAGTGTCCCTGGGCCAGACTGGGGGCCCTCCCCTCCATCCCTCCCACAGCCCGGTCACTGGTCGGCCCCAGCCTCTCCCATCTGCGCACTACGCACCCACCAATCTCCTCCAAAAGGCTTGCTTTGTTTTTAAGCATGTTTATTTTCAGAATAAACTTTCCCTCCCTCTCCTAAAGAGAAAGTCAATGTCACTGTCCAACAGTAGCCATAAGACAGATACAATGAAAACAAAATGACATTCAGTCCTGACCAGAGCTGGATACTGGCGAGGCTGCCAGTCCAGTCGGCCAGAGCTCTCCTGGTTCGAAGGGGAGGGCGGCAAGTGCCTGTCACCTAGGCCTTAAGGTACAGTGGGGGCGTGGGCGGCTCAGGCTGCGAGGTCACCAGAAGGGAGCCAATTCTGTGACCCCTCCTTGAGCGTGGGCTGTCCTTGGGTTTCAAAGGTGACGGAAATGTTTCCCCAAGAGCTCCTCAGTGGCTGAGACAGGGCGGAGTAGGGACATCTTCAAGGGCAGGGGGGTTGAGGATATTGGGGTGGGCAACTGATCTGGGAACTCCCTGCCTGGGCAGGAATTTGGGGATATGCAGCCCAGTGGTGGGTGGGGCCAAGAAGAGCCCTTGTGGGCGAATTCCAGATGTGGGACTCCGAGAAGGTGCCTTCTGAACACAAAAAGGGGTGATGATGGGGAAGGGCAGGGCCTCGAGGGCTCTGGAGCCCCAGCACACCCTCTCCCCTGGCACTGCCTCCCTGCCCCGACTGCCATGCTTCTGAACGTGGGCCCACGCCCTTGTCCAGGTTCCAGATCACACAGCTGCCAACCGTGAACCCCAGGTCCACACACCTGGGCAGATCTGCTCCTGGGGGGGTGGTCTCTGGCCAGCAGCCCCTTCTGTGAAACTCTCACCATCCTGTCTGCCTGCCCAGAAAGGCGATGGAGCCTGTGCGGGGTGCCTGTGAGCGCTGCTCGCCCTCTGGGGGCCTGGGCTGGGGTCCCAAACCTCATGGGGTGAGCAGAGAAGGGCCCCCCCCCCGCCAGAATGCCAGGCTGTCCGTGGGCCCTTTAAGGGCCAGAGGTGTTTGCGTAACTAGAGGCCAAGCTGCACTTCCTCTCTGATGATGACCATGACCGACATTGAGGGCAGCCCCTCCTCTGAGATGGGAAGCACACAGATGCAGCCGGGGGTGCAGGCAGGCTGAGCGCGCGCCCCCACCCTCAGCAGCACACAGCTCAAAGGACAAGCCTTCCCCCCGCCACCTGGTCCCCCCAGGGACCTCCTGCAGACACCACCCACCCACATCGATGGTTCTCGGCCAGGGTCCGTGGCCAGATTCCCAGGGTCCAGTCGGATTTCAGGAACATCACTCTAATGCAATCCCCGGATATCTCCTCGGCCTGAGTCACTATTCGCCATTCCTCCAACCCTTCAAATTAAGTAGCCTGCCAATTGCTGCTTCTAGGAAGCCTTCCGAGACTTCCGGGCTGCACCATGGGCTCTCCAATTCTGTCTGCTTTATTTTGCCTTATAATGATGTATCTCTATCTATCTCCCCAAAGAACGGGGCGGGGGGCTCTGGGAGGGCAATCAACGGGGTTCGATTCCTGGCTGTGTCCACTGTCAGCTCCAACTCAGGCCTCGGTTCCAACAAGACCTCCTCAGAAGACAAGACCCAGGTTACATCAGCACAGGTAAGGCAATGAAGAATGCCTTTGCAAGCTACGAAGAAGATGCTACTGAAATGTACAAAGGGCAGCGCTTCCAGAATATTTCAGGAATAATAGAGGCATCCAGTCTGTGTGTCCTGGGCAAGAACGAGCTACTCCAGATGAAAGCCAGTGGCTTCAAATGTCCACGTAGTAATGGTTTCTAAATATTCTCCGCCCGATATCTAAGCAGTATTTGAGCAATGCTCTGCAAGTGACTTATGTACCGGTTGGATTTCCCAAGGTCCCAAGGCACGACCTCTTCACCTATTTCCAGAAGTTTAATCAGTGTGTTCACTTGGTCCTACCTCTACTGCCCAAGGTTGAAATAGGTTGAAACAGGTTGAAACTGGTAAGCAGAAGGTTGAAACAGGTTGAAACTGGTAAGCAGCTCCTGCCCTCTGGCTTGCTCCTGTCTCAACCCAGAAGTTACTGCATCTTTGACATGTCATCAAAGCCAAAGCCAAGGCTCTGACGGGTACCCGCGGCTGGAAAGTGCTCTGAAAATCCGCAGCCCCAATGGCCAGCTTCACCGAACGTGGGACCAACCACTCAGGTGTGTAAGCGAGAGACCTCGTTCCCTGAGCCCGTCCCACAAACTCTTGGATTTAATGAGCAATTCCTATTCCCTGCATCGCAATATTTCTCAAGAGTTATATAAATTTCAGGGTGTAAAAAAAGGCTACAAGTGTCAAAATTCACCATCAGTCCTTTGCTAGGAAGAACGACCCTAGAGGAAGCACAGGCATGGGTATAACCTGGCACCCCCCTCCCTCCGAGAACCGCCTCAGTCTGCAGACCCGAGGGACCTCTCGACTCTCAGTGGAGGAGAAACCAGACATCAGTGTTAGAAATGAAGCATCCTAAAGGGTCATGGCATTTGCCTGGGGTTCATGGTCTTATCAAAAAAATTTCCTTCTTGGGGCGCCTGGGTGGCTCAGTGGGTTAAAGCCTCTGCTTTCGGCTCAGGTCATGATCCCAGGGTCCTGGGATCGAGCCCTGCATTGGGCTCTCTGCTCCTCGGAGAGCCTGCTTCCTCCTCTCTCTCCCTGCCTGCCTCTCGCCTACTTGTAATCTCTGTTTGTCAAATAAATAAATAAAATCTTTAAAAAAAATTTCCTTCTTATTCAAAAGTGAAAGGTTTGAAATCTATGAAGAGGGGAAAAAAACGGGACCTCCTTAGAAAGGCTCTGCCCCCCACCCCCCACTATTAACACGTTTGTGGAAAATTCTAGGACTGTGTGGGGGAAAGTTCTAAGTGTCCTGCCTCAGGGTCTCAATTACCACCAACTGCTTCTGTCATCCACATTTTGCAGCTGTGTAAACTGAGGCACAGAATCACCCAAGGGCACAGAGGAGAAGGCAGGGGGCTGGGATTCAAAGGTTATCCCATCCGTCTCCAAAGGCTGCCTCCTTGTCATTGCTGCACACTGTGTGCCTGGAGCTGAGGTCCAGGACAGGGTGAGGGTTAGGGGTGGCAAATACTGTACATTTTATTAATTGATTTCATTATGCTCCGTAGTGGAGAGAAAAACAGGATAGGGAAAAGAGATCAGGAATTGGGCAGTGGGGGCTGTGATTTTAAACGGGAAGGTCAGGATGGTCTCCTTAAGAAGGTGATGCTTGGGGCGCCTGGGTGGCTCAGGGGGTTAAGGCCTCTGCCTTCGGCTCAGGTCATGATCCAGGATCCTGGGATCGAGCCCCGCATCGGGCTCTCTCCTCAGCTGGGAGCCTGCTTCTGCCTCTCTGTCTCTGCCTGCCTCTCTGCCTACTTGTGATCTCTGTCTGTCAAATAAATAAATAAAATCTTAAAAAAAAAAAAAAGGTGATGCTTGAGGGGTGCCTGGGGGGCTCGGTCGGTTAAGCATCTGCCTTCGGCTCGTCATGATCCCTGGGTCCTGGCATAGAGCCCCACATCGGGGTCTCTGCTCAGTGGGAAGCCTGCTCTGCACCCCAGCTGTTTCCCCAGCTTGCGCTCTCTGGCTCTCTCTCTGTGTCAGATAAATAATAAAATCTTAAAAAAAAAAAAAAAAAAAGAAAGGTGTTGCTTGAGAAAAGAGATGAGGAAGCCATGGGCATAGACCACTCCAGGCAAAGGGAACAGGCTGTGCAAAGGCCCTGAGGCTGGGCCACAAGCAGTAGCTTCAAGTGATCCAGACAAAGCCCACAGGGCTGAACAGAGGGGTATGTGGAAGACGTGAGGGCAGGGAGGTGACAGCCCTATATTAAAGCCCACCCCAGTCAACATCACTGATGGAAAAATGAGATCCAGAGGCTGAAGTCTGCAGAGCTTGTCCTGCCTACTGTCCCCTTCTGTCTCTGTCCTTGTCCCCTGAATCTAAGAGGGGAGTCAGTCTCCCTTGCTCCAGCTGTAGCTCCATGGTGCCTGCCAGGATCATTGTCATAGCTGAGCCGGGGCCAAAGGGAGCTGCCCTTAGGCGCACCCATCCCCAGTTTGGAGAGGGGTGGGGTGGGGAGGACAGTGGCAGCCACCAGGGCCCTGGCTCAGCGGGACCACCGATTTCTGTTCCAGAGTCCAAGGGTCTGCATCCTCTCATTAAAGCATCTGAAGCTGCTAAGGTTTGGGGACACGCCTGGGTCAGTGGCGAGGGTGAGAAGGGGGACAGGATCCAGGCAACCAGGCCCTCGCCATATGCATGCAGGGAGTGGGGGGCTGGGTCCTTTTTCCTCCACCTGAAAAGGGAGTCTTGGCAGGCTGATGGCGGGACCATCCTCGATATACAGTTGCATTGGTTTTTGCCACCTGCCATCTCTGTCCCCTCCCTGAGAGCATCCTGTTCCCTATTGAGCTCTGTGCCCTGCCTGGCCTACCCACCGTGTCACTGCTGCTGCCCACCCCCTCCTCCTGCAGTATCCTCCCTGCCTCCATACCCTCTACCTGTGCTCTCTCCCTGGCTGCTTCACTTCCTCAGGGAAGTCTTCAAGGTCAGGGGAGCTCCCATCATGGGAAGGGGTAGACTTGCCCACCGGGAAAAGGGATGGATTCTCTTTCTTCCTCCTGCCAGCCTCCTGGGCCACCAGGGTTCCTGGAATGACCCCTGCACTTAGGGGACAAAGCACCCCGCAAACTGCAAAGCAATGGTGCTCCACCCTCTTACCCTTCAAGCCAGGACCCTCCCAGGGTCTGCTGTCGTTGGACTGGGGCCCCCTGAGACCTTTGTTCTCTTCATCTGCCCCTCTGCCCATGCTCCCCCTTGCTCACTTCGATCCAGTCACGCTGTCCTCCTTGTTATACCTCCAACATGCCAGACCAGCTCCTGCCTGAGGACCTTTGCACATGCTGGTGCCTCTGCTTGGATGGCCCTTCCTCCAGATGTCCACCTGGCTCTTCCTCATCCAGGTTTCACACCCATATGTGCAACATGTATAAATGACAGACACGGGGATAGACAGAGGTGGGGGCAGGGAGGGGGGCACAAGCACAGGCTAGAAGGGCTCTCTCCAGGGTGTGGATGGCACGGGCTTGGCCCCTCCTCAGATTCACAGTCATGGGATTCTGGAGCAAAAGATGGGATTGGGAGCCCAAGATGGGGCAGGGAGAGAGTTGAGCTCCTGCGCATTCATTGTGGGGAACTGGTGGGACCGTCTCATATTAACAGAGGTATGAAGTCGAGATCGAAGGAGGAGAAAGACCTCCTCTATGCCACTCTGGTCTGAGCCCATTCAAAGTGTGGCAAAGAAGGGCCCATTCTGAATGGCTTGGGGTGGAGTGGGCAAGACAGCCAAGTAAGGGAGGAAGACCTCTCTCACTGAATTATTCAAGCAGAGGATTCAGAAATGCAGCTGAGCTGACCATTTCCTCCTTTTTGAAGCCCTTGCTCCCTGGCTCCTGGCTTGCCACCTACTGTTTCCTTGTGCCCTCTCTCTGCCCAATTCCCCCCAGGTGGGGATGTCTCCCAAGCTCCAAGCTTGCTTCTTCAAAGCCTACCCTGCACCTCGCATCCACCTGGGTGTCTAGCAACATCACAATTTTCAGACGCACCTGAGCCTGCTCCCCAATAAACCACCTGCTCTCCAATCAGCCGCTGCTCCACCACCCCCACCGGCGCGCTCTCCAGGATCCCAACACTTCTTCATCCCCACCTCCATCTGGACCAGTGAGGTTGCTTCCAGGCTCCTCTCTTAGCTCCTCCACATCTCTGTACCCTGGTCTCTCTGCCCTGTTCACTCTGAATCATCCTTAGTAACCTACCAATGATCACCTCCTCCAAGAAGCCTTCCCTGGGGAGGCTCACCCCGGGATGAACCAGCCACACTCCTCCGGGCTCCCTCCCCCCAGACATCCAGGCATCTGGATGCTTATTAGCAGCCCCGAGCTGTGCTCACCTCTGCCAGCTCACCTCTGCGGTGATGACTGCTATTAGTCCCATTTTACAGAAGCAGCTGAAGCAAGGAGGAGGTGAAGTCACTAGCCTGCGGGCACTGAACTCAAGCGGGCAGGACAAGGTCAGAGGCAGCCTCCAGACAGAGGGAGAGAGGACAGCCTGTGGTGCCCAGATAAGAGGAGACTGTCCCCGGGCGCCTGCTTTCCTGTAGGTATCCTGAGGGTGGTGGGAGGCCCATCCTGTCTCCCCCTCACCTCCTGGCCACACTGCCGAGTGATCACTCCAAGCCAGGTGCTGGGCCAGCCAAACACTTTACACGCCTGACTCACTCCATCTGCAGAAGGCCCTGGTCTGCAGGTGGGCACAGTTACACAGCGCCCCCATTTCTCAGAGCAGGAAATGGGGGCTCATTACGCTGTGAACTCCTGCTGGCTCTGGTGCCCTCCCCCAGTCCCTCGAGGCCAGAGGCCGCCACTGGGATCAGCCAAGCCCTTTCCTAGCCAAGGCTTCCTTGGATCAGAACAACATTCCCAGGGATAGGTTCTACTGACCCATTTTACAGATGGGCAAACTGAAGCTTGGAAAACTTTCCCCGGAGGTCACGAGGCCAGTTCCACCACCAAGTGTCCCAGCTCATTTCTACTGCCTCTTCACTCCCCTCTCAGGACACCTCCACTGGGAGCAGGTGAGCTGGGAAAGCAGGCAAGGAAGGTCCCAGCTTGGCCTGTGGGGACTCAGGTGTGCTGAGTGAGTCTCCTGGCACGCATGCCCCAGCCACGTTTATTCACGGCAGCTGCTCTTGGAACGGGCCTGAGTGGAGCCTGGGGACCCTGGGACCTTCAAAGGCAACCCCACACTCCAGAATGTCTTTCTCCGGAAGCCTCCCTAAAAGAGATTCAGGTCACTAGACTGGAGCCAGCTTGACCCCTGCACTGGGCGGAGGGAGACCTTGCCTGGGTGTGGAGTCCGTCTCCGGGAGCCTCCCCGGTCAGGTGGCATTTCACAGGTTTTGCAAGCCAGACTCAGCCACGACAGCCCCACCCCACGTGCGTCTTCCTCAGTTTCCCCATCTCAACAAGGAAAGGCCCGTGCATACTCCCAGCTGCCAGCTCCAGAAATCTCCGCTCGGGTTCCTTCACGCCCCACTTCTGAGCAGGCAGGGAACACAGAGGATGTTCTTCTGCCAAAACGTACCCCTCCTCCCCGCGTCACCCCCTTTCCACCACCCCTTCCGGTGGGGGCCAAACCAGCAGCCTCCTGCCGGGTTTCCTCCCATCCCTCCCGCGCACAGCAGGGGCTCTTCCTAAGACACGGCAGGACCGGGTTACTCACTTTGCTCTGCGCCGCCCCCCGTGACCCCCCCAGACTTGAGAATGGAATCCACTCACTCCCCGCCATCTTCGAGGCGCGGGCCAACCTCTTCCCACCTCCAAGCCTCCCTCCCCGAGCTCCAGCCAAGCTGGCCTCTTTTCTGCCCTGCAAACACACCACGCTGGGCCCTGCCTCAAAATCTTGTCGCTTCCTGGGCCTCAAAAGCCCTCGCGGGCTGGTCCACTCAGGCCCGGATGACACCCTCTCGAAGAATCGCTCCCTGACCCTTACTCCATCTCCCCGAGGTGTTGTCCTCCCCGCACTCGGCGCGGGCTGGGGTGATCGCAGCCTGTTTACACGGTGGCTAACCGTCTACGCAGCCCGGCTGCGAGGTCAGGGCCCCGGCTGCATCCCCGGCGCGGGCACGTCGGTGGCGCCCAGCAGGTACTCCGCATGGTTTCCCTGGTGCCCGACCCACACTCGCGGCGCGCCGCTCGCATTCTCACGCCCGGACTCCCCCGCGTCGCCGCGCCGGCTCGCCCCGACTCCCTCCTGCCCGTTTCGCAGCCTCGTCCCCGCGCTCGCGGCGCGCCGACCCTCGGGGAAGCGGGTCTCTCTAGGGGCGGCGGCCCGGGCCTGGGACCGGATGGGAAGCCCCGAGAGGCCGCCCCGGGCGGGGTGATGGGGGCCGGGGCCGCCATGGCCGCGGAGGCGGGGCCGGGGCTCGCAGCGAGGGTGGCATTTCCCGCGGCGTTCGGGACGCGGGGCGCTCGCTTACCTGGGGGCACGGCAGGGGCGGGCGGCGGACGCGGAGAGGAAGGAGCGCGCGCACCCCGCACGCGGCCGCCGGACTCTGCTCCCAGCGCGGCCTCTGCCGTGGGGCCCGGCGGTAGGCTGGGGTGGGGGGACCGGGGCGGGGCCTGGAGGGGCGGGGCCTGGAGGGGCGGGGCCGGGGCGGGCCCCGGCGGGGCGCAGGGTCCTGGCGGGGTCCTGGCGGGGTCCTGGCTGGGTCCTGGCGGGGTCCTGGCGGGGCTCGGCCCTCTCCGCCAACGAGACCGCTTCCTGGACCCCAGCCCCGCGCCGCCGGACGGGCATAGCTCCGCCCCCCGGCCCGCCCCCGACCCACCCCCGGCCCGCCCCCGAGGCCCGCCAGGAGGCGCGCTTGGCGGAGATCCAGCCGCAGGTCTTTTGCCTGCGCTTTATCTCTCGCCTTTGAACCCCGCGCGGCCCGCGCTCAGTCTGGCCCACGGTTCTGTTCCGTTCGCGGCACGTCCGCCCGACCCCCTCCCAGGTCCCCTCTTCTGGCCTGGCTCTGACCCGCCCATCCGCATACACACCGCGGGCGCCCTGATCCGCGGGATCTCGCGGCAGGGCGTTGCTGGGGGACGCTCGCACTCCGTCTCAGGCCTAGAGGCCCCCTCGGGTTCCTCAAGCCTGGAGACGTCTCCCAGCTCGCAGGCCAAGACGCCCCAGTTCGTGGTTGTGAGGCCGAAGCGTGCGCAGGAGCCAACTGCGGGGTTGGGAGGTTGGGAGTGGAGGAGGTCAGCCAGGCAGACCCTGGTGGGCTGCGGGGGTCAGGAGGTAGAGCTGTGGAGAGAGGCAGCGTGGGTGGTGGCGCAGTGTAGCCCAGGACCCTCTCTTGTCAGGTGGTGCAAGCGAAAGTGGCCCAGGATCAGCAGCGCCCCAGAGCGGGGAGCCCGGGCCAGCCTCCAAGGGAAGACAATGCTGGACGAGGCAGAGGTGGTCTGTGAACCCCTGTGTCCCACCTGGGGGGCTCATGGTCCAGCTGCTCCGGGCTGAAGGGAAGGGGTTCCAGAGCAGCTAGGCCATCGTCTCCTCATCTGGAAAACCGGCTTCACCTTTGGACAACAAGCCTCTCCTTGAAGCAGATCCAGGGCAGGTGGGGGAAGGCCCCACCTTCTTGGCTGTGGGGCCCCAAGCAAGTTGCTTCACATCGCTGAGGTCTGATTTCTACACGTGGGATAGCGAACCTGCGCCTCCCAACCCAACTTCGTGTCTCTCGCACCTGCTGTTTCCTCCACCAGACTGCGATTTCCCTTTTCAAATGTGTGCATCCTTCTCCTTCAGGCCTTAGGGCCCTCTGCAGAGCACCCCACACCGCTACCCCCAAGAGCTCCTTTGTGCATCAGGGAGAGGAAGGGCCATAAAGCTGCTTTATGGCGTTTAAGGCGACATCACCTTGCGCCTGTGGGTGCTCGGAGCCCAGCAGCTGTTTCTATTCATAGTAAAGGGAGACATAGTGGAATGGGGGAGTCCAGACCCCAGGAGAGAAGCAGCAGATCCCTGGAGAAGAGATGTGGGCCCAGGTCAGAGAGAGATTTCAGGCGGGAGGTGGGGTGGCTGGAGGGAAGGGTTAGCCGGCAGGAAGAGATGCTGGCTGAGCTTTTTGCCTTTGGGCTGCTGCTTGGCTGCCTTATGCCCTCCTTCCCCTACCCCCACCCCATGGGTGAGCATGGAGTATTCAGGATGGGCTTCCTAGAGGAGGTGACCTCTGAACCTGCGAGGTGAATGGAGGGGGGCATTAAGCCGAGTTAGGGTCCAGAGGTGAGTGAAGAAGAGAGGACAGCCACCAAAGGCGCTCCAGGGCTCTCCCATGACAGACACAGTCAGACTTCATTTTCGATTCTGCTGTGGGTGCTTCTGCGGCCCAATGGGGGAGGGGGGTGCAGACAGGAGAGAAAGGAGGGACTCCAGAGGGATGTAGTGGTAAACTGGCCAGGGCCCTGGGCATCAGGGGAGGCCGGGACCTGGTTGGCAGGAGCGGAGAAATGGGAAGTCCATTGTGGGGTGTCTGGGGAGGGGCAGCAGGGACCCTAGGGAGGCCCAAAGCTGGGACCTAAGGGAGACAGGGGGAGCCCCTTGCCTTTCCTCCAGGTGTCCACACCTTTAGCGCTTGAATGGGGGGCAGAAGGGTAGGACCAGGGCAGCAGAAGCCCTGATCCAGGTGGAAGAGGCTAGACTGTTGATTCAGACGATGGAGAAGGGGACCACGAGCCAAGCAAAGCAGGTGCCCTTAGAAGCCGGAAACACATTCTCCCCAAGAGCTTCCAGAAGGAATGTAGTTCTGCACACACCCTGACTTTAGCACAGGAGACCCGTTTGGACTTCTGAGCTCCAGAACTATCAGATAAATGTGTGTTGGTTTTTTTTTTTTTTTTTTAATGTCTGTTGTTTTAGGCCACCAAATGTGTCATCGTTCATCCCTGTTGAAAAGGAAACTCACACAGACCCCCATCCTCCCACCCAGAGACCTACCTGATTGCGCTCTCAGGAACCCCTCCCCCAACACACACATCTGCACTCCCTTTCCAAATCAGCAGCCTGGGGCCCCACCCAGGTCAGACCCCCCAATCCCCCCCCAGCCATGTGCCCCCACATCACCCACCCCCTCCAGACCTCTGGTCCCCTCTGGTGGTCTCCAGGGCTGCTGCACCTTTGTTCCAGCAGGGTGAGGACTGAAATCCCAGATGTCTGTTTGTCACTGCCTCTCTGTGCCCTGCACTGCCCAACTCATGCCAGGCCTGTTGCCCCAGGTCTGTGGCCGACTGTCCTCCCTGGCCCAGCCTTTGCCAATCAAGACTTCCGTTCACAATGGCGGGGGGGGGGGCATGTTTGTGCTGTGTGACATCGGCTGGGTGATGCAGCCCCTCTGAGCCCCGTGGTGTGCTCATCTGTGGAATGGAGGATAACCAGACCATCTGGGAGGCAGATACCTGGAGGGATCTCTGTCTCCATGCTTCTCCAACCAAATGGCCTGAGCCAGGGCTGGGGAGCATTACGACAGGTGGGATGGGGCGTGGAGAAGACTTTGCACTGATTTTTCCTTCTGCCTGGAACAACATTGCCTGCGAGTCCTCCTCCATCCCTTGGGTCTTTAGTGAAAGGTTCACCCTGCACGACCCATCCCACCGTCTCCTTGCCGTCCCCCTCCACAGCTCTCTCTCCTCAGCCCTCCTCCCTCTTGGTTTTTATATCCTGTGCCTGATGGCTGCCCCCAGAAAATGTTCACCCCTCAAGGCTGGGGGGGGGTCCATTTTGATCCTCCGGTGACCGTAACGCCAGGAAGGGGGCCTGGTACACAGTGTCTCACGGATGGTCTTGAAGGGCGGGGAGAACAGGGAGAGGCAAGGTGAGAAGTGAACTCTGTCCAGGAAAGGCTCAGGAGGGAGCCTGCTGGGTGTGTCTGTGAGTCTGTGTGTCCTTGTCCGCGCGCCTCCAGGTCTGGGTCTCTGTGTGTTTCTGTGTTTCCTTGTGTGTGTTTGTGTGCAAGCATCTGAGCATGGACGCAAGCAGCCTCAACTTCTCTGGCTGCCTGCAGGGGTGGGGACACGGGAGGGAGGAAGATGTGCTTTTCTCCCTGGAGCAGCTCTGTCTTCTTCTAATTCTGCTGCTGCCTCTCCAAGGGCCCTCCCAGCTCCCCAGGGGCAGCAGGCTAATCCTCTTGAGTTGATGCCACCCCCGCTGGCCTGAGGTTCCCAGCAGCCAGGCAGGGAACAGCATGACTAGGTAGGGAACAGCATGACTGCGTTGACTCCAGGCACACACGCTGGGAGCTTTACGGAGGTGAAAATCTCCAATCCTGTCTGTGAAGCAAGTGCATTTAAAATTCCCATTTCACAGATGAGGACGCAAGCCCAGAGTGGTGCAGTTAGCTGCCCAAGGCCACACAGCCAGAGAGGGGGCAGTTTTGAACTCAGCTCCTCCTGACCTCTTATCGTCCGCCAGCAACACCCCTTTTCTTTCCCTTTGCAGGGTTGGAGGCACCCAGGTGGGGACACAGAGGATCCTCACCCTTCCTCAGCCCTGGCAGACACACACCTCTCATTCCCTCACTCACTGTCCATACTTCCCTATCCCCAGGGCTGGCCTGGCCCCCTGGGGGTGATGGGAAAGGGCCCCCACACCTACCTTCCGGGCTCCTGGGTCATTGATTCCTGCCTTCCCCCTTCCACCCCACCCTGACACTCCAAGGGCATCCAGGAAGCTCTCATTTCTCCCAATCCCCACCTGCATGCCCGCAAGGTCTGTACAAACCGGCAGATAAAACGTCCTGGGCCCGGAGGTGCTGTGACCAGCCATCCAGTGTGGCTGGGACACGGGGCTTCCAGTGCTGGCACCAGAGGGCCCTGAGCTAACTGAGGTGCTTGGTCATCCTGGTGGGAGGTGAGGGTACTTGCCCTTGGTGACACAGCAAGACTTGGAGCCCCCATGTCAACACCTGCAGATTCAAGACAACATCCCCTCTCCTGGATTTGATTAGGAAGAAATTGAGTACTATTTCATTGTATTTTAATTTTTTGAGATTTTATTTATTTATTTGAGAGAGAGAGAATGAACAAGAGAGAGCATGAGGGGTGGGGAGGGGCAGAGGGAGAGAGAGAAGCAGGTTCCCCACAGAGTAGGGAGACCACTCACCCTCGGGGGCTCCATCCCAGGACCCTGAGATCATGACCTGAGCTGAAGGCAGACGCTTAACCCATTGAGCCACCCAGGCACCCCTTTATAAGTCTTTTTAAGATAGGAGATGACAATCTCTGGTTTGCATTGAAATGTTTTTCCTTTGGAACAGTTAGTACATAACATTCAAATGCTGCGCAAGGGTTTACTAGAGCCAAGAGTCCTCCTACCCTGTCTGTCTCCCAGGTCCCCAGCTCTGCTCCTAGAGGCTCAATAAATTGGTTCAGCTTCCTGAAATTAGTTTTTGTGTATAAATGTATACCTTCTTTTTCTTCTTTTTTTTTTTTGCACTTTTAATTTTTTAAAAAGATTTTATTTTTTAAAGTAATCTCTTCACCCAGCATGGGGTTCGAACCCACAACCCCGAGATCAAGCGTCACGTGTTCTCTTGATAGAGCCAGCCAGGCACCCCCTCTACTGTAACATTTTTAAGTCCACAGCTCAGGGGCATTAAGAAGATTCAAGCACCATCCCCACCATCCATCTCCAGAACTTTCTCATCTTCCTGGACTGAACCTCTGTCCCCATGAAACACTGACTCCCCACCCCCAGGTTCAGTCCCTGGCTTCCACCATCTACTCTGCGTCTCTGTGAATGTACCCATTCGAGGTATCTTATATGAGTGGAATTAGTTGGTATTTGTCCTTTCGTGTCTGGCTTAGTTCGCTTAACATAACGTTTTGAAGGTCCATCCATGTATCAGAATTTTATTCTTTTTCATGACTGAGGAATATTCCATTGTTCGGATGGACCACATCTTCTTTATCCATTCATGTGTTGATGGACACTTGGGTCGTTTCACCAGCCGGCCACTGTGAGTCATGCTACAGGGAACGTGGGGGTAGGGGACCTCTTGGAGTCCTTGCTTTCCAGGGATACCCAGAGGAAGAGTTCCTGGCTCGTGCGGTAAAACTAGGTTCAACTTTCTGAGAAAACGGAACCTTGTTTTTTATTAATATTCCTGGGTGTTCCTTGATACCAATAGATGAAGAGGTCTCTCTCTCTTTGAAAGGGAGGGCGTTTTATTTACTTATTTATTTATTTTGATAGTAGCTTTAGAGATATAACTCATATGCCATTTAATTCCCCAATTTACAGCGTTCTTCAGGTGGAGGGTTTTTAAGATAGTCACAGAGTTGGGAAGCTATCACCACCTGGGTATTTTGTTTGTTTTTAAGTAAGCTCTACACCCAGCGTGGGGTTTGAACTCATGATCCCGAGATCAAGAGTCGCGTGCTCTAACAAGTGAGCCAGCCAGGTCCCCCACGGCATTGTTCTTTCTAAGGGAACCAGTCCCCTCCTTTGAAGATCAGTGTAATGAGGACCCTGGTGCAGAGGTGATTCTAGCCAGTGATGTTAAGGTGATGTCAAGCCATACATCCCCAGAAGAAGTGCCAGTCAGAGGGTGTCAAAGGTAGATTTTTTTCCAAAGGTAGAATTTTGCCTCGTTTCCCCATTCTCCACAATAGCAGCTCTATCAAGCTTTGCTAATCTGAGAAATTAACAATAATGGAGTTTACATTTTTAATTGCTTTAGGTGAGGCTGAGCATCTCAGTTTTTAAAAAAATTATGGGAAAAATACACCTAGGAGCTTTTATTTTATTTTTTTTTAAGATTTTATTTATTTATTTGACAGAGATCACAAGTAGGCAGAGAGGCAGGCGGCGGGGGGGCGGGGGGCGGGAAGCAGGCTCCCCGATGAGCAGAGAGCCCGATGTGGGGCTCAATCCCAGGACGCTGGGCTCACAACCTGAGCGGAAGGCAGAGGCTTTAACTTACTGAGCCACCCAGGCACCCCATACACCTAGGAGCTTTTAAAAAAATATTATTTATTTAAGTCATCTCAACTCCTGATGTGGGGCTTGCACTCACAATCCTGAGATCAGGGTTCACGTGGTCCCCCAACTGAGCCAGCCAGGTGCCCCAAAGCTCTTTTCAGTATTAAGGAAATGACTCCATATTCTCTGATACAAGCTGCAATATCGTTCCCACCCCCACCCCCACTCCCCATTTGTTGTACTTTTACCTTGTTTATAATGTTCTCTCCCCGTGTGTCTATTTGGATTTTTAGGAAGTTGGACTCAGCTTTCTTTCGCAGCTTTTGTGTTTAATTATTTTTCTTAGAAAGACCTTACCTATTCTCAAATTACTATTTTTATGAGGTCCCCATGTGTTTTTTTCCCTCGTACTTTTATGATTTTATTTCTCACATGTAAAACTTTGGCCCCTCAGGAATTTATGAGGTAAGGTGTGAGGTAGGGATCCCACTTATTCTCCCGGTTGTCCCTGCAGTATTCGAGGAATCAGCCATCCTTTAGATGTGCGATTTGGGAGCTGGCTAGGGCCGTCCCATCTGCAAGGAGGGTAGTTGTAGGATGTGGAGGGAAGCTAGAGTTGTCACAACATGAAAGCTGTTTATTACTAAATTGATGATTTAAGAAATCAGACCCCACTTCAGTCTCTAGGATTATATCAGCACCAAGCCGCACCCACGGAACATGATTTTTTTTTTTTTTTTTTTTTTTTTTTTGGTGGGGCGGAGGGGATCAGTTGTTCTCTAGTTGTGGAATGTTGTAAACATTCCCCCAAACGAAGTTTGTTTGTTTGTTTCCCCCCAAAACGACGTGAACACAATGCAAGTCTATTGCAAAATGATATGACCAGTCTGGCAATCTGGTGGGATTTCATGTGGTGAGAGAAAGTGGCTGTGGGCAGGGACCAAAACGCAGGTGAGTTTTTGACGGAGGAGGGATGGGTGGTGGGCCGGAGGAATAAATAAACACGGAGAAAGTGCCCATTGGCCGAGGCAGGACAGGCTGCTCCAGGGAGAGTGACTCAGACATTAGATGGGTCAGACGCAGACCCCTGTCTGGTTTCCTGAGGCCGCCATAATGGAGTTCCATGTCCAATATCAAGGGATCCACGGGGCCCTTGATATTGGACCCACAGTGCCCCCTCCGACAGCTCCAAGGAAGGCTCTTTCCTGCCTCTTCTAGCTTTCATGGATGCCTGAAATCCTTGGCATTGCTTGTCTTGTAGACATGTCATTCCAGTGCCTGCATTTCCCTTCTCTGCATGTCTCTCTGTCCAAACTTCTTCCGTGAGGTCCTCAGATTAAGGGCCCACTCAATTCCAGGGTGACCTCACCTTGATTTGATTGTATCTACAAAGATCCTATTTCCAAATAAAGGTCACATTCCCAGGGTGTCTGGGTGACTCCATCATTAAGCGTCTGCCTTTGGATCAGGTGGTCAGGTCATGATCCCAGAATCCTGGGATCAACCCCTTCCCCCCCACCCCCTGGCATCACTCAGCAGGAGGGCTGCTTTTCCCTCTCCCACTCCCCCTGCTTGTGTTCTCTCTCTCTCTCTCTCTCTCTCGCTGTCTCTCTCTCTGTCAAATAAATAAATAAAATCTTTAAAAAAAAAGTCACATTCCCAGATACTGGGAGTTAGGACTTCAACATATCTTTCTGGGGGACACAATTCAAACCACAATACCCTCCAAGCATTTTTGTTGTGTTTTATGCTCTCTCTCTCTCTTTGTCTATTTTCTCCTCCAATGACTCCAGAATCCTACTGCAATATTAAATATAAATTATGAAATACAATTTGGTGGGGGGAGGAAATGCCCTTCCAAAAAACCCCCAATGAATTAATTTCTTTTTTTGTTTGAAGAATTAGCCTGTAGTGTCAACTGAAGCTCACATCTTGTTTACTCTAAAGTAGAATGAATTCCTTGTCATAATTTGTACTCTGTTTTCAAAAGACACAGTTCCTTCCAATCAACCCTTTTGTTTCTCGCTTTGGCCTTTTGGTGCCAGTGTTCACTGGAGGGGCTTTTCTCTGGGACCAGTGAGCCAAAGCTGTTGAAGAGGCCCGTTGGTAATTCCAGGTCAGTGGGCTGGGTGTGTGATGGGGGACGTTGGGTGGGCACGAGATGTTCAGGACATGGGTAGGAGGTCACGGTGATCTTCCCAAAGACAGAATGTCCCTCAGCTGAAGGGACAGGTAGGCAGAGTTGCAGGGGGCTGGGAAGCAGGGCGGTGGCGGGGGAGGTCCCTTGAAACAAAAGTCCAATGTGACCTGAGAGGGGGCAGCCTGAGAGAGTCATGGGTAGGTCTGGACTGTGCCTCGCATGATATCCCTCTCTGACTGGCTGGTCAGGTGGGTGACGCTGAGTGGGGGGCATGGGGCAACAGGAGACTTGGTGGGACAGTGCCCGGTCGCAGGGGAGAAGTCCTAATGTCCATGAGAGGGATGCATTGGAAGCTCGCTGTGTCTCTGAGCTGGAGAGGTGTGGTCCCTGGTGTCCAGGGCAGGCAGAGCCGTGGGAGGGCAGGACACCTGTGGGTGACAGTCCCCATGGGTGGGGGCATGAGGGGAGGCTACGGAGAAAGGTTAGGCCTAACTGCAAGGGGCCACTGGCTGGGGTTTGTCCTGCCTGTCTCCCAGGGCTGGTGGAATGGGCCGCCCTCTGCACACAGGCAGCAGAGGCCATGGGGCAGACTTGCTGGAACTTGGCCTCTAGACCCTCCTGGGTCAAAACCAGCATGGAGACAATCCGAGAGGAGGCGTGGGAGGGGAAAACATCATTTATTGACCATTTCCCAAAGGCAGGGCACGCCCTCGGCTTCTTGCCTATTTAAAGTAAAAACACCAGCAAAAATACTGTCCCGGGGTGCTTGAGTGCCAGACGTTATTTTAAATGACTCATCGGACCCTTCCGTGGCCCTGTGAAGTGGGCCCCCTTATCTTCTTTCGCAGGCCAGGAAACTGAGGCACGGAGACCTTGGGTGCCGGCCCCCAGTCACACAGCATGTGAGCACTGGAGCCCAGCGAGTCACGGGTGCCTCCGCAAAGCTAGCCGCCCTGCGTGAAGCCTGCCAGGGCTCGGTTCTGGGGAAGAGTGGGAGCCAGAGACCCGCTGGGCTCAATCTCCCAAGGCCCGCGGGAGTGCTGGGGGCGGGGGGGCTGACCTGACTCCACCTCCCCGGAACTTTCCCCGCCCCCCAACCTCCCCTTCTGAACCTGCTACAGGCTTGTGCGGGGGCGGGGCAGCGCAGAGTCTTCTGGAAATGGGAGGGGGTGAGGAAATCGGGAGTAGGAGAGGCAAAACCCTGGTAGGGGGCTGGAGACGTGGCGGCTGCTGGGAAGGAAGAGGGGCAGTGTCCATGCTCTGAACCTTTGGGGTCCCTGTCTTGTCCTTCCCCAAGGGGCGGGGCGGAGCGGCACGGGGCGGGGGTGTGGGGCACAACCGTCTGGCGGAGATCTGGGCTTTCTCAGTTCTCTCCCCCCCCCCCCCCAGTAATCCCTGGGTGGCTCAGAGGGTGTGGGGGCTTTCCCTGGAGGAAAGGACCTGGAGGGGTGAGCCAGTAAGCTTTTGCATGTTACTCAAAGCCTTCTCTTGTATTTTGCAAAACCCAGTGTGCTTTGGAGCCGAACCTCAGAGGGCAAGAGTGTGTCACGCCAGCCAAGCAATCCGGCAAAGAGGAAAGCATGTGCCAAGGCCTGGAGGTTTGAAGCAGCGCATTTGGGGCTGAAGGTTAATTTGATGGCGTAAGGAGTAGTGAAGGAAGGTACAGGTGAGAGGACAAAGCAGGACCAGCGCCAAGAAAGTCCTTAAAGACTTGGATCTAACCTTGGGGGCCATAGGGAGCCATGGAAGGGTTTAGAGCAGGGAGGGACACAGTATCACCCCAGTGCCCTAGAGATCCTCTAGCTGTTGTCTGGAGGTGGCTGGGGAGAGGGGAGAGGTCAGAGAAGTCACCCAGTGCAGAGCTGAACAGGGCAGAGGGGTCGAAGAGGAGGATTTTTAACTTTTAGAACCTTTTACTTAAATAAAGCACACATACAGAAAATGCGCACAAGTTACAAATGTTGGGTTCATGTAGCCAGGACGCAGATCCACGACAGAATCCCGCCAGCCCCTCAAAGCCCATGCTGCATCTCCTTCCCTTCACGTCCACCCAAGGTAACCCCTAACTTGACTTTGAATAACATATGATCCCTTTGCCTGTCCTTTGGACTTCGGATAAAGGGAAGCAGGCTGGCCATTCCCTTTATGCCCGGCAGTGTGCGGTTGGATTTGCCCACGTTGTTCCAGGTTGAAGTCTGTGTTCATTGTCATTGTATAGCAGAGTTTCTCAACCACCACTGACATCTGGGGCTGAATAATTCTTTGTTGTGCCACACACGGCAGGAAGTTGAGCAGCATCTGGCTTCTACCCATGAGATGATGACAGCACACCTCTCTGAGCCACGACACCAGAAATGTCCCCAGACATGGCCAAATGTCAAAATCACCCCTGTAGAGAATCACTGTTTTTTTGTGTGTGTTTGTTTGTTTGAGAATCGCTGTTTTATAATATTCCATTTTGTCAAGTTACCACAATTGATGGACCTATCCCTTGGCTGGACGTAGAGGTGGTTTCCATTGTGGGGTTATCATGAGCAGGAGTGTTATGAACTCAAGTTTTCATTTCTGTTGAGTTTATCCCTACCAATGACAGCACCAGTGTTTAATCAGTTTTGTGGAGTTTTCCAAAGCAGTGTAGAAACAGAGTTGATGTTGTTTTTCTCACGTTAGCCATTCTGGTAGGTGTAGCATGACATGGTGTTTTGGGTTTAATGTGCATCTCCCTGTTGACTCATGATGTCAAGCATATTTATAACCTATTGGCCATTTGGAGATTACCTTTTGTGAAGGGCCCATTTTTTTTTCCTTTGAAGTTTCTGCCTTCTTCTTATTGGTTTGTAAGAGCTCTTTATATATGGTGGACACATGCTGGCATAAGGGCCACCTTTATTTTTGTCCCTCTTGTCCCTCTGGCCCCCTCCATCACACTGATGCCCCCCAGCTGTGTTGGCCATCAGGTCACACTCCACTCTGATGACCCCACAGGCCCATCAGTTGGCAGCAACCTGATTTCTCTGGCCACTGCAGGGAGACACACACGAAAGACACAAGTACCCAGAACAAAATCACTGTACTCCCCATAGGGAAACCACTTCCATAATCTGTATCTACCTTCCTGGGAAGAGACAGAACCGTAAACAACATATAGAACTATTGTGTGTGTTTTATATGATTTATATAAATAGTATATCACACTGAATTATCATTGCACAACTTTTTTTCACTCACCAGTATGTTTTTGAGATACATTTATGTCCAGATAGAGATGAGAGGAGAAACTATTTATTCCTTCTTCACTCCTATATGATATTCCATCACAGGACCATCCTCCTTTTCATTTCTCTACTCCTCCACGGATGCACATTCCAGCAGCTTCTAACTTTTCACTTTTCACAGCACTGCAATAAAGTCCTCATATCTGGCTCCTTGACACCTCTCAGAAGTCATTTTTTTTTTTTTTTAATTCACCATCCACTTTTCCTGCTGCCTCTACAGTGAATGGTTCCATTTTGTTGGTCATTTGGAGATGACCTTTTGGGAAGGGCCCATTTTTCCTTTGGGGTTTCTGCCTTTTTTTCTTGTTGATGATTTGCAAGAGCTCTTTATATATGCTGGATACAAGTCATTTGCCAGATGCTTTTACAGCAAGTTATTTTGGAAGTTGTTTTGGGAGGCATTCAGGAGGTAAAGTCAATAGACCTAGGTGGCTCGGTGGAGGAGAGGGAGAAGCAGGAACAAAGAATGCTGCCCCAATCCCTGGGGCCATTGCTGAGGTGGGATCCTAGAAGGAGCCACAGGTGAGGCAAGTGCTGGTGGATCGGCAGAGTCCACAGAATTTGTCCTGCAGCTCTGCAGACATATGGGGTATGATGAAGCAGGCCCTTCCCTATGCGGTCCGGGGTCCACTGCAGACCTTGGAAATCATGTGAGAGATAGGCAGTCTTGTGCCTTTTTCTTTTTTTTTAAGTTTATTTATTTACTTATTTATTTATTTACTTAAGTATTCTCTACACCTAGTGTGGGGCTTGAACTCACCACCCCAAGATCAAGAGTCATAGCTCCTCTGAGCCTCCAGCTTACAGAAGGCCCAGACATACCAACTCTTGATGCAGAGCACGAAACAGGAAAGGGTCTTGCGGGCTAGCTGCGGATGGCTGAAGATCTGACATATGATTTTCTTTTTTTGCATTTAAAAATTTAAAGAATAGGGGCACCTGGATGGCTCAATGGGTTAAAGCCTCTGCCTGGGGCTTAGGTCATGACCTCAGGGTCCTGGGATTGAGCCCCAAATTGGGCTCTCTGCTCAGCGGGGAGCCTGCTTCCCTTCCTCTTTCTCTTCCTGCCTCTCTGCCTGCTTATGATCTCTGCCTGTCAAATAAATAAATAAAATCTTTTTTAAAAAATTAAAAAATAATGATTATAAAGGAAACTTTACTTTCCCCCTTTGTTATGTAGCTCTGTGAATTTTAACCCGTGCAGAGATTTGTGTAATCACCGTGATCAGGACACAGAACGTGTTCCATTGCCCCCAAATTCCCTCACTCGGCCCCTTTATAGTCTCCCCCAGCCCCTCCCCGTAACCTCGGACCTGTTCTCGGTCACAGCGGTTTGGACTTTTCTTAGACTGTGGCGCAAATGGAAATGCACAGTTTGTAGCCTCTTTGAGACTGGCTCCTTTCATTCAGCATAAGGCAAGTGGATTTTATATTTTTTTTAATAGACTTTATTTATTGGGTTCACGGCAAAACTTAGTGGAAAGTACAGGGAATTTCCATATGCCTCCTGCCCCAGATGTGTAGACTGTCCCCCTAGCAACATGGCATAAGGGTACCTTTCTCACCGTCGTCGAAACTGCACATGCATCATTGCCACCCAAAGTCCACGGTTGACTTTGGGGTACACTCTTGGAGCTGAACATTCTGTGAGTTTGGACAGATGTCTGATGAATGTATCTGCCATTTTAATATCATACAGAATAGTTTTACTCCCTAAAAATCCTATGTGCTCCGTCTGCTCATGACCCCCCACCACCACTGGTGTTTTGACTCCCTGTGCTTCTGCCTTTTCCAGAATGTCACCGAGTTGGAATTCTACAGCGCGTGGCCTTCTCGGACCAGCTTCTCTCACTCGATCATGTGCATTGAAGGGTCTTCCATGTCTTTCTTTTTTTTTTTAATTTATTTTTATTTTTTTTTTATTTTAAAAGGTTTTTATTTATTTATTTGAAAGAGGGACAGTGAGAGAGAGCATGAGAGGGGGGAAGGTCAGAGGGAGAAGCAGACTCCCCATGGCTCTGGGAGTCTGATGCGGGACTCGATCCTGGGACTCCGGGATCATGACCTGAGCCGAAGGCAGTTGCCTAACCAACTGAGCCACCCAGGTGCCTCCTCCATGTCTTTCTGTGGCTGGATGGCTCTTTCCTTCTTAGCACCGAGTAATTTTCCATTGTCTGCCTGTCCCACGGTTTATCTATCCAACCCCTCCTGATGGACATCTTGGTGGCTTCCGAGATTTGGCACTTCTGAATAAGGCTGTTACTAACATTCATGTGCAGGTTTCTGTGTGGACATAGCTGTCAACACCTTTGGGTAAATACTGAAGAATGCATTTGCTGGGTCTTATGGTAAGGATATGTTTAGTTTTGGAACAAACTGCCAAAATGTCTTCCAAAGTGGTCGCACGGTTTTGCAACAGCGAATAAGATCCTGCTGCTCCACGGGCAACAGAGGTTTTTTTTTTTTTTTTTTTTTTTTTTTGGTAAAGATTTTTTGTTTCTAAGTGATCTCCACACCCAACATGGGGCTTGAACTTATGACCTTGAGATCAAGAATCATGGGCTCTTCTGACTGAGCCAGGTGGGCACCCCACCAACAGGATTTTTTTTTTTTAAAGACTTACTTATTTATTTGACAGAGATTGAGAGAACACAAGCAAGGGGAGTGGCAGACAGACGGAGAGGGAGAAGCGAGAAGCGGGCTCCCTGCTGAGCAAGGAGCCGGATGCAGGACTCCATCCCAGGACCCTGAGATCATGACCTGAGCTGAAGGCAGAGGCTTAACCCACTGTGCCACCCAGGCACCCTGCAACAGGATTTTTTAATCACAGAGAGATCCCGGCCAAAATATTGGGTTCTAGCTACTTGCAACTTTTTCTTAAAATATTATGTGAAGGGGCGCCTGGGTGGCTCAGTGGGTTGGTTAAGCCTCTTGCCTTCAGCTCGGGTCATGATCTCAGGGTCCTGGGATTGAGCCCCACATCGGGCTCTCTGCTCCACGGAGAGCCTGCTTCCCCCCTCTCTCTGACTGTCTCTCTGTCTACTTGTGATCTCTGTCAAATAAATAAATAATAATAAAAATATTATGTGAAAACACTGTCTTGTTAAGAAAAATCTTTCCGTGTTGTTAGAAAAACCTTACCATATTGTTCTTAATTGTTCGAAACAATTTTGATGACTGCATGATCGATTTCATTGTGTTATTTTTTCCTGTCCTTGTTATTATTTATTTACTTATGTCAAAAATATTTATTTTATTGGGGCGCCTGGGTGGCTCAGTGGGTTAAGCCGCTGCCTTCGGCTCAGGTCATGATCTCAGGGTCCTGGGATCGAGTCCCGCATCGGGCTCTCTGCTCAGCAGGGAGCCTGCTTCCCTCTCTCTCTCTCTGCCTGCCTCTCTGTCTACTTGTGATCTCTCTCTGTCAAATCAATAAATAAAATCTTTTAAAAAAATATTTATTTTATTATTTTGTATGAAATTCTTTTTTAGATTTTATTTATTTACTTGACAGAGAGGCATCAAGAGAAGGAACACAAGCAGGGGGGAGTGGGAGAGGGAGAAGCAGGCTCCCTGATAAGCAGGGAGCCAAATGCAGGGCTCGATCCCAGGACCCTGGGATCATGACCTGAGCCAAAGGCAGATGCTCAATGACTGAGCCACCCAGGCACCACAAAAATATTTATTTTAGAGAGAGAGGGAGTGCGTGAGCGGGCAGAGGGGGAGAGGGAGAGAGAGAATCCCAAGCAGACTCTGCACTCAGGGTAGAGCTCTATGTGGGGCTCGATCTCACGACCTTCATGCCTGGAACTGAAACCAAGCATTGGACGCTTAACTGACTGAGCCCCCCCGCCCCGGGTGCCCATTCATTCATTCATTCATTCCCTTTATTTTTAAAGTAGGCTCCACGTCCAGCATGGAGCCCAACATGGGGCTTGAACTCACAACCCTGAGATGGAGACCTGAGCTGAGATCGTATGTCAGAGGGTTAATGACTGAGCCGCCCAGGCACCCCTGTATTTCTTAATGAAGATTTTATTTTAATTCCAGTCTGGCTACCCTTCAGTGTCATGTTGGTTTGAGGTGTGAACCGTCATGTTATTGTACTCTAGCTGGCTTAACTGTGTACCTCGGGCTTTGCGCTACCTGAGTCTTGAAATAATATTACCACCAGTATTGTTGTGGGTAAATATTTGCCGACTTCTCATATTTCTGCAGAGTGAATTCTCAGAAGTGGAAATACTGGCTTGAAAGAGGCAAACATTTGATGATTCTTGGTACACGTTGCCAAGTGCTCTCCAGAAGGCTGCAATTTATGCTGAAAACAGCAAGCCAAAGCGAGATTCTGTAAATAAATAATAATAATAAAAAAAAAGTGACTATTGAAATAGACAACGAGATGTCTCATTTCCTCCCAGCAACGAGTATCTGGGAGAATTCGGGCATTGAATGTGTTTTGCTCATGTGTCCGCACGGCTGGTCTGCCTGTTTCACCATGGTATTTGTGATTTCTCTGTTCATGGTCTTTTCCATCTCCTGGCTGGAATATTAACATGAATCGATTCGGGTAAAGCTCTTTAAGTTTTAAAGAGAGACAACCCATTCCCTTCCTTTCCCATCTCTCCCACTGCTCGTAAGCTTAGAATGAGCTCTGAGATCTTAGAGTTTCAAAATCCATTTACTCTTATTCCCTTCTTTTTTCTTCTAGTTACATGGAAGTGTGTGGTTCGATTTTTAGGTATTTAATCTTGAGACCACCTTGTGCTTATCACTGATTGTTGCATAAATAATGACCCCAAAACATAGCGGCTGAATATAGCAGCAAACATTTATTTCCTTCCCAATTTTCTGCAGATCAGAAATTGGGAGGATGTCAGAGCCGGATGTCACCCTGGACTGGACTCATTTTGAAGGTGACATGCTCACAGGGCTGGCAAAGTTGGTGCCGGTTGTTGGCGGGGAGGTCTCAGCCCCCCATCACCTGGCCCCTTCCATGGTGCTTCTTGAACGGATCAAGCAGTTCGAAAGACCAGAGGTGGTCAAAATACCACCTATGGGTCAAAACTGGTCCATTGCCTGTTTTTATAAACTTCTGTTGGCATAGCAGCACGCCCATGTGTTTACGTGTTGCCTGTGGGTGCTTTTTTTTTTTTTTTTTTTACAAGAACAATTTTAGCAAGTCGAATCGTTGTGACAAGGATCACATGGTTCATGACGCATAAAATATACTATCTAGCCCTTCATGGGAAAACTTGCTGATGACCAAGACAGAAACTGCAACGACTTTTATGACCTAGCCCCGGAACTCACATACCGTCCTTCTAGAGAATCCCGTTGATCACACAGGGCACCCCACCTCTGATTTAATGTGGGAGGGACTCCAATATCAGGAGGTGACATTCGATCACAGGGGGCCATCTTAGGGGTTGACCACTCCATGCCTGGAATTCGTTTGAGGGTATTTTTTCAAAGATGCTTGGTTGCTTGTCTATTTATTTTTATTTTTATTTTTTTAGAGATTTTATTTTATTTTATTTTATTTTATTTGACAGAGAGAGAGGGAGAGATCACAAGTAGGCAGAGAGGCAGGCAGAGTGGGAGGGGGAAGCAGGCTCCCCACTGAGCAGAAAGCCCGATGTGGGGCTCAATCACAGGACCCTGGGATCATGACCTGAGCTGAAGGCAGAGGCTTAACCCACTGAGCCACCCAGGCACCCCTGCTTGCCTATTTATTTTCTCTTTTTCATTACTAAAGAACATTTATTTGTGGGCACCTCTGGGCATCTCTGTCTGTCAAATAAATAAATAAAATCTTAAAAAAAAAAAAAAGAATATTGATTTTGTCCGGGACAGCAATCTGCTCAGTTTAAAACACAAGTCCCCAGATTCCCTTATAGCCAGAGGGGGGCCTTGACCTGTTTGTGGCCAGTGAGATGCACAGGGACATGGATGCTAGGACTTCTGGAAAGCTCTTGTTTTTTATTAGAAGGGAAAACCAACCTTCCTCTCTTTCTTTCTTTCTTTCTTTCTTTCTTTCTTTCTTTCTTTCTTTCTTTCTTTCTTTTCTTTCTTGGTCATGCATAGCCACAACCACATACTTCTGATGTAGTATGAGACCAGGATTTTATTTATTTTTTGTCTCCCAAATACTTAACTGCAAAATCAACCACACACACACACCTGCGTGCATCATGCAAGATTTTGGTCCATGAATTTGTTCTCCGATCCTATTGCTAAAGCAACATTGTTTCCATGGTTCCCGCTGCCTATTGTGTTTTCATATCTGGCAAGGCTTCCTTCTTCCTTTTCATTTTGCTTCGATTATCTTTGCCTCTTTATCCTTCTTGGGACTTATTTATTTATTTATTAAAACAATTTATTTATTTATTTGAGAGAGAGAGAGTGCACAAGCCGGGGGGAGGGGCTGAGGGAGAGAGAGAGAGGCAGACTCTTTCCATTAAGCAGAGAGCCCAATGCAGGGCTCCATCCCAGGACCCTGAGATCACCACCCGAGCCAAAGGCAGACGCCCAACTGACTGAGCCACTCAGGTGCCCTGGGAATTTTTTTTTTTTAAGATTTTACTTTTAAGTAATTTTTAAGTAATTTTTTTAGTTTTTTAATTTTAAATTTTAATTTTTTAATTTTTAATTTTTAAAATTTTAAGTAATTTAAAAATAATTTTTAAGTAATTTACTTTTAAGTAATTTCTATGCCCAAAGTTGGGGTTTGAACTCACAACCCCGAGATTAAGAGTTATGTGCTCTCCCGACTGAGCCAACCAGGAGCCCCTCCTGCTTGGGAACATTTGAGCTGATCTGTCAAGGCCGCCACCAATTTCCCACAGTATTTTAATTCGGGGTCTGGTATTTAAGGACAGCTGCTCAGGTCTGGAGCAGGTCAACTGTCGCTTTGTCTCCCTGGTTTTATTTTCTAGACCATTTATGGGGTCCGCACTGGATCATGCCAGATGTAGTTCTAAGGGTTACCCACCACAATCTGGTTTAAATTACACAATTTCCGTGCTGGGAGTAGGTACAATTATTTCCTCCATTTCACCGCTGAGAACACAGAAGTCCCTAAGCTGCCTAGTGTCTTGAGGCTAATAACTTAAACACCCAACTCTGAAGACTGTTGGAGCTCCTGCACGGTCCTGCCTCTCAGTCGTGGCGCTGCTGTCCCCAGAGACACACTCTTCTCACCTAGAGATGACTCAAGGGGTGGCAGACGTCTTGAGCCAGCCATGGGAGGCTGCTGAATGCCCAGGGAGAATAATTTCTGTGAACCCCCTGCCCATGTGGTTCTGGCTTCCCGGAGGGAAATAGAGGCAGCTCTGGGAGGGGCCAGCCCTCTTGGCTTAGCCACAGAACAAAATGCAGAATTTTTGTACCCCTGGAACTTTTTCCAACAGCGTGTATGACGGAGGGCTCTCGGCAACCGCTATCCTCTCTCGAGCTGGCTGAGTCTCGGCCATGCCTCCAGTCCATCCATCAGTGGGAGCTTCTGGCGGGACTTGGGATTCCCGGAGGGTGAGACTGTTGGCAGGTTGGCTGACTGTCTGTCGGGTCTGGGTCTATGCCCAGCTGTGGCACCATGTGGCTTTCAGTCACCTGGTTGGCTTTGCAGGTCTGGCTCATCCTTTAGGCACTGTGCCCAGGGCCCAGGATACTATTAGGGGCTCATGAAAATGTTTAAAATTTTTTTTTTAAAATCAGAAGAAAAAAAGCACATAGACAATAATGAATACATAATCATGAACCTGGCCTGGATTGCATTAATTTTTATACCCATGCAGTTCTCATTATAAATGAAGGAAGGGGCCCCTGGGTAAAAGTGCTTATGACCTACAAAAGTCATTCTGAGACCCTGGTGCTCTCCTCCCAGGAAAGCCCTAGCCCCACCTGTCTCCTTACCGTGTTAGGGGTTGGGTCTCATCCCATCCCTGCTCGAAATCATCATGCAGCTTCCCAGCACACTCAGAGGGACCACAGCTGACAAGGCCCCCATCACCTCCCTCTGCTACTCACTCCTTTGCTCTCTCTACTCCAACAGCACTGGCTGCCTTGTTATTCCTCAGACACCCAATATCATTCCTACCTCCGGGCCTTTGCACTTGCTCGTCCCTCTCCCTGGAGCCCTGTTTCCTCGTTCTTATCATAGTTCACTCTTTCTCATCCATCAGGCCTCAGCTCCAATGTCACCTCCTCTAAGAGGTCCTCCCTGATGCCCCCATCTAAAACAGCCCACTCAGTTCCATCACTCTGCTTTCATGTCCCCATATCCCTGGCTGAAATTCACTTGTTTGTCTGTTTGATAGCTGTCTCTCCTGGTTCTAGAGAATATGATAAAAAAACATATTATCTCTCACAACTTGGGGTGATGGGTGGGTCTAGCTAGGTGGTTCTTGTTTACGGTTTACGGTTCTGTTTACGGGGGACTAGAGTAATTTCCAGGCTTCCTGGATCACCTCAGCGGCTATGGATGCTGGCCACCGGCTGGGAGCTCAGCTGGGGCTGTCGACAGCACCTATCTGTGGCCCCTCCCCATGGCTTGGGCTTCCTCACATCATGGCAGCTGGTTCTAAGAGGGAGCGCCCCAAGAGGGACCAGAGAGGGACCCTGGTAGGAGCCGCATCACTGTTTATGACCCAGTTATGGGGTATAATGTCATTTCCACCACACTCTAGTGGCTAAGGTAGACACAGTTCTCCCCAGCTTCAAGATGGGGAGACCTAGAGGCACCTGGGTGGCTCAGTGGGTTAAAGCCTCTGCCTTCGGCTCAGGTCATGATCCCAGGGTCCTGGGATCAAGCCCCACATCGGGCTCTCTGCTCAGCAGGGAGCCTGCTTCCCCCTCCCCCTCTGCCTGCTTCTCTACCTATTTGTGGTCTCTCTTTCTCTCTGTCAAATAAATAAATAAAATCTTAAAAAAAAAAAAACAACAACAACAAAACCCAGCCATGAAACCTAGCCACAGAACCCAACACAAAACCCAGTCACAGAACCCAGCCATGGAACACAGCATGAAACCTAGCCATGGAACCCAACACAATGCCCAGCCACAGAATCCGGCCATGCAACCCAACCATGAAACCCAGCCATGGAACCCAACCATGAAATCCAAAGCAAAACCCAGTCATGAAACCTAGCCATAGAACCCAACCATGAAACCCAGCCATGAAACCCAGCCATGGAACCCAACTGTGAAACCCAGCCATGGAACCCAACCACGAAATCCAAAGCAAAACCCAGCTGTGAAACCTAGCCATAGAACCCAGCATGAAAGCCAGCCATGGAACCCAACACAAAACTCAGCCATAGAACTCAACACAGATTCAACCCCAGAATCCAGCCATGGATTGCAGCCACAAAACCGAGCCACAGAACCCAACACAAAACTCAGCCACAGAATCCAGCCTCTACTTGCCCGATGGGAGGGCTTTTTTTAAATTTTTTTATAGCTCTTCAGATTTTTTTCTTTTTAATAAAAATTCTTTTAAAATAATAATTTAATAATTCTTTTTAAATCAGATTTTTCATATGTTGTTCAGACTTCTCTTTAATTGTGAAAAAGTGCTAGAGGAAGAACACATGTGAACCAACACTTCTCGGTTATCTTCACCTCTACCCTCTCTCCACCCATCGATTCTAAATGTCAATTCAAATTTACAAAAACAACGCGCACTGAAGGAGACCCAGCTGTTGGCGTTGAGCTGGCCGGTAAGGACTGGATGCCCAGGTGGAAGTGCAGGACCTCCTTCCTACCTCTCAGAGGCATCCCAGGTGTGCACGGATGAGACAGGTGTCGGCAGTGCTGTGGCTTCCTAGCTGCGGGCACTGAAGCACATTGTGCCCTGTTTCTATTAAAGGGAGCCCCAAGACCAGCTTCGCATGCGAGGTTTGTGTGCCTGCTTAGAGAGAGCCCTGCCATCAGGAGGGCCCTGCACCGGCTCTGATGCAGGTGTACATAAGGTGTACAATGTGTCAATTTGAAATGTTGCAAAATGTTTACCAGCATAACCATGTTAGCTACCACTCCCATTGTGACACAGACTTACAAACCGTTTCTTTTCTTGCCGTGTGTTAGCAACATTTCAAGTATATGATACAATGTTGCTAGCTATAATCATAAGGCTGGACCTTAGATCCCCAAGCTTTTATTTATTTATTTTTTTTATTTATTTATTTTTTTTAACCCCCCCCGATCCCCAAGCTTTTAAAATTATAACTAGAAGTTTCTATCCTTTGACCAATATCTCACTATTTCCCCCACCCCCAGTCTCTGGTTAACCACCACTCTTCCTCTGTTTTGTATTTGTTTTTGTCTGACTTTGTAAAGACTCCATATATAGTGGAGATCATACAATCTACTTGTCTTTATCTTTTTCTTCTGAGCTAATGCCTCCATCTGGAAATTCTCTCTTTCTTTTTTTTTTTTTTTTAAGATGTATTTATTTGACAGAGAGAGAGACAGCGAGAGAGGGAACACAAGCAGGGGGAGTGAGAGAGAAGCAGGCTTCCCGCTGAGCAGGGAGCCCGATGCGGGGCTCGATCCCAGGACCCTGGGATCACGACCTGAGCCGAAGGCAGACGCTTAATGACTGAGCCCCCCAGGTGCCCCAAGAGAGAGAATTTTATGCAGGCTCCACTCCCAGCGTAGAGCCCAATGCAGGGCTGCATATCATCACCCTGAGATCATGATCTGAGTCAGAATCAGGGACCAGAAGGGAGATGTGGGGCCCCCAGACTGGACCTTACCAGGGTCCATGGGAGTTCAGACGTAGTAGTCGATGATCACCGTTGGACTGGTTGTGATGTGTCTAAGCTTCCCCAGGGGAAGGGGCAGGAAGCCCCCAGCTCTAACATGGGGTGCCTTTGGGGCGCCTGGCTGCCTCAGTCTGCAGAGCATGTGACTCTCGATCTTGTGGTTGGTGAGATCGAGCCCCATGTTGGGCGTGAAGATTACTTCATAAAAATAAGTAAATAACCCTGGGCAGCTTTGTGTAGGCGGCAAAAACCTGTACTTCCCGAAAGGCAGGAGCACACGGGGGTCACAGGTGTGGGCTGTGGGGTCTCTGTGCCAGGCGGGCTGCCTTGAGTGGGTTATTCAACTTCTTTGAGCCTCAAAGTTTGCTTTTGTGCAAAGTTGGGGTGACTGTGGTACCCACACATTGTGTAAGGGGCTGGCTGGGAACTGGATAATGTATGTAAAGAGAAAGGCAGTGCCTGGCACAGGAAAACCATATTCTGACTCTTAACAACCTCCACTTGTATGTGACCTCAAGTCCGTAGGGGGACCCAGGGGCACGGATTATCATTTCCATTTTCCAGATGGGAGATCAGAGCCCACAGAGCTTGAACCCAAGAGGCTGGAGCTGTGGATCAGACGCTGATAGAGCAGAGGCATCCAGCCTGCCCAGACTCAAGGACCCTCTCTTCACCCCAGTTAAAGCCCCAGACACGAAAGGGAAACCAGGCATCTGGTCTATGAGTGGTATAAATGGAGTACAGTTCACGGGAGCAGAGTCCCATCCGTGGCTAGGCCTCCTAATTCCAGCCAGAAATCTTTGCTCTTTTTCTGGGTTCTGGGAAGATGGTTCCTTGTGTCCCGCACTGACACGTCGATGACTCCAGTAGGACTGCAGCTGCTTTCCAATCCCGGCAGATCCCATCCTTCCTGCCTGGGGCCACACACAGTCTCCAGCAAAGGGCTGTGCTCCCGGCCAGTTTGTCTGCTACGTGTAGATTGTTAATTTTTCTCCCCAGGATGGTATTTGACTTGCAAGGGGCTGTGGGGTTCACTCGCTGGAGCCCCCACTTGGCCCATTTGGGGTTGGATGTTTCTGGAAGGCAACTGACAACACGTATCCAAAAGTTTAATAAACGGCCTTTCACCCAGAAATTCTACTTTTAGGTCTTCATTCTAAGACAAAAATTAAAGACTTAGAGTTTTATCAACATATATAATATATAGAATGTATAGTAATATATAACATATATGCATACTACCTACATATAACATATTTATGTTTATATATTCTATATATACATAAAATATATATGTAATGTAGTTAAATAAATATATGTAATTATATATAATAATATGTACACAATATAGTTATATATATATAAAATATAGTTATATCTATTATAACAATGGTAATAAATCAGAAAGCACCTAAGTGCCCAATAATAGAATATTGGTTAAGTATATAATGGTATGGTCATGTAGTAGAGTACTATATGATCACTAAAAAAAAAAAAAAAAAAAGATGGCTACGTATGTATTTATTGACCTGGGAAAAGGTCTATTATCATGAAACAAAAAATGTAGTTGGAAAAGGAACCAGACATAGATAAGGCTAGTTAATGAGAGATGAGAACTATGGAAGGAAAAATTTTAAGAGACATGGAGGTTAAATCCAAGTATTCCAATAAAGAAGTTTCCAGAAGGAACTAGAAAGGTCAGTAGAGAAGGTTCCAGAAGGAACCAGAATGGGCAAGCTCTGGTGGCAGGAATGACCTGCTTTGCTCAGCGTGTATTGCCGGTGCCTCCGATGGTGCTGGTCAGTGAGTAGGCGTCCAATGAAAGACTACTGAGGAAAAGAACTAGGATTTGAAGAAATGGCAGGGAGAAAGTTGATTCTCTGGTGAAATTAGCTTCCACCTGAGAGGTAACCGGGTTTGAGGAGGCAGGTAGCGGACGTGCCCTGTTGAGAACAAGGGATGCGGTGTGCGGGGGTGTCTGGGTGGCTCAGTCACTTATGGGTCTGACTCTTAGTTTTGGCTCAGGTGATGATCTCAGGATCATGAGATTGAGCCCCACATAGGGCTACACACTCAGTAGGAAGTCGGCTTGAGGTTCTCTCTCCCTCTGCCCCTCCCCCCATAAATATATAAATAAATACCTCAAAAAAACAAAACAAAACAAAAAAAACAAGGGGTGGGGTGAAACTTCTGTATTGGAGGTCTCTAGCCCCTTCCCTGCTGGGTCTCAAGAATGCCAAGGGCGCTCCCTCCACCCCCTCAGCCCAGGAGACTGGAGTCCTCTCTGGGGAAACCTAATGGTCCCAGAGAAAATCTGTCTAGGGACTGACCCATAGAGAGGAGGGGCACAGCTTCAGTGAAACCCCCCACCAATATGAACCCTCGCTCCCATCGCTGTCAGCCCCTGTGCCTCGCATCCAAATACAAGATTTGGAGACACTGTCAAAACGAAAGGCAGAAACCAGCATAAACATGGGACAAACAAACAAACAAAGTCAGGGAGAAAAAATGCAAAAAGTGAAAGAAAAAGCAACAGAACCCCACCATGATTATCTTCAGAGAAAGAGCAGAAGATGTACTGATTAGATCAAGAGCGTAAGAACAGAATGCTGGTTTTTAAAATAGAAAAGAGAAACAGCCAAGTTCATTGCATCATTGTTTTTGCTTGGTGGGGGTTTGGAGCGGCTTGGGCTCCCTCGCTGAGGGAGTGGGTGGCGAAGGTAGGGTTGTACAGCCAGGGGTCCTGTGGGGGAGCTGGAGGGAACAAAGCAGACTCCCCAGAAGCCCTGTGAGAGGATTTTCCTAACCCAGGGCTTCGTAACAGCTAAAACATGGAAACAACCCACATGGCTATCAACAGATGAATGGATGATGCCGTCACCATCCTTCCGCATCGTGAATCTCATCCAGCCATAAAGGTAAGAAGTGCGGATTCATTTCAGTGGGGGGTGAGTCTTGAGGACGGCAGTGAAAGAAGGCAGACGTGAAGGTCACATACTGTAGGATTCCGTGGATATCAAATGTCCACAACCGGCAAATCCATAGAGACAAAAAGCAGATGAGTGGATCAGGAGTGATGGGACGAGGGAAATGATGTTTTTTTTTCTTTCATTAGATGAGAACGTTCTGGAATTAACCATGCGAATCAAGTAAAAACCACTGAATTGTACACTTCAAAAGATAGATTTTATGGTGTGTGAATTATATCTCAAGAAAATCCATAAATAAACACCTGCAGATTCTGAGTCAAACAAAAACCAAAATGCCAATTGAGATAGGAAGAAACAAGAGCTAGAGATAATACAGAACCACGTGGGTCGGGGTAAGACTTGTGCACACAGGATGGTCTACATCTGGCAGAATCAGGAACAAAGAAAAAGATAACGCCCTAATTCTCTACAAAGGGTGGGATTCTCCCATGGAAGAGATAAAGCGAAAGAACAGAGGGAGAAAGCCATGATCTCTGCCTCCACACCCTGGCCACCCTCCCTTCCCCAAACCTGCCCTACAGTGTCTTGAATGACACAGGAAGCCAAGAGGGGAACTTGTGCACTATTTAGTAAACAGTAAAAGGAACTTTTTTCTCCCTAAAGATTTTATTTTTGGGTAATCATTATACCCAACATGGGGGTCAAACTCACAACCCAGAGATCAAGAGTCATGTGCTCTTCCAACTGAGCCAGACTGGCGGGCCTGAAGAGAACATTTTATATAGAAATCCCTGGGATACCTGGGTGGCTCAGTTGGTTAAGAATCTGCTTTCCGCTCAGGTCATGATCCCAGGGTTCTGGGATCGAGTCCTGCATTGGGATCCTTGCTCAGCGGGGAGCCTGATGCTCCCCCTGCTTGTGCTCTCTCTCTCTCTGACCAATAAATAAATAAATCTTAAAAAGAAAAGAAAAGAAAGAAATCCCTGAAACTGATAAAACTAGTCTTGGAGAAATATCCAGAGCCTTAATCACCCCATTATTAAAGAAAGTGACCACAAAGGAAACACAGACCTGGCTTCATGAATCAGACAAAAAACGAAAACAAATGTAGGAAGGAAATGTAGGCAAAGTAGTAAGATGGAATGGATTAGAGATGAAAAAAACCCAAATGAATCAAATAGAGAAAAAAAGGTGAACACATAACTAAGAAAGTAGATTCTTTGAGGAGACCCAGGAACAGATAACCTCTTACCACCCTGGTTAATTTAAAAAAACTCAGAGCAAAAAAGTAAACAAGATTAGGAGATAAGGTCTCAGTCTCCATGTAAACGTGAAATAAGAGATCTCTCCATGCAGGTCCAGGCAACATTCTGAAAAAGCTAGACGAAATGAACAATTTCTTTTTTTTTTTTAAGATTTTATTTATTTATTTGACAGATAGAGATCACAAGTAGGCAGAGAGGCAGGCAGAGAGAGAGGGGGGAAGCAGGCTCCCTGCTGAGCAGAGAGGCCGATGCGGGGCTCGATCCCAGGACCCTGAGACCATGACCTGAGCAGAAGGCAGAGGCTTTAACCCACTGAGCCACCTAGGCACCCCGGAAATGAACGATTTCTGAGACAAATGCACATTTTGATCACTGACCCAAGGGGAACATCTAATGAGGTCAGTTGTGCTATGGGAGAATACAGAAAACTCTTACGATGCATCTATAACTTCATTTTATGAATTCCATTTCATGACCTCAATTCCAAAGCTTAACAATGACAGGACAGAAGAGTACAGAGCACTTTAGAATGTAGAAAAATTCTAGGGGCACCTGAGTGGCTCAGTTGGTTGAGCGTTTGTCTTCGGTCGGGTCACCAGGGTCTGGGGATCGAGCCCTGCGTAGGGGCCCTTCTCCTGGGGAGTCTGCTTCTCCTTTTCCCTCTGCCCCAATCCCTGCTCATGCTCTCTCTCTCTCAAAATAAATAAATAATTAAATAAAATCTTTAGAAGAAAGAAGAAGAAAAAGGACATCAGTCCAGGAACATATCCCAGCATATATGAAAATCTATATATGAGAAAAGTGGCATTTTAATTCTCAGGGAATAGGGTGATTTATTTTATTTTATTTTATTCTATTTTTAGGGTGATTTATTTTAAAAATGGTGTTGGCCCAATTCTGAACATCCACCTGCAAAAAACAAGTAGACCCTTAGTAAAGCCTTTGTTTATTGTTGAAATAATAAGCAAAAATATAGGCCAGATAGGTCCAATACTCAACTACAAAAGGATAAAAGTTCTTCTGGGAAATCTAAGTGACTATGTGTACAATCTGAGGACAAAAGAGAGTTTCCTTAGGAGCAAAGAGAATTCTGGGTGGTAAAAGATACCACAAAATTTTGAAGCCAGTAAATCAGATGACAAAGAGTACAAAGAGTATAAATTAAGAAAAAGATGATTCAAAAAAAAAAAACACAACGTGAATAAGCAGTGTACAGAGAAATGAATCCAAGTCACTCAAAATCAGCGGGGCTGGGAGTCAGAAAATGCATATTGAGATAACCGTGAGATGCTGCTTTCTCAAACTGGAAAAACTTTTAAAAGTGCAAACCCTCATTGCTGGTGAAGCTGTGGGGAAAAGTGCACTCATACATGGTTGGTGGAAATTTGAATTCTTTACCCTGACAATATCGATTTTGGATACTAATTCTTCCCATTTATGACTTGTCAAGGGCAAATTCTGCAGAGCAAATTGATTTTTCTTTTAGATTTTATTTTTAAGTAACCTCTACACCCTGTGTGGAGCTCAAACTCATGACCCCGGAATCAAGAGTCATTTGTTCCAGGCACCCGGGTGGCACAGTCACTTAAGCAGCCGACTCTTAGTTTCAGCTCAGGTAGGAATCTCAGGGTCCTGATCTCAGGGTCAGGAGATGGAGCCCCACATCGGGCCCCACATCGGGCTCCACACTGAGCACAGAGTCTGCTTACGTTTCTCTCTCCCTCTGCCCCTCCCCCACCCCAAGGTTGCTCTCTCACTCAAATAAATCTTTTTTTTTAAAGATTTTATTTATTTATTTGACAGAGATCACAAGTAGGCAGAAAGGCAGGCAGAGAGAGAAGGGGAAGCAGGCTCCCTGCTGAGCAGAGAGCCCGATGCAGGGCTCATCCCAGGACCCTGGGATCACAACCTGAGCCAAAGGCAGAGGCTTTAACCCACTGAGCCACTCAGGCACCCCAATAAATAAATCTTAAAAAAAAAAAAAAGAGTCGTATGCTCTTCTGACTGAGCCAGCTGGCATCCCCCTCCCCCTGCAAAATTTTAACTTTATTAAAGTTCGACATTTTTTTTAACTTTAATGGATTATTCTTTTAATGTTGTATCTAAAAACCTATTGCCAAACCCAAGATCCCCTAGATTTTTTTCCCCATGTTTCCTTCTAGAAGTTTTATAGATTTTCATTTTACATCTAAATCTATGATGCCTATGTGTGTGTGTGTGTGCTTGTGTGTGTGCGATAAAATATACATAGTAAACAACTTATTATTTTAGCTATTTGTAAGTGTATAACTCAGGGGCATCCATAACATTCACAATGCTGGGCAACCACACCACTCTTTATTTCCAGAACTTTTCATCATCCCAAACAGCAACAGTGCTTGTTAAATAATAACTCTGCACTCCCCTCCCCCTCAGCCCCTGGTAACCCAGATTCAACTTTCTGTCTCTGAACTTGCTAATTCAAGGTACCTCGTTATGATCCATTTTGGGTTCATTGTTGTGAATGGTGTAAAGGTGTGTGTCTAGACTCATTTTTGTGCCTATGGATATCCAATTCTCCCAGCACCCTCTGTTGAAAGGGCTGCTTCTGTGTCAAAGATCAGTTGACTTTATCTGTGCAGCTCTATTTCTGGGCTTTCTGTTCAGCTCCATTGATCTATTTGTCTGTTCTTTTGCCAACACTATAGTCCTTATTACTGAAGCTTTTATAGAAAGTCTTGACATTGGTAGTGTCAATCCTCCGACTTTGTTCTTTAGTATTGTGTTGGCTAGTCTAGGTCTTTTTTTTTTTTTTTTTAAGATTTTATTTATTTGACAGAAAGAGAGAGCGAGAGAGGGAACACAAGCGGGGGAGTGGGGGCGGGAAGAGGGAGAAGCAGGCTTCCCGCTGAGCAGGGAGCCTGATGTGGGGCTCGATCCCAGGACCCTGGGATCATGATCTGAGCAGATCTGGCAGATGTTTAACAACGAAGCCACCCACGCGCCCCTAGTCTAGGGCTTTGTTTTTCTCTGTAAACTTTGGAATCCATTTGTTGATACCTAGGACCTGACAAAGTCTATTCACATTAAAAACACGCAAGCCCTTCACTTAACATCTCACTCCTCAAAATCTTTCCCTTAGAAATAGAATCATTAAGTGCATATAGGCATAGGTTTAGAAATATCTATTGCACTGTTTTTTTTAAAAGATTTTATTTATTTGACAGAGATCACAAGTAGGCAGAGAGGCAGGCAGAGAGAGAGGAGGAAGCAGGCTCCCCGCTGAGCAGAGAGCCCAATGCGGGGCTCGATTCCAGGACCCTGGGATCATGACCTGAGCCGAAGGCAGAGGCTTTAACCCACTGAGCCACCCAGGCACCCCTATTGCACTGTTTTGTTTTTTTTTTAAGATTTTATTTACATATTTGACAGAGAGAGAGAGAGAGATCACAAGTAGGCAGAGAGGCAGGCGGAGAGAGAGGGGGAAGCAGGCTCCCCACTGAGCAGAGAACCCCATGCAGGGTTTGATCCCACAACCCTGAGATCATGACCTGAGCCGAAGGCAGAGGCTTAATCCACTAAATCACCCAGGCACCCCTGCATTGGTTTTTTGTTTGTTTCTTTTTCTTTTTGATTGTGGAGAGAATAAAACCTGTAAACTCAGTGGAGACCTGTCCATGAGGATGTGGCTGAATAAATTATTGGTTCATCTACACCATATGGGGAAGATCATTAAGAAATTAAAAGGAGTGAATTCGGACCTTAGCAGAGGGTCTGAGCATTTTCCATGGATATCTTGGGTGAAAAAGTGTATCCAGTATGATTACCTATTTATATGACCCCAACTCTACTTTTGGTCTATGAATACAGACTTTTGCTCAGTGAGCGAGGGGTAGAGTCTGGCCAGGAACACTGTATATGGTTAACTTGAAGGATGACCAATATAAGAGGAAATGAGAGAAAAAGAGGGTAATTTGCCCCCTTACAACAGCTGAAAATAGTAACTTCATTCTAAAGCCGGCTCCATTTAGTAGAAACATAAACACAACCCGTGTGTACAGTCTTACAAGAAATTAAAGGGGTGTCTGCCTGCCTCAGTCAGAAGAGCGTGTGACTTTGATCTCGCGGTGGGGAGTTCAAATCCCACGTTAGATGCAGAGATTACTAAAAGAATAAATAAATAAACTTAAAAAAAAGATACCGATGAAACTTTAATAATGTAATTTACTTAGCCCAGTGTGCCCCAAAGATCATCATCTCAACATGTCACCGGTATTTTTTAAAGGGCTTAGCGAATCGTGTTACATTCTTTTTCTCTTACGAAGTCTTCGGACTCTGGTGTGTATTTTTATGCTTACATTTGGACTCGGACTGGCCATATGTCAAGCGCTCACCCAGTAGCCACCAATCTGCGCAGAGTAGCTTTGAAGACCATCCATAGGAGGACTCGAGTGCCCCCTAGCGGCAGATCCGATCAACACCACCCTCCTGGACAATCCTCCAACTTTGAGTGGCTCCTGCCTGAAACCACCCGTGGCCGCTTGCTGCCTTCAGGTTCTGACCTTGGGCTTCATGCCTTTGTCTAGGATTATTGGGGGAACTCAATGTGATAATAAATGTATATCATCTGGCACACAGATGCCTAATAGGGGTTGACTGAACTAATGGCATCCAGGAGTTTGGGGGACGGGGCAGGAAGCTGCAAGGAGAGATGCTGAGAGCAGCTGGAGGTGAATGGGACCACTGGGAGACAGGCTGGCCAGATCTCGGAACCCCGGAGAGATGCGTGCAGATGGCAGGGCTAAAGGTGGGTGCCCAGGTCCCACCTCCCTAGAGGACTAACCCACACCTGGCCCAGTGGTCCCAGGTGTTGCAGAATCCACTTGTGATCACCTTCTACAAAAAGCCCTAGATGGCTCCCTGCTGACCCTGCTGAAATAGCAAGGATGTCCCCACAGATCACCCCTCCCTCCTCTCTCCCTTGTTCCGTGTGCTCTAGCCACACAAACTCACCCAGGGTCTTTGCTGATGCTGTGCTCTCTTGTTAGGATGCTCTACTCTTTGCTCTCAGTTTAACTCCTTGTCTGGCCAATCTCAGAGCGAGGGTCACTACCTTAGAGAAACCTCTCCTGATTGCCACCCCCCAGCTTAAGGGTGGGCACTGGGCACCTTCCTTCTGTGGCACTTACCTCGACTAGAATGTTAATTCCAGGAATGTGTGCTATGTTTGATGATGTATCCCACCCCCTGCCAACCCACAGCACCTAGAACAGTGCCTGGTATGCAGTAGGCACTCAATGAACGTCAGCTGAATGAATGTTGCCCAGGCTCTACAGGAGGTCAAGGTCTATTTCTGCTTGCCTTCCTGTCAGCAGTGCCTAGTACACAGTAAGTGGTCAATAAGTGTTTGTTGCAGGAAGAAATGTTGACCCCAGGCCTGGGTCACCGATCACCTGTGTCTTGGGTTGGCCATGTGGACACTGCACATTTCCACCTGCTTGATTTCACCTGATTTTTGCAGCAAAATGACCAAAAGAGAGATTTTCTTTCCCATTTTGAAGAGGAGGAACCGAGGTCTGGAGGTCGAGAGGCAGGGCTTGGACACACAGCTCGGACTCCATGTCTTGCTCATTCCTGGGACCTAGTACTGAATGGGGAACTCACTGTGGTAGGCTAAGGAACGCACCCCCAGCATCCTAATCCCTGGGACCCATGAATAGGTTACCTAGGACGGAAACACACTTGCTGATGGGATTCAGTTAAGGACCTGGAGAAGGGCGTACATCCTAGATTACCTGGGGGTCCAATGTCACCACAAGGGTCCTCAGAACCAGGAGGTTGGAAGATTGGAAGGTGCTATGCTGCTGGCTTTGAAGATGGTGGAAGCAGCCACAATTCAAGGAGTGCAGGCAGCTTCTGGAAGGTGCAAAATGCAAGGAAAGGGATTGTCCCTTGGAACCTTCAGAAGGATTGCGTCCCTAAGGACACCTTGGTGCTAAGTGAAACTGTGATCTCCACATTTTTTAAACATCATGATGGAATAGGTAGAACCTAAAATTTACCATCTTACCCACTTTTTAAATTCTTACAATTCCCCCCAACTTTATTGAGAAAGAATTGGCAAATATAATCGTATTTATTTAAAGTGGGCCGTGTGATGATTTGATGTACGTATACATTGTGGAATGGTTACTCAATACTGGTGGGCAACCATCCCCACCATCCGTCTCCAGAACTTTCTCAGCTTCCCAAAATGAAGCTCTGTCCTCATGAAACACTGACTCCCCCCACCACTCCCCCGCTCCCACCATCTACTTCCTGTCTCCATGGATCTGACTCCTCTGACTTCATAGAAGTGGGACCCTATAGGAACTGTCCTTTTGTGTTTGGGTTCACTGAGTATAATGTCCTCTAAGTTCACCCTCTAAGTTCACACATGTTATAACATGTGTCAAAATCTCCTTCCCTTTTCGTGAATCATATTCCGTTGCGTGGATGGACCACGTTTTGTTTACCCATTTATCTGGCGACGGTCGCTGGGATTGCTTCAACTCTGGCTATTATGAATTGCGGTGCCAGGAACATGGGTGTCCCCATATACGTTTGAGTCCCTGCCCTCAGTTCTCTTGGTTATAGATCCAGAAATGCAACTGGCAGCTCACGCATGATACTTCACTGTGTCAGGACCGGCCATGCTGTTTTCACAGCTCCAACTTCTTATCCTTGCCAACACCGGTTTCCTTGGTTCTCATAACCTCGCTCTGAGTGGGGCTGAGGTAGCATCTTATTGGCATCACCCTGGCTCGCCGCTCAACAGTGTGGAGTGGTTGTCTGTTGCCTTGTCCCTTCTGGCACTTCCCGATGAGAACATTCTCCTGGGACTTCCTCTTCATCTTCCACGTCATGACATTCCAGATGTGGCACATGCGTGTCTCTTCTCTGGGCTGCATCCTGGGGTGGGGGACATCTGAGAGTCAGGGACTTTTCCCTTTGGAGACACAGGTCTGTCTTCAGCTCAGGAAATGTTTGCCCATTATTGCTCCACGGCTCTGTCTGCTTTGTCTGTCACGGGGGTGTCAGGAAGTCCTTCCCACTTGGAGGTCCCTGCCTTGCACCTCTGAGTGTCTTTGCAGGGCGACCTTTCTTCCATTGGCCCCCTGGCCAGCGGTCTGGCACCAGCAGTGGCCATCCTTCCTTCCTGGGCTGAGTGATGGCTCGACCACCCCAAGGCTAAGCGCTGTCAGCAGCTCCGAGATGACTCCTAATTCTCTCTGCAGAGCTCCTCATCATGCCCTGTGGATGTGCTGTTCCCGTCCTCCCCCTCACTCTGTCTTCATAGCAGTCCCCTGGGACAGTTGTCCCAGGGCCATCTTGGGCTTCTGCTCCCCCGTGGCTGATCCTGTTGGCAGCTGTCATCTCCCAGGCATCTCTACTCTGTGTATTGTCCTTTCAGCAGACAGGCTGGTTGGGTGGAAGGTGACGATGGTAATTATCGAAGCTGAACCATGAGTCCATGGGAGTTCACCATGCTACCTACATATTCTCTCTAGTTTTGCATATGTTTAACATTTTCCATAACAAAAAGATTTCTAAAAAGCCCATGGGATAGCTAGTGTGAGATGACACCTGTACCAGGCTCTTTCCTGAAATGCTGTCCTGAAATGCTGAAATTTACAAAAGGTTCAAGGCCGGCAGGTGCGCCAGGAGATGAGTAGCTAAATAAAGGACAGTTCAGCTCATCCATGGAGCCCCCCCGTAGACGTAAAGAAGGACGAGCAAGTTCTCTCCAAACTAACACAGAACTAGGACCAAGATGTCTTAAGAAGTGAAAAAGAGTAGGGGGCGCCCCGCTGGCTCAGTCGGTGGAGCATGAGACTCTTGATCTCGGGATCCTGAGTTCGAGCCCCACGTTGGGTGCACTGATGACATAAAAATAAAATCTTAAAAAAAAAAAAAAAAGACATGAAAAGAGCCAGTACATTCGTTGTGGCACTAGTCGTCATTATCAAAAGGTGGAAACAACAGAGACATCTGTCTGCTGGTGAGCAGACACGCAGACTAGGTTCCATCCCAACCACAGAATACTGTTCAGCCATTAAGAGAAACAAAACACCCGCATTTGCAGCGATGCAGAGGAACCTTGATATCTTTCTGTCTAGGGAAAGAAGACAGATCAAAAGACGACATTTTATATGATTCCACTTATTTATTTATTTTTACCGTTTTGTTTTGTTTTATGTAGGCTCCATGCCTATCATGGAGCTCAGTGCAGAGCTTGAACCCAAGACCCTAATATCAAGACCTGAGCTGAGACCGAGTCCAACCCTTAACCCAGTGAGCCACCCAGGTGCCTCTAGGATTTTATTTTTAAGTCATTGCTACACCCAATGTGGGGTTCGAACCCACAACCCCGAGATCAGGCTGGCCGGGCTAAAAAATTAACCATTTTTTAAAAGATTTTATTTATTTATTTGACAGACAGAGATCACAAGTAGGCAGAGAGGCAGGCAGAGAGAGAGTGGGGGAAGCAGGCTCCCTGCTGAGCAGAGAGCCCGATGCGGGGCTCGATCCCAGGACCCTGGGATCATGACCTGAGCCAAAGGCAGAGGCTTTAACCCACTGAGCCACCCAGGCACCCCTAAAATGGCTAATTTTATGTTATGTGAATGTTACCTTAATTTTATAAAAACAGTAAAAAAAAGAAAAAAGACAATCATCGAGAGGCACTTATTTAGTTTACGAGTAAAATAAGTTTTTCCAAAGAGGAAAAGAAAATCAAGGACGGAACAACGTACACAGGCTCTAACAGTTGTGTTTACTGTTAAAGAAAAAAGAGTATATGCATATGTATCAGAAAGACACAGCACTCTGCTACCTCTCCTTGCCCAGCAGACTGCGGCTTGGGGCTTTGTGGCCTGGGTTCAAGTCCGCCTGGGTTCTTTACTGGCTGGGGGACTGGGGTGAGTGACTTGGGGACTCTGTGCCTCAGTTTCCCCACCGTGCAATGGGGAAGATAGCAGAGCCGCCTCGGGGGTCTGTGATGAGGGTTCAGCCCAGCACACAGGGAGCACTCCATGAACTGGGGGGTCTTGTCGTGTCCCGAGAACCAGATGGGGAAGCGCTCAGGGTTTGGCTGCTCTCTTTGCTCCTCCTGGCCTGCTTCTGACCTCCTCTGGGCCTTCCCCTGGCCCTCCAGGACCCACCACCTCCCAGCCTCATTCCCAGGCATCTGGCCAAAATCCCCGCCCATGTGCTCCATCCTCCGGGCTCAGCTGCTTCCTGTGCTCAGACAAAGCGAGCTCTGTCCCCAGGCCACCCAGCACCGCGCCCCACACAGCACAGACTCCAGGCACCCCCTCCTGCCATGTGTGTTTGTCTCCTGTCCTGGCCCTGAGCTCCTGGGCATGCTCTGACCACCCTGTCTCCATCCCTTCCTCAAGCCCAGGTTAATGGACATCGTGGGGGGGGGGTCTCCTAGCCCAGGACACACATGATGGTGTCATGTCTCCCCGAGGGGACTTGAGGACTGCACAGAAAATCATGGGGGCGGGAGGGGCACACGTGGGAAGAAAGAGTGGAGCTGGAATGACTCAGATATTCCATCATGACCTCCACAGGGGACAGCAGTGTGGGGTGCTCAGGGTAACAGGGACAGGTGACAATTAGTAGGAGCTGGGAGTGAAGGATAGACAGCGTGACAGCAACAGGTGACAATGAGGACACAGCATGACAGCAACAGGTGGCAAAGAGGAGACAGGCTGACAGCGACAGATGACATTGTAATAGAAGAGCTCCCCCCCAGGACTGGTGTACCGTTGGTGGGGAGGCTGGAATCCGATGGTAAAGGACAATAAGACAGTGTGTGAACATGACGGGCGGCAGTGGAGAAGCAGTACGGCGATGAGAGATGACAACGTTAAGACAGTTTCTGATGGTGACGGACAGAAGGAAGATGTCGGAAGGTGTGACGGGAACAGGGCTGATGACAAGTTAGGAGCAGCACAGCCTACAGGACCTTTGCCAACGACTTGGTCATCAGGTGACTCAAGGGACCTTTCCTTGGGTCTGGGAAATGCACCCCTCATGAGACAGATCCCACAACAGGACTTCTAGACATCCATTTTCCCGGATCCTATTTTCCTGGCCCCCTCACAGCAAGGTGGGGTTATGCCCCCCTGCGTCCCTCCGGCCAGGCACCCCCCCTCGCCCCCATACTTGACAGATGCTGGCATTAGAAGAGGTGGGAACACCCAGGACCCCGTTTTGCTGAGGGTGGCACTGATTTCAGGTGTCTGGGACCATTAAGCTTCATCTGAAACCCGGGGAGTAGAGAAGGATGGAAGGTGTCTTTGTGGGACCAGATCTGTGGGCAACTGGGGAGTTACCCTGCTGACTGCTTTTCTCCTTTGTGGAGGGATCTGTGTGCAACCAAGAGCCTTTTCTGTGGAGGGTGATTTCTGTCGCTTGCAGTTTAAAAACTCTGGCACTCTGGGGGCCAGTACAACCATCAACAGGTGACAAAGTCACAGCAACAAGGGGAAGGCATAAAGATGGCAACACAAATGTGACAGGCAGCAGAGTAACCAGAGTACAGCGAGGTGTTCCGTTGATGGGTGACAATGAGCGGGTGACAGCAGTGAGTGACAGGTGACCTTGTAGGGACTTGGGGATATGGCACTAGTGAAAGGGAGACTGTGACATGCTCTGCCCTTACAATAGTCTCTGGGTGGCACTGGGATGCTGGGGGGAGCGTAAGTGAGAACCTAAATGACCCATCAGGACAGTGTGTTGTGACGGAGTGACAGCATAGGTCACAGAAAGATCCAGGTGGGGGTGCCACTGGGAAGCAGGACGGTGTGGCGGGGGAGGCAGCACAATGACCAGGTACACTTGCTCTACGCTGTCATTGAGAACTTTTGTTCAACTCCCCACCTCCTCCGGCTCACCAAACCCTGTGGATTCCTTGTCCTCTGCTTCCAGAGAGCAGATGGGGAGAATTCTAGAACCGAAACACTGATCCACCAGGCTTCCTGGGCTCCTCCCCAGCTTCTGCACAAGTGCTACACTGCTTCTTGGGCCTGGGGTGCCTATCCCTGTGCCCACGTGAGACACACCTATTAGGTGAAGCATAGACCAGGGCAGGCCCCGGCAAAGGAGCCTGGGAAGGGGTGACAGAAGTGTCCCCAGAAGCTGGCTCATCCATGACAGCCCCTGGGTCCTCCCACACTAGAATCCCACCTATCACTGCTTTCTGGTTGATCCTGGGGTTCCTTCCCTGGCTTACCCTCCCCGGGGAACACCAATCCAGCTGCTCCCAGACCAGACCCCGGTTTAACCCCCACAGTGCAGCTTCTAGAGTGATTCTCCTTCCTGGGAACCCCTGCCGTGTAAGGGGAGCCTCCTGAGGGCTCCTGGCATCTGCTTACCTGGCCAGACTCCCTCTTCCCCTCTCTCCCTTTCTCTGCTCCTGCAAAGCTCTAGCCTCATTCGATTCCTGCATTTTCCACACCCTATTGTCTCCGGGCCTTTGTCTGAGCTGTTTTCCCTGTTTGTCCTTCCCTCCCTGTCTCTGATCTGCTCCTTTCTACTGAACCCTCAAGCCTCCCATCCCCAAAGAGAATGCTCCTTGCCTCCGCTCCTCCAGCCCAGGAGTGTCCGAGTCCAGGTCTGTCTCCTGACACCCACACTGGGCGATTATGAGCCTCTCCCTCGTAGGGTTTTTAGTTATTCAATGAGATAATGTGTATGACACCCTCAGCACCAAGCCGGGCATACAAGCATGGAATAAATATTAGCTCAAATTATTTTTACTATTTATTTATTACATTCCTGAAGTGCTATGATCAGCACAATTAGCTTTGGGAATTCAATAGGATAAACCAACAATTTGGGAGTGGGGCGCACAGGGAAGGGGCTTTTAGAACCGGGTTTTGCCGGGAGCATAGGAGTTTGCTGAATGGAATAACTAAGTTTCAGGTCCAAAGAACAGCTCAAACTTGATCGCCACCCCGAATGGTGGTGTCTGTTCTCAAAAGTAATGCAGTGGCAGGTGAAACCCAGAAATTTTCACTCAGCGTGTCCAGTACAAACTGGCAGCTACAATTCTGGCCCGTGAGAAAAACTGGGGTTCAGAAAGTCTAGACCTTTTGGATTTTTAAACTCTTCATTTTGAGAATCAGATGAAAAATGTGGACTTTCTCCCCAGGAAAGGGCAAAGATGCTGTTTCGAGTACATTCTTAGGGGCCTCGGATCTTACTCTCGTGAAGAACCCGGGCTCCAGGAGCCGCCAGGTGAGTTCCCAGCGTCACTCCTGGAATTCTCTCGGCCCGAGGGAAGGGGAGGTGGCTTGAGAGGACGGAGGAGGACCTCCTAGGTGAGTCCCGGGACCTCCCGACCCTGGCTTTCTTCCCGGCCACCCCCCAAATTGGAGTCCCACCTCAGGGCTACCTCCAGATCAATTCCTACCGGAAAACGCGGTCCCCGCAGCCCACCCCCTCCCTCCGCCAAGCGCCCTAAGCCCCCCCATCCAGCGGCTCAGCCCCGGCCACAGCTCTGGGTCCCCCTCCCGTTTCTCCAGCCCCTCCGAGCCTCACCCGCAGCCCCGGGCCCTCCCCCGGCTCCAGCCCCTCCCCCAGTCCGGATCAGAGCCCCCGGCCCCCGCCCCGGGAGCTTCGAGGTGCAAACGCGCCCTCCCCCGACTCCTCCCGCCCCCAACGCCCCCCCGAGCGGCGGCTCCGGGCTGCGATCGCGGCGGGGTCGGCCTCTCGGTTCGCGTTCCCGCCCCCGGCGCCCCGCGCGGCGCAAGCCACCCCTCGAGCGCGGAGCCCCGCGTCGGCTCGCCGTGCCGGCCTCCACGCGCGCCGGCTCGCAGGTCGGGGGAGCGCGGGGCCCGCGGCGGGGCGCGAGCGGGCACGGCGGGGCCGAGGAGGCGGGGGAGAGGGAGGGGGAGGGGATTCCTTTGTTCGCTGCGGCAGCCCCGGGCCCACCCGCTCCCCTCCCCGCGCCGGGCCGGGGCGCCCCACCCGCAGGTGAGGGCGGAGCCGAGCGTGGTCGCAGCCCGGGGGGGGCCTCGGTCCTCGCTGGGTGGAGAGCGTGGCCCGCGGGCCCCTCCTCGTCCGCGGAGCCCGGGACCGCTCGCTTCCCGCCCGCGCCGCGCGCGCGGTCCCCGCTCATTCATTCGAACACCTCCCGGGCGCGGGGCGCGGAGGCGGGGCGGCGGTGCGGGTTGCTCGGTCGGGCCGGGCCAAGGGCCCCGGATCCTGGGGGAGGCGGGGAGGGAGGCTGCGCGGGCCCTGAGACTGCCTGGAGAAGGCGTCCTCCGGGCGCAAACTGGCGTTGAACGGCTTGGAAGCAGGAAGGGAGTGTCCCTCCCCAGCCAGGTCGGCTCCTCTCTGCCTCTCCTCCAAAGCTGACAAGGGTCTCTTCTTTCCTCAAGGACCTTGGGACTAGGTCAGGCTCTCTCTGCCCAAGGCCCAGAGAGGGGCATCCAGCTGCCCAATGGCACACAGCATAGTCCTTGCCCATTCCCTACCTAGGCCCAGTTCTTCTCCCTGGTCTGGAAAGGAGGGCCTGAAAGGGCTCCCCAGAAGGCCATTTATTCTACCATCTGTCCCTCCAAATATTCAGCTTTCTTCCTCCTACCCTCAGCTGGTCATCTCCTAACCAGGAGTGGTCCTGTCCTCATGCCCTCCCTCCCATCCTTCACGTCCTGGAGAGAACAAGCCACCTCCTGGGAGGGGGTGGGACACCCCCCTCTACCTCTTCCCCTCCCTCCCTTCTGCCTAGGCTTCAGCACTCACCCACAGCCAGCCCCTCACTAACTGTGCGATGGCCTTAGTTTGCTTAACCACAAAGTGGGCACAAAAGCTATTCCTGCCCTGCTGGGTGGAGGGAGTGCCCTACCGAGAAGGTGCACCTGCCACCTATCTCCTCACCCATCCTGTCCCCCTCCACCCTGCCAGCCAGGTTTCTGGGAGTCTCCTCAATGCCTCCTGCCTTCTTTGGAACCAGTCTCCACCTCCTGGTGACTCCACCTCCTCATTTTCCCTGGAATTCTGTCCTCTCCTCACTCATCTGGACCCCTGCCCCAGCGTCCTCGACTGCATGCTTCCTCCCAGGTTCCTGCGAGCCTTTCCACACTCCAAACACCCGTTCTACTGTGTTCCTCTACTTCAAGCCCTTTAAGGGCTCTCCATCACCCTGGATCTACAGGTAGAAGCTCCACGACACAGTGGGCTCCTGCGACAACACCAGCCCGCCTGTCCCTCTCTCCCTCTGCTCTCACTGTGCACTTGGCCCCAGCACCTTTCTCTTGGCTAACTCCATCTCTGAGACATCACACCTCCTCCAAGAAGCCTGCCCTGATTGCTCCCCTGCTTCTGGGTCAGGGCTGGATGCCTCCCTGGCTCTAGTAGCTCCCCCACCCCCCATTTCCTGTAGTCCTGCAGTCATCCCAGCGCTCCTGGTTCTGGGTAGTCTGTGTCCAAGGGCTTCTGCTGGGGTTGACTCTGTTTCCTCTCAGCAGCCTCTAAGGGACGACACATCATGGTTCTGAAGGGGCTGGCAAGGAGAGGGGCTGGTGCTTTCACCATGGCCTGGGGCCCCCTGGCTCGACTCCTGCTGGCCTGGACGGCCCTGTTGTGTTTGGTGGGAGTCCAGGGCCGCTGGGACAAGGCCTTGGAGTCTTCAGGTCTTGGACACGTGCCGAGGAGAGGCGGCCCAGGCATCTTGCAGGGGTGCGTGGTTCTGGGCATGCTGAGAGGGTGTGGGCTGGGCTGGGTTGTCCCGTTGTGTTAGGGGGAGCAAGGCCCGGGGAACATCCCACAGGGCGGGGGCTCACCAGCTGTGCCACGCTCTCCCGAAGGCCCAATGTGTGCGGCTCCCGTTTCCATGCCTACTGCTGCCCCGGCTGGAGGACATTGCCAGGCGCGAACCAGTGTGTTGTTCGTGAGTACCACTGCCATCTGGAGGGGGGCGGTGCTCGGGCTGGGACGCTGGGGCAGCTCTCTGACCTGCTGGCAAGCCCAACCCCACTTCCAAGTGGACTTGGCCGGGGGTGTCAGGCTGAACCATGGGATTGGCCCTTGCCTGTCCTCAGGCTCCCAGGCCACCTGCCATGTTCCTGTCCTTTGCCTTACTACCTCCCTGTCTCTCTGCCTGCCTGTCTCTGCTCTCATTCTCTGTCTCTCCCCCATCTCTGTCTCTGTCTCTCTGTCAGTCTGTACCTGCCACTTGGGATTCTAGAATCTGACTCCACTCCCAGGAGAGCTCTCCGGCCCAACACCACAGTCACCGACCCAGTATGTCCAGTTTCTGTCCTCACCGCTCAGCACTTCTGGCCCAAAGAGCCCAGCTCCCGATGGCTCCAGCAGACACCCAGAACCTTGCCTGGGCACCGATGGGGTGGGGAGGGCACAGGAGTCAGGTCCTGGTCCTGACCGTCATCTGCTGTGCCCCTTCCAGCCGTCTGTAGGCATGCCTGCGGCGAGGGCTTCTGCTCCCGACCCAGTCTGTGTGCCTGTGCTGATGGGAAGCTGGCCCCCAGCTGCGGGGTGACCCGAGGTGAGCGGGGGAGAGGGGAAATGGCCCCCAGGGGACCCGAGGAGAAGGGTAGAAGCTTCCAGATGCCACTGGGGCAGGGGGGTGGTGCACAGGTTGGTTTTGTCGCAGGACTGAGAGGACCAGAGCTGGGCCAGGCAAGCCTAGTGCTGTGGCTGTTCACGAGCCTCGTGGGGCTTGTCGCTTTACTGTGTGTCCCTCCTCCCCGTCCTTAGGGTCAGGGTGCAGCGTGAGCTGCATGAATGGGGGCGGCTGCCGAGGGCAGTCCTGCCTCTGCCAGCGGGGCTACACCGGCACTGTGTGTGGGCAGCGTGAGTATCCCCCAGGAGCACCTGGGCCTGGGATCCCGGTGGGTGGTCTCTGATGTCACCTGCCCACCGCCCATGGGTCCTTTTTCTGTGACCAGGGTTTGGAGGGAGGTGCTCACCGTCACAGTCTTATTATTGGGTCTGGGCCCAATGGTGGGGACTCCTGGGTGAAAATGGGCTTTTCTGGGCCCCAGCTCCCTCTGCTAGAGGACATCAGGCTACTGTCTTCTCTTCTTCCGCAGCTGTCTGTGACCATGGTTGCCACAATGGGGGTCGTTGCATCGGACCTAACCACTGCGCCTGTGTGTATGGCTTCATGGGGCCTCAGTGTGAGAGAGGTACCAAGCTGAGCATGGAGGGAGGGGCTTGGGTGGATGGAGGGGGGCTTCCTGGCAGCCTCTGAGAGGTAGCCAGGCCCTGGGAAGCTCCAGCTGGCCTCCTTTGTGTTGTCTGTGATGCTGTGAAGGGCAGAGAAACTGTTTGCTCTGGAGAAGGGTGTCAAGGAGGGCTTCCTGGAGGAAGTGATAAGTCAGAGTTCATGAGAGGAGACAGCCCCCTTTTATTGCAAACCACCCCCCACTGTCATAATCGTCGGTCATCAGTCAGTGTACTGCCATGGCTAAGGTGGGCGGGATCACCTGTGGGGGCCTTTGGACAAACCCAGACGATGGAAGCAACGGTGTTTTGTGGAAAGTTGGTGCTGGGGAAGGTGGGAACAGCTGGATGCCCATCCCGGGCTGCCCCATGCGTGGACTCGAAGTTAAGCGGGGTGGTTGAGGTTTTTGCGGAAGATCCGGGAGGGCGACTCAGGGGGCAGAGAACTCACTGAGCCTATGGGAAGCTGGGAAGGAAAAAGCCAACAGGAGCGGGCAGCGTGGGACATGCCCAGGCGAGGAGGCTGGTGGGGTCTCGGCTGTGAGGGCGGTCAGACCGCCCCGTGCGGAGCCCAAACCCGGGGATGTGGGCAGGGCCCGGGACTGACCCTGGCGTTGGGAGGTGCTCCTGGGAGAGGACGCACATAGGTGGCTGAAGCCCGGGTGGAGAGGGTGTAGCCATGAGTCAGAAGCCGGGGCTGGGAGGGTTACCTCAGCACGAGGGGTGGGGTGCTTTTAGAAACTGGAATTTGGGCTGACTGAAGGGGAGGGAGAATCAGTGGGGAGGGCGAGAGAGGGGAGGCCCAAGTGGGTGGTAGATGGTGAGGGCCCCCAGAGAGGCCAGAGCGAGGGGGAGTCCTGAGTTCTGGGTGAATTAGGTGAGATTTTAGAATTGTTTTGGCTTCGGGGAGTCAGGACCATTGTGGATTTCTGTACAGCTCCTCCTCCCCCTGGGTCTAGGGGGCCTGGCTTTGGCTTCTCCTTCTGGGAAGGGCTTCCTTTGGTCCATTGCCAGCCCCTTGATTGGAACCATCTGGAGGGTGGGGCCAGGAAGCCACATCTGAGCCCGTGTCCCAAGGCGGGGGCACCGATGAGACTCCTCTGGCTGGGTTCAGGGTCCAGGGGTGTAGTGTTGTGGGCCCAGAGCCTTGGGGCAGATGCTGGGTTCCTCCTTGGGTCTGGGAGATTTGGCAGGGCAAGATACAAGCTCGTGGATGAGACAGGCTCTCCTGCTGGGTGTCTGTGGTCTCTGCCCAGGCCAGAAGGGAGTTGGGGGCCTGGGGGAGTGGTCACATTCTCTCGATGTGCCCTGGGATTTGCGAGCTTGGAGGTCCTGGCTTCCTTTTTGGAGGTTGGTTGGAGAAGGCTTTGGAGAGTAGGGGATTTGAAGGGTGAGTGGCTGCAGGGATGGAGAGGCTCTGGGGTACGAGGCAGCTGGAGGCCAGCTCCCCAAATCCATCCGTCTTGCAGACTACCGCACGGGCCCCTGCTTCGGTCAAGTGGGCCCCGAGGGCTGCCAGTACCGGCTTGCAGGTCTCGTGTGCACCAAGGCGCTCTGCTGTGCTACCGTGGGCCGTGCCTGGGGCATCCCCTGTGAGCTCTGCCCTGCGCAGCCGCACCCCTGCCGCCGGGGCTTCATCCCCAATATCCGCACAGGGGCCTGCCAAGGTAAGCGAGTCCATAAGGACGGACGAAGGGGCGGGCAGCTGGAGCTGAGTGGGAGCCCTCGCGGCCTTGCTTCTTCCCTTCGATGGGCCCCTCATTCCCTTGCAGATGTGGATGAATGCCAGGCTGTCCCTGGTCTGTGCCAGGGCGGCAGCTGCCTCAACACCGTGGGCTCCTTTGAGTGCCGCTGCCCGCCGGGACACCGGCTCAGCGAGAACAGTGCCAAGTGTGAAGGTGGGCCATGGGGAGGGCGATGGGAGGAGGGTGAGTAGTAACCTCCCCTGTGCTCAGGCTCCCTGGCAAGGAGTAGGAGAGGGGCGGGAGGGCTGCTGGTAGACACTCTTCTGACGGGCGTCCGTCTACACAGATGTAGATGAGTGTCTCAGCGTGCCAGGCCTCTGCTCTGGGGGCGACTGCACCAACACCGGTGGGAGCTTCGTGTGCACCTGTCCCCATGGGTTTGCCAGCAGCCTGGATGGCTCCCGCTGCCTGGGTGAGCGGGGGCTTGAGGGGTCTGGAGGGACAGAGTGCAGAGAGGAGAAGGGTCCTTTGCTCATCCGTCCTTGCATCCCTCTGGCCTGGGGGCCCCTCCAGCCCTCGGTTTCCATCCCGTCTGGCATTCTGGCACCCTACCCATCAGCCTTTGTGCTCTCTGGACCCCAGTCTGGCCCTCCGTCTCTATGCATACTGTAGCTCTCTGGTCCTCTGTCTTGATCTCTTGGGCCCACCAGCCCACTGCCCCTCGCTTCCGCCCTTGCCACGCCCACCTCCCCTTGGCCCCGCCCTCAGCCGCTTGGTCCCTTTGTGGCTCTGACTCTAGGGCACTCCTGCCTCCCATCCTCCTTCCTCCTGCCCTCCTGACCCTCCAACATCCCTCCATCTCTGTGTCCTTCTTCTGCCCATTGGTTTTTTTCGCTCCCTACCTATATTCCTCTTTTCACTCCCAGACACTTTTTTTTTTAAAGATTTATTTATTTGAGAGAGAGCACATGCTAGCCCGGGGGGGGGGGGGGGGGCATCCCAGAGAGGGAGAGAAGCAGACTCCCTGCTGAGTGTGAGCCCAAGGTGGGGCTCCATCTCACACCCTTGAGATCATGACCTGAGCTGAAATCAAGAGTCTGGCACTTAACCGACTGAGCCACCCAGGGGCCCCTCCCAGACACTTCCTATCTTCCCCCACACCCTCTGTTTGAGATAGGGAAACTGAGGCCCCGAGAGGGGAGGTTTGCTTGAGCGAACTCAGTAATTAGAACAGATACATGCCTGTACCCATGCCCTACCCCGACACTCCCCAACTAGCCAGGATGAGGTCCTCTGTGCCATGCCTCCCCCTGGATTCTCACCCTCCTGTATTTCCCCACACCCCGCCCCAGTGGCAGGGGACTCTGGGCTCTCACTCCCTGTCCTGCGGTTTGGATGAACTCATCAGTCGACTTTAGCCATTGTCAGTGGCTAATGGGCCAAGCCAGGATTATGGACCCTTGTGGCGGGGGATGGGCAGAGTTTAGAGAGGAGGGAAGGGGCTTGGCTGTTCCCCAGCATCACCAGGGCGCCTGGCTGGGCCTCCACCAGGCAGGGCTGGGGATATTGTGTTTGGAGTTCTGCCCGTGTGCTGTGGCCAACGTTAGACCTTCTATTCCTCCCCCCTTGGGGGCCGTCATCTCCAGCATGGAAGATACCCCTGGGCAAGTTCCCTGGAATAAGGGGTCCTCTCCCAGCTACTAAACAGTGGAGCTTAGACTTGAACCAAGGTCAGGCTGCCTCTGAACATGGGCTTGGGATTCAGTCTTGGGTTCCAACTGCTACCTGAGCTGCTCACAAGCTCTGTGACCTCGGGCAAGTGTCTTAACCTCTCTGTGCCCCAACTTCCTCATCTGTCAGATGGGGATCACGGCAGTACCTACCTCTTAAGTACAATTTTGGAATGATTTGCTGGGAGGGCTGGATATAGTCGACACTCAACACACGTTCACAAAGAAAAGAACAGTGCTGTTGGGGCGCTCAGTGGGGCCTTGATCACATCGGGTGCTTTAGAAGCTAAAGCAGCATCATTTTTGTTAAAATTCTTATGTTCTGGCTCTGTCTCCCCTACTTGAGAGGTAGCTGCTTGGTCAGGTCCCCTGGGGTTCTGGTATCTGATTTCCTGTCCCCTCTCCCTCTTCAGTAGCAGTGTGACCTTGAATGAATCTGTTGACCTCCCCCAGCCTGGGCAGGCCTTGTCCCGTGGAGGGGGGGCTCCCCTCCCCTGTCAAGGGCGTGGGATGGTGCTGGGAGTGCAAAGCCCCAACTCCTCCATGTGCGCCTGGGGGTCCCCATGGATTGGGGCAGGGGAGGCAGAAATGTTTGCGTGTTGGTGTGCCCGTGTGGCTCCGTTGGTTGAGCGTCCTACTCTTGATTTCTACTTGAGTGGTGGCCTCAGGGTCTTAAGATCAAACCCTGATTGGGCTCCAGGATGAGTTTGTAGCCTACTTGGGATTCTCCCTCTCACTCGGCCCCTCACCCTGCTTGTGCACGCGCTGGTGTGTTCTCTCTCTCTCTCTCTCTCTCTCTCAAAAAAAGGGAAATGTTTGCGTGTTTCCTCAGCCTGGGGCAGGGCAGGACATGGGGCTGCTGTCAGGGGCCCTCCCAGCTGGTGGAAGAGGTTTCACTGTGGGCCACTGGCCAAGATTTGTGCATTTTTAAGCTAAAAATACACTCTTTGAGCCTGAGAAATCTGATCATGGCATAAGTGTTAGACTTCAGAGCAGAATGGGGTGGGGAAGGGTGTCCGTGGTTCTCCAGTCCAGGGAGCCTTTGCCTCAGTCCCCCTGAGGCTGCAGTCGTCATCCAGCAGTCTGCACCTGGGCCCCTCCTCAAATTCATAGCCTCTCAGGTTTCCCCAAATGCCCAGGGCTATCAGGTGGGGGCACATAGCCACAGATCCCGGTGTCCTCGATGGAGCATCCGGCCTGACCTCCCGCCAGGGCAGCCCCCCAAACCCAGGGGTCTTTCTCAGTGTGGTTGAATGCCCGGGGTGACAGGGAGCTTATTACCAATGCCTGCTGTAGGTGTTGGAAGGCTTTTGCTTGGAATGAGCCCAAATCCATCTCCCGGGATAATTTGGAAATCTTCGTAATAAGGTTCTCATTCAGTGAGAATCAGCCCTGTGCCCGATATGGGTGCTTCACTTTTTTATCTGGGCAACACTCTTCCAAGGGGAGGTGTTCCAGGGATGGGGAAACCGAGGCACAGAGCTGCAAGGAGTCCTGTCCTGCTGGCTGTGTTGGAGCTGGGGTTTGAACCCAGGACTGGTGACCGATCCTTCCCATCCCCATCGCAGACCACCGGGCCGGCACCTGCTTCTCCACGTTGATTGGAGGCCGCTGTGCTGGAGACCTTGCTGGCCGTTACACTCAGAGGCAGTGCTGCTGTGACAGGGGCAGGTGCTGGGCAGCTGGCCCAGCCCCTGAGCCGTGTCCTCTGCGGGGCTCTGGTGAGTGGCCTGGGGTTGCCCCTGCCCTCCTCTGCCCCCAGACCTCCCTGCAGAGGAGGGGCCCTGGGGCGCGACAGAGGGTCTGACCCTAAACCCTGCTTCTTTGCAGATGAGTTCCAGCGACTGTGTGTGCGGGGGCTCCCACTGCTGCCCTCCTACCCTGGCCCCTCCCCCGGTCTCCCTGGCTTTGGGTCCAATGGTGTGGGTCCTGGCCTTGGGTCGGGTCGCCACAGCCCCCATGGCTCCAGTGGGCGTGGTGTTCCCAGCCTGGGCCTTGGCAATGCCCACATTGGTGAGGCCTGGGACTTGGGAAGAGGGATCCAAGACCTGGGGGGAGTGGGTCCAGGCTTCAGAGGGTCGGTCAGCGCTTTGGGGGTTGGGGGTCCTGACCTGGGCAGTAGAGGTGAAAGTACTGACAGTGATCTGGGGGTGGGCCTAGATTTGGGATCTGGGTCTCAAAGTCAGGGTCTGGGCCTTGTGTGAGAGTCTGAAGTTAGGGCACCACGCCAGGCCGATGTGGGCAGTGTTCCAGCCTCAGAGTGGGCGTCCCAACGCTGAGGCAAGCCCTCAACTCAGGTGCACCTGTTGTTCTCTCCCTCAGGGACAGCCACCTTGAACCGGACCATTGACATCTGCCGACACTTCACCAATCTCTGTCTCAATGGCCGCTGCTTGCCCACCCCTTCTAGCTACCGCTGCGAGTGTAACGCGGGCTACACACAGGACGTTCGAGGGGAGTGCATCGGTAAGTGCCGGCTGGGTGGGCGGGGCCGCGCCTGGCGGTGGGCGGGCCGCGCCTGGCGGTGGGCGGGGCCGCGCCTGGCGGTGGGCGGGGGCTCAGGCTAGTCTGCCCACAGACGTGGACGAATGCGCCAGCAACCCCTGCCACCACGGAGACTGCGTCAACACCCCGGGCTCCTACCACTGCCGGTGCCACGAAGGCTTCCAGGCGACGCCCGCCAAGCAGGCGTGCGTGGGTATGGCTGTCCACCGGAGAGCGGGGACGCCGGGGCTGCTGGGCGCAGATCTGCGGCCTGAGTCCGGGTCTCACCGCCTGCCGCCTTCCCCCCACCGCAGACGTGGACGAGTGCCTGGTGGGCAGCCTCTGCCGCCACGGCCGCTGCGTCAACACCGACGGCAGCTTCCGGTGTGTCTGCAATGCCGGCTTCGAGCTCGGCCCAGGCGGCAAGAACTGTGTGGGTGAGTTGGGGATGGGCGGGCGGGTAGGGGGCCTGGGGGCCGCGGTGGCTCCCGTGAGGGCCACTTGCGCGTCTCCCCTGCCGCATCACCCACGTCCCTCCCGAAGATGAAGCCTGTGCTCCCCCTTCGGAACCCAGACAGCCTGCCTGAGATACCGTCTTGCGCTTTGTTGCTTCCACACACCCTTCATTGCCCCCCTCCCGAGTTCATGCCGTGAATCCCAGCAAGGGCTGTCCGACCCGGGACCGAAGCGCGTCCTCGGACCTGCTGGGTGGCAGCGAATCTGGCTGAGAGTATGGGATCAGGACCTTGGTGGTGGTGGTGGGGTGGGTGGAGGGTGTGCCTGGGTCAGGCTCCCCGCGGGGCTCCTGGTCTTACAGGGGGCAGCGTTGTGTCGGCGCCTCGCCTCTGTTGGTTGCCAAGTGACGTGCCTGTGTGTGGGTGGAGGGCCACAACTTGCTTCTTCACTCCTCAGCTGATGGACATCGGGGCTGTTTCCACTTTTCACAATTACAGAGAATACTGCGGTGGACATCCACGCACAAATTTTCGTGACATCTTTCGTTCATATCTTTTCCTTTTCTGGTGCAGTCTTTTTTTTGTGCAAAACTGATGCTTTGATATTTGTTCCTGCACCTACCTCTTCCTTCCAACTAGACCATGTTCTTGTCAGCTGTTTTCCCCTTTTCTTTGTTTTAAATTGAGGTGAGATCAATGTCGTCATTTAGAAGTGAACATTTCAGTGGCATTTAGTACATGCCCAGAGCCGTACGACCGCCCCCTCATTTATTTAACTCTGAACAAATATTTATGGAGCACCTACCTGGGCCAGGAGGGAGATGCAGACTGAGGAGGCAGCCCTGTCGTGCCCCAGGGGAGCTTGCATTCCAGCAGACAGACTGACGTTCAGGCAGACAGAATCACAGACAAGCCACGGGGTGCCCAATCAGACCCCCAGCTTCTCTGGGTGGGGTCCTGGGAGCTCAGCGCTCACTCTGCTGCACCACCCAGAAGTAAGTGGGAGGTGCTGGTCTGCAGGCAGGGCTAGCCCAGCGAGGGGCCGGGGTGGGATTCAGCCTCTGGGTGTCCCTAGATCACAACGAGTGTGCCGCCACCACCACGTGCACCAACGGAATGTGCATCAATGAGGATGGCAGCTTCACGTGTCTCTGCAAATCCGGCTTCCTGCTGGCGCCCAGCGGCCACTCCTGCGTGGGTGAGGCCAGGGGATGGGTAGGATGGGATAGGATGGAAGTGACGGTGATGGGCAGGGAGGGGAGAGATTGGGGGAGGACGTGATGCAGAGCCCCGGTGCCTCCCCCACCCCCACAGACATCGATGAGTGCCAGACTCCGGGCATCTGCGTGAACGGCCATTGCACCAACACTGAGGGCTCCTTTCGCTGCCACTGCCTGGGGGGACTGGCCGTGGGTGCGGACGGCCGCGTGTGCGTGGACACGCATGTGCGCAGCACCTGCTATGGAACTCTGGAGCAGGGCTCCTGTGCCCGCCCCTTCCCGGGTGTGGTCACCAAATCCGAGTGCTGCTGTGCTAGCCCAGACCACGGATTTGGGGAGCCCTGCCAGCCGTGTCCTGCGAGGAACTCTGGTGAGTGTCCTGCTGCCTAACCTGACCTGCCTTTTTTATCCCTGTACACCTTCCAGTTCATCACCCTGGGGGTGGGAAGGGACAGAGGTCTTGCATGGGTTTGTGGGGGAGGACATCTCTCTGCCGGTGACTCTCCCCGAGTAGAGACCACAGAAAATCACTCTCTCCGTGAGGGGAGGCATCTTGGTCCCAGACTCTTGTGCAACGCATCCTTGGGAGTGGCTGTGGCTCAGCACTGACCACTGGCCCCTCTTCTCCCTGTCCCTGCCACTCCAGCCGAGTTCCAGGTTCTGTGCCACAGCGGTCTGGGAATCACCACTGATGGTAGAGGTGTGTGGCAGCGAGTGTTGGGAGAGGGCTGGGGGGGCACCGTGTCAGTTTGCTGTGTCTGTTCTAGCCAAGTACGACAGGCTGGGGGTTTCAGCAACAGAAACTTATTCTCCCGAAGCTCTGGAGGGTCAAAATCTGAGATCAAGGTATAGGCCGCATTGGTTCCTTCTAGAAGGCTGTGAAGAAGGAGCCCTTCCTTGCTTCTCTTCCAGTTTCTGGTGGTCAATGACAATCTCTGGTGTTCCTTGCCTTGTAGAAGTATCCCTCCATTTTCTGCCTCCATCTTTACATGGGGCTCTCCCTGCGTGTGTGTCTGTGCAAATTTCTCCCTTTTGTAAGTAGACAATCATCATATTGGCATGGATTGGGAATCTACCCTCATGACCTTGTTTTAATAGGATTACCTCTGTAGAGACCTGCTCTCCATGTGAGGCCAGGTGCTGAGGTCCTGGGGGCTTAGGACTTTAATGTATGAATTTGGGGAGGACACGATTCAACCCACAGAGCTGGGGATGGTGGATGTATAAAGTCATGCTTTCTCCCACGCCTCCTTTCCCTCCTGAGCTGTGTTTTCTGGCCCACTCACTCTGCAGCCTCTGTGATTCTTTCGGTTGCCCCCACAACCGGACAGTCCCTACCCTAGAATCCCTGGCTGATCTCCTGTGGTCCGCAGTCTCACCCCAAAGTGCCTGATCTGTAGAGTTGAAACTTACAAGGAAAGGAAATTCCCCATTTGTGTGTCTCTATGTTAGTTGGCCGAAAACACACACACACACACACACACACACACACACGCAGAAACGAAAGGATTTAGGATACAGTTGATTTCTCACTGACTGCTGGGCCATCAGGGGAGGACAGATGTCTGGACCACCACACCCTCATCCAGTGAGAGGCATAGTTCCGGAGCCAGATGCCTGGGTTCGAATCCTGGCCCTGCTGTTGACGGATTGAGTAATGGGGGGGGGCAGTTACTTACCCTCTCTGCTTCGGTTTCCTTGTCTGCAAAGTGGGGATAGTAATAGGACCTGTTTCGGGGATGTCATGAGGGTCTGGTGAGTTAATATGCACAAAATAATACACACTCTGTAATGTCAGCAATTAAGATTGCTTTAATTTTTATCATGTTGCTGCTGTACAAGTTTTTGTTCCATGGGTTCCAAACTGAGGACAATCCTCCCTCCCTGCCCCCGCCCCCCACGGCTGCACAGGTACATTTGGCAAGGTCTGGAGAAATAATCAGGAAGGGTACTGTTGGCATGGGATGGGTAGAGGCCAAAGCATTCTCCAATGCACAGGACGGACCCCACAGCAAAGAATGGCCCCGAAGGTCCACAGTGTGGGGAAACCGCAGGTTTAGAGGGAAACGGGGTGGGGGAGGCTTCTGGAGACTCCCGTGAGCCCGGCAGCTGCTCCACCCTCTTCCTGCCGCAGACATCAACGAGTGCGCCCTGGACCCCGACATCTGCGCCCACGGTGCATGTGAGAACCTGCGGGGCAGCTACCGCTGCGTGTGCGGCCCAGGCTACGAGGCGGGCGCCGCCGGCAAGGAGTGCGTGGGTGAGCGCGTCCAGCCGATCGCGGGCAGGTGCGCGGGCCGCCCCCGCTGCACCCCCTCACCCCGCTCTCCCACCCCGACCCCGCAGACGTGGACGAGTGCGCTCGCAACAGCCTCCTGTGTGACAACGGCTGGTGCCGGAACAGCCCTGGCAGCTACAGCTGCTCCTGCCCCCGGGGCTTCAGCTTTAGACGCGACACGGAGACCTGCGAAGGTATCGGGTCCCAGCGCGCTGCCCGGGGCACGTGTGCACACACGGGCGTGCACACGGACGCCTGAGTGTGGTGTGTACACACAGACACATGCTGGAAGATGCATGTTTACTCATTCACACACACTCACGGGCAAATAGTCCCTCTTGATCTCACACAGTTATACACACGCATGGGTGTCGTGCACTCGAGCGCTCAAACCCACGTTCACACACCCACTTACTCTCACACTTGACTCACTTGTACTCGCAGCCACACACAGTCAGTCGCACGCTTATGCATGCATCCAGACCTTCACACGTTCACATGTGTGCTTGTAAAACTAGGCACTCGTACTGGTACTGACTCAGAACACATACACACCCCCATATTCACACTCATAGACATGCCCACCCAGTCACGCACATTCTCAAAGAAATGTGTGTGCCCACATTCTCACGCTTTCACATTAGGCTCACGCTTAGGTGTGTGTTCACACACCTGTGCTCTTGTGCACGCACACACATGTATACACACACACGTGTCCAACCATGCACACACTTTGCACCAAGGTCCTCGTTGCCCAGCATGTCCCCCGTGTGTCCGTCCTCAGACCCCATCCTGTTCAGCCCTTGCAGCTGCCTGCTTCCCAGCCACATCCTGGCTTTGTCCTCTCTGGGCTTTCCTCCTGCCTCTCCCTCTCCTCTTGTGTGCTGTGACCCCCTTGAGGGTCACTGAGCCCCACTGTGTCTGTCCCTCCCCATCAGTCACGTGTGCATGCTCACAGGACCCTGCGTGTCAGCGTGCCTGCATGGGTGTCCCGCACAGCTCAGCGCAAGCACTCATGTGGGTATCTGCGTGTTCCATCCCTGGGCACCCTGCCTGCGTGCGCACGCCGTGTCTGGTCAGGTGCACACGCATGGACGTGCATGTGGTGGCCACTGGGGAGGAGGGGGCCCTGGTCAGCTGGGGCTCCCCCTCCAACAGCTCAGGACCCAGTGGGGGGCTGTCCTTGCAGACATCAACGAGTGCCTGTCCAACCCGTGTGTGAATGGTGCGTGCCGGAACCTGGCCGGTTCCTATGCCTGTGAATGCGCCCCTGGCAGCCGGCTGGGGCCCTCCGGCACCATGTGCCTAGGTGAGAGGGCCCCGAGTCCCATGGAGTAGCAGGGACCCTGCTGCCCAGCCCTGCATCCCATCCCGGGGGAGTGTGGGTCTCTGTGGGTCAGCGTGCAGGTGTGGGCTGGCAGGTGAACGGGGTCACCGCCTGCTCTGCAGACATCACCAGGGGCACCTGCTGGCTCAAGGTCCAGGAGGGCCGCTGTGAAGCGAACCTGCGTGGAGCCTCCCTGCGGTCTGAGTGCTGTGCCACCCTCGGTGCTGCCTGGGGGAGCCCCTGCGAACTCTGCGAGCCTGGTAATGCCCTAGGAGCCCCCCGCGTGAGCTCTGGGGGACCACCCAGGCATGGCCACTGCGGTTTCCTGGGTGCCCGTTTGGAGAACGGGGCTCTTGATGGAGAGAGTGACTCCTGTGCCCACTCTGGTTCTCCCAACCACAGACCCTGCCTGTGCCCGTGGCTTTGCCCGTACAGCGGGGCTCACCTGTGAAGGTAAGTAACTCCCAGCCCTTCCATAGTTCACTGCCCCCCCACCCCGGGCAAGCGACACGCCAAGTGCAGGTCATAGGGGATGCCTGGGGTCCTGAAGTCTCGGTACCCTCCTCGGTACCCAGGTCTGCCCCTGAGGTTCCCCATTCCCCGAGGCTGGCCCTGTTCCTTTCTACCTCCCAAGGGACAACCTGGCTGTCCCAAGCCCCAGGGGAGCAGCTCCAGGCCTTGCCCTCCTCCTGTTCTGTCCCCGCCCAGATGTAAATGAGTGTGAGGTCTTCCCCGGGGTCTGTCCCAACGGGCACTGCCTCAACACTGCTGGCTCCTTCCGCTGCGAGTGCCCCTACGGCTTGACGCTGGATGCCACGGGCTGGCTGTGCGTGGGTGAGTCCATGCGGGGCCACCTGCCCTTCCTCCACTGTCCCTACCCCTGTGCTTGGAAACCCCTCCTGGGGTCAGAAGGGCTTTGTGGAGACCTCCGGGACCCTCTGCTCCCTGCTCATTTCTTGCTGACATGTCTCAAGAGAAGGTCTTGTGTGTTTTGGGGGCTCACGCTTTCGCTTCGCTGCCCTTTAACAAGGCCCACGGCACCTGCTAAGGTCTTGTGATGTAGCGTCTGCAAATTTATTCATTTTTTCTCGTCACTGAAGAATTTTGATTCAGGGTGGGTCTGCTCACCGGGCACCCCTAGTGTGTCCGGAATCTCCCTTAGCATCCAGGGCTCCAACATTCCTTCTGAATGGCTCCCCCTCAGGTGCAGAGATCGGAGCTGTTTCCCCCCCAGCTGAGGGTTTCTTGGCCAACATCTTGAGGCGGACATTTTTTGGCCAAAAACACATCCCAGGCAGCAGACAGGCTCTCTGCCTGCTGTCTGGTTTTCTCCTGCCGTTGGTTAGGAGCCTTCTCGTAGATGGCTTCTCAAATTTGCTTGCCTTCTGAGCTGAGTTTTAGGCAGGTAGAGGGTCTCCCACCGGCTCCAAAATGTAACCAAGGAAAGGAAATAACTTAGTAAAGAGGGAAAAGCCACTGCATTTCAGGCCCTGTGGGCTGAGTTCAGGACCAGGTGAACAGGGAGGCTGCGACTCAGGCCCCGTCTGCTCGGATGTGACCGTTAGCCCCGGACCCAGGCACTGGGTACAGGGGAGGATCCCTGTGCATGTCACAGGGTTCCCAGAAGTTCTCAAGGTTCTAGAACAGGGTCTCAACTTCAAATCGACCTGCCTAAAATGTGTGTTCCTTTTGTAAAGAGAGAGAAATTGTCGCAGACCAGGGGTCAGCAAACTTTTTTCTGGAAGGGGCCAGGGGTGACTATTTTGGTATCGTGGGCCACACAGTCACATCACGCAAAAGCAGCCCCCAGCAATGCAGAAGCAAAGCGATGTGGCTGTGTGTCAATAAAACTTTATTTATAAAAACAGGTGGCTGACCTAGGGATGAAGTTAGTGGCCCCTGGCTTAGTCCCTTGTGTCTGGTCTCCAGGGAGGCTTATCTGCTTTCAGGTTGGGAGAGAGTCTTCCAGACCAAGCACACGCTCTGGGGCCAGATGGCCTGGTGTGAAGGCGGCTCTGCCTTTTGCTCACTGTGGGGCCTCAGGGAGGCCCCCTAACCCCTCTGTGCCTCAGTTTTCTTGCTTGTAAAATGGCCATGACAATAATAGGTTCATTTTGATGCTATTTTGAAGATTATGTGGGTTGGGGAGCTTAGGACAGCATCCAGCACATAGCAAGCCCCTTAGCAGGACAAGTTATTACCATTACGATGTCCCTGTTGGATAACACCATTAGGACAGTGTCACCGCCGGAGGAAGTCACTCCCCTTGCATGTTTCCTACTGGGGAGAGCGTGTCAGACAGACTTTGCAGAGGGGACCAACTGCATGGCCCATGTGGTGGCAGGTGTGGTGTGGTGGTGGGGGAGGGGGGACCCGGTGACTGTCCCCCTCTGTGTAGACATGCGCCTGGAGCCATGTTTCCTACACTGGGAGGAGGACGAGTGTGGGGCTGCCCTGCCTGGCAAACACCGGATGGACGTCTGCTGCTGCTCCGTGGGGGCTGCCTGGGGGGCTGCGTGCGAGGTGTGCCCAGAGCCCAAGTCCCCAGCATTTGCCAGCCTGTGTCCCCAGGGCCCTGGCTTCGCCAGCTGGGACTTCCTGTCAGGCCAGCCCTTCTATAAAGGTGTGTGCAGCACCGGGAGCCCTGAGGGCAGGGAGAGGGCACAGCCCAGGCATAGGCCTGGAGGTGGGAAGTGCGTTGTGGGGAGCGCAGGGAGCGCAGAGCGTCTGCGGGGAGAGCCCCTGCCGCAAAGCCTCTGGAGCAAACCCAGGGAAGCCTGTTCTGCTCCCAACCGCAGATGTGAACGAATGCAAGGTGTTCCCCAGCCTCTGCGTGCACGGCGTCTGCAGGAACACCGTGGGCAGCTTCCGGTGCTCCTGTGCCGGGGGCTTCGCCCTTGATGCTCAGGGAAGGAACTGCACAGGTATGGGCCACCCTTGGCCTCCGTGGGGAACGCCGGCCGGAATGGGGGCTTCAAAGCAGACGTGGAGTGGGGACCCCCTTCCGTGGGCACCTCTAGTCCTGTCTGCCCACTGGCGGCGTGATCCAGGGCAGGTTGCTGGCCCCTCTGGCCCTTAGGGACCCCGACTGTGAAAGGAGGGGCTGACAGAGGGGACCTCCAAGGAGGAAACTCCCTGCAGTTGCCGGTGGAAGCACCCCCGGGCTCTGTTCGGCAGCTCAGGCTCCCACGCAGCGCCGGGCGTCTACAGATGTGGAGGCTGTCCCCTGCCCCTCTCTCTGCAGACATTGACGAGTGCCACATCTCCCCTGACCTCTGCGGCCGGGGCACCTGTGTCAACACCCCGGGCAGCTTTGAGTGCGAGTGTTTCCGTGGCTACGAGAGTGGCTTGGTGCTGGCAAAGAACTGTGTGGGTAGGTGACCACAGGGCTGTTGCACGGGGTGGCCCTGGGCAGGGCGATGCCCGATGGGTGTTGGGGCAGGGACGCTGCCAGATGGACGAGGGGGGAGGGGCAGGTGTGGGGAGAGGCCTCAACCCATCCGAGACCCGGCGAATCTGGGTGCCACGTGGTGGCATCCTGAAGGCCGTTGGACCTCGGGTCTGTCATGCAGAATTGAGGCCTAGGGACCAAGGTCTGGATGAGTTCCCCCAGATCAGGGGTCATGTGAGAAGAGGAGAATGCCCTGGAGAGAGGAGCTCCTCTTTCCTTTTTTCCCTTCCTCGTTCCCTCTCTCCCTTCCTCCTTTCCTTCCTTCCCTTTTTTATTTATTCCGTGAACATTCTATGTGCCTCTATTGAGAAGAACAACTAAGCGCTCAGTAGCAGGCAGCCCGTCTCTCAGAGTTCATGACCTGATGGGGAGACCGATGTTCCTAAAACGAATCCCCAGACACATGGAAAATGGCCACTGTGAGAAGCACCTGAGGGGGCCATGTGGTGGGGTGGGGTGGGGTCCTCAGGGCTGGCCCGTTCTGGGGGGCCTGAGGTTGTGGCTGAGAGAGTGGGACTAAATGTGGCGAAGAGGGGCTGGAAGATCGGCCTGAAGGGAGAACAGCAGGCGCCAAGGCCCTGGGGTCAGCCTGAGGGGTAGAGGGAGGAACACAAGACTGGAGCTTGAGGAGGATGGTGCCACAGCCCGCTCCCCGCGCTGATGCCTGGAGACCGTGTGCTACAGGGTGGCTTCTCAGGGTCTCCTTCAGTGACTCCAGGAATGTCAGCCTCATGGCCCTGACTCTTCTGCGGATTCCAGCTTCCATCTTGGGCTGACTTGCCCCTGCCCCTTTCAGCTTAAACGGCTCTGCTGGGTCACCTGAGCCCCAAGCCTCCAGGCTCTCCTGGGCAGGGCCAGGGTGTGAGTGTGTGGGGGGGGCAGCTTCCATGAGCCCCGCCCCGCCCTGTCCCGGTCCAGGTCTTCACAGCTGCTCTCCCTTCTGCATGCCCAGACGTGGACGAGTGTGTGCGGGACCCGCTGCTGTGCCGGGGCGGGAGCTGTGTCAACACGGACGGGAGCTTCATGTGTCAGTGCCCCCCCGGACATGCGCTGACGGTGCAGGGCCCCGCCTGTGAGGGTGAGCGTGCCCCCGGTGTGCGGGCGTCGGTGGGGTGAGTGTCGTAGTGGGAATGCATGTTTGTGCACGTCTGACGACGTACCCACATGTGCACATGTGAATCCGTGTACATCAGTCAGTGTGAGCGGTTGCACATGTGAGATGGGAGAGCTTGTGTGTGTCCGTGTGGAGGTGTGTATTGGTGTCTACACAAGAGTGATGTGTGGTTTGTGTTTATTTGTGGGTCTGCGTGAACTTGCGAGAAGTGTGTGTCTAAGTGTGGATATGTGTTTGCTCCTGGGTGAAGGTGTTTGCAGGTGAAGGGGTCCGAGGGTATGTTTGTGTGGGGGTCTGAGCGTGCAGCTGGGTGTGCATTGACTCAAAGGCAGGGGTGGGTGACAGGTGTTTGTGAGACGGTGGGAGTGCACATGGTGTGAATGTGTGTGTGTCTGTGATTGTGTTTGCATGAGTGTGTGTGTGTGTGTGAGCGTCTGTGAACCAGCGCGTGAGTGCAGATGTGCGTCTACAGAGGGCGAGTGTGTGCATATATGTGTGAGCCTTGTGAGTGGGGAGAGGGATGTGAGTGTGTATTTCAGTGCGGGCGTGTGCTTGTTCAGGAAGAGTGTGTTCCGTGCGAGGGTGTTTGTGCGTGTGTGAGAGCACTGGTGCACGCGAGTGTCCGAGTGTCTCAGGGGCCTGTAGATGGCAGAAGGGTCCGTGTCGGCCATCCGCTCACACCTGGCCCCGTGAGCCACGCGCTCTCCCCCACAGATGTTGACGAGTGTTCCCTGAGTGACGGCCTGTGTCCCCACGGCCACTGCGTCAACGTCATTGGGGCCTTCCGGTGCTCCTGCGACGCTGGCTTCCAGAGCACGCCCGACAGCCGGGGCTGCTCGGGTGAGACCACGCCCACCTGCCAGACACGGGGGGGGGGGGGCGGGGGGGGCGTAGCCCGCCAGCCCCAAGCCTGGCCCCGCCCTGTGGCCCCGCCCCTCCACCTCTGCCCTGCCTCCCGCAGACATAAACGAATGTCTCGCTGGGAATGGTGGCTGTGAGGCGCACTGCACCAACACGGAGGGCAGCTATCACTGTGGCTGCGGACGTGGCTACTCACTGATGCCCGACGGGACGACGTGCGCAGGTATGTGGGAGGGGGATCCAACCAAGCCGTCCCAGGTGAAACCAGCCAGACCCGGAACAGGCCACTGACCCTGCGGCAGGGTCCCTTGGGTTTCCCCTCCATTCCTGCCCAACTACAGCCCAGCCGCCCTCCCTGCTCCCCCAGACGTGGATGAGTGTGCGGAGACCCCGGACATCTGTGATGGGGGCCAGTGCACCAATGTGCCTGGGGGCCACCTCTGCCTGTGCTATGAAGGATTCGTGGCGACACTGGACGCAAGGACATGCGTTGGTGAGGAGCTGGGCCTGGGGGTGCAGAAGACAGCGTCTGAACACACGTACCAGGTCTTCCACCGGGAAGCACACAGCCGAGGCAGTCGTCGGGCCCCTTCCCTGTCACGTGCGGGCAAGGGGGATGGGCCAGAGCGTGTGGGATCTGATTCAGAGCAGCAGAGCCCCAAACCCTGTGCTCTGAGCACGTCCACCAACCCCTCCCCGGGTACCTGATACACGCACAGCTTCACACCCCACTTCCCGGGCTGCATTTTAAGATCACTGCACACTGAGGCGTCTTAGGTGTAACAGTGAGCAAGATGGGAAGGACACTCAGAACTGCTCCCTGAGCCCAGCTTGGGGACCCCGGGCTGCTCAGACCATGGTCATTGTCCTGGCCTGGCTGCCGGGCTCTGGGGAACAGGTGTCTGCCCCGTCAGGGCAGGGCTGGGGCCAGAGTGGGGACATTCCAGAAAGGAAGAGTGTAACTCCCTCCCCAGGAGACGAGTCCAGCCAGGTGCAGCTGGGGGTTCTGATTGCAGGAGTCTTAGGGAGCACTTCTGCGCCTCGGATCAAATCAAACAGGGAATTCTTTTACAGCTCCATGCCCTTACAGATCCACGTTGGCATAAAGGCTCGGACAAGGCCTGTAGCAGAAAAACCTGGCTCACTTCATTTAGCTCCGTGTGCTCTAAATGTATTCAGCCACAAAATCCTTTTGAGAACACATGCCGGATACGTGCCACAGAATACGCTGGGTCACGTGTTGACAGGACATTCTTAGTCGCCCGGTGGTGGAACCGGAAGGAGCTCCCCAGTCCTGGAGATGGACGGGGACAGCCTCAACATGGGGGGCCATGTGGCAGGCCACGCAGCCAAGCTCACGCACCCCTTCCAGTTCTTACCTGCTTCCTCTCCTGTCATCCCACAGACGTGAACGAGTGTGATCTGAGCCCTCACATTTGCCTCCACGGGGACTGTGAGAACACAGAAGGCTCCTTTGTCTGCCACTGCCAGCCCGGTTACGTCATCAGGAAGGGGGCCACGGGCTGCTCCGGTGAGCAGGCGGCCAGGGGTCCTTGGGTCTGCCCCTCCCCTCGGGGCTGAGTACAGCCAGACCTCATTCTTCTAGATTTGCACGGGTGGGGTCTTGTGTTAAAGCAGAAACAGGACCAGGTCAGGTTCCTCCGGGGCTCCCCTTGCACACAGCTCTGCAGTCCCAGGTGTCCCCGGCAGTGTCCCCAAGGAATGCCAGCCTGATGACTTTAAGCGACACGGGTGCGAACATTCCAACATTTCAGCAGTCCTTGGTTCAGGCGCCTTGCGCTGCTGTCACAGTTTCGTCCCAGCCTGGTGGCTCACAAGTGCGGAAGTGTATTCTCCCTCGAGAATGGTCCCGGGGGCCAGAAACCTGCAATCAGTGTGTGCGCAGGGTCGGTTCCTTCCTGGGGGTCTGAGGGGAGGATCTATCCTGCGCCTCTGCAGCCTTCTGGTGGTGGCCACCAGTCCTCGATGTTTCTTGGCTCGTAAACATGTCACTCCACTCTGTCTTCACCTGGGCTTTGTCTGGGTCTGGGTCCAAATTTCCCTCTTAAAAGGATGCCAGTCATTGGATAAGGGTCCCCACGGTCCAGGAGGACCCCATCCTAACTTGTTACATTTCCGAATAAGGGTCCAGTTCACTGGTTCCAGGAGTCAGGACTTGAATGTACCTTCTTGGAGGACACAAATACACAGTTACATAGTGATCTGAACGCGTGTTAGAGTCCCACGTTACAAAACGGCATCAAGCCCATGACTTTGTAGAGACTGTGGTTGATGTAAAATTAGCTTTTAAAATCCATTCGCTCAAGTAACAGTGCAGGGAGTGTAAAGAAATGACCAGTACCCAGTAGCTCACGTAGGTGGTGGGGGAACGCTGCAGAGGGTAGAAGGGCGAGGCAGACTGCAGACTTGGCTGCGGACCGGAGACTGGTTTAGAAGGAATCCTGCTTTAGAATGAGGACATATGTGTTAGGACCGTTACTCTCAAGGTCTAGGCTAAGTCTCTCTTGCTGCGATTTCAAACCACTGCAGGGCTGCTGGGAGTCATGCCTTTTAGGCTTTGGGGTTTTCCTTCTGGGCTCTGGGTGAAGGTGGAAGCTACTGGAGTGGGGGGCAGGGCTTTCTGGGCCAGCCCTCCCGCAAGAGGGTCCTTGCTTTTCCCCTGCTGCTGCACTGTCTTCCCACTCTGCACCTGAGGCCCTATCCCTAGGCCCCAGGCCTTGTGGGGGTGCTGTGGGGTGGGGGGGTGTCCTGCTGCCCTGCGCCTGCTCCTGATCCTCCCATGACCAGTTTCCTCTCCTCGCAGACGTGGACGAGTGTGAGCTTGGGGGACACAGCTGTGACAGCCACGCTTCCTGCTTCAACGTCCCTGGGAGTTTCAGCTGCAGGTGTCAGCCAGGCTGGGTGGGGGATGGCTTCGCATGTCACGGTGAGTGCCTGGGGGCAGGCGGTCTGGGCAGAGCAGCAGAGGTAGGTCGTAGGTCGGGGGCAGGTGGGGGAAGGGTGCAGGGCAGGGGTGGCTGGGCAGGGGGATGTCTGTGGGGGCTGGTCAGGGCTGAGATTGGAGGGCCTGCCTCCCTGCAGCCCCCCAATGCACACACTTCGGGGCTGTGGGCTCTGGGCTCCGTGTCGTGCAGACCTGGATGAGTGTTCCTTCCCGGAGCACCGGTGCAGCCCGAGAGCCGACTGTCTGAATGCTCCCGGCTCCTACCGCTGCGTCTGCCGCCATGGCTTCAGCGGGGACGGTTTCTCCTGTGAAGGTGAGAGCGGGACGGGGCCCGAGAGGGACAGCCATGAGGACTGGATTCCAAGGGGGTCACGGTGGTCAGCGGGCTTCCCGACCCACCCCGAGCCACCGCCCACACCACACGCTGGGGTGCTAGAGAGGACGTGCATTCAGCTCACGGGGCCACACACCCGGCCCAGCTGTCTGGGCTGTCTTCTCCCCTGGACTCCGGATGCATGGAGCCTTCAGGATGTGGGGACAGGAACACTCGCTTCCTTCCCCAGACCCTTCCACCCGGGTCCTGCATCACCAAGTCCCCTGTCTCCCTGAGCCGGGGTCCAAGTTCCCAGAGCGGCTTGCCTGCTCCCTGGAGCCCTGGGTGACCACAGAGGGTTTGACTGGGGCCATCTGCCCACCCTGTGTGGGTCCCGGCCAGCTGGCCCCCAGCCCTCTGCCTCTCGGGGTCCCGCAGACAGGGATGAGTGTGCTGAGGATGTGGACCTCTGCGAGAACGGGCAGTGCCTCAATGCCCCGGGCGGGTACCGCTGTGAGTGCGAGATGGGTTTCAGCCCCACAGAGGACCACCGCGCCTGCCAGGGTGAGGCGTGGGGCCGCTGGGCTGGGGGATGCAGCAGGCGGGTCCCAGTGAGCAGGGCACCAGGAGCAGGCTGCCGGGAGAGGCGGGCTGACCTGGGGCCCCCACAGATGTGGACGAGTGCGTTCTCGGGAACCTCTGCATGTTCGGAAGCTGCGAGAACCTGCCTGGAATGTTCCGCTGTGCCTGCAGTGGGGGCTATGAGCTGGACCACAGCGGGGGCAACTGCACAGGTGTGGGGTCAACCAGGCTGCAGGTGTGGGCGGGCGCTGGGCTCACCGACCCCTGCCCTCAGACCTTCTCAAATGTCCCGTTCTGCGGGGGGCTTGTCACACTGCCCCCACCGATTCCTGTTCCCATCGACCTGTTATCTCTTATCTCCTGAATGAATGCAGTGAGGGAACAAAGGTGTGCTCCCTCCACTGCAGTCGTCGGGATGGTCTCTTACTGTTGCACTTAAAACGGGGCTCAGCGAACTCTTCCAGCAAAGGACTAGCTAGGAAATCCGTGGCTTTCCAGCCATACAATCCTTGTCACAGCTCCTCAGAGGCCTTGAACCTGGAAGCAGATACAGGCAGTATGTAAATGAGTGGGCATGGATGTGTGCCAATAAAACTTTATTTACACGAACAGGCAGGGGGCCGGATTTGGCCCCCAGATAAGAGTCTGCCAACCCCTGGTTTGAAAACATGTTCTAAATGTTGGCTTTGTACGATAGCTGCACGGAAGCCAGGGCACAGGGAACTTTCTAGGGGCAAACCTCTATGCCAAGTGGAACAGAGCCGGGAGGAGATGGGGTTGGACAGGGCAGAGCAGCGCCCGAAGGCTGCTGTCCCCTCGGGCTTTCTTCCCAGGGGAGGACACTGCCTCGCCCCACAGCCCCACATCCGACACTGAGGGTTTCAGCTTCCCAGGAGGAAGGCGGGAGGGAAGATGGTCAAGGGAGGGCTCCCCACTGACGGTGCCCCCCTACTCCACAGATGTCAATGAGTGCGCAGACCCCGTGAACTGCATCAATGGCTTGTGTGTCAACACCCCTGGAAGCTACCTCTGCCGCTGCCCCCAGGATTTTGAGCTGAACCCCAGCGGGGTGGGCTGTGTGGGTGAGTAAGCCTCCGCTCCGCCTGGGGCTCTCACGGCAGGTGAGCTGGGCGTACCACTCGCTAACTGCCCCTTTCTGCCTGTTCAGACACCCGGGTCGGGAACTGCTTCCTGGACACACACGACCGGGGTGACGGCAGCATCTCCTGCACTGCGGAGGTCGGGGCTGGCGTCAGCCGCGCATCCTGCTGCTGTTCCCTGGGATGGGCCTGGGGCAACCCCTGTGAACTGTGCCCGATGGCCAACACCAGTGAGTCCCTGGGTGGGGGGACACAGGCGAGCAGGCCTCAGGACTCAGGGCGTCACCTTTGCTATGGGAGGGACCCTGAGAACCAGAGAGGGAGAGGGGCTGTCCTGGGTCACACAGCACGTTCTTAACAGTTCATTGGCTGTGCCTCTCTTGATGCCATCCCTTCTTGCAAATTTTCTGTTTCCATTCACTTGTTTCCTCGGTCCAGCAGCAAACCATGGGAGTTCCTCTCTGTCCTGTGCAAGGGGCTGGGGACCCAGGGAAGAATGAGCCACAGCCCTGCACACTGCCCCACACCCATAAACCAGTGGTCCCTGGGCTGGGGGAGTAGAGCAATTCTAAGGGTTTGTTTGAGGCTCAGTGATGGCCGTGGAGAGGAAGAGGGTAAGGGAAGCCTTCCCAGGACAAGGGGCTTAAATGAGGTTTTGAAGGATGAGTAGGAGTTTTCCAGGCAGAGCAGGGGGAAGGGTGTGTGATGCAGGGGGAATAACATGTGCAAAGGCCTCAGGTTCACATGCCTGTCCACCTGTTCAGGTGTGTGTGTATGTCTCTGTGTGTGTGTCTGTGTGTCCATGATGTCCATGGTCTGTCTTTCAACGGGGAAATTTGCAGTCGCACTGGTCTGCTTTGGGGTCAGAAAACATTTCCTCTCTCCACGCTCAGCCACTAGCACATAGTTCATCAGTTCGCATGGTAGATGTGAACATATTTATACACACACACACACACACACATGGCCCATCCTCCCAGATTGGCCAGGGTCTCTCCCCTGCAAAAGGCAAGGAGGTAAGGGGTTGTAGTTGGTGTAGTAGTGGGGTGCAGGGCCCTCCAGGACCCCAAGTCCTCTGCCCCCTCTGGGCTCTGCCCCTCAGAAGCACCTGTTTCCCTTGCAGCCGAGTACAGAACCTTGTGCCCAGGGGGCGAGGGCTTCCGGCCCAACCCCATCACGGTCATCCTGGAAGGTGAGTTCCTGGCAGACCATCCACCCACGTACCCACTGATCCACCTTCGTCTCACCCCAGCTTCACCAAAGCGCAGCCTTCCCGCCTAAAGGCCAGGCTGTGATACTAAACTGTTCCAGTTTGTGGTGATTTTTTTTTTTAATCCACCCTTTATTCCAGCTGTTGGTCTGTGGGCCCATCCTCCCATCCATTGTCCATCCACCGTCCGTCTGTCCACTCCTCCTTCCCCCACGCATCCCACCATCCATCAATCCATCCATCCATTCATCTTGTCATCGACCTATTTGCTTCTTCAGGCACTACTTTTTCTATGCATCCATCCATCTTCCTATCCAGTGGTCCCCTACCCAGTGACCCATCCCTCCACGCATGCAACCACTCTTTTTTTAAAGTAAGCTCGACATCCAAAGTGGGGCTTGAACTCATGTCCCTGAGATCAAGAGTCAATGCTCTACCAACCAGCCAGCCAGGCGCCCCTCATCCCTCCATCCTTTTATGTACAGGGGGTGATAAGATTGGAGAGGAGGAACCAGGTGGTGGATGGATGGATGGATGGATGGATGGTTGGTTTGGATGGATGGGAGGATGGATGGATGGATGGATGGATGGATGGATGGATGGATGGGAGGATGGACTAGGAAATGAAGAGAAAGGGGATGAATTCAGGGTGACACTGGCCCAAAACAGTCGAGGTGAAGCCTCCAAGATCAGCCCTGGCCTGAACCCTCCAGAGAGCCAACGGCTCTCAGGTATTCTCGAAGAAGCAGGTCGGCTCTCCTTGGCCCCCCCAGAGAGCCCAGGGCAGGGCATTGGCGTCCCCAGAGGCCTTTGCTTGGGCTTAGCTTCCAAGCGCGGCTCCCTCACTCCCTGACAGACATTGACGAGTGCCAGGAGCTGTCTGGGCTGTGCCAGGGGGGCAACTGTGGCAACACGTTTGGCAGCTTTGGGTGCACATGCCCCCCTGGCTACCACCTCAATGGGGACACCCGCACCTGTGAGGGTGAGTATGCACCCCACCCCCAGCCTTCCTCCCTAGCTGCACATCTGTCCTCAGGTGCTGGGTCCTGAAATGCCCCTAGGGGCCAGCTCACCTGCTTTGCTGCTGGTGGGGGGGGGGTGCGGGGGGGGGGGGCATCGGAAGGGCGGGGAAGGCTTCCTGGGATCCTTCTAGCTGCCCTCTGCTCTGCTGCCTCCCTCTGACTTCCTACCCACTCAGAAACAGCCTGGCTTTGCTGTAGCAGCGATGCCCTCCCTCCTTGGGGCAAAAGCTGACCGAGGCCCAGTGCTGGGAGTGGGAAGGGACAGACGCAGAGGGAGTAGCCACACTGTTCCTTCAAGCAGTGCTTCGCCTGCCTCCTTCCTGCTCGCTAAGTGCCTCGTAGTAACAGCCAGCAGGTACCCAGAGTCTGTGCATGTCACCCCTGCACCGAGCTTCTGCCGTTGTCATCTGTTCATTCACCACAGCCCCATGAGGGCGTGTTCCTTTTATGATCCCATTTTTCAGATGCAGAAACTAAGGCTCAGGGAGATAAGTGACTTGTCCAGACGCACTAGCTAGTAAGTGAGGGAAACCCAAACACCCTGGTCCTTGAGTCTGAGCTCTTCCAGTACAGTATTCCAAGTCTGTCTATCCATCCACCCATCTGTCCATCCACCCACCCATCCATCCCTTTATCTATCCACCCACCCACCCATCCATCATCCATCCATCCACACTCATCCGTCCATCCGTCCATCCATCCCTCTATCCATCCACCCATCCGTCCACCCATCCAATTCATTCTATCTCTCCCTTTCAACAATATCGATTGAACACCTACATGCAGCCAGACAGCGACACCAGCGCACAAGGACAGGATATCTTCTTTCTCAGAGCAGTGCTGCTTAGAAACTCAAGGAAATGGGGAAGGAAGGGAGAAATCTAAGATCAACGCACTGATTTCCATTGCACATGGAGGTGGAAGTTGTCACACCTTCAAGAATCAGAACCCAGATACTTGAAATACACTTCATTCCTCTCTACCTCCCCTGTCCCTTAGGATATCAAGGGAGAAAGAGAAATGCCCCGGGTAGCTTGCCTGGGTCGCTCAGTCAGTTAAATGTCTGCCTTCGGCTCGGGTTATGATCTCAAGGTCCTGGCATGGAGTCCTGCATCAGGCTCCCTGCTCAGCAGGAAGTTTGCTTCTCCCTCTCCCTCTTCCTCTGCCCCTCCCCCTACTCATTCTCTCTCTCTCAAATAAATAAAATATATATTTTTTAAAAAGTCCTATCAAAAATTAAAGATCACAGGGCCAGCAGACTTGAACCTGAATGTTGACCTTGGATGTGCAGCCTTGCAGGACTAGCAGTGTGCTTGAGGGCTGCAGTCCTCTCAGCCCTTCCCAGCAGTCAGACTCAAGGGATGGGACTTGTGCAGTAGCACAGAACGCTGTTCTCCAAAGGGCCCACACTTGGGTTAATGCTTGGCTGTTGCCATCTTGAAATTCTTCATGAGAATTCTTCATTCTATCTCCAACAAGGAAGCCCTGGTCTTCATTTTGCCATGGGCATGTTCTGTAGCTGTAGCTGGTCCTTTTCGAATGTAGGTCTCACTCCTGGAATTGCTGGGTTGTATGGTGATTCTGTTGACTCTTCTGTTTTGGGTGAGGAATTGCCAAACTGTTTTCTGCAGTAGCTAAGCATTTTACGTGCTCACCAGCAATGTGCAAGGGTCCCAATTTCTTCACATCCTCGTCAACACCGGTATTTTCCGCTGCTCAGTTATACTGTCTAGGGGGTGTGAAGTGGCATCTCATTGTGGTTTTGATCTGCAGTCCCCTGATGACTAATGACTAATGAGCATCTTTTCATGTGCTTATTAGTCATTCATATATCTTTGGATTAGTATCTGTTCATGCCTTCTGCCCATTTTTACATAGGGTTGTTTGTCTTTTTGTTGTTGAATTGTGAGAGCTCTTTATATATTCTGGAGCCTGGGTGGCTCTATCTTCAGCTCAGGTCATGATCCCAGACTGGAGGCTGGGCTCGAGTCCTGCAGTGGGCAGGGAGCCTGCTTCTCCCTCTCCCTCTAGCCTTCCCCTCTGCTTGTGCGTGCGCTCTCTCTTTCTCTCTCTCTCAGATAAATAAAATCTTAAAAAAAAAAAAAAGATCCTTATCAGACCTCTGACTTGCAAATAGTTTCTCCCATTCTGTAGTTGGCTTTTCACTTTCTTGATGTCCTTTGATGCGCAACAGGCTTTAATTCTGATGAGGCCCTATTTATCTGTGTTTTTCCTTTCTTCCACAGCTGTGCATTTGGTATCATCTAGGATTCATTGCCAAATACAGGCAATGTCTTGCAGTTATGCCTTTTTTTACAAATTTTATCATTTTAGCTCTTATATTTAGGACCCCTACTTCTTGGGAGTTAACTTTTGCATATGGTGTCAGGGAGGGATCCAACTTCCTTCTTTTGCATGTGATTTCCAACTGTCCCCACATGGCTTGTGAAAGAGACTCATCTTCCCCCCCATTGAATGGTCTTGGCTCCCCTGTTGAAAATCACATGACATATGGTTAATTTCTGGACTCTCAATTCTATTCTATGGATTTATATGTCTACCCTTGTGCCAGCGCCCCACTGTCCTGATTACGGGAGCATTGTAAGTTTCAAAATTAGGACATGTGAGCCCTCCCAACTTTATTTTTCCTTCAAGATGGTTTTGGGTATCCCCTGCAATTCCATATGACTTCAGGATCAGCTCTTCCATTCCGGCAAAAGTCATTGTGATTTCGAACGGCTTGCATTGAAACTGGAGATTGCTTTGGCAACTACTCCCCTTTCAACAGTGTCAAATCTTCTGACCCATGGACACAGGGTCTTTCCATTTCTATAGGTCTTTTTAAAATTTTTCTTTTCGTGGTGATCTTTTGTAGTTTTCAGTGTTCAACTCTTGCACCTTTCTGGTGAAACTTATTCCTAGGTATTTAATTTTTTGGACACGATTAGAAGCAGAATTTTCCAGTTTCCTCTTCGATTTCTCACTGACATGATAAAGGAATAAGGCTGATACTTGTGTGTTGGTCTTATCTGCCGCAATTATATTGACCTCACCTGTTAATTAGCCCTAACAGGTTTTGTTCTGCGGATTTTTTTTTAAAGACTTTGTTGTTTTTAAGTCATCTCTACACTCCATGTGGGACTTGAACTCACAACCCCAGGATCAGGCATCACCCGCTCTACCCACGGACCCAGCCAGGCGCTCCTTTGTCTTGTGCATCCTTTAGGCCATCTTACACATCACATTCCATGGTTGTGAGTTTTCGCCTGGATTCCAGAGTTCTGCAAAAGTTGATTTCATCAGCTTTTGCCAGCTCAGTAGATTTTGTGGAGGAACGGGAGCTGGCATTCCTCACTCTGCCCTCTTTGAGGACACCGCTCCTAGCGTACTGATATTTCCACCTCCTGTTTTTGCACAGCCTACTAGCTAAGGATGCTTTTTACATTTTTTAAATGGTTGGAGAAAATCAAGAGAAGAATAGTATTTTGCAGTATGTGAAAAGTACATGAAATTCACATTTCAAGTTTCAAAAATTGAGTGTTATTGGACCGCAGGCATGCTGATTTCCCTCCCTCCCTTTCTTTCCTTTTTTCTTTCGATTTTATTTCTTTATTTGAGAGAGCACTAGCAGGGCGTCGGAGGGGAAAGCAGGCTCCTCAGTGAGCAGAGAGCCCGATGCAGGGCTCGATCCCAGGACCCAAGATCAGGACGTGAGCCGAAGGCAGACATTCAACCAACTGAGCCACCCAGATACCCCGCCATGATGATTTCTTTACCTGTTATCTGTGGCTCTTCTCATACCGCAGGCACAGAGTGAATGGGTGTCAGAGACCGCTATTTGGCTTGCAAAACAAAAAAGTTTACTCTCTGCTTTTTGGAAAAATCTGCTGCTCCTGGATTAGAAAACTGATCAGACTGAGAGTCCTTTTTTTCCAAAAATACTTGATGCATGCATGGGATGCTTGCTTCCTGTCACCTCTCATTAGGAAGCACACGGCTGCCCCATTCTTGGTGATCATGTAATTGACTCATGGGCTCAGGTGTTATTTTTTTCTTACTAGCTTAATTGAAGTGAGATCTCAGTAAACTTTTTTTTTCCCCCACTTACTTCCATACTGGGTCTCCCCATATCACTAAGATACCTGCACCCTTTAAGCTAATCTTGAAACCAAGTTCAAGCCCATGATGAAGTGGCTCCATCAGATCTGGATCCGGGGTGGGGTTATATAAACAACTCCCGGATGCTCCCCCTCCCTCCCCTGCAGACATCGATGAATGCTCTGTACACTTGGACATCTGTGGCCCCGGGACCTGCTACAACACCCTGGGGAACTACACCTGTGTCTGCCCCGCGGAGTACCTGCAAGTCAATGGTGGCAACAACTGCATGGGTATAAAATATGATGACTGGGGAGACAAGATAGTTGTGGGGAAAGCACTTGGGTGTGGGAGGGACTTCTCGGAGTCTCCATGCTTTGAAAGAGTGCACAGAGGTGTGTTTAGGGGAATAGAGAGGTGGAGGGTGAGTGTATGAGTGGCTGGTCAGCAGCAGAGAAGAAGATGCAGGACTTGGGGGCTCAGGGCTGCCATGTATGGTTGTTCAGGTTGTGCACTGCCCAAAAAAACTAGACTATAAATGACACCTCATGTGTCTTGGGGGAGAGACATCAAGCCAGTTATTTTCAAATGGATCCATTAATGAGTTCTCAGCTATCTGGCTGTCTCTTCCTCTGGCTCGGTTATCTTTCATCCACACCCCTCTTCCTAACCCGACTGCAGACATGAGGAAGAGCATCTGCTTCCGGCACTATAATGGCACGTGTGGAAATGAGCTGGCCTTTAACGTTACCCGGAAGATGTGCTGCTGCTCGTACAACATTGGCCAGGCCTGGAACAGACCCTGCGAGGCCTGCCCCACTCCTGCCAGCTGTGAGTACCCTCCCCCACCTTCTTTCCAGCTTGGTCCTTGTTAGTGCAGTATTTAAGGGGGCACACCCTGCTTAGGGCACCCAGATTAGCCCTGATCCTACATTACTCTGATGAGGGCTGAAGAGTTTCAGTTATGTCCTAGTTGGTGTATGGAAATCATCACTCTTAGGGTGAGCAAAGCATCCTTCCTTCTGTTTTGCACATTTGGGGAATTCAGAATGGGTCAGCGAAGCCTATATTTGTGTTAAAGATCCTTGAGCAGGGGAGGGGGCAGACTCAGGGAAGCTCTGGTGAGGACTGCTAAAATGTTGGTTGTAATGAAGAAGGGGGTTCCGGTCAGGGAACAGCATGAGCAAAGGCCTGGAGCTAGCACTGAGCCCCCAACCACACTAGCAGCTGGAACGAGAGCTAATGGAATGATCTGGCAGCCGGCCCAGGTATCAGAAAGAGCCGAACGAGGAGGGCAGTGAAAGTGGGCAATGAGGAGGTTAAAGTATTAGTTCTGGGGGCTGAATGTGTCCCCCAAATTCATATGTTCGAGCCCAGATCTCCAGTGCAGTGGTGTTAGAAGGTGAGGCCTGGAGGAGGGGATTAGGTCCTGCAGCGGGAGTCCTCCTGAATGGCATGAGTGGACAGGGAAAGCAGGTGATCTCCACCACATGAGGACAGAACGGGAAAACAGCCGGTGTGAACCAGGAGGTGGCTCTCACCAGACTCCGAATTCTTGGACTCCCAGCCTCCAGAACTGTCTGGGAAATACATGTCTTCTGCTTTGGCAAACTCCCACCCCTAACCACCGCCACCACCACCACGCAGCCCACTCTGGCTAAGACAGGTGGTTTTCTAGGGCTGCAGCAACAAATGACCACAGACTTTGTGGCTTAAAAAACCCAGGAATTCATTTTCTCCCAGTTTTGAAGACTGGAAGTCAGAAGCCAAGGTGTCAGGTGTCGGAGGGGGCCATGCCCCCTCCAGACGTCCTAGGTTCGAATCTGTCTTTGCTTCTTCCAGCTTCTGGGGGCCTCTGGGCATCCTTTGTGTCTGTCCCCAATCTCTGCTTTCACCCTCACATGGCTTCTTAGCTCCGAGGCTCTGTGTGTCTCTCCTTTCCTTATAAGGCCACCAGGCTTTGCATTCTGGGCCCACCATGATCCAGGATGATGCCGTCTTTTTAAATTTTATTTTATTTTATTTATTTATTTGACAGAGAGATAGAGATCATAAGCAGGCAGAGAGAGAAAGGGGGAAGCAGGCTCCTCACTGAGCAGAGAGCCTGAGGCGGGCCTCGATCCCAGGACCTTGAGATCATGACCTGAGCCAAAGGCAGAGGCTTAACCACTGAGCCACCCCCAGGATGGCCTCATCTTATCTTGATTCCATCTGCAAGGACACTGTTTCCCCAAACAGTCACACTCAGGGGTTCTGGGTGGACACGAACTTGGGGGACAGTGAGTGTCCATCCAGGGCAGGGCGATGGAGAGGGGATGGTTACTGCGCACTTCTGGGAAGGTGCACATGTTCCGGGTTTTAGGAAACAAGATTGGGCAGACCCAAGCTTGTGCAGGCTGCGGGGGAAGCTGCAAACCGCCAACTCTGGTCAGGAGATTGTCAAGACAGATCAATGGTCACCCTTAAGTTGGATGCTGGGACTTGGGTATCTACCCGGATCTCACTCACCTGAAACTGAGCTGCAGGTAGATTCTGACAAGGCAGGAGTCCACGCCAGCCAGGGGTCCATTCTCATCACGATGCAGATGGAAGAGTGAGTGGGAGCCAGGGCAGGCCCCCAGGGAGAGATGGCAAGGGGGCACTGTGCTGCCCCGGTGGGGGCGGGGGGAGGGGAGCCCAAGGACAGTGCCATCAGCTGTCCAGTGCTAGCATGGTGGGTGAGCAGGGAGCCCCAGGAAGCCTTCCCTGTGGGCTGCCCTGAGTCCTCAAGGATGAAGTAGGCTTTGCTAGGGAACAGCAAAGGGAACAGCATGTGCAAAGTTCTGATGGCATGGCAGAGTAGGGCATCTCCTGATGTGTAATGAAATCAGTGTGATGGGAGGGCAGGAGTTACTGCTGGAGTCATAGGGCCAGAGGGGAAGGACTTGAGGTCCAAACTGAAGAGTCTACCTATTCTGGGGAGGACAGCGGGGCATGGGTGGTGGCGCTCGTGCAGGGAAGAGATGAGCGAGGCCACATTCTCTGCGTCTCTGTGTTGGAAGATCACACTGCCAGGTGGATGGCTGCCCATTGCCCCTCCAGTGCCGGTCAAGGCACAGGGAGGGAGAGGGACTAGTTATCGGGAGGCCAGATGTGGGCTGGGCTGCAGGGCTTGGAGGAGGCAATGGGGGGAGATCAGGAAGAGGAGGTGTCCTCCCTGGGAGCCTACAGCTCCAACATCCTCTGCCCCGTTCTCCTTTGCCCAGTGGACTACCAGCTCCTGTGTGGACACCAGGCCCCTGGCTTCGTCATTGACATCCACACAGGGAAGCCCCTCGGTGAGTGACCGTGGCCCCCCGCCCAGAGCCCCAGGTCCCTCTGTCCCCAGAGCCCTGACCTCTCCCTTCCACGCACGCTCACCCCATGCTCCCGCACTTCCAACTCCCCAGACCAGGCCAGGAGTCCTGTCACCAAACACTACCCTTTATTTGAGAGGGAAAAAAAAGTATTTTTATCAAGTTGTTACTTATTTTTTAAAATTCTGATAAAACACACACAACACGGTATTTACTATCTTAACCATTGTTTAGTGCACAGCTCAGGGATGTGAAGCACACATTGTCATGCAACCACCCCCACTCTGTGTCTCCAGAACTTTCCATTTCCCCAAACAGACTCTGCCCCATGAAGCACGGACTCCCCAGCCCTGGCTCCTACCATCTCCTCTCTGTCTCTGGGAACAGGACGACTCTGGGGACTTCCTGGGAGTGGGGTCCTATGGGATGCATCCTTCTGGGTCGGGCTTCTGTCACTGAGCACAATGTCCCTAAGGTTCATCCATGTTGTAGCAGGGTCAGAACACTTCCATTCTGACTACACAAGGTTCTGTACAGTCTAGTCCCCAAGTGCCACATTTTAGCTGTGCGGAGTCGAACTAACGAACCCATGTCCAGCCATTTTCGCCCCATGGAGGTGTCCTCCTTATTTGAAACAATCAGAACATGGCAGGTGCGGTGACTGTTGTCAAACCAAAGTCCCCTTCACACTCCCACAGTTCCCATGCCGTATGTCCCCCGGGGGTTTCTAGATCCTTCTTCATGCTTTTCAGTATACATAGTGGTCCCCACTGAAAATGTATGGCAATGTTTTCTGGAGAGTGTGAGATGGTATAATTCTAGAATGCCCTACATAGTGGTCAGCCACTCACCTTTCGTCAGCCGGCCACGAGTAGTGGAGCCCTGGGCAGGTTACTGCCTGCCATGCGGCTCCTCTGGACCTGCTTTGTGGCATTCTGTGGGTGGACCCGTCCCCCTTCACGAGCCCGTCCCCCCTGGATGGGCACTGGGTTCCCTTTTCCTACAGTTGACCCTTGAGCAGCGCGAGGGGAAGGAGCACCAAAGCCTGTGCAGTCAAAACTCCATATGTAACACTTGACTCCCCCATCACTCAGCTACTAGTCTGCCTGACTGGAAGCCTTACTGATGGGGTAAATAGCAGGTTAATGCTTATTTCGCACGTTGTGTGTATAATACGCTGCATTTCTACAATAAAGTAAGCTAGGGTCCAGAAAACCTTATTAAGAAAAGCAGGAGGAAAGTACTGCATTTCTATAAAAACTAAACACTCCTGCATCAGTGGCCCCTTGTGGTTTGAACCTGCACTGTTTAAGCGACAACTGTATACATAACAGCTTCAGTGGGATTTAACTCACACATCTCACACTTGGCCCAGCTCAAGTACAGTTCTGGGGTTCCCCGTGTCTTCACAGAGGGGTGCAGCCAGCACCAGGATCTAAGTTCAAATATCTTCATCATGCCAAAAAAACAAAACAAAACAAAACAAAACAAAAAAAAACCCTCCCCGTGAGCGGTCACTCCCCATTTTGTCCTCCCCCAGCCCCTGGCATCCGCTGTTCTCCTCTCTGTGCCTGTGGATTCCCTCTTGTGGGCATTTCACACCCCTGGGGCTGTATGGTACAGGTTCTCACATCGGCTTCCCTCACCAAGCTGCATGCCTTCGAGGCTGGTCCATGCTGTGACCCCCAGGAGGCACAGGCAGCCTTGCTGGGCCGCAGCAGGTGGGTTTTCATTTGGGAGACACACGCACCTCCTGCTCTTGGTCCCGCATCCTGCTCTCTCTTGGGTGGCAGAGGGATTTTGGCCACTGCAGAATCCTTGGTTCTGGGCTGCAGGGGTGGGAGGAGGTGGCCAGACTGTGCGGGGGTGGGGGGGGCGTGAGCGGGGAGGAGCCTGGCTCAGGGCCCCTCCGGATGCTCCCTGGGGCTGGGCTGCCCCTGACAGCTGACGCCCTCCCCAGACATCGACGAATGTGGGGAGATCCCCGCCCTCTGCGCCGGTGGCATCTGCATCAACCAGATAGGGAGCTTCCGGTGCGAGTGCCCCGCCGGCTTCCCCTACGACCACGTGCTGCTGGTCTGCAAAGGTGCCACCTGCCCGACCTCCCCAGCCCTGGGTGGGAGGCTGCTCCCCCACCGCGTGCGCTCCGGACATGTCATTTAAGCACCATAAGCCTCAGTTTCCCTTTCTGTAGAATGGGGCTCATGCCTGTCCAGGGGCCTCCATCCTACATCACCACTCTCCTTTGGGTTCCTGCCACTCCCAGAGGGAGTCCCCGCTCTGAAGCCTGGGGCAGGGTGCGGGGCTGGATTCCAGCAGGGAGGCCTCCCCCTGCACTCCTCCCCATTGGCTGTGTTCCGCAGACAGGAACGAGTGTGCCGTCGGGGCGGGCCCCTGCCAGCAGAACGCTGACTGCGTCAACATCCCCGGCAGCTACCGCTGCGTGTGTGCCCGAGGGTACAAGCTGTCACCTGGCGGGGCTTGCGTGGGTGAGCGGGGACCCCAGCAGGGTGCAGGGTGGGGGCTGAGGGTGTGGGGTATGGGACAGAGTGACCTGAGTAGGGCATGGTTCTACGGGCTGTGCCACGGGGTGGCAGGGATGCCGAGCACCTGTTAATGGGGTGGGGGGTGGGGGGTGGGACGGGAGCCTGGTGCTAGCAGCAGCTTGAATGGGGGGCTTCCCCATCATGGTGCATGAGGGCTCAGCAAACTCTGTGTGTGTGTGTGTGTGTGTGTGTGTGTGTGTGTACACATGCACGCATGCAGAGGAGGGGTTCTGAGGACACCACACTGCCTGCCCTCCCCCAGGACGGAATGAGTGTCGGGAGATCCCAGACGTCTGTAGCCATGGTGACTGCATAGACACAGAGAGCAGCTACATGTGCCTCTGCCACCGGGGCTTCCAGGCCTCGGCGGACCAGACCCTGTGCACAGGTGAGAGTCCCTTCCCACTTCCTCCTGGAGAGCGAGGCTGCCAAGTGAGGCTGGGGTGGCGGCCACGAGTCTGCACCTCCCCTAGGGTGAGGTCTGTGTTTTCATCCACCTGGTTCACAGAAAGACCCAGCTTCAAGTCCGGGCACTTGAGAGCTTGGATAAATGACTTATTCATGCCCCTGAGCCTCAGTTTGCAAAACGAGAGTGATAAATACGTCCAGGGGCACTTTCAGCCATCACCCCCCAGGTGTCCCTGCCCATCCCACCTGGACAGGACTGGGTGCCGGGGAGGCGGGCTGGGTCTGGCCAGGCCCTCCCTCCCTGAACTGCCCGATGCCGTGGGTGAGCTGGATAGGGCTTGGGGGCTTTGCTCCGGCAGACGTCAACGAGTGTGACCGGCAGCCGTGTGGAAACGGGACCTGCAAGAACATCGTCGGCTCCTACAACTGCCTCTGTTTCCCTGGCTTCGTGGCAACACACAGCAGAGATTGCGTGGGTGAGCCACCTGGGCCAGGGGCAGGCCTCATTGCTCCCCCCCAAAAAGTGGGTCCTTGGCTTCAGGGTCCCCCTCCGAAATAAAGGATCTGGCCCCAGGGATCCCTTCAGGAAAACTACAAAATTTCCCCACAACTTCAGAATTTCCCGCACCTCTCCCAACTGTCGGGCCAGGGGGTCTCCTGCTAGAGTGTACGCTCAGCTTCGTGGAGGTAGGTGGGCAGGACAGGGAGAACAGTGAAGACCCGGTTGATGGCTTTTGGCTGAGTGCAGTGGTTAAAAGCATGCATTCCAGGGCCAAGCAGCATGAATCCAAATCCCAGCTTTGCTACCTGCCTGCTGTGTGACCCCAGACAAGTCAACTACCTCTCTGGACTCCTGTTTCCTACTGTGCAAAAAAGGAGATTAATAGTAGTCCCTACCTATATTAATCATAGACCAAATAGACTGTAATAACAACTATTACCAGAGATGAAGAGAGAACTCATATATTTGGGGGCAGTTCTCTGAGAAGACATGACAACCGTAAAATCATATGCATCTAACAATAGAGCTTTAAAACATATGATGTAAAAATGGACAGAACTGAAAAAGAAATAGGTAAGCCCACAGTTATAGTTGTAGACTTCAACACTCCTCCCTCAGGAAGAGGGGGGGACAAAGAAAAAATCAGTAAGGTTAGGGAAGACCTGAACAACAATGTCAATCACCTAGACCTGCTCAGTATTTATAGAACATTCCAGAATACACATCCTTCTAAGTGCACATGGACATTTACCAGGACGGCCCATATTCTGGGCCATAAAACAAACCTTAAATTTAAAAGAATGAGGGTGCCTGAGTGGCTCAGTTGGTTAAGTGTTGGACTCTTGGTTTTGGCTCAGGTCATAATCTCAGAGTCTTGAGATCGAGCCCTACATTAGGCTCCCCACTCCACGGGAAGTCTGCTTCTCTCCCTCTGCCCCTCCCCCAAACTCATGTTCTATGTCTATCTCTCTCTCTCTCAGAATTAATAAATATATATTTTTTAAAACACTCAAATTTAAAAGAATTGAAGTCATACAAAGTAGGTCCTCAGAATATAAGCGAATTAAAGTAGAAATCAGTCACAGAAAGACATCCAGAGAAATCCCCAACTATTTGGAAATGAAACAGCATACCACTAAAGGATCCCAAGATCAAGGGAGAAAGCATAAGGGGAATCAAAAAATATTTTGAATTAAATGAAAATGGAAACAAACAAAATTTGTAGGGTTCAGCTACTGGAGTATCCAGAGGCAAATTCATAGCATAGTGCTATGATACTGGTATCTGCCTCACAGGCTAGTGGGAGGTTAATACACAGAGCCTTACTTATTGTGTAAGTATTGTGTACTTACACAATAAACTAAAGTCACTACCCTCCACGTAACTTCCGTGTGGATGAAAGTGCAAAGGAAGCTCAGGGTCCCTAGACTGTGGGTGACCCCCACCTGCCCGTACCCCTTCTGCAGACGTGGATGAGTGCACCACTCTGGTGGGGCAGGTGTGCCGATCTGGCCAGTGTGTTAACACAGCCGGCTCCTTCCACTGCCTCTGTCAGGATGGCTTCGAGCTCACAGCCGACGGGAGGAATTGCATGGGTGAGTCTCTGTCAGTCCCCTGCTCCCAGCTTACCTGCGGTTGGTACTTCCAAGTGATCATGGTTCCATTTCACAATCAGGCATTTATCTTAAGGTATAAGAAGAAGAGGGGTGCCTGGGTGGCTCAGTTGGTTAGGCGACTGCCTTCGGCTCAGGTCATGATCCCAGGGTTCTGGGATCGAACCCCACATGGGGCTCTCTGCTCGGTTTACAGTGAGGCTGTCTTAAACAAGGTTCTAGATGGGTGCCACAGAAATCACAAAAGGGTCTGTATGTAGCTTAAGATCAGGAACCTTGCTTCTCCTTCCCCTGGATGCCACGTGGCTTCACGAGTGTATAACCCTCACTTGAGGGCCGGGAGGGTCCTTCCCTGGCTGTGCCTGTCTTCCTGAGTCTTAGCCCTTCCCCTGGATCCAGGAGAACTGTTCTGGGGCCCTTGGCCATCATGCAGTGACCGTAGGAGCTGCTCCCGGTCGCCTGTCATGGGCTGGTGCTGGGACGCCTCCTCTTCCTCTCCACAGACACCAATGAATGTTTCAGCCTCTCGGGAACCTGCCTGCCAGGCACTTGCCAGAACCTTGAGGGCTCATTCCGCTGCATCTGTCCGCCTGGCTTCCAGGTGCAGAGTGACCGCTGTGTCGGTGAGTCCACCGCTGTGTCGGTGAGTCCACTCCTGCTCTGGGGCCAAGGAGGCATGTCTGGGCCTCTGTTTTGCCATCTGTAAAATGGGATTGCCAGTTGGGGTCATGGTGAGGGTGGAGGTGTACTTAGCACAGCACCCAACACAGCTCCATACACAATGACTGTTACTAGGATCATTTTGGCTGCTTGGTCCAGGTTCTCTATCTGGGGCCCATAGGCTTCCTCATGAATCCTATCAAACAGGCATGGGTGTGGGGTCACGCCACACATAGAACTCTTTACTCGATGAGTGATGGTTGGTCTGGCCTGTCTGACCTGAGCTCCCCTGGTGTAATTGGCCAACTGGGTGACTTTGTGCCACATTGGGTAATCTGGACCGGTCTGGCCTAAGCAGATGGGCTAGCCTGGCACAGGGTGGGCTAACCTCGATCGGGCTACCCTAGCAGTTACCCGGAGCACACTTCCTCCAGTGTAAGTTAAGTTTATCCAATCTTGATTAGCTTTGTACAAAGTTAGTCTCTAAAGACGAACTTATCCTGACCGTGATCCCTATCCTGGAGACACCTTCTAGGAAAGACACCCACCCCCACCCCGAAACAGCCCATCTGGTGTTCTGGCTCACGCGGAGTCCCGAGGGCCCCTGGCCTGCATTGGTCCGTGGACCCTCCCCGGCTGGGCCCCCACTCTGTCTGCCCCTTCTGGCAGCCGAGGCTGTCCTATGCTGGTGGAAGGCCTGCCTGCCCCCACTCAGCTCGTGTCCCGCCCCTCTAGACATTGACGAGTGCTTGGAGGAGCCCAACCTCTGCCTCTCTGGCACCTGCACCAACAGCCCCGGGAGCTTCCAGTGCCTCTGCCCACCTGGCTTTGTCCTCTCTGACAATGGGCACCGGTGCTTTGGTGAGTCTAAGGCCTGAAAAGCATACAGGGCTTGGAGAAGAGCTGGAGGGGAGGGAGAGAGGGGCTGGTCACCCAGAAAAGGGGGCTGCAGTTTCTGTGTGCATCTCCGGGAGCCCTACCTGGACAGAGGTGTTCTCTGCATGGGTGGGGTTATTCGAGTCCAGACAACCTGTTGGCCAGACAAGTCGCTTCTGCGAAGGGCTATCCTGGTCCAGGCTGGGCTAACCTGGTCTCCTGGGCTTTGGTCATCCTGTGGTGGCTGCGGTTGCCCTATCTGGGCTGGCTTCATCTCAGCTAGGCCAGCCTTGTCCCGTGAGGGCTAGCCTCAGCCAGTCCGAGCCAGCCTCTTCTTCTCTCCCAGGTTAGGGCCAACAAGGGGGTGGGCCGGGCAACTCGACCCGTGTTTGTTGTTCGGATCCCAACCTGGCCTGGATTCTCGGGTTGAGGAGAATCTAGGGCTGAGGACTGGGGGGAGGGGTGGTCCACGACAAGGATTTGGGGTCTCCAGTCCCAGGTCCTCTGGCTCGCTGGAATCACTTTGTCTCTCCAAGAAGGGGCTTCTGAGCCAAGAACAAGTGTGGCTGAGTTTGCTCTCCTTGGCAAGGGGGCACCCCTACAGCTGTGGAGGTGGGGTATGCCTGGGAGGAATCCCCTGTGGTCCAGGGGCCGGCCCTCATTGGCCCAGGGTGGGTCACATGTCCATCTCAGAGCCAATCACCACGTCAGGGGCCTGTGGCGTCCTGACTGGCCGCTGGCAAGGTCGGGTAGCCTGTTCTCTGGACCTGGCTCCGAGCTGGGCATCGCCGATGACCCTTCCAATGCTTGCCCGGGCGTCACCCCACAGACACGCGGCGGAGCTTCTGCTTCACCCATTTTGAGGCCGGGACGTGTTCTGTGGCCAAAGCTTTCAACACCACCAAGGCCCGGTGCTGTTGCAGCCAGAGGCCTGGCGAGGGCTGGGACGACCCCTGCGAGCTGTGTCCTCAGGAGGGCAGCGGTGAGCGTCCCGCCACGTCCAGTGTCCCCGTGGCTCCGCCTGCCTGCCTGCCTGCCTGCCTGCAGCCGCTCAGGGGGCTCCTGGGGGCGGCACCGGCCCCCGACCCTCACCCCCTTCCCCTCTTGGTGTCCAGCTGCCTTTCAGGAGCTCTGCCCCTTTGGCCACGGGGCAGTCCCAGGCCCGGATAACTCTCGGGAAGGTGAGCCCCTCGCCCACGTGCTAAGGGCCCCTCCTCCGCCGCCCGCCTCTGTCTGGGCTCTGCCCCTGTTCCCAAGTCTCAGGCTCCCTCCTCGACCAGTGGGTGGCCCGGGGGGTGAGGGAGAGTGCCTGGGTCTGGCTGGGACGTGACAGACGCCATGCGGGCACCCCCTGCCGCCCGCAGACGTGAACGAGTGTGCGGAGAGCCCCGGCGTCTGCACCAACGGCGTCTGCGTCAACACCGACGGCTCATTCCGCTGCGAGTGCCCCTTTGGCTACAGCCTGGACTTCACGGGCATCCGCTGTGTGGGTGCGTGGCCAGCCCGCGACCCCTGGGAGGAAGGAGTAGGGTGGGCAGGGCAGGCGCCACCCAAGGCAGGATCCTGTCCCTCGGCCCCTGTCACTCCCTCTGCCCGCTGGACCCTCCTCCCTGTGGTTCACTCACTCATTCAGTCGCGCACTCTGGCCAGCACCCTGTGCATGCCTGACCTGCATCCGGCCCAGAGGCCAGACCTGGCCCTGTGCAGCCTGCAGAGGTCGGTGCCGGCGGATGGGCCCTGACCGCCCCCTTCCCCGCCCGCAGACACGGATGAGTGCTCCGTCGGGCACCCCTGCGGTGAAGGCACCTGCACTAATGTCATCGGAGGCTTTGAATGTGCCTGCGCTGAGGGCTTTGAGCCTGGCCCCATGATGACCTGCGAGGGTACGACCCTGTCGGTCCAGGAGCTGGGCTGTGAGATGCGGGGGGCGCCCCTGGGGGCGGGGGCGTGGACTCCACAAGCCTACCCTGCCCAGCCGGCGCCTGCATTGGCCTCCGCAGACGTGGACGAGTGCTCCCTGAACCCCCTGCTCTGCGCCTTCCGCTGCCACAACACAGAGGGCTCCTACGTATGCACCTGCCCTGCCGGCTACGCCCTGCGGGAGGACGGATCCATGTGCCGAGGTGGGACCGGCTGGGGTGGTGGTGGCGGCTCGCTGGGTCACGGTCCTAGAGAAGTTAGGGAGTTGCGAGCCTGGGCCTCCCCAGGGTGAGATGAAGAAAGGGGAGCCCTGGGGCACGTGGGGTGCCATGAGGGCTCTTCTGTGAGTGGCGCCTCTGTTGTGGAAATGGAGTCCCAAGTCCCACAGGTCAGTGGCTCTGGTGGTCTGTCTAGAGCTGAGTAGGACAGTGAGGACAGCAGCTGTGCCCCCCAGGGAAGGCATGGCAATGTCTGGAGACAGTTTCTGTTGGCCCAGTTGGGTGTTGGGCAACAGGCATGGAGTGGCCAGGGACGCTGGTCAGTAGACCACAGAGCTTGGAATGGCTGTCCATCACAAGGGGTTTTCCTGTTCCCAGTGTCCTCAGTGTCAGAGCCGAGAAGCTCTGGGCTGGGACTTGGGGCCTCCAGGCCTCCTTCAGGGTTAGGGCTCCATGGGCTGTGGTGAAGGCCAGAGAGACTCCCAGACCTAGATATGGGCACGGGGTGTGGGCAGGGGTCCGCTCTTGACCCCTCGGCTTCTCCAGAGGCCTGGGCACAGGGCAGTGCTGCACGAACCTCACTCTTGCCCTGCCTGGGGCTCCCAGAGGGAGGTGGGATCCAGGCCCCCACAGCCTGGGGCCAGGCCACGGTGCGCCTGACCTTGGCCGCTCTGTCCCTCGTTACTGGCAGATGTGGACGAGTGTGCGGATGGCCAGCAGGCCTGCCACGAGCGGGGCATGCTGTGTAAAAACCTCATCGGCACCTTCGCCTGCATCTGCCCCCCAGGCCTGCGGCCTCAGCCCAGCTCTGGGGAGGGCTGCACAGGTATGGGGGCGCTTTGGGGGTGCAGGGACACCCCTGGGGGGAGAGAAATCAAAGCAAGAGAATGTGGCAGGAGGAGACTCTCCAGGGTGAGGGGAGGCTGGCCTGGGGGGCTCTGGCCTCCCCGGCGGCCTGCCTCATCCCCCCCACCGCAGATGAGGATGAGTGTCGTGCTCAGCCCAGCCTGTGCGCCAACGGCCGCTGTGTCAACACCGAGGGCAGCTTCCGGTGTGACTGCGACCAGGGTTTCCGCCTCAGCCCCGCCGGCACCGAGTGTCATGGTGAGTGTGGTCCGGCACAACAGACATGGCCACCCCCACATGGCGCTGCTGCCTGGGATCTCCCCAAGCCAGTGCCCTCAACACAGATCACCCCAGAGCCAGCTCAGCCCTCTTGCCTCCCAGACTCCGACTCAGAGATGCTCTAGCACCGGGCTGGGCCTCAGGTCAGCTCCCTGCAGTCATCAGCAGCCTCCTCTTCCTCACCCACTCCAGTCCCCAATCTGTCCCCTCCACCTCATTCATCTGCTCTGTCCCCACTATCTGTCCGTCATACTTCTGCGGGCCTCCTCCCCAGTGTTCCCTGGCCTCCGTGCTGCCCTTGACCATCCATGCTCTCCGCGGCTGGGAGATGCCACCCTCTGACCTTGGGAAGCTGCCTGCTCTGCAGCCGCAGGCATCTCTCTGGCCCTTTGGGTCTGCTGCTTCTGCTGTGGTCCTGGCCCACAGAGGGCATCTAATGGGGCCGGGAGACGGTGGTTTGAAGGGTTTCACCCCGTGCCCACACACAGCATGTCGGACACATCTGGGATCCTTGCGTCTCGAGGCCGCCGGACGCCCCAGGGAAGGGGCCCCCTGGATGGCACGGTTCTCCCACCCACCACCCCCACCCGTTTTCCGCAGACGTCCGGCAGGGGCCCTGCTTCTCCGAAGTGCTGCAGGCCGTGTGCCAGGCTCCGTCAAGCAGCGGTGAGGCCGTCACGAGGGCCCAGTGCTGCTGCGGGGGCGGCCGGGGATGGGGGCCCCTCTGTGAGCTCTGTCCCCTGCCGGGCACCTCTGCCCACAGGACCCTGTGTCCCCACGGCTCGGGCTACACTGCTGAAGGCCAAGGTGGGTGGCGAGTTTTTCATGGTCAGATCTGTGTCCTAGAGGGAGCTGGGGTGTGCGAGCCAGTGTGCACCGGGGCCCGTTCTCACCGTGTGCCTCTCTGTGCTGGCTGGTGTGCGAGCCAGTGTGCACCGGGGCTTGTCCGTTGCTGTGTGCGTGTATGAACTGAGGTGAAAGGGTGAGCAGGTGTGTGTTCTTTGTTCTCTGTGGACTCGTGAATGAGCCTGCAGAAGTGTGAGCTAGTGTGCCTTCCCCTTGTGAGCAAGCTTGGTCCTGAGGGTGTCTCTGTGTGTTCTTGAGTGTGTGAACGTGTTAGTGAGCAAGTGAGTGTGCCAGTGAGGGGAGGAACTGGGTGTGTCTTCTGTGTGCTGGCTGCATGAGGAGAAGGTACCAGAAGGTGGCTGAGTGGGACCGAGCCCACCCGTGGGGTCTAGCAAGCGTCCGCAAGGGTAGGTACATGTGTGAGTGTGAGTGTGTCTCTGCACGAGTGTGTCCCTTCCAGTGTGTCAGTGAGAGTGAGACTGGTCATCCCAAGGAAGCAGCCGTGACACCAGGGGATGAGGAGGAAGTGCCTTCGTGCGGGTATGTCTGGGGGGACAGAGGAGCCCCTGAGTGTGTAGCCTTGTGATTCTGCAGGAGCGTCAGCGTGTGGCTGGCGTGCAGTGCGTGTGCGTCTCTGTGTCTGTGCGTTCTGTGTTCGCGTGTGGGTGCCCTGGTGAGGCGGTGGGGAGAGTGTGCCCCCCGCCAGGTGTTCTCAGTGTGTGGAAGGAGCTTCGTTGAGGGTGTCCTGCTGGCAGAGGTGTGACTCACAGCCCAAGGGTGGGGTCTCCGGGGTCAGGGAGGGGACGTAGAGGCTGGCATGGCCCCAGGGAGAGGGCTGGCGGACACAAGGGCGGAGCTGTGCCCTAGTGACCCCAGACGGCCAGTGCAGCGGAGCCCTGCGTGTCCCTCAGATGTGGACGAGTGCCGCATGCTCGCTCACCTGTGCCCCCACGGCGAGTGCATCAACAGCCTCGGCTCCTTCCGCTGTCGCTGCCAGACTGGCTATATGCCAGATGCTGCTGCCACGGCCTGTCTGGGTGAGCCTCCCCACCCCCACCCCGGCCCCACCTCCCCACCCCCACCCCAGCCCCGCCCCTTTTGAGCAGCATGTAGCCCAAGCTTCTGGCCTGAACCGGAAGCAACACCCCGCCCTGATCACTTTCCTTGTGGTGTTTTGTGCATCCTGAGTTTTTAGCAGATGTTCACCTAAGTCAAGGATCAGCAAACTCCAGCTCAAGGGACTAGTCCGGCCCTCCACTTTTTTTGTTAATAAATTTTTATTGGCACACAGCCACGCCTATTTGTTTTCCTTCGCTCTGTGGCTGCTTTCCCACCACAAGGGCAGAGTTGAGTAGTTGGAACTGAAACCATGTGGCCTGCAAAGCCAAACATGTCTATTCTCTGGCTTTTTGTGAAAAAAGGGCCAATTCCTTATGGAAGCCCATAGAGTCTGGTGGGTTAAAGCCTGAGTGGAGACCCCGGGCCCTGAGCCTCTGGGAACATCTGTCTGACCCCCTGCCGACCCTCTAGATATAGATGAGTGTGGCCAGGCCCCCGCACCGTGTGCCTTCCTCTGCAAAAACACCGAGGGCAGCTTCCTGTGCGCCTGCCCCCGAGGCTACCAGCTGGAGGAGGACGGCAGGACCTGCAGAGGTGACGTCCCCCCCAGGCCCTGTGGGGCTCCATCCCTAGTCCCCCAGGGATGCCCCGGGTGTGTCCCCGGCCACTCATCCCCTCCCCACTGCATGGCATTGGACGCCAACCCTGGGGTCTTTCCCCTGGGAAGCCCCCAGCCCCAGGGGGCCCTGCTCTGAGCCCGAGAGGACCGTCTGTGCCGCAGACCTGGACGAGTGCTCCTCGCGGCAACACAACTGCCAGTTCTTCTGTGCCAACACTGTCGGCTCCTTCACCTGCCGCTGTCCCCCCGGCTTCACCCGGCACCACCAGGCCTGCCTTGGTGAGTCCCCTCCCCCTCCCCCCCGGCTGGTGCAAGGCACCAACCTTCGCTCATTTCCCAAATACACAGCGAGCGCTGAGTGTGTGCCGGACATCGCGGACACAGGGGATCGGAACAAAGTCCGCACTCTGTGGGTGCTCAGACCCCGGTGGCAGTCTCCTTCCTCACCCTAGGGACGTGAGAGGAATTCCTCTGACTTTGACCCAGCACACTTACCTTTGCCCTGACCAGTCCCTGCTGGGTCTCTCTCCTAGAGCTCCCCAGGGTGCTCCTAAAACCCCAGGGGCTCACAGGGCCCAGAGGGGAAGTTGGTTCACAGCTTTGGCTGCCGGGGCATCAGCCACTCCCATCACTTTTGAGTGTCTTGTGGCCTGAAAGAATGAAACCCCCTCTGAGGGCCAAGGTCAGCCGTGGGTGGCCCTATTCAGGCTCCCACTAATGCATTCAGCCAGCACCTCCTGAGACCTCCCGGGTACCAGCAGTGCTCTAGGCCAGAGGGATGCCCACTCCAATCCCCTCCTCAGGCCCAGCCCCCTTCTTGCTTTTGTTAACAAAGTTTTATTGGCACACAGCCGCACCCTTCCATTTACATATGGCTGCTTTGGAGGTACAACAGCGGAGCCCAAGCCAAGTGGTTGCAACAAAGTCACACAGATTTTTCCCAGCTGTCCCTTTGCAGAAGGGATTTGCCTAGCCCTGGCCTAAACCCTGAGGGCACAGCAGTGAACCCAAGAGGCCAGCCCCCTGTTGTCGCCGACTGTCCCAGCTGACAGGGAATCCAGATAGAAACAAACAGTGAGGTAACACCTTGTGGCACGAGAGAGAGAAAACATAAAAGCAGAGGAAGGAGATTGGGAAGGCTGCAGTATTTCCCACTCAGGGATCAGAAGCCCCTTCAAAAGGGACATTTGTACAAGGGGCTGAAGGAGGTACAAAAGTGAGTCGTGCGCCCATCCGGGGCCGAGCCTTCTGAGCCTGGAAACAAGATGCGTTTCTTGTTCTCTGCACAGTTATTTTCCCTGTCCCCAAAAAGGAGCACGTCCAACGTGGCGTTTGTATGTGGGGAGCTCTAGGCTGGTCCACACGCGGGGGCCCCTGTGCCAACACACACGCCCATACACCAGGCAAGCTCATGTGGGACTCCTCTCCCACGGATCGAGGGCTCCAGACCATTCCTCTCCCACACCTGTGTAGCCTGCACTCCTCGTGGGAAGTCTTAGGCTAGCTTGATCAGGGATCGCCATGCTTTTTCTTTTCTTTTTTTTTTTTTTTTTGAGATTTTATTTATTTATTTGACAGACAGAAATCACAAGTAGGCAGAGAGGCAGGCAGAGAGAGGGGGGGATGCAGGCTCCCCGTCGAGCAAAGAGCCCAGTGCGGGGCTCGATCCTAGGACCCTGGGATCATGACCTGAGCCAAAGGCAGAGGCTTTAACCCACTGAGCCACCCAGGAGCCCCATGCCACACTTTTTCTATCAAAGGCCCAATGTGAGATGTTTTCAGCTCTGTGTTCGATACAGCCTTGGTCGAAAACACTCAGCCTTGCCCTTGTAGATCAAAAGCAGCCACAGACAGTGCATCACAAATGAATGGGCGTGGCCGTGTGCGGGTGAAATTCATTTATAAAAACCATGTGGGGGGCCAGTCTCTGTTTGCTGATGTCTGAACTAGAGGATCAAAATTACATGACCACGCAGGGTCTCCGGCCCTTAGTTTGCTTTGCTGGATGCAAGGGAGAGAAACCGCCCTAGGGCTGGATGCTTCTCTCTGGTTGTTCCTGGCAGGAATCCTGGGCTGGTCTCTGTGGCCCCTCAAGGGACAGCTCAGGTAGAGGTGTGTCCATGAGCAGATACAGGGGCCCCCCGGCTTAGAAGTGCCATGTCCCCTGTGTCCCTTGCACCCAAGAGAGATTCCACGTCCCCAACAGGAAATGTCTAGGGTCAAGGATCTTCATACTCTAGGAAGCCAAAACCAGGGTTCCCCACCAGAAATGTGTTATTCCCCAAACCCCAGCGTGGGCCATTATCTCGGCTGAGCTGGTGTCACAAAAACACCCTAGACCGTAATGAGGGGCGGAGCTTAAGCTGTAGACCCGCGCTGCTCACAGTTCTGGAAGCTGTGACTTGGGGTCAGGGTGCCGGGAAGGTCAGTTTCTGGTAAGGGCTCTCCTCTCGGCTTGCAGACAGCTGCCTTCTCTCCGTGTGCTCACAAGGCAGAAGAGAGCAAGCTCTCCGGTGTCTCTTCTCACCCCATCCTTGGGGTCCCCCCGCATGAGCCCACGGATGGCAAGTTAGCCACCCCAGGTCGCATAGCTTTGGAGGCAATGCTGATGAGGGGTGGAGTGAAGTCCTATACGTGCATGATCTCAAATATTCGGGGCACTTCTGGGAGATGGGGACGGATCCAGATCTCTTCACAGAATGAGAATCGGAGGCACAGAGAGGGTCAGCGACTCACCCTGAAGCCACACCGTCGATCAGGCGGTGGGCCTGGCATGGTGGTCTCTGACCCGAATCCCCTAACCGCTAGGCCGTCCCCCTACCACCACCCCGTTCTCTGTCCCCTGCAGACAATGACGAGTGCTTGGCTCAGCCTGGCCCGTGTGGCACCCGTGGGCACTGTCACAACACGCCCGGCAGCTTTCGCTGTGAGTGCCACCAAGGCTTCGCCCTGGACAGCTCGGGCCGTGGCTGTGAAGGTAGATCTGGGCTTTGGGTGGGGTGCGGGCCCAGGCTGCGGTCCAGAGGGCCTCCAGGCAGACCATCTGGCCCTGTCCATGTCTCGCAGATGTGAACGAGTGTGATGGGCCCCACCGCTGCCAGCACGGCTGTCAGAACGAGCTGGGGGGCTACCGCTGCGCCTGCCCTCAGGGCTTCACCCCGCACTCGCAGTGGAGCCAGTGTGTGGGTGAGTGTCCAGGGCTGGGAGGGAGCCAGGGCCCCCCCATCACTATCCATCCAGAGCAGACAACCAGGAGCCACCCCCACCAAGGATGCTGGGACAGGCACAATTAGCCACCCCCACTCAGGACACTGGGACAATCCTAAAGGACAGATGGTCCAGCCTGGGAGGTCGGGCACTGCCCCCACCTCCACGGCTGGGGAGGCTGGGGAGTCAGGGGGCCGTAGAGCAAGCTTGGCAAAGGTCAAGTCCACTTCTTAGGGAGTGGTGGCCTGGGTGGGACTCAGTGGAGAAGGATTTGGAGTCAGTACCTGTGATCCCTGGGAAAGAGTGCTGGGATTGATTAGTGATGCCTGCCACGGGTATGGCAATAGGGAATGGGAGCGCAGAGGCCCTCTGTCTGGGGCACTAGCCTTCGGCACCCCGACCTTCTCCATCACATGCTTTTTTTTTGTGCTCAAGGCCCTCCTCATGACAGCCTCATCCTTATCACCTCTCTCCACTCCTCCCCTACAGTCTGGCTTTCACTCTCTACCCTCGTCCGCCTGCTCCCCGGAGGCCCCTACAGCTCCCCTGCTCTGGGCACCGTTGTCTGCACCTCCCGGACACTCTCCTCCCTCAGCCTCTCTGACACAGCTGTCCCTGCCCTCCCGCCACCTCTCTGACACTGCCTTCTCTCTGGGTCTCCTCCTGCCCCCGATGGTGGGTTCTCGGCTACATTCTCCCTCTTTGTCCTGCCCCGTAGTGGTTGGCCCCTGGGGACTGCGCAGACCTTCCCTTCCGCTGCCAGTCCCTCCTGGTCGGCCCGCCTCCCCTTCTGTGCACGCATTCTCTCACTCCTCCCGCTGTGGTTTGCCCGGGTTGCCTCAGGCCCTGGGATACAGAAGTGGGCCAAGTAGCAGACTCCATCCCTGCTCTCTGGCTGTCTCCTCTAGTGGAGGGGACCGGGAGTAATTAGGCCAGTGGTTCCCAGCTGGGAATGGTTCTGCGCCCTTGGGGACATTTGGAAATGTCTTAGAGACCTTCCACTCGTCACAACTGAGAGGTGGGCACCCCTGGCATCTTGTGCGTGAAGGCCGTGGGTGCTGCTCAGTGTCATGTGGTGCACGGGACAGCCCCCACCATAGGGAATGATCCTGTCCCCAGTGTCAGGAATGCCATGTATGAAACCTCATTCTAGATTGTTCCACGATTTGGGATTTCTGGGAAATTTTGAGAAATGCTTTGAAGGAGGACTACAGGGCTGGGGCAGCTGAGGAGTGTAGGGGTGGGGCAGACCTAGTCCAGGACCTACGCAGAGCCTGATGAAGGGTGACGCTGTCCCAGGGCTCTGAGGGAGGAGGGGCCAGAATTAACTGTGCGGGAACCGGGAGTGCTGCGGGCAGGGGCCCTGGGGGTGCAAAGGCGCCCCCGTTCCCCATGTTCTCTTGGTTTCCCCACTCACAGACGAAAACGAGTGCGTGCTGTCCCCTGCGGCCTGCGGCAGTGCCTCCTGCCACAACACACTGGGCGGCTTCCGCTGCGTCTGCCCCTCTGGCTTTGACTTTGACCAGGCCCTAGGGGGCTGCCAGGACATAGATGAGTGTGCTGCCCGGGGCGGGCCCTGTAGCTACAGCTGCACCAACACCCCTGGTGGCTTCCTGTGCGGCTGTCCCCAAGGCTACTTCCGGGCTGGGCAAGGGTGAGGGGCTGGAGGGGGGTGGGCTGAGGTTCCCCAACCCCACAAGAGCATCTGTGCACACATGTATGCATGCACACATGAGCTCACACCGCACTCTGGTGCAGTTGCCTGTGCAGACGCGAGCTCACACCCCACTCTGGTGCAGTTGCCTGCATGGTGCACCTGCGTATTTGCACATAGACAGCTGTAGGTGCACACTTCTCTGTAGTGCCCTTGAGCATTTGCACGACTCACGCCTATGCCAGGACCCCGGTCACCCTTATGCATTCTTAGATCTTAGCGTGCACACATAATACACACCAGCACTATGGGGTGCCTGCAGGTCCACATCTCTGCCCGCGGGGAGCCAAGGGATGCACGCACACATACGCATATCCTCTGTGTAGGCACACACATGAGGCACCCCTGCACATTGACACACCAGCACCCATCCCCATGGGCAACGTGGCTCCGAATGGAGAGTGGGAGCTGGATGGGGGGGGCAGAACCCCGCAGCCTGCTCCTGAAGACCCATCACCCCCTTGTCCTGGCCCAGGCACTGTGTCTCTGGCCTGGGCTTCAGCCCTGGACCCCAGGAGACCCCAGACGAGGAGGAGCTGCTCTCATCCGAAGCCTGTTATGAGTGCAAGGTCAATGGCCTCTCCCTTCATGACCGGCCACGGCGCAGCACCTACGGGGGTCACCAGGTGGGGAGAAGGAAGGCAGAAGTGAGATAGGAATGTTGGGTCTGAGGGGCTTTCAGTATTAGATTTAACCAAATATGTATTACTTTGCCCTATTTCCCCCTCGCTTTTTTCCCTTTCCTATTGTTTCCATTGTTTTCCATAAGCTTCACAAGGATAGGGCCCTGCGTCTGTAAGAGTGAGTGCAAGTTGTTGGGGCTCCTGGGATGGGTACCGACGGATCTGGGTAGAGGGAGGCTGCCCCCGACCTCTTGCCCTGCCCCCCAGGCCCCCCTCCCTGGGCTTTTCCTGCAATACCAAAGACAGCCAGGAGGTGTCAGCAAGAGCCCATGTCTGAGCAACACTGGGGTTGGGGGCGGGTGCTGAAGTCTGCAGACCCCAAGGGCGGGGAAACAGGACTAGCATTAACACAACCCACAAAGCACCCCTCAACATGTAAATGAGGCGGAACAAACACAGCAGTGCCCAGAGCCAAGAGGAAGAAAACACAGATCACCTCCTTTAGGCCTGGCTGCGTCACCCAGCCCGGGTTAGCCTGCCAGTGAGGCCTCCGGCTTATTCAGGGCCCTGTCCGGCTGCCAGGACCAGGAGCGCACTCAGAGGAGCTCACATAAAGAGGGTTTTGTCATCTGCACACAGGGGGCTCTCAAAGAGCCCAGATGCAGGAAGCGTAGCAACCACCGCCACCCCGGGGAACCGGAAAGCTCTCAGGCAGCTCCTCTCTACGGCCCCTACCCACTGCATTCCGACTCTCCCCACCTCTGACGGGCACCTGCCTGGTCTTTGTCCACAGGTGAGCCTGGCCAGCCTTGACTTGGAGGCCCCGCTGACCTTGGGCCTGAACCTCTCCCGCCTGGGCCGGGCTGAGCACATCCTGGAGCTGCGACCAGCTCTGGAGAGCTTGGGGGGACGGGTCCGCTATGTCATTGCCCGTGGCAACGGGCCAGGGTTCTTCCGCATGCATCACCTCCCGGGCCTCAGCTCCCTGCAGCTGGGGCGTCGGAGGCCTGGGCCTGGAACCTACCAGCTGGAGGTGGTGAGCGTGGCCGGGCCCTGGAGCCCCTGGCCGGAGGGGCTGCTGACGCCAGGGGGCGGGGCCTTGCGGCTGAAGGTGCACCTGCAGCTGCTGTAGTCCAAAGGAGCCCGCCTCTCCTGCCTGGCCCCAGGCCCCTCCCGAAGCCCCCATCTCTGGACTCCCTGCGTGGGCACTGCCCCGTCCTTGCCTCTTCTGGCAGGATTTGGGGGAAACTAATGTCACTCAGCTCACCACACACCGCAGAGAGACCCTGGTGACCCCAGTGAAGCCTTGGCCTTGGGGGCTACTGATCCCACCAGCAATGGGATCACTGACCAGGTGGAACCCCAAAACTCAGGAAGAGTAAAATGCGATTCTCTGACCTCAGGCGAACTCAGCCTCTGCCCAGGGGGACCCCAACAGTCTGTCCTCCCCGGAAGCCAGCTGGAAGCCATGGCATGCACCGGCCTCCTCCAACAACCAGGGTCAAGGAGGGGCCTGTGATTCCCTGTAGCTGGTTGATCTCAGGCTTACACTGCTGCACTGCACCGTGGGTCACCGCTGGGAGGCAGTGGGACATGGGAACGGACAGCTGGTGTGGGCCTGGGGCTTCACCCTCCGAGCCAAAGAGCCTGTGGGGCCCCAGCCAGAGTTGGTGACACACAGCCATGCTCAGGCCCCCGGTGGGGTGGGCTAGGGTTCCAGGCCGCTATTATAGCAGAAGCAGAGATGACAATAAAGCTATTTTGGGTTAAGTCTGCCTCTCTGGCATGTTCTGGAAGTCCGGAGATGCAGCGCTCAGCAAGGCCAGGTCAGGCTCACAGGTCAGGGAGCAGGAGGCCCCGGAGGGTAGAATGGACTTCAGTCCGGGGCTTGGAGGAGAAAGCGTGCAGGTGAAACACAGGTGAAGGCCACCTTCTGCTGCGGGGTTGGGGGACACGGTCCCAGGGTGAACTTCAGACTCATGACTGACACAAAGCCAGGCTGCCGGTGGCCACCACTGGAAGCCCTGGTGGGCTTCACGGGTCTTGATGACAACGGCTCACGCTTCCTGACCACGTGTGATGTACCAGGCCCCATTCTGAGTAATTTCCATTGTTGACCCATGTCATTGTCCTTGGAACTGCCTGGAATAGAGGCTGTTGTGCTGGTCCCCGGTTTACAGATTGGAAAACAGGCTACAGAGCAGAAGGTGACCCTAAGTGGCAGGTAGCAGAGCCAGGGTTCAAAATGGGGCATCTGGGCCAGCATCTCTGCCATCACCAACCGGGCCATCCTTCCTGGTTCCCGGGCGGGTCACGTCTATGCACCATGATGGCCCAGCTCCATACCAGGAGACAGTGGATGCGCGGTCAGTGTGAGTGTATGCCATGCCTGTCGCAGACAGTACATTTTTTTTTTTTAAGTTTACTTATTTATTTTTTAGCTATTGCTATACCCAGTGTGGGGCTGGAGCTCACGACCCCAAAGTCCTGACTGCCAGGCAGGCACCCCCGAGAGTAGTGCATTTAGTCCCTGTTGACTTGTCTGAGAAAAGCAGTGATCTCATCCATTCTACGGGACAAGGGGGGACCAAGGCTCACCGAGTTTTTAAAATCTGCCCGAGTTGCCTCCATAGCCTAGTGGGGCCTGGGTGCAACCCACTGGCCCACAAACTGCCTCTTGTCCTCTAGAGAGGGAGCATTTGGTTTTCATCTGCAATGTTCTCTGTCATGCCGGAAACACGCTGCCAGAGGACAGGGCAGTTGGATGGCTTGAGTCTGGCCGAGTGACTGGAGTATGGCCCTGCCTCTCCTTGCAGGATGGTCACTGATGCCTGGGCTGTATTCTTGGCCCATTCTGGTCCCCTTGGCCTACCAGGAGCTTCTCTGGACCCCTCTCAGAGCTTACAGAGGACTCCTCCGCATTAGCTGGGGATCTGAGCCCAGGGATCTGAGCAGAACAAGCACAGTGAGCCCCGTTTTAGAGGCGAGGAAAGAGGTGCCAAGAGAATGAGTGGTTTGCCCAAGGTCACCAGCTGGACTCACACCCGGGCCTGCGGCCAGCATGTCCCCCAGGAGCCGTCCGCTGTGAGGACTGCCAGTACAGATCTGGGGGTGGGACAGTCACGTGGGATTCAACATAAGGCGGGGGCCGCGATGCACAGTCTATAATGAAACGTGACCAACAGGAAGAGCATTCCGTCAAAGGTTTATTTAAAAACTGTAGAAAAGCACGGTCTGGGAGAAGCATCCAGGGATGGGTGCTTTGCAAGGACTCAGAGGGACCCAGGCGGGCGTGGCCCAGGACAGGTGGCAAGAGGCTCAGGTAGGCGAGGTATTCCAACCGTCCTCTACAAACCCACTGCTTAGCACTGACTCTGGCTCCTGGAACAGGCAAGGGGGCTCGAAATAAGGTCAGCCCTCTCCTTCCAGCTGCCTGAGGAGCAGGATGTGGCAGGGGCGATAAGAGGTAGCCAGCCGCAGGCTCAGGCACAGGCACAGAGATTTGGCCCAAATGACAGGGAGGCTGGGGCACCCGGAGCCGCAGGGGGCTGTTGTGGTGAAGAAAGGTCCAGCCCATCTCGTGCTGGGCTAATCCTGGAGATGTCCGGGCTCATGGTCCTGTGGGGGGGGGGGGGGGAGAGGCCGGCAGGTGACCGGGACTGGAGTGGAGCTGGGGACCCTGCCGCTCTTGGTCATTTCCTTGCAGTACTTGCTGAAGCCCCCTAGGCTGGGTTAGGGCAGTGAACGGCCACCTGAATGTCAGCCTGCAGGGCTGACACAGGGCCAGCCTCCTTGGTCCCGGAAGGGAGTCCCCTCACCCAGTCTGCTGCTCAGGAGCCCTCATCCCGTGGTAATGGTGATGGGTGGAGAGAGCCACATCATCAGAATCCTTACCTGCATTCGTTTTTGTCCGGAAGGAAGTTTCCCTCTTATTGATTCTGTCAGGCCTCCTAAACTTGGGTGGTGGGAGCTTGGAGTTTCCAGAGCCTGCCTTCCTACATTTAAAGGGGGAGTCTGTACCAGAGAGAAAGGAATAGATAAGAGTTCTGCCAGTGCCCTCTGAGCACCTGGATCCAGCCGTGCCTGAAGCTGCTGGGTAGTCACTTGAGCTGATGAGCTTCCCATTTGCTTGAGTTTGCCATCTCTAGCAATGGAAAAAGTCTGGGCTGAAAGAGTTGTTCATTCACTCAGTCTCCATTCACCAGAAATCTGCCCTCTTGGGGTGGTGACAGCTGTCAGCATGCTGGACTTTGATCCCCTCCTTTGGGGGTTCAGAAGCCTAGGGGCCCACAGCAGGGAGGGGGAGGCCCCAGATGCTGGGCTTGGGTTTCACGCACCGTGAAAATGTCTCCAGAGGTGTTTTGAGAAGGTCTTGTTCCCGGCATCCAGGAAGTCTGTCATCTTCTGCACCCAGCTGTCCCTCGGGTTCGCACACAGCACCTTGTTTTTCTGGAAGGAGAATCTGTGGGGGTTGGGAAAGCGGGTCCCCAGGTTAGGGTGGGAGCAGGGAGCAAAGTTGTGAATGAGCCCCCCTCCCCACCCCAGCCTCCTGCGAGCCCACGCACATCACGGCAGGCAGGTTGCAGCTCCCGCTCACTTCCTGGCGCCGGTAGCCCTGGACAAGCCGGAGCAGGCGGGGCCGCACGCAGCGGTGGTAGTCCAGGCAGCAGTCCTCCGAGACACCTGCAAACATGGCCGGAGGCTCAGGTCGCTGTGCGCACGCGCTCTGGGCAAGCACTGCCCCAGACGCACGCCCCCCGAAACAGACCGCAGCCCTCCCAGCCCCGGTGATAAGGAGGCTAGCTCGGCTCACCTTTGACCCCTGATATGGGGAGTTGGCAGGAGTTGGAGGGGGTCCACAGTCCAGGGCTGGGACGGGCCCAGGACCACACAAAGGGTGAGGGATCAAAGCCGTCTCTACTCCTGCTCTGGGGTAGAGGGCAAGGGGCGCAGATGGTATGCTCCAAGGAGGGGCCAGGGGCCCCCATGCCCAGCCCAGTCCCTTCTAAAATGAAGGGTCTGGCCAGCCGCTCCTGATGTCCCAGCTCCTGCTCCAGGCTGGCCCTCCCACCTAGAGCTATCTCAAATGCCTCTGCCTCTGTCCCCATCAGAGTGACCACTCAGTCAGTGGGCCAGAAACCTGGAGGTCTCTGTTCGTTTACTGGTTGGTTGAAAAAAAGGCGTCTCGAGTTTCTACTAGGTGCCAGATGTGTACAGAGCGGAATTGGACACGGGGATCTCCCAGCCTGCGGGCGGGGATGGGGAGCCCAGAGGTTGGTCGCGCTGGGAGGTGGAGGAGCAGGGACCCGGAGCAGGGCGGGCTTGGAAGAGGAGGTGCTGGTGCTGGCAGGGCCTGGGAGGATGAGCAGGGGGACCTGATGAGATGGACAGGGAGAGGCCTTCAAGGCCCTGTGGGATCCATCCCTCTGCTGACCCCTGCCTGCAGGTGCCACACCTGGGTTCTGGCCAAGTGCAGTAGGAAGGATGGGGGAGGAGGACTTGAGTGGTCTCCCACATCTCCGAACCGTGGCCCCAGAGGGCAAAGGGCAGGGGTGCTGGAAGGACCCTGGGTTGCAGTACCAGGCAAGCCGGGGGCCATTCTGCCCCCAGGATCAAAGGGCTCCAGGATGGGCCTCTGATAGCAGGACAAGGGGAATGAAGCCCAACCCCATCCTGGGCAAAGGTAAGGTCTCCTGGAAGCAGGGCTAGGGCCTCTCAGGCCCAGTGAGGGGCAGGCGGGGCAGGGAGGGAAGGGAGGGTAGGGGTGGCTCTGGGGCTTTGACCAAGCCAGGGACCCTGCTCAGCCAGTTAGTGGGGTTCAGCTGCCTCCCCTGGGACCCTGTCCTATGTCCTAGGGACGCAGGACACAGTGGCCGGGCTCTTGGTGGACTGTATGTACCAAATCCTCAGATGCCTAATAGAGGGAGAAGTGGGAAGGGACTCCCCATTAATAGCAGTAATGGTTAGCTTTGTTGCCACCGGGCACTGAAGAGTTTTGCAAATATCAGCCCATTGGATTCTGGTGTCCTGTCTCTGCAGCGGGAATTCAGAGCCCCACTTTGCAGATGAGGAAACTGAGGCTCATGAAGACTGAGTAGTAACTCTCAGCCAGACTGCACAGGTAGCCTGTGGGGGAAGGGGGGACACTCAGTCCTGTAGGGTCCCATCACTGCAGTGTGCCCCTGGGCTAGCTAGAGTCCTGGCAGGGAGGCCTTGGGTCATGAACCGTGGTGGAAGTATCACAGGGGCTCTGGAAGGAGGGGCTGGGGGGCCTGCACCCCCTGGGGGAGTTCACAAATGCCAGGAGTTCCTACATCCCTGGGAGCGGGAGTTGTCCGGCAGAATTCAGGGTAGAGATGGAAGAGGGAGGCTTCTGGAGGAGGGGAGGGGCAAAGGGGGGAGGGCAGGAAGGATGGGTGGGGAGAGGAGGGCTCCCAGGAGGCAGGGTGGGTATGGCCCAAGACATTACCTTGAGCATGGATGGTAGACCAGGCACCCACCAAGCTGGCCAAGAGGCAGAGTGGGAGCCGCGGGTTCATGGTGCAGGCTGACCTTCCTCCTCGGCTGTCTTGAGGAGTAAGGGGAGAGGTAGGGGTAATGAGGACCCCAAATGGACAGCAGTGGGCCCTGGGAGCACCCCCATCTCAAGTCCGACCCCCAGGGCCCTCTGCACAGGGGAGGGACCAGGGTGCTGGTGGGGCCTGCGCTGATCTCAGCCAAGATCGGGGGGCCCCGGGGCCTGGAGAGGGGGCGGGACTCACCAACACCTACCGAGACCCAGGAGCTGTGCCTGCAGGGGTGTCTCCACGCTCTCCTGCCCGGCAGGGCAACAGGTGTCACAGCCTTTATAGATGGAGCCCCACCCTTCGCCCACGGACCCTCCCCACCCCCCTTCTTCTTTCTCACTCAGCCTCCGCCTCGGCCTTGGGCTTCTCCCAGTTTCTCTTTCTAGGTCCTCTCTCCCATGTCAAGGTGCACCTGGAGGGAGTTGGCTGTAGATACCTGTGGACACGAGGACCTACTTCAAAGAGCTGGCAGGAAACACTGACTTTCTCAACTACGAGGATGTGAGACAGACAAGGGTTGTCTCCCTTGGGGGCTGGAGACAGGACCACACAGATGGACAGACACAGCCTGCCCAGGCCCCTTGAAGGCTGGCTGCCTCAGGAGCCCCCTTGACTTCGTCCCCCATCTCAGTCAGCCCCTGCTTTCTCCCCCAAAGGACCCTTTCTCCTCTCCGCATTCCCTCTCCTGCTGGACCCCAGGGCATACCTCGGCTTCCCACAGACGGGCCTCAGGCTGCCTAGAGCCTCTGCCCTGCTCCCTGCTCCCAAGCCACCTGTTCCCAATGGGCCCTGACTTCACCCCACTTTTCTCTCCTTCCCCACAATGGGGAGCTTTACGGTTCTGCAGAAATGCCCTGGTTTTGAGAACAGGCAAATCCATAGAACCAGAAAATAAAATCCGTAATTGCCATGGGCTGTGAGGGGAGAACAGGGGTTCGGTACTACGAGTATAGTAAGCACATGAACCTTATGCTTTCTTTTTTTAAAGATTTTATTTTATCTCTTTTAAAGTTTTACTTATCTGAGAGAGAGCGAGAGAGAGAGCAGGCACACGCTCAGCAGGGAGAGGCGCAGAGAGAGAGGGAGAAAGACTCCTCAAGCAGATTCCCGGCTGAACCCAGAGCCCCAGTTGGAGCTGATTCCAAGACCCTGAGATGGTGACCTGAGCTGAAATCAAGAGTCCGACGCTTAGCTGACGGAGCCAGCCAGGCGCCCCTGCGACCTTCCCTTCCAGTGGTATGTGAATTTTCTCGAATATTACCTGGGAAAGATGTTATTAACAACCACCAGAACAAAGACATGCTCTAGTTTGGGAAGAAATGCCCGGATCCCCAGGTAACCACGGTAGCACGAAGCAAAGCAAAACCCACGTAGAAGGTTTTGCCTTCCCCTGGCTCGGCGTGGCTCACCCGGTCAGAGGTGCCACCAGCGGGAGTGGGCGGTTGCCCCGGGAAGGGGCCTCTGCAGAGACCTCGCAGCTGATCGCTTGGAACTTTTAAGTTTTTATCCCCCGCATCCTTAACTAGAGACCACCCCAGGTATTTCTCACACTCGTACCCATTTCTCATCTCCCCGTCCCCCAGGCCCCGCCCACGGGAGCCCCTTGGCCGGGACCCTTCGCAGGGGCTCCCCTGGACGGAAGAGGATTGCTTTGGGGGCGGGGCTTTGGCGCGGGGCGGGGCCTTGGCGCGGGGCGGAGCTTACGAGCCATGCCCCGCCCCGCTCTGGCTGGTGAGCCGCAGTGGGGCCCCCGCGCCTAGCAGTCCCACGTCAGTGGCTGTGGCCGTCCCCAGGGCCCGCGTGCGACTGCAGTTCCTCGACCTCTTGCTCTGGGTGAGGGACGGGGGCGGGACGCGGCTCCGCGTGGCTGGGGGCGTGGGGACGCGGCGTGGCGGGCCCCGCCAGCCTCTCCGCTCCAGTCTACTGCACCTACCGGTCCAGCCAGCGGCAGCCGCCAAGACGTGGTGTGACCCCGACTTGGCCGAGACCCCCCGCGAGCGAGCCTACCTCCCCTCCCTCCCCCGCACGGTTTGGCCCACCCGCAGCTTTAACGGGGAGGAGACTGTCTGAGGCACGCGGGTGCAGGCGCTCCCTTTGGAGTGAGTTCCTCTGGGGGGCCGGCTAGCTCTCATTTCTCTGCTGGAGAACCCTCCCAGGTGTTCTGTGTTGGACAACTTTGCAGAGGAAGAGACAGAGGGTCAGGAAGGCTCTAAGAGTCATCAGAAAGGCACAGGGGCCCTGGGGAAGTGCCACCAGCTGAAGTGGGGGTCCTAATGAAGTTGCTGCTGCATATTAGATCCCCCCCCCCCCCCCCCGCTTCCCAGTGCTGTGGACAGCTCTCCTGAACCTCTGGTGTCCCCAGGTCCCTGCTCAGATGGGCTGGGAAAGCAGCAGCTAGGGGCCCTCCCCCAACGCCTCCTTGTTGCGCATGTCAGGAGGAGCACACCAACCCGTCTGCGTCTGCGAGGCCTGGGCTCCTGTTGTGCCTAGCTGCCTCCTGCTCTGGCCCAGATGCACAGTGGTTACCAGGCAACTGGAGGAAGGGAGGAAAAAAGGTTTTTCTAGGATGCCTTGCAAGCCTCTGGCCTGACTTTCAGGGACTTTATTTATAGACTGTCCCTGTGTGACCCCTTTCACTGTGCTCCTGATGTGGTTGACCTTGCTGCCTCCTGGAAAGCCGGCTTTGGGGGCTTCCCTCCCTGGGCTGACCAGTGGTCTCTCTGTTCCATGGGGTAGCTGTGGGGACTGTCTGTCTGGGTGGGGGCCAGGCCGTCCAGAGGGACTTGGGCCACCGGCCCTGGTTGTATGCAGCCTTGGCCTCAGTCCTGGTGCTTCCCTGCTCTCACAGGACGTGTAGGGGACAGGCCAGCTGGACTGCCCCAGCTAGGAAGGGTGCCTACTGCCAAGCCTGCCAGGCTGGGGCAGAGGCAGGGCTGTTGTGGGGAGGAAGGGCGGTGGGCTCTGAGGTGACGGGCCCATGGGGCCCTCTAGGAGACTCTCTGTGAAGTTGCTGAGCTCCAGTTACCCCTTCTACACAGGTTTCTTGGGCGTCTCTTCCATGCCAGCCATTTGCTAGGCCCCGGGGTGATGGCCAATGTGTCCCAGCCACTGAAGATGACAGTGATGTCACCGATCCTTACCAAACATCTGCTGGGGGCGATTTGTTACCTTGTTCATTCAGCAAACACTTAGCAAGTGCCTACTGTATGCCAGGCACTGGGCTGGGTGCCAGGGGAACCAGTGAAGGAGACAGATGGTCCCAGGGTAGAGCACACAAGACACGAGGCAAATGTGAAGCAAGATGCTTCGAGATTAGGATCACAGCTACAATCCTGGTATGACAGGAAGACGCTGGGGATGGCCTGGGCTCCTCCAAAGAGACTGGCCTGAGAGGATCACAACTCTGTAGGATTAACATTCATCCCCATTTCACCGGGAAAAACTCAGTCAACTAAAGCACAAGAGGTTACATTGTCTGCCCAAGTAAGTGGCAGCGGGTTTGAAGCTCGGCTCTGAGCCAGTCGGTTAAGCGGCTGCCTTCAGCTAGGGTCACGATCCCAGAGTCCTGGGACCGAGTCCTGCATTGGGCTCCCTGCTCACCTGGGAGCCCTTGTCTCCCTATCCATCTGCCACTCCCCGCCCTGCTCGTGCTCTCTAATAAATAAATAAATAAATAAATAAATAAAATCTTTATTTTTTTAAAGAAAAGCATGTCTTCAAAAAAATTTTAATACTGTATTTTATTTAATCCTATCTATAAAAATATTATCATTTCCACATGTAATCAAATAAGAACGACTCATGAGATATGCGCCCCTTTTTTTGGCATAATAGAACTTGGCTATAGGTTCACAGTGTGTTTCAAGAGTCCAACAGCCCGGTGGGGCGGCTAGCGGCTACCTCAGTGGGCAGGGCAGCTCTAGCCACAGATAATTGTCATTCATAATTTCATACTGATTCTTTTTTCATTTCTGTTCTTTATTAATACATTTTTTTAGGGGCGCCTGGGTGGCTCAGTGGGTTAAGACCTCTGCCTTCGGCTCAGGTCAGGATCTCAGGGTCCTGGGATCGAGCCCCGCATCGGGCTCTCTGCTTGGCAGGGAGCCTGCTTCCCTTCCTCTCTCTCTGCCTGCCTCTCTGCCTACCTGTGATCTCTGTCTGTCAAATAAATAAAATCTTTAAAAAAAAAAAGACATTTTTTTTAAAGAGCAGCTTAATTTTCACTGTGATACCGAGGGGAAGGTGCAGAGATTTCCCACATACCCTTTGCCCCAGCGTGGATAGTCTCCTTCGTTATCAGTCCATCCCGCCCTGGAGCCCCGGACAGCACGTCGCTATCATCCAAAGTCCATAGGTTATATCAGGGTCCACTCCGGGGCCCTATGTTCCATGCGTTTGTACAAACGTATAATGATACGCATCCATCTTTATGGCATCAGGGTACTTTACTGCCCTAAAAATCCTCTGTGTTCCAAGCATGTCTTTTTTATGATGTTTTGAAAGCCGGGACCTCCCTGATCATGGAAGGACTGCCCGTTAGCAGATTCCTAAAGATCATAAATGCCTCCCGAGCGAACCTCCCATCTGCAAACGAGCCGATCCAGAGCCCACACCAGAGCCCCCTCCTTTCTGGCTCTTACACTCAGGGACACTGTCCCCTGACCTGATCACCCCAGAGCCTGGTGCCAGACAACTAAGACACAGCCCCCATGCCCCAGAGCCCACTGGAATCATGCAAACCAACCAGCCCTGAGCCTGCAGGGGCTGCCTCACCCATTCCCTCCCATGGAAACCAGAGTACAGGCTCTTACCCACGTTTTCCCTCACTCCCTCTGCCTCCTGACCAACTCTCGTGCTTCCCCCTGCAGCCCAGTGTGGCAGGGTGTGCCCCCTTCTCTTGAGATCTGTGAATAGCAACTTTTTTCTTTTTAATGATTTATTTTGAGAGAGAGAGAGAGAGAGCATGTGTGCGTGAGCAGGAGGAGGGGCAAAGGGAGAGAGAGAGTCTCATGCAGACTCCACATTGAGCAGGGAGCCCGATGCGGGACTTGATGCCTCGACCCTGCGATCCTGATCTGAGCCAAAACCAAAAGTCGGACACCTAACCCACTGAGCTGCCCAGATGCCCCAGCAATCTGTCTTTTTAATGGCCATTGCCTCCTGATCTGTTGGCCTCACCATATCTGAAAAAGAACAAAACCTATCTTTGAAAGCAGGTGCCAAGTAATGTGCAGAAAGCTGGAGACAGAGGGCAGATAACAACATACCACTCCCCGCGTAAGGCCCCCAGCCGGTGCGGGACCATAGTCCACATTCTGGAGGACCGTCCACATGCAGGCTGTGCGGATGCAGAGGGCAGCCCACCAGGTCTCGAGAGAGAACAGCTACTGAATGGAGACCTGCAGGGGAAGCAGGTGTCAGAGGTCAGACAGAGCAGGACACCTGAGGGACCTGCCAAGTGCAGGACAGCTGAGGGGGAGATGGGGGTGGGTAGTGGAAGATGAGGTGGGAGGGGACAGTCTATTCAGGGCCTCCCATAGTGAGCCAAGAAGGGTGACCTTCATCGAAAGGACACCGGGGAGCTGCTGAGAGATTTAGCCAGGGGAGGCTTGTGGTCAGCCCCGGGTCTGAGCTCTGCCAAGGTCATGCAGAAGATACAGTGTGGGGACATCAGCCCAGGCAAGAGAAGAATCAAGAGTAGCAGCCTGTCTTTTGTTAGGGCTTGAGCAAGGCCCTTTCTAGTCCCTTCCATGCTCTACACCAGCAAGAACTAATTCAGGAGATATTTACCAAGAATATTTACATGCCGGGTTTGGTAGTTACAACATGGTGATGAGACAGATTTAGTCCCTACTATCACAAAGATTTTTTTAATTTTACTTTTATAACAATGGGTTTACAAAGACATCTAAGGAATGCTGACATGACATAAAACAGGGAACCAGAAAAGAGGAAAAAAAAAATCAAATAACTAAAATCAGAATGAAAATGGGGCAGGGGCACCTGGCTGGCTCAGTCCATACAGTATGCAACTCTTAATCTCAGTTCCATGAGTTCAAGTCCCACATGGGGCTAGAGAGCACTAATAAATAAACAAATAAATTTTTAATGGGGGGGCATGAACTATTGCCCTTACAAAATTTTTTTAAAGGATTAGAAGAGAATATTATGAACAGTTGTACACCAACTAATTAGATAATCTAAATGAAACTCGCAAATTGCTGGAAACAAGGTACCCAAACTGACTCAGGAAGAAACAGAAAACCCAGAAAGGGTTACTACAGGTGAGGTGACTGTATGTGCAATCAAAACCCCCCAACATATTGTGCTTAGCGAAATAAGTCAATCGGAGAAAGACAACTATCATATGATCTCCCTGATATGAGGAAATGGAGATGCAACGTGGGGTTTTGGGGGTAGGAAAAGAATAAATGAAACAAGATGGGATCGGGAGGGAGACAAACCATAAGTGACTCTTAATCTCACAAAACAAACTGAGGGTTGCTGGGGGGAAGGGGGTCTGGAGAGGGGGGTGGGGTTATAGACATTGGGGAGGGTATGTGCTATGGTGAGGGCTGTGAAGCGTGTAAACCTGGCGATTCACAGACCTGTACCCCTGGGGATAAAAATACATTATATGTTTATAAAAAAAAAATAAATTAATTTAATTAAAAAAAAAAACCGACAAGGAAAATGCAGGCCCAGATGGCTTCTTTGGTGAATCCTACCAAACATCAAAAGAAGAATTAACACCAATCTTTCTCAAACTCTTCCCCAAAAACAGAAGAGGAGGGAACACCTCCTACCTTATTTTATTCTATGAGGTCAGCATTACCCTGATACCACAGCCAGGCAAAGCCATTGCAAGAGAATTATAGACCCATGTCCCTGATGAAGACAGATGCAAATTCCTCTACACATATCCCCGAAAATAATAATACAGTATATGTTAATTAAGTTGAGTTTAAATAAATTTTTTTTTCAAAATCCTTAACACCAGGGGCACTTGGGTGGTTCAGTCGGTTAAGTGTCAGCCTTTGGCTCATGTCATGATCCCAGGGTCCTGGGATTGAGCCCTGTGTTGGGCTCTCTGCTCAGCGAGGAGCCTGCTTCTCCCTCTTCCTCTGCAACTCTCCCTGCTCATGTTGATGTTTTCTCTCTCAAATAAAAAATAAAATCTTAAAAAAAAAAGTCCTCAACACCAGAGTAGCAAACTAAATCCAGGAGCATATTAAAAGGATCATGGACCATGAGCAAGTAGATTTATCTTGGGAATGCAAGGATAGTTCAACACTTGAAAATCAACTTAATATAGCACATTAATAGAATGAAGGAAAAAACTACACAATCATCTCAACATATGCAATGAAAAGCATTTGACAAAATCCAACACTTTTTCCACAATAAAAGCACTCACCAAACTAGGTATAGAAAGAAACTTCCTCAACATCAAATGATAAAGGGTATTTACAAAAGACCAGCCGTGAACATTATACTCAGCGGTTGAGAGATTGAAAGCTGTCCCCCTTAGATCAGAAACAAGAAAATGATGCCCACTTTCATCACTTCCAATCAACAGTGTGCTCAGTGCTGGAGTTGGAGCAGTTAGGCAAGAAAAGGAAATTAAAAAGGCAATCAAACTGGGAAGAAATAGACTATCTTCACCAACGACTGATCATATAGAGAGAAAAATCCTAAACACACACACACACACACACACACACACACAATTAGAGCTAATAAAGCCAGCAGAGTTGCAGAACACAAGCTCAACACATAAAAAAATCAGTTACATTTCTATACAATAGCAATGAGCAATTGACTAGGAAATTTAAAAAACAATTACATTTACAATAGCATCAACAAAGAATAAAATACATAAGAATAAATTTAACTAAGAAAGCACAAGACTTATGACTGAAAACTGCAAACCATGCTTAAAGAAATTAAAGAAAACCTAAGTACATGGAAAGACATCTCCATGTTTATGGAAGACTTGACATGGTTATGATGACAGTACTACCCAATGTAGCCTATACATTCAGTGGCAATTCCTATCAGAATACCAATGACCATTTTTGCAGAAATGGAAAAAGGGAGTCTAAAATTCATAAGGAATTGCAGGGGACACTGAACAGCCAGTCAAACAGGAGACAAGGGCTACCATGAGGGGAGCGGGACCAGCCAGGCAGGACTTGTCAGAACCTGCAGCTCCTTTGGGCTGCTATGGCTGTACACGTCCTTCCTCTGAGCAGCCCCAGCCTGGCACTGCCCCTTGCTTGGCTATGGAGCCCTGACACCTCCACCTGGCCAGATTTCCTTCTTCACAGGGTTTGCTAGGTCAAATCCACAGGGTCTGACTCTTTAAGAAATGCTCTGCAGACCCCTTCACCCACCAGGAACAGAACAGATGAAAATAGAACTGTGTGGTTCAACCAAGGGTTGGGGTGCCTAAGAACACCCCCATCCCCATTCACCCTAGGTATGTGGGAACCCTTAGGCCTCTGAAAAGAGTTTGAAAAACCACTGGCTTAGCGGGGGTTGGGAGGAGTCAAATCCTTAGGGTAGCACATTGAACTGGTCAAATTTTCTATTTCTTCTTGTGTCAGTTTTAGTACTGTGTTTCTGTGAATTTGTTCATTGCTCTCAGGCTGTCTAATTTGTTGGCATTTAATTGTTCATAGCATTGTCTTTTTTTTTTTTTTTAAGATTTTATTTATTTGTCAGAGAGAGAGAGGGAGAGAGAGCAAGCACAGGCAGACAGAATGGCAGGCAGAGGCAGAGGGAGAAGCAGGCTCCCTGCCGAGCAAGGAGCCCGATGCGGGACTCGATCCCAGGACGCCGGGATCATGACCTGAGCCGAAGGCAGCTGCTTAACCAACTGAGCCACCCAGGCGTCCCAAATTGTTCATAGCATTGTCTTACAAACTTTTACTTCTCTGAGGTCCAGAGTTTTGTCCCCACTTCATTTCTGATTTTAGTTATTTCCTCTTTTTTCTTTAGTCTAGGTAGTTTGTCAGTTTATCATAAAACCAACTGTTGGTTTTGTTGACGTTCTCTGTTGTTTTTGTATTCTCTATTCCACTTATCTCCCCTATAATCTTTATTATTTCCTTCTTTCTGCTAGCTTTGGGGGCTAGTTTACTTTGTCTAATTCCTTAAAGTATAAAGTGAAGTTGTTGGTTTGAGATCTTTCTTCTCTCTCTCTCTCTTTTTTTTAAAGATTTTATTTATCTGACAGAGACAGAGAAAGCACAAGCAGGGGAAGCAGTAAGCAGAGGGAAAAGCAGGCTCCCTGCTAAGCAGGAAGCCCGATGCAGGACTCAATCCCAGATTCCTAGCATCATGACCTGAGCCAAAAGCAGAGGTTTAACCGACTGAGCCACCTAGGTGCCCCCACGATCTTTCTTCTTCTTTTTTTTTTTTAAGATTTTTATTTATTTATTTGACATACAGAACTCACAAGTAGGCAGAGAGAGGCAGGCAGAGAGAGAGGAGGAAGCAGGCTCCCCACTGAGCAGAGAGCCCGATGCGGGGCTCAATCCCAGGACCGTGAGATCATGACCTGAGCCGAAGGCAGAGGCTTTAACCCACTGAGCCACCCAGGTGCCCCCTTTCTTCTTTTTTTAACGCAGGCACTTATAGCTATACACTTCTCTGAGCAGTTTTTGCTGCATTCTGTAAGTTTTGGCATGTTGTGTTTTTGTTTTCATTCATCTCAAAATAGGTTTTAATTTCCCTTGTGATTTCTTTTTTGGCTCATTGGTGTTTAAGAGTGTGTTGTTTAAGAAATCCAGATGGCCAACAGACACATGAAAAGATGCTCAACATCACTCATCATCAGGAAAATACAATCAAAACCACAATGAGATATCACCTCACACCTGTCAGAATGACTAGAACCAAAAACACAAGAAAAAACAGGTGTTGGTGAGGATGTAGAGAAAAAGGAACCCTCGTGCTCTGTTGGTGGGAACGCAAACTGGTGCAGCCACTAAAGAAAACAGTATGGGGGATCCTCAAAAAATTACAAATAGAGCTACCATGTGATGCAGTAATTCTACTACTGGGTATTTACCCAAAGAATGCAAAAACACTAATTTGAAAAGATATATGCACCCCTATGTTTACTGCAGCATTACTTAGAATGGCCAAATGATGGAAAGAATCCAAGTGTCCATCGACAGATGAATGGATAAAGACAACATAGCACGTATGCAACAGAATATTGCTCAGCCATAAAAGAAAATGAAATCTTGCCATTTGTGACAACATGGATAGAGCTGGTGCTAAGTGAAATGAGTCAGAGAAAGACAAATCCCATATGATTTCACTTGTATGTAGCACTTAAGCACCAAGATAAATGAACAGAGAAAAAAAGAGACAAGCCAAGAAACAGAGTGCTAGCCATGGAGAATGATGAGATGGTTACCAGAGGGGCGGGGTAGGGATGGGTGCAATACATGAAGGGGATTAAGACTGTGGTTACGCAATGAGCACTGAGTAGCGTATAGAAGTGTTTAATCACTGGATTGCACACCTGAAACTAACAGAACACTGTATGTTAACTGGAGTTGTTTTTTTTTAAGTGGTGTTTAAATTCCAAATACTGGAGAATTTTCCAGTTTTCCTTCCATCATTCATTTCTAGCTTCATTCTGTTGTGGTCAGAGAGGATAGTTTGCATGATTTCAACCTTTTAAAATTCACTGGAGTTGTTGTGTGGCCTAACTTATGGTCTATACGGGAGGATGTATGACACGCATTTGAGAAGAATGTGTGTTCTGCTGTTGTTTGCCGGAGTATTCCCAGCATGTCGAGTAGGTCTGGTTATAACTATTGTTGAAAGTGGGGATTTTCTTTATCAGTTAGGAAGGACGTTAGGTTTGAGGTTGGTGTTGAGAATAACTACCATGACTTCCAGTGCTTTGACGAAACCTCAGATGCGAGGCCTTCTGGCCAAGGGTCTGCGATTTCATGTTGTTGGAGCCTTCGTTGTATCCCGGGGGGTCGCAGCTTTCTGGAAGTTTGCTGTGGCTGAACCAAGAAAGAAGGCATATGCAGATTTCTACAGAAATTATGATTCCATGAAAGATTCTCAGGAGATGAAGAAGGCTGGTATCTTTCAGAGTGCAAAGTGATTTTGGAATGTAAAGAATTTCTTTGGGTTGAGTTCAATTGAAGTTTGTCACTGACATGTGTTCCTGAGCTATGAAGCACGAATATTGGGTTATGGAATAGTTTGTCTTGATAAATAAACAACTAACAAATTAAAAAAAAAAACCTATTGTTGAAAATGGGAATATCGCAGTCACCAGCTACTACTGTAAAAGGGTCTATTTCTTCCTTCAGGTTCGCCAGTGTTTGATCCATATTTTCTGGGGCTCTGTAGTTTGGTATGTATATGTTTATATTTAAAAAAAATTTTTTAAAGATTTTTTAAAAATTTTAAGCAATTTCTATACCCCATATGGGGCCCGAACCCACAACCCTGAGATCAAGAGTCCCACGGTCCACCTGCTGCACTGACCAGGCACCCCGGTAGGTGTAGGTTTATAATTTTCATATCTTCTTGGTAGATTGACCCTTTTATCAGTTGGTAATGTTCTTCTTTGTTTCTCATAGAAGTTTTTTTTTTTTTAAGATTTTATTTATTTATTTGACAGATGGAGATCACAAGTAGGCAGAGAAGTAGGCAGAGAGAGAGAGAGGAGGAAGCAGGCTCCCTGCCGAGCAGAGAGCCCCAATGCGGGGCTTGATCCCAAGGGAAGCACGAGCCGAAGGCAGAGGCTTTAATCCACTGAGCCACCCAGGCGCCCCTCTCATAGAAGTTTTTACATAAAGTCTATTTTGTGTAATATTAGCATGGCTATCCCAGCTCTCTTTCAATTACTATTTACATGGACTTTCTTTCCCCCTCTCTTTCATTTCAATCTATTTGTATCTGTGGATCTAAAATGAGTCTCTTGTGGGAAGCATGCAGCTGGATCCTGTCTCTTATCTCTTCTGTCACTGCCTGCCTTCTCTTTGGAGAGTTTAATCTACTTATCTTTAAAGTAATTACTGATAAGAAAGGACTTACTTCTGGGGTGCCTGGGTGGCTCAGTCAGTGGAGTGTCTGCCTTCACCTGGGGTCATTATCCCAGAACTCTGGGATCAAGCACCACATTGGGCTCCCTGCTCAGCTGCTTGTGCTCTCTCTCTCTCTCTCTCACTCAATCTGTCAAATAAATAAATAAAATCTTTTAAAGAAAATAGAAGGACTTACTTCTGCTATTTTATTATTTGTTTTACAAGTGTGTCTTATACCTATTTTGTTCCTTAATTTGTTCATTACAATTTTCTCCTGTGTTTCATTGATTTTTTTTTTTTACGGTGTACCACTTTGATTCCCTTATTTTGTTTTCTGTATATGCTCCATTATTTTCTTCTTATTTACCTAGGGTGACAGTATCCTCAGCTTGTGACAATCCAGTTCCAATTAGTACAACTTATCTTCAACAGTTTAAAAATTCTGCTCATCTGCATCCCTTCCCCTTTGTATTGTTACTATCACAAATTACACCTTGATACATTGTATTCCCATTAACATACCTTTATAATTCTTGCTTTATGGACTTGTTTCTTAAATCATATATGGGAGGGGGAAGGAGTTACAAACCAAGAATACAGTAAATCTGGCTTTTATATTCACTTATGTGGTTACCTTCCCCAGTGTTATTTTTTCCTGGGTCTTCTCATTGCTAGTGAGTGTTCATTTCAGTCAGAAGGACTCCTTTTAGTAATTTTTTGTAGGGCAGGTATACTAGCTTCAAAGTCTCTGAACTTTTATCTGGGAGTATCTTAGTTTCTCTTTCCTTTCTGAAGGATAGTTTTACCAGATACAGAATGTTTGGTGGACAGGTTTTTTCCTTTCATCACTTTAAATGACTTTCGCTGTTTACTGGACTCCATGATATCTGATGAGAAATCAGCTGTTATTCTCACTGGCGATCCCTTGTATGTAATGAGTCACTTCTCTCTTGCTGCTTTAAAGGTTCTCTTGGTCCTTCTTTTTCTTTGTAAAGATTTATTTATTTATTTATTTTAGGGGGGCAGAGGGAGAGAGAATGTCAAGCAGATTCTGTGCTGAGTGTGATCTCATGACCCTGAGATCATGACCTGAGCCGAAACCAAGTCAGCTGCTTCACTGACTGTACCACCCAGGCACCCCTCTTGGTTTTATTTTTCAATAATTTAATTATAATGTCTGGTATGGATCTCTGGTTTATTTTCTGCTTGGAATTTGTCAAGTTTCTTGCACGTACAGATTCATGATTGTTACTAAACCTGGTAAGCAGTCAGCCACTGTTTCTTTGAAAGTTTTTCTCATTTTTTCCTGCCTCTGGGATGCCCGTTATACCCTCGCTTATACTCTTGCTGGTGTCCCAAAGGGGTCTCGGGTCCTATTAATTTTTCTTCATTCTTTCTTCTTTCGGCTCCCCAAACTGGATAATTTCAATTGACCCAATTTTCAAGTTCAGTGGTTCTTTCTTTTGCCCACTGAAATCTTCTGTTGAAACTGTCCAGGGAAATTTTCATCTTATCTTATTTTACGGCTCCAGAATTTCTATTTGTTTCTTTCATATAAGTTCTCTTTCTTATTGATAGTCTCTATTTGATGGGACCTCATTCTCCTGATTTCCGCTAGTTCTTTGTCTATGGTTCCCCTTAGCTTTTTGAGTATACTTAACACAGTTGATTTAAAGTCTTCTTCAAGTCTAATGTTATGTGTCCTCAAGGGATCACTTGTTTCTCATTTTCCTGCGAATGGGCCATGCTCTTGTTTCTCAGCATGCTTCATTTTTGTTGTTGTTGAAAATTAGGTAATTTGAACACTACAATGTAGTAATTCCATAAATCAGGGTTGTCCCCCTCTGGGTTTGTTGTTTGCTGTGGGTTGCAGTTGTCTGAATGACTTTCCTAGAAATTTTTTAAAGATTTTTATTTATTTATTTGACAGACAGAGATCACAAGTAGGCAGAGAGGCAGGCGGGGTGGGGGGGAAGCAGGCTTCCCGCTGAGCAGAGAGCCCGATGCGGGGCTCGATCTCAGGACCCTGAGATCATGACCTGAGCCAAAGGCAGAGGCGTTAACCCACTGAGCCACCCAGGTGCCCCTCCTAGAATATTTTTAAAACTGTATTTCTTGCTGTGTGTGGTCAGTTCCTTTAGCTTCTGATTTGCAGCTGTTGGACATTTCTTAAAGGCCTGAAGGAAGGACACAAGGAGGAGGAGTTGGGGGAGGAGATGGAGAAAGGTGGAAAAGAGAGAGGAAGAGGGCAGGGTGGAAGACAGGAAAGAGGAGAGGAGACAAAGTACTTTCTTGGTGTTTGCAGACTGACTCTGCATTGGGGCACTCCTATAACTCCAAGCCAGGTCGTTTACAACTCTGCCTTAGCCTTCACTTCCTGCTTGGGGTGAGACTAAAGATCACCGGAGGTGAACACTTAGGGGCTTCTAAAATCTTTTCTGAGCACGCATCTCGCCCCAGGGATGGGAGGATTTTCAAAGCCATTATTCCCCCAAGTAGCTCCTCCCCCAAGTAGCTCCTCCCCCAGCTTTTCCTCTGAGGCTTTCAGCACTTCTATTGTTTGTCCCAACTGTCGTCTTTTCCCCCATATGGTAGCACTTTGTTCGCTTGCCTGTCAGCTGTACTCAGGGAATGCCCTCTGCATAGTCCCTCCCTGCTTTGAGAGTTACAACGTGGGAAAAACAGAAGCCAGTGCCTTGCATCATTCCTTCAAGGAACCCCCAGACAGGTCAAAACAGGCGCACACAATTCCTCAGGAGATAACGAATTGCTCTATTTGAAGGAATGGTACAAGTGTACGAAGTGGACACAACTGAGCGAAGAGGGCACGGAACACACAGTGCACGTGCACTCCCTGCCGTGGACATCACTTGTGGCTACGGGGAAGCCTGTCGAAGGCTCAGTCGTCGTCACCCTCCTGGGGTGCCCTTGTCAAAAAGAAACTGCCATGCAGGGGTTCTAGGGTCCCGTTTTGTGCAGGCTGGTAGGTGATCGCCCAAGTCTTTGATGGATGTCACCCTCACTGGATGAAGTTACAGGGATGACTTGGCCATTTTTTGTCGATGGCTGCTTTGTGCAGTGCTGGTGGTGACCGAATCACATTTTGCACCAAGAGTAACCTATGCTCCGTGGTCTCCAGCTTGCTCTCCCAGTCACCACAGTCTGCTTTCTTGCCATCCTAACGGAAACTTGGCCACCTTGTGGGTCCCACGGTGCCATCATTTTCGCAGCACAGTCCCTTTTCTCAAGAGCTTGGTGAGGAAAATCGGTGGCAACATTCCTCAAAGCCAAACTCATCATGGTCAGAATAGAAAGATGGGGACAGGCAGATGCAGGAGGCACAGAGTTCCAAGGGGATCTGGTGGCTGACGGTGGCCTCCAAGTCCTGGTGGTGGTCCGAGCCCACCAGTAAAGGGGACACCGTTGTCATGGTTGTCACCATGGCAGGTGGCTTAGGAGGGTGGTGGCCGAGGGGCATTGGAGTGGCAACTGGTGCCTTGGAAGGGTCCAAGGGTGCTGGGAGCAGGTGTTAGCACTCGTGGCTTGGGACAGCATGAGTACCATGGACACTCCTGAGAGCCTATTCTCTGCCAGGCCACGTTCCAGAATAGGAGGCTACACAGTGAGTAACAGGAACTAAACCCCTGGCCTCACAGCTCACACTCAAGGGTAGGGCTTCTCGGTCCTGGCACTGTGGATACTAGGGTCTAGACACTTCTGTGTTGCCAAGGGTCATGCTGTGTGTCACAGGATGCTGGGCCATCCCTGGCCTCCACCCACTAGCTGCCACGGGCATGGCTCCCTGGTTGTGACAGCCCCAACTGTCCCCAGACAAAAATCCCTGGCTCCCCCACCCCCATTGGGAACCACTGCTCCAGTGAGGAACTAGGGGATCAAAGTTTCTGTTCTCACACGCTGTGCTGCTGTATCTGTGTATGTTTAAGCCACTGTCCCTGTTTGACCCTGATCCCTTAGCAGCTGTAGCAACGAAGAATGCAACCGCCAATTTTATACCCACTGATGTGACAACTGAGGCTGGGGCCAGTCAGTGCTGTGCGTGGGGAGTCAGGACGGAGCAGGTCGGCCAGGCCGGCTTGACTGCAGAAGTCCGGCACCTCCTAACTGCTGGGCTGAGCGGTGCCTCCATTAAAAAAGGAAGGGACGGGTAAGCTGAGTGGTCCAAAAGCCCCACCGGGCTCCAGGCTGTACCCAAGCTGACAGCAACAGGGGGTCGAGGCTGGGGGACTGGGAGGCATGATGCTCGGCCTGTGTGCAGCTCTCCCCCAGCTGACTCTGGATGCCGGGGCCATGCTGGGGGTGGGTCACCATGCAGGTGTTTGGGTGCTGCGGGGCAAGTGGCAGCTTCGTCCTGGGCTGCTGCGGCCGGTCAGTGCCAGCCAGGAGGGGGGCAAGGCCAGCTACCTCGAGGGACTCATGGGGTGGGACCCGCAGAGGGTGAGGGTGTGGCAGCTCAGGTGCACAGCCCATGGGAAGCCCTGCAACTGCTGAGAGCAGATGACAGGACATGACGGGTCACCTCCTGCACACGTCAGCTCCCACGGGCTTCGAGCTGAGCGAGCAGTCCCGCGTCCTCCAGTGTCACCCAGACAAGGAGGCCTGTGTGTCCACTCCCTCTACCTCCTTTGGACCCCATTTTCCCCTTTCTGGCCCTCCCCTGGGGTTTTAAAATGTAGGTTTTATTATTATTTATTTATTTATTATTATTCAGATATGGTGAGGCTAACAGAGCAGGAGACAGTCCGTTACTCACAGACCCCAGGAGGAGGGGGCACCACACCCCGTGAGGCCACGCAAGGGAGCAAGCAAGGCAGAGACGTGCGCAGGAGCCTTCACAGTGGTTTCTACAGGACGGAAGGCAGGGTCAGTTGGCTTAGGACCAGCTGGTTTCAACAACCTCTTCGGGCTCTGGGGGAGAGTGGCCGGCCTAGTCATCTGGTCCTGGGCCCTGGGGACTTCAGGGCAAGGGGACACTGCCTCCTGGAGCGTGGCAGCCTGCTGATGGGTCAGAGGAGGAGCGGAGGGAGGCGAGGGATGTGCTATCTCTCAGATCAGCGAGCCCTGGGAGGGGCAGTTCCTCCCACAGCAGCAAGGCCCCTGGAACGCAAAGCATCAGAGTGGAGAAAATAAAAACCACAGCGGACACTTTCCCCATCTCTCTGCTCCCACCACCGGTTCTCCTGTCTTGTCTGTTTGTGCGGCCACCCCGTCTGCTGGGGATAAAGGCCAAGGATGCCTCTCCAGTCTCCCCGACCCCAAGAAACCTGGCATCCCCGACCCCTCCTGCCGACTATCCCTGTCACCCCCTGCTCCAGCTCCACGGATCCCTGACAGCTGCTCGTGTGGCCCGCAGACCCCTGGTGGCTCCCCTAGGGCTCCCGCCTGTCTTGGCTTTGAAGACACACCCGCTCTGGGTCCTTCTCCCCTCCTTTCCGTTGTCTCCGAGACAAGAGCATTTTCTCATGGTTCAGTCCCTGGTCCCTTTCTCTGGGGTCAGACTGAGACCACACAACCAGCCCCGCTTGGTATTTTTGCTGCTGATAAAGGGGTTGGAGGTGCCTCATGGGCTACGTGTCTAATTGCAAACTTCTGAACGCAAAATTCACTTTCCCTTTTATGTTGGCTAAAAAAATCCAAGAGGCCTCTTCCTGGGGACGGGGGCGAAAGGAACGGGGCCCAGGACACCTCGAAGAACGCGAGAAGAAGAACGGGAAGCAAAGATGGGAGCTTTCTGGTCTTTTTATGTGTGATTCTTGGGCACGTGGAGTGGGGAGAAAAGTGGCCCCCCTGTCTGCTTCATTGCGGTGTTCTCAGCCTGAGAACGTCTGGTCCACCCAAAGCCCGACCCCCAACCTTCATACACGGAGTCCTCGGCACAAGTGGGAGAGACAGCAGGCCCATGGCACAGCGCAGCTCGTGCCCCAAGAAGGACGGAGGCCAGCCTGACCGCCCAGTGCCCCCACCCCTGACACGGGCTCCAGAGGGAACGCACGCCTGTCCTGAGCTCCCGCGGCCACGGTCATAAACTACCCCCAAGCACAGTGGCTTAAAACAACACGAACTTCTGATCTTTTGGTTCTGGAGGGCAGAAGTCCTCAAATCAAGCTACTGGCCGGGCCAAGATCCTTCTGGAGGCTCTGTGGGCCATGTGTGTCTTCACCCCTCCGGCTTCCAGTGGCCCACGCTCCCTGGCGCATGGCCTTCCTCCTCCGGCAAAGCTGGCAGTTGGAGCTTGTTCCAGCCTCTCTCTGTGTCCTACTCCTGTTGCCTCTTTCCCTCTCTGGCTGGGACCCTCCTGCCTCCCTGTCCTAAGGACCCTTGTATGATGTGTTGCCATCAGCATCACCCAGGATCATCGTCCCTCTCCAGAGCCTCGCCTCAACCCCATCGGCCAAGTCCCTTCCACTGTGGAAGGTGATAGCGTCAGGTTCCGGGGATGGGGACATGGACACCTGGGGCGGGGGACGATTCCGCCTGCCGCAGCACCCACGGAACACTTCTTGGGGGAAGTGGTATGTGGACCCAGTTCTGGAAAAGGGCGGGTGGGGTTGGGGGTGGGGGGAATTCCAGGCCCCTGAACAGGGCACCTCAAACAGCAGGCTCCCTGAACAGCTGCCCCGGATGTGATCTGAAGGCCCTTGACATCAGCCTCCGAACCCCAGGCAAAGGAGGCCCCTTTCCAGGCTTGGTTCTCTCAAGTGGGGGATTCTCACCTGGGCTGATTTTGCTCGCAGGGGACACCTGGCAATGACTGGAGAGAGAACTGGTTGGCATAGCAGGGGAGGAGGGATGGCTAGAGCTGCACCCCCCACCCCCCAGCAGGAAGACTCCTTCGGCTCAAAGGTCAGTGGGACACAGAGAGAGAGAGAGAGAGAGACCCCGTTTACAGCACAGAGACTAATAGCTGCTTCCTGGCCCTGTCTCTCCAAACTTGGAGGGGCTCCCCCCACCCCCTAGAGGGTTTCTGCTCAGAGACCTTTGGCCTTACACAACAGTCCTGCCTTTCTTGGGAAAAGCAGCTTTCAGTTCCTCCTGACTCTTGGCCTGCCCTGGGTGCACTCGGGTGGGTTAAACACTCCTCCCCGGGGGATGCAAGACCCAGACCCAGGACGGTGGCCGGAAGAGCTGGAAGAGCCGAGGCACTTCTCCTCACCCCAACCAACCCTGCTTCACCTTGCCCCGCCCCGCCCCAGGCTGACCACTCTGGCCTCTGGGTCCCTGCACGCGCTAAGGACACAGGACACTGGTCACTGGGCGGGCACTAAGCTAGCTCATTCACAAAGCATGGGGCAGCAGGGGACAGGACCGGTGACAGGTGGAGGGGTTAGCTGTGGGGTCACTGGGCTGGGGCAGGAGTGGGGAGCCCTTCTTGCTCACCAGCCATGGAAGGGACCCTGGCGTGAGTGGCCTAATTCACGGCCAGAGGCAACAGGGGCGGGCCATGCCAGAATGGGACAAACCCGGGCTGGGGTCTTAGGTGTGGCCGGCCTCCCAGGAAGGGCCTGTTTCTTGCTCCTCCGGCCAGCAACCCTCGGACATCTCCTGGCTGCCAGGCCCTGTGCTGGGCACTGGTGGTGACAACACCAGCCAGTCCCGCAGGGAGCCATAGCGACTGGGGAGAGCACGGCTCGTGCTGGCGGCTGCCACGGGCTCTCAGCTCTGTTCTCATCACAGCACCTGTGGGAACAGGCTAGCTGCACTGCTACGGCAAGGGACGGGTGCCGGTGGCCAGGGGAAAGGAGGGAGGCAGGGGTGTGAGCAAAGCCGGGCCTGGTGCGGAGGCACGGAGAGGAGGGGGAAAGAGAGCATGTGTCCTGTGGGGCTTCCCTCTCGGTGTGAGCCCAGTGGAACCCCTGCTCCTGGGGGCAGGAGGACTGCTCTGGGAAGATGGCCAGTGCCCCCTCCCCACCAGCTGCTCGTGGATCCCCTTTCCTGCTCCTGTGCCAGCAGTAGCTCATCTGGCCAGCCTCTGGGGACATCCATGGGGCCCCTCACCAGGCCTGAGCCCCTGATGGATGGCCCCCCCATCCTCCCACCGGGGCTCCAAGCCAGCCCCATCCACCAGAGAATCCCGAGTCCCTAACTGCAGAGGCTGGGCAGTGCCCATGGGAGACAAGGGCCACCTGAGCTGAAACCCAGCGGGCTTACCTAGGGGGACAGACCGAACCGTGTGCCCCCTCCAACATTCATGTGTCGCAGCCCTAACTTGCATGGCCTTGGGATGTGACTGTATTTGGAGGGAGGGCCTCTGAAGCGGTGATCAAGTTAAAATGAGGCCATTAGGGTGGGCCCGAATCCAGTGACTGGTGTCCTTACAGAAAGGGGAAAATAGGACACAGATGAACACAGAAGGAAGACCGTGTGAGGCCACGGGGAGAAGGCGGCCATCTGCAAGCCAAGGAGGGACACCTCAGAAAGAACCAGCCCTGCTAACACCTTGAGCTTGGGCTCCTGGCCTCCAGAATGAATCGTGAGGAAAGAACTTCGTTTACTAATAAAACAATTTTACTTCAAATGGACCTTCACATACATATGATAACATCAAACATCTCTTTAGGGGCGCCAGCCGGCTCAGTCTGTGGAGTGGGTGACTCGAGGTCTTGGGGTTGTGGGTTCGAGCTCCACGCTGGGTGGAGAGATGACTTAAAAGCTTTAAACAAACAAAGAGCATTGATCCGACACTCTCAGTGTGAGAAATTAGATTTCTGTTGTCCCAGGGCCACCCAGACCGGCCGGCTTTGCTTCAGCAGCCAGAGCAAACCCAGGCGCCCGGGATGGACCTAAGTAAGGCGGGAGAGGTGTCGGGTGCCTAGGGACGTGAGGAGGGAATGAAGGCCAAGACAGACCCTTTCTCCATGGCCTTGGTCTCCCCGCTGTCCCACACGGACCTCGTGCTTTAACTGCATACTGAGGATGTCCCCTTCCCTCCAAACCCAACCATCTTAAGCCACTGGGCTCTGGTTGAAAGGGGGAGTGGAATTAACACGTCAAGACGCACTGTGGACCCATGATCCCCGCCCGCTGGGCTCTTCTCTTCCAGAGTCATCTATGCAAGTCTTCTCCTCGCACCCCTCCTCTCTCCTAGACACAACCCCCCACACCCCCACCTCTTATTTGCATCCTATGCAGTCTATCCTCCCATCCATCCCCTTGGGGTTGAGGCTGGGGCCCCTCTCGGGGCTGGCCTGCACCCTCCCCTTTCTCCACTCTCCCCAGGATTCTTCCAGCTGTGGGTGGATGGCCACGTGTTGTGTAGACGCACTTCTGTGCCCCATCCTCTTCTCTCACATCATGAGCTGTTTGGCCCTGTGGTCCCCACGCCTAGCTCTGCCCTGCCACCCTCTGGGAGTGTGTGACCTTGGGTCCCCTTGATCCTTCTGTAAAATGGGGCTAACTGGCCCCAGCTCAGAGGCTTACCATGAGGACTGAACTGCGTCCGCACATGGAGCACCTGTGCGGCTCAGTTGGTTAGGCGTCCAACTCTTGATCTCAGCTTAGGTCGTGATCTCGGGGTTGTGAGCTCAAGCGCCGTGTTGGGCTCCATGCTGGGAGGGCAGCTGACTTTAAAAAATAATAATAAAAATTAAAATTTTTTTCTTTTAAAGATTTTGTTTATTTATTTGACAGAGATCACAAGTAGACAGAGAGGCAGGCAGAGAGAAAGGGGGAAACAGGCTCCCCGCTGAGCAGAGAGCCCGATGCGGGGCTGGATCCCAGGACCCCAGGATCACAACCTGAGCCGAAGGCAGAGGCTTTAACCCACTGAGCCACCCAGGCGCCCCGAAAAATTTAAAAGTTTTTTAAAAAGGAAAGGCATCCACACAGTGGCCAGCCTGCAGGCCGGGAGCCACTCTAACTCCGCATGGTCACAGGCCTCTACCCATTTTTTCTAGCGGATGGGCAATTCATTAAGCCAGCCTCATCTCTGGGCATTTGGACCAGCGCCAAGCCGAAGGTCTAGAATGTCGAACGTCCTTTGGCCTACAGCTCTTCCCTGGGTGGCTCAGGAGAATGGTTAGCACTTCAGCGACAGAGACAGAAAGTGAACCTTTTTCTATGCTGAGCAGGCATCTTCCAATGGGTGTCTTTCTGGCATCACATGGCTGCCAGCCCCGGGGAAAGCCAGTGTGGGGGTTCTGGCAATGCTGGAATGATCTACACCTTGGGTCCTACCCTTGGGCCCCCTGGTTGACCTGCTCTGAGGTTTGTGGACTCTGCCTGCAAATTGTTTCTGACCTTCGCTCCTTTGGTTCTTATCAATTTGCGTGAGCTCTTAATAGACTGATAACACATGGCTTGTTCCTACCACACAACTGGCTCTCCACTGCACATCAGCAAGCATGGGGCACTCTGAGAAATGTGTGCTTTTGGAAACAAGGTCTGGGGAGCTGAGAGGTTTGAAGATTTTGTGATACGGGGAGTGTGGGTATTGCTGGGGGGGGGGATGTAGGGGGAGGACCCAGAAAGAGAAACACCCGTCCTTGGTGTTCCTGTGCCAGCACATCAGGGGCCGGTGGGAGGCACCTTGCACACAGACCACAGCACACACATGAGCCCCCGGTCTGCTTCCTGTGAGTCACCATGAAGAATGAGGTTTGGAGACACGTCGCAGCCAGCTGATAGCCTGCCTGTGACAGCAAGCACGAAGCCTCCACCTCATTTATAAACAAAGGATTGGAAAAAACGGTCTCTCAAAACATTAAACATAGAGTGACGAAAGGACCCGCCATCCCAGTCCTAGGTATCGACCCAAGAGAACGGAGACCATATGTTCGTATAAAAACTCATCCGTGAATGTTCACAGCAGCGTTATTCCCAATAGCCAAGGGGTGGGAAAAGCCCCATGTTCGTCACGTGATGACTGAATCAAGAAAATATGGTGAGGTACCAGTTCAACTCCAGTGTGGATGGACCTTGATGACAGGATGCTCAAACACAAAAGGCCACATGGGACATGATTCCAGTTACAAGAAGTGACCAGAACTGGCAAATCCCTGGGGTCAAGAAATAGACTCGTGGTCGCCAGAGGCTGGGAAGTGACTGCTAACAGGCATGGGTTTCTTTCATTCTGGGGTAAAGAAATGATCTGGAATGAGACAGTGGTGAAGTTTGCACCACTTTGTGAATATATTAGAAACACCTGAATTTTCACTTAAGAACAAAAAAACTAAATTAAAAAGCATTGCAGAAAGCCCCACAAATACACAGGAAACATTAGCCCAGCAAGAAAGAGAACTTACATGCCATAAAAAGGAAACATCAGAAACCTTAAAAACGGAAACTAAAAGTGATAATGGCTGCTACACTGTCAGCGTGGGATGGAGGGTGACTGGGTGAGGACACCTGGAGGTGAAAGTGATGGCTATCGACAACCCCAGGACAACAGGGAAAGCCAGGCCATGTCGTGACCCTTGGGAACCAGACCTGCAGGGCCTTTCCTAACCTTTGACCTCAGGAGAGATAAAACGCCAGTGCTGTTCTTGCCAGAAAGATACTCACGGGAATGGTTATGGGTCAGTTGCAGAAAGATCATTCTGGAAAGCAAAATTTGCCATGGTTGTCCAGGTCAGTGACCCACGTTATCTCAGGGGTGGCATTCCAGGAGCTGCGGTTTTAAGACAAAAAGCAGATTGGGTGCCTGGGTGGCTCAGTCGGTGAAGTGACCAACCCTTGATCTTAGCTCAGGTCTCGATCTCAGGGTCGTGAGTTCAAGCCTCACACTGGGCCCCACGCTGGGCATGGAGCTGACTTAAAAAAAGTAAATAAATAAGAGCAGATCCTTCCTGCTCTCTGCGGTGTCAGCCGCGTTAGACGCTCAGCTCGGTGCCTGCTTCACGCCTGTCCCTGAGGCGGTGGTGCCACCTGCCTTTCACAGATAAGCAAACGGAGGTGCAGGGACATAGGAGCACAGCAGTGCCGGAAAGCAAGCCCTGCATTCCTGCGCCTCCTCCAGGGCCGGGTTCTTCGGGGCAGAAATGTGCACACGCAGGAACCAAGGTGACCCACACCTGGAAGGGGCCGGTGTCCTTGGCACAAGGCCATGACCTCCAAACTGTGTCTAACCTGAAAATACATGCTGTTGCCTAAGGAAAAATAAAGAAAGTTTCCCGTTTCTGGACACAACTGACCTACTGGGCATTTGAGATGGAATCGGATGGCAGCAGTAAAGCGTGCTGAGTTCCAGAAGGCTCTCTGGGCTTGTCCAGGCCCGTCCAGCCTCTGTCCTCCCAAGCAGTGTCTGTTCCAATGCCTCAGCTCTGTTTGGGAGGCCAGTAACTGCCTGACAGTGAAACCCATTTCTTGTGTCCCCAAAATAGCCCCCACCTATGTTCGCAGCCCTGGAAATGGTTCAGACGTCACGGCTTCCCCTCACATCACTGGGTGTAATAAATCAGGACACCTCCTTCTCCACTTTTGATTGGGCACTGACCAGTTTCCTGATCCCACCTCGTCAACATCTGGAATCCATACCCAGCCCCCTGGCCCCTGCCCTGGCTGTCCACCCACTGCCTCCGGTTTGCTTTCCTCGTATAAATAAGCAAAGTCAGTCTCTCATCTAAGATTCTCTTTGGCTACAAAACAAATTCTTTTACATGCTCGTTGCCTAGGACAGGTGCATTAGTGCCCTGTGGCCGCTGTGACAAATGGTCGCCCTGCATTCCTGCAGGAGTGCAGGCTAAGTCATCTTTGTGTCTCCTGAACACACACTTACTCTCTTATGGCCCCCGAGGTCAGAAGCGTGAAAGCAGTCTTACAAGGCTAAAATTAAGGTGTCAGCCGCACTGTGGGCCCTTCTGGGAGTGCTAGGAGGAAATCTGTTTCCAGGCCTTTGGGCCTTTGCCAGTCTCCAGAAGCTGCCTGCACCCTGTGGCTCAAGGCCCCTCCTCCACAGGCACAGCCGGCAATGGGCACGCCGGCCGTTGCTTCCGTCATCACTTCTTTGCTCTGATCCTCCTGGCCCCCTCCCATGAGATCCTTGTGATTACATGTGCTATGTGGATCATCCGCGATCTCTCCCTCTGCAGATCCTTGGCCGGGTTCCCGCTGCCAGGTAAGGTCAGGCAGCTGCAGGTGCCAGAGATGAGGTCATGGACGTCTTGGAGGGGCTGCGATTCTGAACAGGATTCATGTACTTCTGAGAAGGGCCCGACAGTAAATACTGTAGGCCTGGTGGGCCATTCGGTCTTTGTCACTAGGCCTGGCTATGTAATTTTCAGGGTCTGATGCAAGATAGAAATGAGGGGCCCCTCGTGCACAGATAACTAAGAATTTTGAAACGGTGATAGAGGAGCAGGGTCCGGTGAGACCCCACAACATGTCCAGCCAGGACGCGGCCCTGCCTCTGCTGCTGTGGCTGGAAAGCCGCCACGGGCCATGTACAGACGACAGGTGACGCTGTGTCACTACCCAACCTAATGGGACACCTAAATTATAATTTTCTCACGTCACAAGATGCTATTCCGCTTCTGCTTTTCCTTTCATTTTTGTTATAAGTAGGCTCCATGCCCAGTATGGGGTTTGAACTCAGGACCCTAAGATCAAAAGTCATGTGCTCCACCCACTGAACCAGCCAGACGCTCCTCTTCTGTTATTTTTCTCAACCCCTTAAAAACGTAAACATCAAAGGGGCCCGGATGGCTCAGTTGGTTAAGCTTCTGACTCTTCAGCTCAGGTCATGATCTCAGGGTCGGGAGATCGAACCCCGCCACGGGCTCCACGCTGGACATGAAGCCTGTTTGGAACTCTCTCTCCCTATCCCTCTGCCCCTCCCCACCCCCTCGTGCACTCGCGCTCTCTCTCTTTAAGAAAAAAAAAAGAGCAGCCCTCACTGTTACTCAAAGGCAGTACAAATACGGTGTGGGCCGAGTCAAGCTGTAATTTGCTGGCTCCTGGTCCACAGGATAAAATCCCTGCTTCTCTGCCTTACTCTCCAGGGCCCTTTGAGGCTGGAGACAGACGTCTCCCCAGTGCCACCTCACAAGCTGCATCCAGTGCTTCTGATGGCTCCTATTTCCTACCAGATCCCCTGGGACAAATCCGTGCCTGCGCTCCTCCGGGCCCCTCTGTCCAGAAGCCCTACCTCCCACCTGCTCCAACTGTATTCCGGCTTGGACACTGAGCTCCGTGAGAGGTGGTGCTCTGTGCCTATCCCTTGTCACCCTGGCTGAATTTATATGTCTCTGCGTCCTCCTCTCCCTTGGGTAGTGAGGTGCCCAAGGGCGGGAATGCGGGCTAAGTCATCTTTGTGTCTCCTGACCTCACCAGCCCTCAGAGCTGGTACTTAGAGGGATAACAAGAACAACCCAGAATCTGGGTGGCTGGAGTATATTCAGATTCTGACCCCTAAAAACAAAAACTGCTTCTTACCAAAAACAAAAACAAAATAAGCCCCCCACCAACCAAGAACTTCCTCTCTCAAATTCAGACCAAGAAAATAAAGACCTCTGAGACCAAACAGAACTGGGTTCCAATCCTGACTGTCCTTAATAGACATGTGCCTTTGAAAAAGTCACTCTTAAGACTGAGTCTCAATTCGCCATGGCCCACCAGGCCCTATGTGACTTGCCCCTTCCAATCCCATGAGTCTCCTCTCCTGTTCGTCTCCACCACTGGCCTCTTCTCAGTCCCTAATTGTGCCAGGCTCCTGCCTGAATCAGGGTCTTTGCACTTCCTGTTCTTTCTGTCAGAAACATTCTGCCCTCCCCTTTGCCTGGTGACTTACCCTTCTTGCCATAGCTGCAACCCCTCTGACTTGGGAAGCTTTCCTGGCCACCCCAAAATGAGGTTCTTCTGCTACATGCTTTTTTGGCATTCTGAACCTCTGCAGATCGTTAATTATTTTGTAATGATCGTAATTGTGCAATTTCTGATCACTATGAATAAGAATCAAATTTAATAAACATGTCACACCAAAGTTTCTAGGAGTGGGGAGATCATTTAATTTTCCCAGTGCCCTCCTGAAGTCTTATAATCACCCGCACTTCACAGATGTGAAGGCTGGGGATGGGGAGGCTGAAGCTCAGAGAGATTAAGAAAACTTACCCAAGGTTGCACACCTTGTCAGTGCTGGAGTTGCCCGCTTCAGCCCATTCCCATGGCTGACTGTGACTTCTGTGTGGCACGGCTGCTGTGGTATCCCCAGGACGGAGCACCTGCAGGGCACACTGGGGCCGAGTAAAAAGTACTGAGGACCTAAAAGAAACAACACCCCAGTGGCAATGAACACTCCAAGTGCCCAGATCTTGATTTCTAAAACTACTCTCTAATAAAAGGAACCAGGCAGGGAGAAGTGGCTGATTCTAGGACTGGGGCAGGAAATATATGAGATGAGCCCGGAGAATCTTGTAGTACCAGGAAGTAAGGAAGTGTTCCCAGGAAAACAAAAACACCCCAAGCCAAACACACTGATGGGAGTGTGTTAAGGGGTCACGGGAGCCAGCTGGAAAAGTTCCTGATGGCCAAAGCTGGAAGAATTCAAACAACAGAATACAGTCGTATTGGATTATAACCCAGAGTAGGAAATAAATACCCAGCGGCCACACTGTTATAATTAAATGATGGGTAAGCTAATAAGTCAGGGAGAGAAGAGAACGCTCCCATGCAGAAGAATTCCACATAATTCACATAGACATCTCACGTAAGGCAGATTTCTCACTCTTTAGGAGTGTGCTGCACATAACGATTTCCTTCCGAAGTACACACTACAGAAAGGTGGGGGGCAGCAAGTAATTTTCCAGTGGAGAACCCTGACCAATGCTACCTCAGCCTGCAGTCAAGTTCTACATCAACGGGTACAGATAATGCGGCTGTAGGTACCCTCACAGGAGGTGACAAGAGTCACGCTTTACCTCTGGGGTTCTTCCTCCCCCCAAACCCATCAACCTAGTCTTATCACAAGAAAAACACGAGACAGATTCCAATAGAGGGGCACTCTACAAAATACCTGATCATTTCTTCTCAAAACCATCAAGGTCATCAAAAACAAGGAGAATCTGAGAACCCACCACAGCTGCGAGGTGCCTAAAGAAACAGCACAGCCAAGTGAGTGGGTCTTAAAAGTTCTCATCACACCAACAACAAAATATTTATAATTATGGGTGGTGATAGTTGTTAACTGAACTTATTGTGCTAATTAGCTTACAATATATACATACATTAAATCATTATGCCGTACATCAAAAACTGGCATGTGTTACATGTCAGTTCTAGCTCAAGAAAGAAAAGGGAGAGAGAGAGAGACAGTGAGTGAAAAACAGGACAACTTTTAGTAATGTGGCACCCTGCATGGGATTCTGGAAGGGAAGAAGGACATTAAGTAAAAACAAAGGAAATTTAAATAAACCACGAACTTTGATTCATAATGTGTCAGGATTGATTCATTAATTATAACAAATGTATCATGCTAATGAACCCTGTTACTAATAGGAGAAACTGGGTGTGGGGAAAATGGTAACTCTGTACTTTCTTTCAAGTATTTCTGTAAATCTCAAGCTGCTCCAAAAGACAATGTCTACTAATGAGAACAAAGACAAGGTATAAATACACAAAGGACTTCGTTCTTCCCCACGGCGACGATGCTGGCTCCCTTCTCACAGGCTACTGTGAGCATCCCACAGGAGAACGCACACAGCGTGAAGAACGGCCATCCTCTATGTGACTAAATTTAAATTAAGTAAAAATTAAGGACGTTAAAAATTCAGTTTTTCGTTAAAAATTCAGTTCTTCCACGGCACCAGCCACATGTCAAGTGCCCAGAAGCCATGTGCAGCGAGTGGCTGCTAAATTAGGCACTGATGGTGGAAAACATGCCCATCATTGCAGGAAGACCTAAAAGACAAACACTGCATTAAACAATGAACGGCATAATTACTTGCTCGGTTCCTTCAGCAAATACCATCTTCTCAACCTTCCCCACCTTCCCCATACCTTTCTCCAATTTACTTTTCTTCTTACCCCTTCCCACCTACTTGATGGGAAATCCACTTGGTGTCTCTTCCACGTCCCCATCTAGCATGGCAGGGTCAGCGCCGTAGCCACGTGGTTGCTCAGCTGTGGAAATGCAGCCAGTCCAATCTGAGACGCACTGTGTAAGACACACCAGATTTCAGAGGCGTGGACGGGGGGGGGGGGGGCAGAAAAATGTAAAAAAATCTCATAACTTTTATATTGATTACACATAGAAATAACATTTTGGACACGCCGTTAAATAAAGCACATTAATAATAGTAACATCACCTGGGTTTGTTTGTTTTAACTTTTCTTTCCTTTAACACAGCTCCTAGGAAATTTAAATTGTGCACCTAACATTTGTGGCTAACGTTTTTGCCCGTTTGCTGCCCAATACAAGCGACTGGCATATAGTAGACGCTCAATAAAATTTTAATGACTGCCAGGATGCGCCTCTGGGAACCCGCTAGCTCTAACAGTCAACACTGAGGTAAGACACACCACGTCCCATGCTCCACCTCCTCACCATACCAGATAAGGAAACTGAGGCCCAGCGAGGTGACGTCAGCCACTTCCCAACGGCACGTAGTGCGGAAACGTCGGGGTCGGGATTCGAACCCGGGTCCTGTCCCCACAGCCCTGGCGCGCTGACCATTCCTACCTGGCAGGGAGGCGGCGGCGGCGGCGGGAAAGACAGGCGCGAGGCACACAGCATGCGCTCGGCAAGGGGCGCGGTTCTCTGGCCACCGCCTTCCGTCGGCCTCCATGAGCCCGGCCCCAGCCGGCCTCCTCCGCGGCCATCGCCTGCCACCCGCGTCTCCGCCGGCCGCCGAGCCCTTCGCAGGCGGCGCCTGCCGGAAGTCCCGCCTCCGCCGCGCGCCCCGGGGCGCCGAGACAGGCACGTCAGCCAATGAGAAGCGCGCCGTGGAGGACGCCGGCCAATGGGCGCGCGCGCCGAGGGGGCGTGTCCGGGCCGCGGGCCGGAGCGGGTCGTGCGCGCTGAGGAGGAGCCGCCGCCGCCGTCGCCGTCGCCGCTGCCGCCGCCGCCGCTACCGAGGCCGAGCGGAGCCGTTAGCGCCGCGCCGCCGCCGCCCGCCCGCCCCGGAGCAGCCCCGGGCCCGCCCGCCCGCGTCCAGGTGAGGCGGGGGCCTTCGGCGGCACCCGACGGGGTAGGCCGCGGCAGGCCTGAGCTCGCCTGGCCCGGCCGCGGGCGCCCGCGGGCCTGCACCGGCCGAGGCCCAGGCCGCACCGGGCCGGGAGGGGACGCGCGCGGGCCGCGGCGGGCGGGCGGGGGCCGGCCGGTGTGGGCGCCGGCGTCAGGCCCCGGGCCGGATTCCTCGGCCGCCGCGAGGGGCGGGCGAGGGGGACCACGGCGTGGGCACGCGTCTGGCGGCCGGGCTCCGCGGCCGGGGCCCCAGCAGTCCTGGGAGCCGAGGAGCCGGGGGCGGGAGAGCGAAGCCAGAGGCGAGGGAGTGGGGTGAGCGCCTTCGGCGCGCAGAGGTCACGGCCCACGGGCTCGCTCCCCGGGGAAATCCTACAGATTCTTTTGTAGTCGTTGTCAGAGAACCGCGGTCGATCTGAGGTCCTTTTAGAAGTGTGCATACCTTTCCGAATGTATGGGAGTCCTAGAAAAATATGTATTTTTTGAACGCCATCTCTAACAAAGCTGTTTTTGGGGCGTGGGACGTTGGGATTTGTAAAATATGTGTGTGTGTGTTGAAAACACAACCTGCATGCAATTGAACAATGGGGGATGGATGCTCTTCCTTTTCCGGTCTCTTCTGCTGCTAGGCTTATTAAAATGGGTTCTGATACCTACTGTGTGCAGGCAGGTGGAGAAGAACTTTTGCATGCGCTGCCCCGGGAGGGACAGAACACCCCCCCCCTTTTACCAAAAGTATTCATGTAGGATCTGTATGGTCAGTGGTCCAGAAGTGGGGAAATGGGAAAGATGGTCCTACTGGAGAAGGATTTCATAACCTGGTCACTACTGACATTTTGGGTCTGATCACGCTGGGTGGCGGTGGGGGTGGGGTGGGGAGGATGTCCTGTATGTTGTAGGATGTTGAGTAGCATCCCACTAGATGCCCACAGGATCTCTTTCCTTTCCTCCCTCCCCCCCACCCCCGCCCCCAATTGTGAAGATCAGAAATGTCTTCAGGTATCGTCAAAAGTATCACACACACAGCAGAAGCACCACTGAACTAAAGGATCTTTTACTAAAAGTTCCTCCGGCCTCATCTCTGATACATCGGGATCCAAGGCTCCCAAGAACTTGTATAAATTCAACTGTGGCAGCCTTAGTTTTCTTATCTGTAAAATGGAATGGGAAAATTGCTCTGCACATTTAAGGGTGTGGGAAGCCCCTAGCAATGGCTTGAGCACGGTAAGCACTGAATAGATAATGTCATAAGTAATCACCAGTATTTAGTGAGGATTTACTACGGGCTTGTTCCTTTACAGATCTTTATCTCCAGCCCTTGAGATAGGGGCTGGTGTAACTTCCATCTTCAGGACAAACAAACCAAGGCTTAGATGGGTCACTTGTTATGACCAGTCTCGCACCATAAGGTGGCCGAGGCGGGATTTGAACTCAGGCCCTCTGACTCAAAATCCTTACTCTTAACCATGAGATTTTATCGCTCTTATGGTCACAAGTGTCCAGGGAATCCCCGAGAGGAGTTCCATTCAGTTTTCATTCACCGTCTTCTGTATGCGAAGCTTTGTGCTGGGATCTGTTACACAATTTTGTGACTTCAGGGTCTACAAAGAGGCTGAGATACACAAACATCTCAAAATGTGGAAATAAATAATGTTTCTGTTGAAGCACTGGTTTTGGAGGAGGCAGAGTTCGCTTTGGATGTGCTGAGTCTGCAGTCATGGTGCAGCAAATGGAAAACGAGAGAATTATGAAAATACTCTTCACTGCTTGCTTTATTGCTTCTCTCACTCTCTGTTTCCCGTCTCTATCCTTTCATACTCCAGCAAAAGTTGTCTTTTTTAAAATGCAGATCTGATCATCACTCCTGATTAGAAGTTTTCTGTGTGGAACAAATTTTAATTCTTTTCCCCTCTTTAGGTGACTCAAAAGTTTGGGATCTCAGGTCTCGCATCTTCTAACCCTCCCTCCCTTTTGCATTTCACCTGCACCTGGACCTGAAATTCCATCCTCTCTGCCCCTTGTCCACATGGCCTAGAACTTCCCAGTTCTCCTCCACCTAGAGATGCTTTCCTCATGCTGCAAGACCCCGCTCAGAGCTCGCTTACCATTCGGAGCCTCCTCTGATTGCCACTCTCCCTTGACCCGCCCTGGGATCGGCTAACCGTTCCCTCCCCTGTGTTCCCATCCCATTCAACTGAGCCAAATTAAATGCTGAATGGTGAGGAAAGTGCAGTTGCCGCCTTTTGCCCCTAGGTGGCAATAGTGAAGCAGCGAGGCCGGCCAGAGTCTGTAAGTCAGGGGAAGACCAGAGGAAAGCAGCCTACAGAAGGGAAGTGAGTCTTGCTTCCCTCCTTTAACCAACCCTCCCTGCCCCGCTGCTAGGCTCTCAGAGGCAGTGGTGATTACAGTGTGGGCAGATTTAGCCACACGTGCGGTGAGGGTTATGCACTGGCTGATGTGTAAGCGCAGAAAAGGAGACTGTTCACCTAGGCCGAGTAGGCAAAAGAGATCCCATAATGCTTCCTGGAGGAGGCCAAGCAATGGTGGGGGGAGGTGCGGGTCAGCCAGGCACAGACCACAGGGAACAGCTTTGCAGGATACAGGAAGAGCGTATGCAAAAGCATGGAGGTGGGAACATCTTGGTTTATTCCAGGAACCATTTGGGGTCAGATCCTTCAGGGGCAAAAGCAAAGCGAAGTAGGTAGTGGCAAGAGGACTCCTGTGACTGGTGTGCAGAGGGTGTCGTCCTGTAGGCCAGGCCAGCGGTGATTTTAGTCTACGAAGTGAAGGAGTCAGATCTGCGCACAGGAGTTAGAGCAGAGTTGGAGGGGGACGGTGCTGCAGGCCAGCAAACCAGTTAGAAGGTGATCGCTTTGCTCTATGTAGGAAAAGCTGCGGATGTGACCCGGAGCTGTAGTGGCAGGGAAAGAGGGGGATGGGTTTGAGACATGGTTGAGGGGTAAGAGACACAGGACTCTGTGGGTATTTAGATATGGGATGTGAGTGAGCAAGAGAGGACACCAGTGGGTGCTTCTGGGTCTCTGCCTGAGGGACCGGTAGAAGGCCGGTGGTCAGTAAGAGAAACAGGAAAGGCAAGAGAAGGAGCAGTTTGAAATGCAGACACAGGAGAGCATGCAGTGGATATGCTTTGAAGCAGAGAGGGGACAGAAGGCATTTTCCACATCCGTACATGCTGGGGGGGCACTCGCTTTCATGATCACTGTTGGTTTCACTTGACCCAGGGCCTCTGTGTGTTTTGGCCAAGTCGATGGTCACACTTTTGTAGGTTGAAAACATGAAACGTGACTGCTTGTGCATTGTCACGGGGAATAGGGAGAAGGGAAAGAAACTGCCTCTTTGAGTAACTTCCAGCCTGAGCTGGGGAGAAGAGACCTGTGTAGATATGAAGTAGCAAAAGGGTAAGCGGCGGGTGGTGACAGCATTGTGAGTGTTGAAAGAAAGGATTGTCGGGTGCTGGGTTTCTGTGTTTGATGAAAGAGCTGGTGTCCATACCGATCGTTGTGATTGAAGAGGCATGGGCAGGAGTTTTAAGGTGCAGCCAGTGGCCCAGGGTGAGTAAGAGAGGAGAGACAAAGTGGTCCGGAAGCCTGAGTGGACTGGTTGGGGCAGGCAGAGAGGGTTGAGAGGGTGAACTTGGAGATAAGTCTAGAAAAGTATGTCAGGGTCAGGTGGTAGAGGGTTTCTGGATACAGACGAGAGGTGATCTTGGAAGTTTGTTTTTCTGGGGGAGACTTAAGGATGGATGGGCTGGTCAGGATGCTTTTGTGGTACAAGGTGGCCTGGTAATGGCCTGAACAGGAGGACCAGGACTGGGACTGTTCCTTTATCTCATATACCCAGTACCTTGTTCCGTGCCTGGCATGTGGTTGGCACTCTGTGTTTTCTTGGGGGAGGGAGGGCCAGAAGGGGGCTCAGGAGTGACTGGATCCAGCCACCCAGCAAAGAGACATCTCTACTGGAGGAAGGATTCACAGAGGGGGAAACAGAAGGCAGAGGAGTGATTTGGAGGGAAAAGGCCTGGTTGGGTTTGGAGAGACTGGGTTTGAAATAGTCACGTGGCAGGGAGACCATTTGGGACTCTGTCTAGGTTAGAGATAAAGGGACCCAAACCAGAATAGTGGCAGAGAGATGGGGGAGAAGGAGATACATTGCTGATGTGCAACTGGTAGATTTTGGTGCCTGCTTAGGTATGGGGGAGGGAGAGAGGTGGCTTGGGGGACAAATGTGTCCTGCCACCAGGGGAAGTAACTCAGAGGGAGAAGAGGCTTGAAGCGGGGGACAAGGGCAGGAGGAGAGGACTTGAGGGTTCCTGCAGTTGGAGACTGGGAGGTCAGGGAGGCGTACTCCGTTTTGTAAGTGAAGTCGGAGGAAGGGGACAGGGCTGGAGTAAGGTTCATGTCTCTGGTGGACAGAGTGAGAGGCCAGATGACCCATCCAAGCTGGTGTGTGCAGTTGATGGTGAGTGAGCATAGACAAGGTGTTCCACATACGTAAGGCTGCAGCCGTGAGCCTTGACTGGTGTGACTCCCATGGAGCCCAGGCCCATTAGAAATGGCATCAGCAGTTTGGATCATTTCCAGGGTTCCAGGGCAAAGAGTCAAAGTGTTCCTTCGTGGACCTGGAGGCGGGTGAAGTGGCCACTTGCCAAGTGTCAGGAGCTGTGCTGGGCACTGCGAAGCAGGTGGTACCCTCCCCATTTCACAGATGAGGAGACTGAGGCTCCAGGAAAGGAAGTGCCTACCCACAGTTGTTCAGCTGATCAGCAGTAGGGCAGTATTGGGGCGCAGGTGTGTCAGACTCCACATCCCGGGAGTTTGCCATGCCATGTTGCTCTGCGGTTGTCTGCAAGAGCCCTGGAGTGGCCTCGACCAGCCAGGAAGGAGCGAGAACTAGTTCACGGGGCTGTGGAGCCAGTCGTGTCCCCGCAGGCCCGCGCAGCACTCGGACTGGGCCAGACACTGGCTGCACCTGATGTGCTTCTACTCGAAGCTTTTCAGCCTAGTGGATATTGAATTGCTGGGACGTAGCCGGGGCTGGCCGGGTCCGGCGGCGGGGCTGCGGGAAGGGGCGAATAAGGAAATACGTGCCGTGTCCACTTAAGCCCTCGCCTTTCATAGCAGTTATAACTGGGTCAGGGGGTACATTCACTTTGTCTCTGGCACCCTCGAGTGTTTCCGGGGTGACCTGACATTCCTGAGGCTTTTACCTTGGAGAACTCAGAATTTCACATCTGGAAGGGACCGTAGAAATAATTGAGTCCAAGCCCCGTCGTGTGATGTGTGAAGTGTTAAGGTCGAGCCTGAGGACATCCCTGACCGTTCTAGTCCTGCTCGGGCTTGAGTCGTTCAGCAAGGCCGCTCTGTGACTATCAGATGAGACCAGTCCTCAGCGGTGCCTAATGCGAACCAGTCTTGGTGCTTTACGTGTATGTTACCTGTGTAAGTTTTCATGTCCTTTATGCACATAACATCTTCCCCATGCGCATAGTGGTAATACTACTGATGGGAACAGCATTGCCAAGTCTCACAGACAGCCAGGATTGTTGAAGATAGTGCAGTGGGGCTGAAAACCCTCAGAGATCATCCAAACAGGGCTTCTCCATGGGGCATGCAGTTACTGGAAATGTTTCCAGCTCAGCAGGAATTGTTTTGCTAAACTAAGTTTCCCTGTTTGCCCTCTACAGTGGAGTTTGATTCTGTGGGATGGGACGGGTAGGTAAGTAAAAGTCAGGTGCTGGGGCGTCTGGGTGGCTCAGTCGGTTGAGCGTCTGACTCTGGGTTTCAGCTCAGGTTGTGATCTCGCGGTCGTGGGGTCGAGCCCCCCGTTGGGATCTGTGCTCAGCGTGGAGTCTGCTTGTCCCTCTCCCGTTTGCTCTTGCATTCTCACTCTAAAATAGGTAAGTAAATCTTTAAAAAAAAAAAAAAGTAAGTTACTGTATATGTTAAGACTGTTAGTACAGTTTTCAACCGCCCTTTAACATGAAGTGGCAAATACACACGATTCCCAGGTGACTCTGAGACCTGGTGTCTGTCCATCCCCGACCCCACTGGCCCTCCAGGCTCTCACCAACAATGTGAGTGAAAAGCAAATAATTAGGAGTTAGAGTGATTCGTGCATCTGTAAAGTTTCAGGCTAAATGGCGTGTGGGCCCAGGGAACTGGAGCAGCCTATTGTCCGGGGGGACGTTTCACAGATGAGTGAGGAGGCGATGGAGAGAGCAGACAGTCTCTGTAAAGGGAGCAGCCAGAGGCACAGAGATAGGGAGGTTTGCCGCCCTCTAGGGAAGAAGCTGGCGCAAGGGCCACGTTGTGAAGTGGGGGACTGCTCTGTAGCGAGAGTTGGGAGCCCCGTGCTGCCACTGTGAACCACGCCATGGCTGACCCTGACCGTGAGCACAGTACCAAAGCCTCTGAGCCTCAGTGGGCGGGGCCACCATGGACAGGGGCCTCCGAATGTGCTGACCTGGAGACGTCTCCCTGGAGAGCCCCCGAGCAAGAGGAGACAGGCTGACAAGCCAAGGGGCAGCCAGAAGTGGCTACAACTTGGAAGTCATTGATTGTCGGGGAGAGACAAAGGCCCAGCTGTGGTTGGTGCTTGACAGAAGCTGGTTTGGCCAAGGATTAGGGACGTGGATTTGGAAAGGTCAGGGGGAGGAACACAGAGAGCAGGGCCGCGCAGCCCTGCTCCGCCTTGAGCACAGCTTGAGAAGCTGTGCTGTGTTTGGGGTTTGGGTTTCTCTGTCGTGGGCAGTCAACCTAAGAACTGGGCCCACAGAGGCTGCTCAGCCTTACGGGGGGCATTGGGAGACCCTGAGTGCTGTGGAATAAGGCTCACTTTTTTTTTTTTTTTAAGATTTTATTTATTTATTTGACAGAGAGAGATCACAGTAGACGGAGGCAGGCAGAGAGAGAGAGAGGGAAGCAGGCTCCCTGCTGAGCAAAGAGCCCCATATGGGACTCGATCCCAGAACCCTGAGATCATGACCCGAGCCGAAGGCAGCGGCTTAACCCGCTGAGCCACCCAGGCGCCCAAGGCTCACTTTTTAAATCTTAAAATTTATTTTCGAGTTCACTTGAAATCCTGGTGTAGGGTTCTTTGAGTTTTGACAAACGCGTAAAGTCGTGTTACTACATCCACCATCAAGACATGGGAGGTACAGTCCCCAAGAAACAGAAGTGCTCTCTTGTGCTCCCCCAGTGTACTCAGCGCCCCCCTTGCTCCCTGCCCCTGGCCACCACTGGTCCATCCCTGCAGTTCTGCTATTGCCAGGACGCACCCTTACACTACAGAGCCTCAGAGTCAGGTTCCTTTCACTCTGCAGAGTGTATTTGAGACTGATTGAAGTTGTGTGGATGGCAGCACTTTTACTGGGAGCAGAGCTCCGTTGTGTGGCCTTCCCTAGTCTGGCCGCTGATGACTCGAAGGGCATCTGGGCTGCTGCAGTTTGGGGTGTGACTAGTAAAGCCGCTGTGAACACTTGGCGTGTGGATTTTTATACAAACGTAGCTTTGTACTTCTCTCTTGTATGACTACTAGTATGGAATTGCTGGGTCTTGGAAAGCGTATGTTTCAGAAACTGCCCTTACGTCTTCTAAAACGACTTTAAGGGACACCTGGGTGGCTCGGTTGGGCGGCTGCCTTCCGTTCGGGTAGTGATCACGGGGTCCTGGGATCAAGTTCCACGTTGGGTGCCCCCTGCTCTGCGGGGAGCCTGCTTTTCCCTCTCCCTCTGCCTGCCATTCTCCCTGCTTGTGCTCTGTCGAGTAAATAAATAAAATTTTAAAAAATTAAGCTACTTTAACATTTTTACATTTCTACCAGCTATGCATGAAAATTCTGGTTTCTCCATATCCTTGATAATGTCTGTTTTGTTGTCATCTGCCTGCTTTTGTTTTATTTTGGTTTAACCGTTCTAAATGGGTGGCGTTGTCTTGATTCTCATTCCAGATGGGTAATGGTATCTTAATGTAGTTTTAATCTGCACTTCCATGATAACAATGTCGAACGTCTTTTCATGTGTCTGTTTGCCATCCGTATATCTTTTGGTGCGCTGTTTGTTCATGTCTTTTGTCATCTTTAAAATTACGTTGTCTTCTTACTAAGTTTTGAGAGTTAATATATGTTCGGAATGCAAGTCCTTTTTCAGATATGTGATTTGCAAATATTTTCTTCTTCTCTGTAGCCTGTAAGCTTTGCAGAGCAAAAGTTTTACATTGTGATGGTATCCAGTTCATCCATTTTTTAAAAAAATGGATTGTATTTTTGGTGTGGTATCTCGGAAATCTTTGCCTCACCCCGTGTCACCAAGATTTTCTCTTAGAAAATTTCTTTTTTTATATTTTAGAACAGAGGTCGTCACACTTTTTCTGTGAAGAGCCAGATGGTAAATATTTTCAGCTTTTTGGGCCATCTGGTCTCTGTCACAACTACTCAACTCTGTCACTGTAGTGCAAAAGCAGCCACAGACAATACATAAACAAATGAGAATAGCGGTGTGCCAATAAAACTTTATTTATACAAACAGGTGGTGGGCCATCCACTGTTTAAGAAAGTCATCTTTTTACTGGGCATGCAAGACACCCCACTCTGAATAATGAGAATGGGGTCATTATTGCTCAGTTCATCATCCATGAAAGCAGGGGGAGGGAGAAGACGAGAGAGTAGGTCCCTAACTCAGAACAAAGGTGAGGAGAGGGAGGGACGAAGAAAAACAAAGGAAGGGAGAAGAGAAATGTTTGAATCATATTTCAAGCAAATGTGCATTTTAATTTTTCAGAGTTAGCCCTTGCACTTGGGTTCAGGCTTTAGCAAATGTGTGTGTTTGTGTTTGAGCTGATGATCTATCTGAAAACCTCACGGCTGCAGATGCATTAACAGATTTCTGAAGTTTTTTATGATTAAGCCCATTAATGCTGGTGGTCACATGCTTTCTCCTGAAAATTGGTGTTTATTTAATTCATATTTAGATTATACCCAGCATTTCACTTGTACCTGCTATGGGGTCCTGGGGTCCTCACACATACTTCCCCGCATTTGTGTGATTATTTCTGGAGAACAGGTCCGACGGTCCTGAAGCAGAGGGTGGCGTTGGTGTGAAACTCAAGGGCATCCTCCAGAAGCCTTTAGTGTTTCATGCTTGTATCAGCAGCGTACCAGGGTGTCTGTCTGCCTTATCCTTCTCTACAACGCTAGATTTTGCCCATCCTGGGCGGTCTTGTATCTGACTGACAGAAAGTGGCATCTCTCTCTTTTTTTTTAAAGATTTTATTTATTTATTTGACAGACAGAGATCACAAGTAGGCCGAGAAGCAGGCAGAGAGAGCGGAGGAATCAGGCTCCCTGCTGAGCAGAGAGCCCGATGTGGGGCTCGATCCCAGGACCCTGGGATCATGACCTGAGCTGAAGGCAGAGGCTTTAACCCGCTGAGCCACCCAGGCGCCCCGGTGGCATCTCTTTTGACTTCACATTTTCCTCATTATTTGTGAGTTTGGGCTCTTGGTTTATTAGCATGAATCGCTAGCATCTGTTAGTTGCAGCTCATATCCTTTGTCCCCTTCTCTGTTAAGGATGTGTCTTCTTTCTGGTGAGTTTGTAGATGCTTAGAATCAAGTGATCTAAGCGTTGGGAGTGTTGACGTTGGGGGCTGGACAATTCTTGGCTGTGGGGGCCATCCGGGGCCTTGTGGCACCGCCGCCCTCTCCCCACTAGGTTCCGGTGGCACATCACCACCCGCAGTCGTGGTAACCAGAAATGTCTCCAGACACGGCCCAGTGTCCCCTGGGGGGCTGAATCACCCACACCAGGAACCGCCGGCCTAAATAATGTAGTAGGTAGCGAGCGTTTTCTCCCAAGTCCGCTGCTTGTCTGCGTGTGGTGCCTCTTGCCACACAGAACTTCTTAATCTTAGAAGTCTGACTTCCCAGTATTTTCTTTTATGGCTTTAGATGCTAACCTGTTTTATAAAGAACAGGGAGCATAGAACATTTCCAGGTAAATAAAAGAAATACTGGGAGAGTGCACTAACTTCGCACGCTGTGTACAGTCCGGAGCAAATCAGGAGGCGGGAAGGAGAGAATCGCACCTGTTTCCAGCAGGGGAAGAAAAACCCAAACTCAAAACCACACCTAAGTCCTGTCTCAGTGCTGACTCAGGGGGAGGTGGGAGCTGCGTTCAGGTTTTTATATAACCACTGGCAAGGCTATTTTTAAAGAAGGCTGAGTGCTCCTGACAGCGGGCACTGGGTTTTCAAGCATAAAAGCAGGGCTGGGCAGAGGGATCTGGAGAAAGGGGTGGGCTGCCCCTGAGACCTCATGGCTGGTAGGCCACGGGGCCTTTTTCCGCTGATGACACTTCAGCCCCGTGGGGGTGAGTGCCTGCATATTTAGAGGCAGGGACGTGGGACATCTTAGATGACATGGCTGGGCGCGGCAGGACTTGTGAGCAAGCCCAGCGCGAGTTGTGCTTTCAGAAGAGCGGTCCCGATGCTCTCGGCCACGTTGATCCGGACTCTCCTTGAAGCCGTCGCTGTGCCGTGGTGTTTGCCACTGAGAGAGAAGACCTCTGCGGGTGGCTAAGGGCATTCCAGAGCCTGCAAGCTTTGAAGACCACGTTCCTCCAACTGGTAGAGAAACCCTGACCTCTTCACCAGCTCAGTCGCCATGGCCTTTGGGATAGAGGGATGCAGGGAACCATTGTCTCCCTGCTTGAGGACAGAGATGGGGCGCCGGAGTCGGGGTGCTCAGGTGCGCATCGCGGCCTCCTCAGTACCCAGCTGCACTGTGGTGCGCGGAGATGCGAGAAGGCGATCGGGAAGCTTTGGAAAGCTCTCGAGACAACCCGAACACTTTTCGCAGGAGCTTGAATGATGGTGCTGGAATTGGTTGTCGGTGTTTTGTTTTGTTTTGTTTTGAAGTCAGCTCCGCACTCAGCGTGGGGCCTGAACTCAGGACCCTGAGACCCAGAGTCGCACACTCCGCCAACTGAGCCGGCCAGGCGCCCCCGTTCGTAGCGTTTTTGAGGCGCCCTAGTAAGTAGAGACGGTTGTCGTTTTAGAGCCGCTTCAGGTGTACAGAAAGACTGCGAAGAAGTACAGAGTGGGCGTCCGTCAGAGTCTTCCCTCTCAGGGACGTCGTGTGTCGGTGCGGCGTTTTGCTAGAATCCACGAGCAAGTGTGGATGTGGACCAGCTCAAGCGCATAGTTTGCCTTCGGGTTCGGTCTCCGTGTGCACCTTCGCTGGGTTTCGCCAGATACGTGCTAACCTGTATGCACCATGACGGGATGACCCAGATAGCCTCACCACGCTGAGTCCTCTGCGCTCCTCTGCGCCTCCCGCCCTTCCTTCTGAGCCCTGACAGCCACTGGTCTTCTTACCTACTCTGGGTTTCATCTCTTCCACGATGTCCTATAACCGGGGTCGCCTGGACTTAACGATACACAGTTAAGGCCTCCCCCAGTCTCTGGCTCCGGAGCTCATTTCCTCCTGTCACCAAATAACGGTCCATTGTGTGCAGGCCGCGGACAATAGCAGTTTGTCCCTCCTTCGCCTACTGAAGGGCATGCGGGCTGCTTCCAGCCGCGGGGCAGTTATGAATCAGGCCGCCGTAGACCTCCACGTGCGGGTTTTTATGGGAAGTTGAACTTGCAGTGTTGAAAAGAAAAAACCCTAAGTGCCAGTCATTCGTTTTGCCTTCATGTTGTGCGGTACGGACATGTGGAATTTACTTGGTTTTTCTCCCCCTCCGCAGATTTTTAAAAAATACAATGTCTAATGGTTATGAAGACCACATGGCCGAAGACTGCAGGGATGATATCGGGAGAACGAATTTAATTGTCAACTACCTCCCTCAGAACATGACCCAGGATGAGCTGCGGAGCCTGTTCAGCAGTATCGGGGAAGTCGAGTCTGCAAAACTCATCCGGGATAAAGTAGCAGGTAAAGAAACGGAGGGTTCATGGGGGGGACTTGGGGGTCCCACTAAGCACCGGCTTCTGTGGCCGCGGTTCCTCAGGGCAGAAGAGCCACAGCCCTGCGACGACGGTCGTCAGGTTCCGTAGTTATCTCAGACTGTGTTGTGCCACCGCCCTGGTGGCAGATTGGACATCCGTTTCCAAAAAAGGAAAGGTGCCTCCTGAGACAGAGCATGTCCAGAGTGAGATGGGGGGTGGGGGACACCAGAAAGGGGGACGGCTCTGACAGCTGGAAGAGAGCAGAGAACATGCGTGACAGCCCGGCCTGGCTCGGTCCCACGCGTGGAAGGGACTCTGGTCCAGGCACGTCCTTCCCTGTCTTCCTGGGTCCCCCCGTGCGCGGTCAGTCCCGTGGCAGAACACAGAGTGTGCCTGTGCTGCTTGCCATCACACCATCAGCTGGGACATCGGAAACATGCGGAGCTTGAACTCTTGGGGGGTGAGAGCGGGGCTCCCCGTGGATCGACAGGCAGGCTGTCTGATTGGGTGCCGGCTAAGAGCCCTGCTCTCCACTGCCTCCACATGCGACCTTTAAACCTCGGTGTCCCCACACCTAAAGTGGGGATGGTGGCTCCTACATCCTAGTGCTTACCTGCCTCATAAGGGTTTGCAGACACCTGGGAAGGCTTCCAACCTGAGAGTATGGTTTCAAGGAGGAAAACATGGAAAGATCAGGTGCTACGAAGCACTTCCTTCCTTCTGTCCTACGGAGGAACATTGCTTTTAAGGAGCTGTCCTCCTCCTCCTCCTGTCTCCTGCTCCCTTTCTTTCTACCCTTATTCTCCCCCACCCCCGCCCCATTCTCTTCCTTCATCCTTCTTCCTCTCTGCTCCGGTGAGCTGAGGAATGGGCAGACAATCGCCCCCCTCCCCGACCGCCACCCACCAAAGAGGGCTCTGGCTGCCACCCTGGGTTGTGAGACTGGTTCTCTGCACTGAAAACTAATTTAAAAATTAAAAAAAAAAAACAAAAAAAAAAAACACACAAGAAAAACTTTATTGTGGAAATAAGATAATATCTGGTATCCTGATCTGCATGAAAGTAATATATTAAGCCCTATGTACCCATCGTCTTACTTCATCGATTCTCAGCTTTTGCCAGGAACCTGAAGTTGCCTGTCTCTGGGCTGCGTCCTGTCGAGGCCGGCTGACTATTGTGTAGGGAATTAGTTCATCAGAGGGGGCACTGACTTCAGAAGTTTTCTTCTTCCAATTCTGAGTCTGTGATTTAATAAACATCTTCTAACCAGGAATTGTAGATAATACACAAATTTTAACGGTGTTAGAATGTTCTAGAAACCATTATCTTTCTCCTGTTTCGGGAGACCATCTGCAGAAGAGTCCTTGTTCAGAGGTGTTTTAAAATTCTCCTATGCTACTAACAAGTCTTGCCTTTCTCCTCTTATGTCCTGACGGAAGGGAATTTTTAGCCCCGTGGATATTCCTGAACATTACAGTCCAATTTTGCCAGCATTCTCACGGTACCTGACTCTTTGTTCACTTGTTGTGGTTTCAAAGGAATGTGAACTCTGATGATAGGAACACCTAGATTTGGCAAGATCAGTCCAGAGAGAACTGGTTTTGGGAATGGGGTAAAGGCAACAAAGTGTAATTTGGAAATTATTTCAGTTCAGAGATAAACTTTTCCTCTTCTTCAGGCAAGATAAGTGTAACGTACGAAGAGTTGTGGAGTCTGTGGTCACAGGCTCCAATCTCAGCTCTGCGTCTTGCTAGCAGTTCCTTAAATTGAAAACAGCCCACCTTCACGAGAGGCTCACTGCATCCGCCTCTCTCCTCCTGCCGCTGTTGTGCGGAAACCTCGCCAGCTGCTCCCTCCTAGCCGGGCTAACGAAACCCACCCTGGAGAGAGTGTTGCGTCCAGGCAGATAGATGGGTGCCCTCTCAAAGCCCCTTCCCAGCGGAGCTCAGCCCACAACGCAGGCATCCCCAGCCCCCACAGCAACCGCGTCTGCACCCTTCACCCTGGGCTGGTGATTACCTCCCACCTCGCTGGGAAAATAACAGCTGTCTCCACCCCTGCCCCTCTCCACATCCTGGGAACCTCAGGCTAGGCGAGCACCTGCTTGCCCAGATCTCTTTGCGATCACCTCGCCAGCGTTCAGACACGCTTGTGTCTGTTGACTTTAAAAGAATTCTTGCTGAGGTTCCTGACCCTCCAGCTCAGAGTTTTCTCTACTCAAGACACTTGGGACTGGACAATTCTTGGGGGCAGAGGTTGCGTCTTACGTTGGGGAATGTGGAGCGACATCCCTTCCACTTGCTAGATGCCAGTGGCATCTTCCACGTCGTGTCAAGTTAAAAAAAAAATGCCCCTAGACGTTTCCAGGTGTCGCCAGTATCTTTCTTCTCTGCTCTAGCTTTTGTCCTCCCTCCCCTCCCATTCACAGAGCCGTCAGTTGATGGTCTTCTCTTCCTTCTGGAAGCTTCCCTTCCTCCTTAGCTTCCATGAACCACCTACCTGGCTTTCTCCCAGCCCTGAGGCCTTGCTTTCCCTCTTGCAGCTCCTTCCTGGCCATTAACTTAGATGGTCCTTAGGGTTATTCCCAAGCTGCTGCTTCCCCCAGGGAGAGCGGATGTACCCCCGAAGATTTCCTGTAGCCTCAGTCGTCCACCTGTGCTTCAACGAGAATGTTCTCCCGACCTTCAGACCCCTCCACCCCTCACCTTCAGTCTTTCCCCAGCCTTTCCGCAGCCTCTGCATCTTACCAGGTGGCCCCAGTGTTCACTCAGTGACTCCAGTCAGAAATCTAAGCATGACTGGCTGGCACTCCTTCTTCTGGATGCTTCCATCCCTTTCCTACCACCCCTTCCCCCGCCCCACTACCCGCCTCAGATCCAGATGAGGCCATGTTGTCTTCTGCCTGCACTGGCATTCTGGTCTCCTGACCAGCCACCCATGTTTCCTCCAGAAGGCTCTCTTCACGGTGGCAAAGGAATCTAAACAGTCTGCATGTGCCCTTGTCACTGTCAGTTCCCGGGTCCTGCTTGCTTCAGGTCACCTTTCCTGGCCCAGCTGTGTCAGCATTAGATGCTCCTTGTCTGGGTTCCCATAGCAACTGCGCAGATGGCCGGGTGGGTTTCCACACTGCACTAAGTTAGAACTTTCTGGTCCAGGAGGTCCCTATGGTTTTCAGAGGCAGGGACCCTATTAGCTCCTTAGATACAGTCAGAATCAGTGCCTGTTGAATGAATGAATGAGTACGCCCAGTGAAGGGGGAAATGCTAATCAGCACGGCCATTCATTTGCTCAACAAATATCTATCGAGTGCCAGCCATTGGCCAGTCATGGGCGACAAAAGGAGTGAGGACTGGATGGTGGCTAGGATGCTGGGAAGGTTTGACGGGCTGGCCTCAAGATTCAGGGTGTTTCTGGCTGCCAGGCCTCAGCGCCTTTGTTGGAGACATGCATTTGTTGCTGCGTGTCCATCCACAGTTCTAGCTAGCCCTGCCATGCAGCCCTGCCCTGCTTCCTGGCCTGGTGTCTGGTCCTCTGCAGACGCCATAGGGCCCAGGAATCAGCCTCTGCCCTCCTGCACTGTCCTGTCAAAGCCCACACCCTGCCTGCAGCTCCCAGGTCTCCTCAGGGACCTGTCCTTCTCCTCCCCAGCCACTCGACTGTCCACTCACCCTCCTCTCAGGCCCGACTGAGCTGCTTGTCATTTCCCAGCATGCCCTGGCTCTTACAGTCTTGTGATTTTGTGAATACTGTTCCCTCTACGGAAAAGCCCTTCCACACCAAGCCAGCCTGACCTTTGTTCCTTCTAGAAAAACAACATGAGGCAAGACAGAAAAAAAAAGTTTAAATTACCCCAAATCCTGTTAGTTTTATAGTTCGTGTCCTTCCGTACCTGTTTCTTTCCATATTTGTGGTCATGCGCAAGTGTGCGCTTTTAGAAAAATGGGCTCGCACCACCCAAGCCGTGCGAGAGCCTTTACTTCCTGTACCTGTGAATGTTTTTCTGTCACTGAGCATAACTACCTCACCAGAACAGTTACACGGGGTCCTGTCGTATGGCGGTTCTGAGTGTACAACAGGATAGAACCATATTGCGTGTTTATGAAAACCTCTGGCATCCTGGTGCACGTCTGCGCTCATCGGTGATTGCCGTTGGAGGTCTTCCTGGGGGTGAGCCCATAGAGGGGACAGCATGTACCGACTCGAACCCCTCACCAGTTTACTCTCGTTCTGCCCCACCCCACCATCCCCTAGGCTGGGGGGGCGGGGGGGTTCTCATCTCGCCCAACCTAAGTGAAAAATGACATCTGACTGGGGTAGTCATTCACTTTTTAATGACGTTCATCTGGTTTCATGTCTTTACTGGCTGTTCGTACTCTTTGTTTATGAAATACCCTTCTAGTCCTTTGCTCGTTTTTTCTTCTGGGGGCATTTGCTGTGTCTTATTTATTGTCTCGTTAATTCACTCAACCCTCTGCCTCCACTCAGACCCAGCCCCTCTCCCCTCAGGCCCAGCCTCTCTCCCCTCTGAAGCCCTCCCTTGAGCCCCCACAGACATTTAAAGGCAGAATTTGACCCTCCCTCCCCTCTCACGCTGCAGGGGAGGCCTTGGCCACAGGTGCTCCCCTCCCCCCAGCCGCCCGCCCCGGGGTCAATTTGAGAGACATAGTGTCTGGCTGCTCTGGCTGCTCGGGTTGGCGAGTGTAATAGGAGATGCCGGGGCATCATTTCTCGGTTTTGACCTTGTCTAGAGAGAGGTCAGTGTTTGGAACTGGAAGAGCAGAGGTTGTGAGGCCGCCGGGCAGGGCATGGGCAGTGCTTTGCAAGGAGGCCGTCTGGGTCTCCTCCAGGCAGCGGCCCCTCGGAGAAGCACACGTCCTAGGCCCCACCCAGGCCCCCTGAATCAGCCAGGCCAGGGTGTCTGCACATCTGATTTAACCTCCCTCGAGGTTACTGTGCTGGTGCGGGAGCAAGTCAGAGACGCGGAGCTCTGCCTGCAGGGTGGGGAGTGAGAGCTGGGGACAGCGTGAACTGGGGGGAGCGCTGGCCTCTAGGACGCCCCTCGGCCTCAGCCTGAGTTTATTCATGCTTCATCCCTACCTGTGCGCGCGCTCTCTCGCTCTCTCTCTCTCTCTCTCACTCATCTCCTACCTGCTCCCCTCTTCTCCAGATCTCCCATCGTGAGCTTCTGGTTGCCCTCACGTGCCAGCACTGACTCCAGGCAGGTCCTGCCCTCCTTAAGCCCCAGCAGCCTGTGCAGGGTCCGTACCCGGCCCGAGCACTGCCCCTGAGCACCCCTGTTCCCCCACCAGACCTCAGACTTTCCTCCGTCAGGGCTCGTCTTCCAGTGCCCTGAATGAGAGGAGGCTGCCCCTGATCCGCCTTCATGGCCGGGATCCTCGCAGGCTCATTACCTCTAGGGGACAGGAGAATCATCTGTAGGGAGACTGGAAGTCTGCCTGCCTGACATCTTGGATCCTCAGGCTGAGGCAGGCCTTGGGAGCTGTGTCGTTGCCCGGCATGACTTATAGACCGTGTTAGAGAAGCAGTAACGTGGGGGCTGCTTGGGAGGTGAGGGCCTTCCCCCAGGCGCCTGCTCTGAGCCACCCCAACAGGCTTCTGCGCTGTTGGAGGGCTCCACTCTCCTCATTCACTTCCAGCAACAGCTCTCAACTCCTCATTGCAGTCGCCAGGGAGCTTTCAGAACAACGGACGCCGCCTCCCCGCTGCTGCGTACACCCCCACACCGCTGTCACGGGTTCAGGTTAGGCCCCAGGCAGTGATCGTTTTTAGAAGCTGCCCTGGTGATCCTAGCAAGCAGCCAGAGTTGAACACGGTTGCTTTATGGGCAGCAGCTGGGTGGAGGCCGGGTCTTGGCACTTCCGTGTGTGGCCTCATGTGGGTGCAAACCGGGGGCTCCCCTTCATTCCTCAGGTGCCTGCCCTCCCACTCTACACAGGTGCCCGCCACAGAGGGTTGAGCAGACTCCAAGAGGACAGGGCCAGACCCAGAACGGGGTGTGCGGAGATCCCCCACACACAGCTCCAGGCCCCAGAAGGCCCGGGTTGGGCATGCTGGTGGGGAGCTACTCCGTGGCACTTAGGGAAACTCAGTCTCCTCTGAGCTCCCTCCTCCAGCAGCCAATCTGTGGGTCCTCTTGGTGTGTCCTCCTGCTGCTGCCCCAGCCTGTGCATCCACACCTGGTCTCACTCCTGGGCCCGGCGGCCCGGCCCCGCTCCACCCAGCAGCCACCTCTGGGCCATTTCCCAGCTCGTTTTGTTTAACTGTGCTGGTCGCCTTTCATTTCCTGGAACACACCAACGTCTCCTCTGCCTCACAGACTTGGCACTTGCTCTTCTGTCTGGACTGCTTGCCCGCAGCCGTCCCAGGGTTTTACTGCAGTCATCGGCTCCTCAGAGGGCATTCCTAGCTGCCCTGTCGACCCCGGCCTTGTCCCATCAGTCCCTCTCAACCACAGCGGGGACTATCCTCATAGCACCTTGGTGGCGGTTTTGTTCATTGGTTTCGTGCTGGTTTGTCATCCAGCTTGCCCACTGGAATGGGACATTCATTGAGGCACAGGCTGTCCTTCATGATCATCATTGAACCCCGTGGCCAGCCTGGCATGGGTCCTGACACGGAGTAGCTGCTCGGTTAACACCTGTTGGCTCATTGAGGGGCAGGGAGAGCAAGCCTGAGACAGGAGGCAGTGGCCATCTGGCAGTATGTGATTTCCTGGGTGACATTGCAAGGTGTGGGTACATGGTGCTCAAGGAGGCCACTCAGGAAGAATGTATGACTGAAACAAGAGCCAGAGGCAGAACCCTTGGGGGCCATCTCGATGGAATGGGTAGAAGACTAGGAACTTGAGGAGAGACCATTGGGTAGAAAGAAAACCTGCTGTTGTCATCACATCCTGCAGGAGGAGGAGGCACCTGTCTGTGGAGTGGCACCTGAGAGTTGTGACTCCAGTTAGGGCAGAGCTGGCGTTCTGCAGTGACCACCCTGGGAGCCTGGCCAGGGCCACCAAGCACCAGGGAGGCAAGGAATCAGGCAGTGGGTCCAAGTAGGACCCATATTCATATGCCGCCAGGAGCCACCTGCGGCTGAGACACAGGAGCGCAGCCTGGGCACGAGTCCTCATCAGTGTCTAGTGTTCTGTACCAGGGCTTAGGCCACCTGCGCCACCAGTGAAGGAGACAGGTGGTCCAGGACTGGGATTGGCCTTGTGGAAAGAGCAGAAATACAGGAAGACCTGAGCACTGGTTGTGCGCACCAGAGAGGCAGAGGAGCCCCTTTGGGGGCTGGGCCAGCGGGCTTCATGGCCTGGGCACCATGACGAATGGGTAGAGCGGGGATCGGAGAGCAGGTGTTTACGAGGAAAAATCCCAGCAAGCGTGTAGTTCAGTTCGGGAGTCCATACCACAGACCTTCTGCATTCTCAGCTTCGACATTGTAGTCTGGACTGTTCGCAAGGGGCCCTAAAGTCCAGCCTGGAGCCGACCGCAGTCTCTACCGTGTTTTCTGAGCTTCAGAGTCTGGCTCTCCTGCTAGATGGGTCCCAGCCCCGTGGGCATGCGGCTCCGGGGTCCTCACGGCCCACGGTCAGAGCGAAGTCTCTCAGACCTGTGGAGTTTCGTTCGAAGTTTCGTTCGAAGTTTGGGTGTGGGGGCACGTGTGGGGGTCAGTCGGTTAAGTGTCCGGCTCTTGATTTCAGCTCAGGTCATGATCGCAGCATCATGAGGTCAAGTCCCGCACTGGGCTTGGAGCTCAGTGCGGAGTCTCCTTGTCCCTCTCCGGACCCCCTGCTTGCTCTCATTTACTTGTTCTCTCTCTCTCTTTAATATGAGATAAAATCTTAAGAAAAAAAAGAAGTAGTTTGAGTGTGGAGGGTGAGGTTTGGGTTTCGTTTCTTTAAAAAAGAAAGTGACCTGTGCAGAACTGCGGACAGTTTATGTAGCTACTCTGCCCGGAAGGAGGGAGAGTACATCTCCCCAAGGCACTCCTTTGGTGTGGGCTGTGCACTGCCTGCCTTCCGCAGCCTGCAGTGGGGGGCGAGGGGGGACTTGACAGTGGAGAAACCTGGCAAACCCACGGCCTCGGCCAGGGGATCCGGGCCAGTATTAACAGTGATAAGTGACGGGGACAGCACACCCGCCCCTAGAGTGTCAGGAGGGCACTTCACTTCCTCACAAAATGCAACAGCCCAGCCTCACCATGGAAAATATCTGACTGACCCAAGCTGCAGGAGACTTCACAACATTCCTGACCAGTCCTCCTTGAAACGCTCAGGGTCATCAAAAACAAGGGAAGTCAGGTGCCTGGGTGGCTCAGTGGGTTAAAGCCTCTGCCTTTGGCTCAGGTCATGATCCCAGGGTCCTGGGTTCGAGCCCCACGTCCGGCGCTCTGTTCAGAAGGGAGACTGCTTCCCTTCCTCTCTGTCTGCCTCTCTGCCTACTTGTGATCTCTCTCTGTCAAATAAGTAAATAAAAATCTTAAAAAAAAAAAAAAAGGGGGGGGGGAAGTCCGAGAAGCCATCCCGGCCAAGAGCAGCCTACGGAGATATGAAGGCTACATGTCCTGTGGGATCCTTGATGGCCTCCTGGGACAGAAAGTGCCGTTAGGGGAAAACAAAGGCCATCTGAATCAAGTGTGGTTAGCTAGCCACATAACAGTCCTCGTTCCTGAGTTGTAACAAATGTCCCATTCTGGCGGAAGATGTTAGCACCAGGGGAAATGGGGTGTAGGCTCTATAGGAACTCTCTGTATTATCTTTGTAAGTTTAAATCTAAAAAGTAAAGGGTTTTGTTGGGGGTTTTTTGTCTGTTTTAGGAAAGCAGCAAAACTGGGTTAGTCTCTGCTAGGTTCCACGTCTCATTACCTCCCAGAAGGCCTGAGTTCAGCAGACAGCCGAGGAATTCTGCGTCATGTGGCTAAAGGCCTGGTGTTTTTTATCTGCTTGTTGTCGCCCTCCACCATCTGGAGGAGGAAAGCGAGGCTCACCGCTCTATCTCTATGCCCAGAGCAGTACCCAGCGCTCAGTGGCTGCCTCCTAGCATGGCAGGTGGATGGGTAAGGGTGGGCGCGTTGGTTCTCTTCTCTGGGCCTCCGCCTGCCCCTCCTGTAGGGAAAGGACTAGGCTTCTTCTACTCCATCCCTCAGCCTTTGCTTCTCTGGGGACCTCCTGGGAACCCACAGCCCCTCCCCTCTTAGGCTGAGCCCCTCCCCTCTTAGGCTGAGCCCCTCCCGTGGCATGCCATTGGTGGTCACTGTCACCACTTGAATATTTCACCAAGGAGAGGGGACACGTCTCTGTGACCCTAGATGTCTTTCTTAGTAACCCATAGTTCCTCCCCCTAAACGCAACCCCCCCACCAAGACTTCAGCTGCTGCTGCCACCACCATGGGCCACCGCCAAGGGCAGCCCTGGAGCCTTGGCCGGGGCTGTGATGCCAGGCACACAGCTGGCCTGGGACTGCTCTCAGCTCCAGCTTCTCCTCGAGCTCCCTGGCATCTGCTCGTAGCTGAGCTGTAGGTTTGGGAAAGTGTGGGACCCGACGCTGGGTGGCACCAGAGCCCAGCAAACCTTCCCACTCAGGGGTGAGTTGTGGAGAAACCCCTGGACACAGACAGCTGGTCACCATTCCGCCCTTCCCACCTGCCTGTCTTACCAGTTGTAACTGCCCTCTGTCCTCACCCTCGGAGTCCCCACGTCTCAGCTGACGGCCGGTGAGACTGATCGTTGTCATTGCCTTGGTGAGAACCTCCATGGGGAGCTCTTAGGAACGGTGTTTCTTCTTTTTTTATTTTCAAGATTTTATTTATTTATTTGAGAGAGAGCACGTGTGCGCAGAAGCAGAGGGAGAGGGAAAGGGAGAGAATCCCAAGCTGACTCTGCCCAGAGTGGGGCTCAACGTGAGGCTCGATCTCATGACCCTGAGATCATGGCAGTGGAAATCAGGATTTGGACACTTAACTGACTGAGCCACGCAAGCGCCCCACATAGTATTTCTTTTTAAATAAAGGTAATTTGTTCGTTGTAGAAAACTTGCAAGTTTGCCAAGAAGCGTAACAAAAAGCGAGTATAGATCGTGACCACCGGTCTCTGAGCCCATTTCCCAGAGGCCGTGGCTCTTGGCGACCTCCTCCTCCCAAGCCCAGTCAGTCGTCGCCCTGTTCACCCGCCCTGGCTCTCGGCTGTGACCACTGTGCACGTGTTCTCCCACACAGGGCACAGCCTCGGCTACGGCTTTGTGAACTACGTGACCGCCAAGGACGCGGAGAGAGCGATCAACACGCTGAATGGCCTGCGGCTCCAGTCGAAGACCATTAAGGTAAAGCACTGCCGTTGCCACTTCGGCCCAGCCTGGGGGAGTGGCCTCCCCTCGCCTCCCCCGGATGAGGGAATCCCCCGTATTCCTTCATCGTCGCTGATGAGGGGACCGCTGCGTAGGGCCCTGCTGCTCTGGGGGCGTCTCCTCGGAGCTGGAGTGGTGCCTGTCCAGTGCGTGCTGGGCGGGGACCGCCCCCACCCCGTGCTGCTGCCACTCAGCCGCCTCAGCTCAACGAGCAAAGGGACTGTCACCAGGAAGGGCACTTCACTGAGGGCGGGCATCCCCCGGCCTGGGCCCAGGCGGTGCTGTCCTCATGCCGGACGAGCGTTTGTGCGGCATCCCCCTCCCGGCCCACGTCTCCCTTCCTGCCCCATCACGGCCGGTCCGTCACCTGCTCTGCCGCTGTTTACGGAGCCCCTGCCGGGTGTCCGAGCACGTGCACACAAAGGCTCAAATAATATCCCGAAGATCTGAAAGTCACGTGTGGGAGAGGTGCAGGTTGGGGGACGGTCTGTGGGGTGGCGTCACGTTGACAGGTGGCTTGAGCAAAGCAGGGAGCTGTGCAGCGCAGCCAGGGGGGCCTCCGGCAGGACGGCATCAGGCACTCCCCGTTCAGGGGCTGCGGGGGCTTTCTGGGACGACTTGGCAAGTCTTCCGGGCCTCACAGGACGGCTTCGTGTTCTCAGGCTGCTCTCACTTACCACCCCCTCCTTGTCTTAGCCCGGAGCCCTGCCTCCTCCCCCTCCCCATCCCCAAGTGTCTGTTTGCAGGCTCCTGTGATCCTCGGCAGCCCCAGACCCAGTCTGGGACTAACTTCATGTGTTCCTGACCTTTACTCCCTGCCGAGCCCTCCTTTAGAACACCTGTCCTCGCGCTGCTCCAGCCAGTGCAGCAGCCTGGCAGAAACCGTGTTTGCCCGCGTTACCCCTTGACGGGAAGCCGCTCGGAATGAGACTGCCCTGTGTGAGCCTGTGGACCCGCTAGCCCAGCATCTCGTATCACTGATCATGGGGTGCCCAGAAAGGTCCCTCTTGAGACCTGTACCATGGCTGGGCTCCCCAGGGCATCGGGACCATGGGGTGCTTGTATAATTAATTAAGGTTCCCAGCGTTGCTGCGCGGGCCTCCCGAGTCAAACCTGGGGCTGGCCCTGAGAGCCCGTGCTCCCTCCTGCTGGGGAAGTCTTGGAGTCTGGCTGTTGGCCGCACACACTCAGCTTGGAGGGCGGTGGTGTGTTGCTCCTGCTGAACTGTTCGTGATACGGGTTGCTCCGTGGTTTAATCATCCCCAAACCCACAAAACACTCCTCGGCTGACTTCCTGGGCCTGCCTGCACGTAGGGCCTGTCGCGTGCTCCCTGAGGACAGGAGCGCAGCCCACGTATCCCTGTGGCTAGCTCCGACTCCCAGAGGGGCCTTTCCCTGTGGGGGCTGGTGAAGGAAACCACGTGTCACGGCCTCTCCACGTGCCGGGTGACTTTGGTTCCTCTCCGCCAGCTCCGGGTTGTTTATTCTCAGTCCAAAGCTCCCAGTCTGTTAGGAATTCTCTCCTGCATTTAGAAAATCTTTGCAGATGCCAGGAGAGCAGACAGTTACTCGGGTGCAGAAAACTCATCGTTATACAACCAGTACATTCGAAGGGCCACGTCCTCTGCCTGGCGCTGGGTTCCATGGCCTACAGCTGCCCTCAGATAGCGCGCTTGTTAACAAAGATGTTAAGTCCGAGACCACTACGTGACTGTACCTAGGATGGCCTTCTCGCAGCTTGGGGAGCCAGAGAGGTGCCCTCAGGAAAGTCAAGAGTTGAGATCTGGGACGCGAGGAGTTAGGGGTAAGGAAGGCCAGGGTGAGGACAAGGGGTACCTAGGCAGAGGTGTCTGTAGGGGCCAAAGTGTGCCACTTGTGGTGGAGCACAAGGCAAGGGTGGCCACGCTGGGGGAGACTCGGGCCGGCACGTTGTGGGAACTACAGGTTTTCCCCAAGGTTGAAGCCCCACTCTCACCACGAAATCTGGATCTTTCCAAAGGCTCATTTGCCCCCCAGACTCTGAGGTCCCACACATCGCAGCCCACCTGGATGTGCCCTGGACCTCAGGAGCGTACAGTCCATCCTCTTTGGTTCAAATGTCATTCCTCGATCCAAGTAGGGAGTGAGGAGTCTCCTTGCCCCTGTGTCCTGTGCCAGCAGCGCAGGCAACCGCTATGAGTGTGGGCCAGGCCCTTCCATACCTTGTCTCCGTTATCCTCACCACAGCCTGGGAGAGGTGATCCCCAATTTAGGCTTGAAGGAGCTGATGTTTCGAGTAATGACAGGTCTCCCAAGGTCACAGAGGTAGAGAGGGGCAAAGCCAGGGTTTGAAACCGGGGCTGTGGCTCAGGGCACTTAACACCACTGCTGGGCCGCTTCCCCCGCCCAGCACGGGACGTAAACACCGGGACCCGGAACAGTATGACTGGCGAGCTGCGAGCAGAGCGCAGGAGACGGCGGCGTAGGTAGGCATCACTAGCAGGAACGGCAGCTGCTTTTGTGCCCTCGCTCAGCGACTGCTCCCTGCCTGCTTGCGGTCCACGGGTGACCGTGCGGGGTGCTGGCGATACCGCAGCAAACATGAAAGTCCCACCCTCTTCGGGCATCGTACACCGTTAAATAAGTAAGACATGTAGTTCGTCAGATCGGGGTGCCTGCCGGGGAGGAGGATCCCCGGGGGGTGGGGGCTGGGCTCTGGCTGTGGGTGGAGCGGCTCCGTGGCCGGCTGGGTGCCCCGGGGGAGTGGAGGAGGTCCTCAGGGCCGCCGCGGTGAAGCACCACAGATGGTGTTTGTGGTGTCCGCGACGCCACCCGACTGACACTTGTTCTCATGGTCCCGGAGGCTGTAAGTCTGAGAACAAGGTGTGGCCAGGTTGGTTCCTTCCGAGGCCGTGAGGGAGAATCTGTCCCGGGCTCTCCCCTGGCTTGGGGGTCACTGGCCATGTCTGGCGTTCCTGGGCTCCCGGAAGCCTCACCCGGACGTCTCCCTTCACCTTCACATGGCGTTCTCCCTGTGGGCGTCTCTGGCCACTCTCCCCCGTTTTTCCGAGGACACAGTTACTGGATTTGCAGCCCACCCTGCGCCAGTGTGACTACATCATGAATGACCTCCGTGACTGTCCTCTTTCCCAATGAGGTCACATTCTGCAGCGCTGGGGACTGGGACTGCAACATACGACTATGTGGGGGGACGCAGTTCAGCCCTAGGAAGGTTTCTGAACAACGTGACAGGAAAAGACCTGCTTGGAGCAAAGCAGCCTGTGATGCCAAGAGCTTAGGAAAGAGGCTGTGGATCTTGTGTCGTGGTGCCTCCCGGGTGCCGGGTGCTCTGGTGCAGTCTCCTTGGCTGCTGCCCTGACTCTGAACTTGATAGTGGTCAAAGGGAGGGAAAGCTGCAGCGGTCCTCACGGGCCTTGAAGGTCCCGTTGCTGGAAGGCGTCGAAGCGCATTTGGCCGTAACCGGCATCTTGGCTCCGGCGCTTCATCAGCGACGGTCACAGTCCGTACCAGCCTCGGCGCCGCTTCGCCGGTGCTGGGCTCTCGGTCTGGGGATGCTCTTTCCCACCGTGTCCTTCACTGAAAGCCAAGGGCGGACCCCAGCTGCAGCCCCGTCCAGACAAATCTGCAGAGGAGCAGACGGGACGGCTCTGGGAGGCACTGCCTGTGGGCCCCGCCCAGGCAGGCCCGTCTTCCCCCTTCAGCCTTCCTGCCCGAAACACGGCGGCCCAGCCTGGGGCCGTTGGTGAAATGGGGCAGCCGGCTGGCGAGGTCCGAGCGGGGTGGGTTCTACAGGCTGCTTGACGCGGACCTGCCACGTCTGGGCCCAGATGTGTGAGAGTGTTGAGGAGTGTGACCAAGCCCCAGCAGACTGGCCAGCCACCGCCTCGGTGGAGAAGGGTGCCGGGGAAGTCCCTGCACGCCAGGGTGGCCTGGATCTCAGGGGACAATGCCACGTCTGCCCCAGGCCTTGGGTGCGTCACTGAGTGCCCACAGCATTCCTGTACTGTAGGCCTAACCACGGTGCGTTGGGCCTGGACCCCGCACGGGGGAGCCGGCAGGGAACATGCGGCTTGGGCAACGCTACTGCTTGGGGGCCGCCTGCCCCTGATGGGACCTGGTGTCCTGGGGTGTCCTTCCAGTCAGGGCCACTTCTCTTCCACTCTCGTCTGATGTCCAGCCTCCGCGATCCTTGGCGGCTCTGCAGGGGGAAGCCAGGCTCTGACCGCACAGTTTCTCTTTCCTTCTGCATTGCCCACTGGACTGCTTCCTGCTCTGCTGGCGAACGTCCTGCTGCCTGTCGTCCCCTCTCAGGGCCTGGTGTGCGTTCGGAGTCAGCAAGCACAGGAATGAAGGGGTACATGTGTGCTTGCCGTGAGGAGCCACACTCGGCCCCTCCTGGCAGGCCTGAGCGTTGTGGGAGGACACCTGTTGTCCGTGGCCTCGTGCTGCCCGGTGACGCCTGAGAGGTTGTGTCTGCTCCTGGGTTATGGTTTCAGGCTCCTCGTCTGCTCAGCTTTGTGACCCTCAGCACATGATTTGGCACAGGTCCGAGTCCCCCACCCTTCCGGAGCCCCCTTCCCTGCCGCCACCTCGTCTCCCAGCCTCCTAACTCGGTTCTGACTCCATTGGGTGCGATCGAGTCCTTTCCCTTCAGGCCTCCTGTTTGCAGAGGGGGCCTGTCGCAGTTGCTCCTTCCCGCGTGGCCTCAGTCCCATCTCTCCTCCTGGCCAGCCACAGCCGTGGCCCTGACCCTGAATTGGGAAAGCACGAAGGCCGGCCGGCCGCGGAAGCCTCTCTGCTCCAGGGCGCACACGTGCCATTTTATGGACGCTGCTGTGGAAGTTTCTTGCAGGCTTTTTTCAGTTTTACAAAAACAAAGGCCCAAAAAGCATGGAGTCCTTTAATATCGAACACTCGAGTGTTGGACTGCGGGCTCCCCCAGCAGCCCTGGGTCCCCTCTGGGCTCCACTGGCAAGTTTGCCTCAGGGAGGTGGGCAGCACCCTCTGGGTGGCACCCAGCTCCAGAGCCGCTGTCCTCCGGGCCCCTCACAGACAGCACTGGGTCCCGTGTCCGGCCTGCTTGCTGTCAGAGGGGGGAGGCCGCGGTGGGAGGAGAGACAGCTGGGGTTGAGCAGTCACCCTGTCTGCTGCCAGCTGCGGGCCCTCAATCCCTTGGCTTTGAGAACTTGGACTATGTCTGCCTCGCCGTGGGGTGTAAAGCCCAGGCTAGGCGCTGTCCGGCTCGCCGCTCGGCCCAGGTGAGCTGCTCGCATGCGCCGCCGTCGGCGACGAGTGTCGGCATGGTTTCTCACTGGACAGGTGGCTCTTTCCCGCCTGGAAAGTTAACCCCTCCCTCGATGCTTTGGCCACACGCCTGCCCTAACCCCAGAAAGTGGTTTTGTTTTCAAGGTGTCGTACGCTCGCCCGAGCTCAGAGGTCATCAAAGACGCCAACCTGTACATCAGTGGGCTCCCGCGGACCATGACCCAGAAGGACGTGGAGGACATGTTCTCTCGGTTCGGGCGAATCATCAACTCCCGAGTCCTTGTGGATCAGACCACAGGTACAGTGGGCGGCCCGGATGCGGGCTGAGGTTTTCTGCAGGGGCGAGAGTTTCCAGGAGGACAGGCGCTGTCTGAGTTTCAGCGGCAGAATAGTTATTCCCCCAGGGAGGACGGACTCCAACCGAGAAGACCTTGGCTTTTGTTTTGCGAGGCTGGGAAGGTAAAGCGGTAGCAGTCGCCCCGTGTCAGGCCAGCACGTTATGGTGAGAACACCAAGAGATCCTGACACCTTCCCTCAAGCATCCAGATGTCCTGGCCCGGCTCGTGAGTGGGTTGGAAAGGCCACCGGTCAGCCGTGCGCTGCTGCTGCTCTCGCAGGCACGCGGTATGCCGTGCGGGACGGTCTTCCCGCATGATGCAGAGTCCCCGCCTCTCACTGGCCTGAAGCCACAGGGTGGCTGTTTCTGAGGAGCCCGTCTCCAGTCTCCTCGGTCTGGATGCTGCCCCTCCGGTGGCACATTCAAAGCTCAGATTGCTTAAGGCAGTAAATCCCCCTCCCTGGCCATCCTGTCCTCTTCAGCAGCCCCTCGTAGGTTGTCTCAGCCCGGGAGCTTAGCTCGGGCTCGGGCTTCGCAGGAGGCAGTGAGGCCCAGCTGCGCTGAGGAACCCCCATGCCCGGGAGCAGCCCTGTGCGGGAGGCTGGTGCCGGCCCTGACTGTGCAGCCTAGAGACTGGGGTCGGGACGTCAGTCGCCAGCCCTGGGCCTGGCTCTGCATGGGGAGCAGCGAGCTTGGGCCGCACCTGCTTTAGGACTCCTCGGTTCTGTACCCACCATGAGTGGGAACCTGCTGACACACTGGCAAGGAAGATTTTTGCTCGTGGAGCCCCACGAAGCCATTGCAATGTTCTGCGCTTGGTTTTCATGTTCTTCCAGTGCAGTGTGTTTGCCGCCCCCTCGGCTGTGGTGTTACAGCAAACCCTGGGTAGTTCGGGCACAGGAAGTCCTCTTAACTCGGAGGGGACCTCCCTTCCAAGAGACCGGCAGTGCCCCCAGGAGGCTGGAGAGCGGATCCCAGAGAGCAGGTGGGCTGGGCCTTCCTGGCCCATGGCCAGAGGTGCACACACACTTACCTGCGTCTCCCTGAGCTGTGTGCTTTGGGGTGGGTGGCCTTGCCACCTGCCCTCCCTCCCCCACCCCCTCTGTGGAAGCTCAGCTCTGCGTATGCTGGCCACGCTGTCTGGGCCGACGCCTGGCCTGGACAGGAGTGGCCGGCGCGAGTCCCCAGGGCCTGGAGGGGGAGGAGGGCCTTCCGGAGTGTGGCCCACAGGTGCAGCTCACCGGCGTTTCCCAGGAGCTCTGAGCAGCCCCGTGCCTGCTGCAGACACCTGCTCTGACGCCAGGCTCTGCTGGAGGGACAAGGATGACACCGCTGCCTCTGTTCTGCACTTTCGCCCTGGGGTGGGGGTGGGATGAGGTCGGGTAGGGATCCCATCTACTCAGTATCAACCCCCTTGCTTGCACCAGGACGGTTTCCTGTGGTCCCTGAAGCTCCCTTACTGACCTTCAAGTGGCGGTTGAGAGAGAACAGTCCAGTCGGCTGGCGGGTGCGCGTGTTTATCCCCAGCCCCACCTGTGTGGGCTGCCTGGGGACCTGGATGGCATGACCATGCTACATTCTGCTCCCGTGGCCGTCCTCCTCCTGCCGCATGTCCTGCTGTGCCTCTGCTTGTCTCCGTGCAGCCCAGCACGGCCGGAGTAGAGCCGGCTCTCCCCAAGAGCACCCCCGCCCCGGCCGCTAACTTTCCCAGGGGCTCCCGCCACCCCGAGAGAGGTCACTTCTGCAGACCGTTGCCCACAGCCCGTTGTGGGGCCTCTGGTCTCCCGTCCCTCTGTAAGGCTGCTGTCTCAGTGGGGGGCAGCGCCCCGGGATCGGAGGGCGCCCCGCTTGGCCGTGAGCTCAGTGTGGCGTCCACGGGAGCTTCACGCTCCCACAGGCATCCCCGGGGAGCAGAGAACAGCGTGGCCAGCCGGCTTGCGTGTCCCGTGGGCCTCCGTGCAATGTGCTCGTCACGTGGGCGGCAGGAGCAGGTCTTTAACCTTCTTCATTGACAACTTTGTTTGTAAATCTTTTTTGCCTTCTTACCCAGCTCAGTTGTGAACTTTACAGCTTACTCATCTGGAAATCACGCCATTCGTTGATCTCTGCCCTTGATTCTAAAACCGTTAGAGGGAGAAAACCACGGGGCCGGCTTCGAAGGCGTTCGTGCCTCAGACCGTTCAGTAGGTTGGTTAGTTAGGTGCGCCTTGCGTCACATCGCTGACTTTCTCTTCATCTCCCCTGGGCGGTTCCCATTTGAAAGTCATTTTACAGACCCGAGCAGCGAAACCACACCCGCACACGCACTCCCGCTCTGCTTAACGGCAGGGTCGCTCTCCGAAGAACAGAGCCGGGAACAGAAGCCCCGAGGGCGGCTTTCTGCAGGAGCCAGCCAGCGACGGCTGCCAGTTACGTGTGCCTGAGGCTGACCATCCGTTCAGGCCCCGTCTGTCAGCTGTCGTTGGTGCTGTTCAAGAGTAAATGCAAACGGTGTATGTTGAGTGTGTGGTTTTAGGTGTCCTTCTGAACTGAAATTGGAAAACGAGCTCAGTGTCTAGAACTTTCTTGGTACACGTGTGAATTGCTGGGTTTGTTCTCAGTAATTCAGTGCCTCTGGCTGTGTGAATTGTTTTCTTGTTTTGTTTTTAAAGATTTTATTTATTTGGCAGACAGAGATCACAAGCAGGCAGAGAGACAAGCAGAGACAGAGAGGGAGGCAGGCTCCCCGCCGAGCAGAAATCCTGATGTGGGGCTCGATCCCAGGACTCCGGGATCATGACCCGAGCCGAAGGCTGAGGCTTTAACCTGCCGAGCCACCCAGGCACCCCTGGCTGTGTGAATTTTAAATTTATATTTCAACAATCACGGAGCCAAGGTGGAGGCAGCCGGGAGGCCACTAGGAGCAGCTGTGTGGTCCTCCAGGGTGCTGTGCTGGGGAGCGCCAGGAGGGGGAGTTTCCCAGTTGGGAGAGCTGGGGTTTGTGCTTTCGGACTCACCACGGAGTGTCTGTGGTGTGTTAAGCTGTAAACAAGGAAGCGGTGGCCCGAGGGTCCCTGGTTGCTGTCTGGCTGCTGAGATGGGGCCCACGATGGTGCATCTGAGGCAGGCTGAGGCATGGGATTCTAAGCCCAGAGTGGGTGACTGTGCCTCACAGTGCACTTGTCACTTCAGCATCCCACCTGGCATGTCTGATTCTCTCTGTGCCCCTCTGTGGCCTTTGGGCCATCAGGGGAGACCCACATCCTGTGCCCGTCGTGCGGTAGTTGGTGGGACTCTGGGAAGGGGCAAGGAAAGGTGCAGGAAGTGGGAGCTGCCTGGGGGACACCTGGTGCGCTCGCTTAGCTGGTGGCCCAAGGCCCCGGGCTGTCCTGCTTTAATAATTGCCATTCACGGTGTGCTGAAGGCATTTGTCTGGAGAAGAAAATGCGACTTCAGACAGGCTGTGACTGGCAGTCGAGACAAGAGTGTCTGGGATAGGGCTGTCTCCCACGGTCACCCCACCACCACCGCCCCAGAATATATCCGTGACTCCCGCCGCGACGTCATACTCAGACTGGCCCTGCTGTCCTGTCTCCACTGCGTTTGGACCTTCACACTTGACCCCCTTTTTTTCTCCCCAGAGAAGGAGCCGGTCCTCTTCCACGGCTCCACCTTCCCTCACCCCAGCCCCACCCCATTCACCAAGTTCTGCAGGGGACGGTTCTCACCACCCCCCCCCGGGCCTAGAATGCAGCCGGAGCAGGGTGGAGTGTGGCCGAGTCCCTTCTGCCCAGTTTGCGAGGTTTCACGCACGTGCCGCGCCAGCCACTGCCTTCATCATCGGGCCTCAGCGCTCAGGCAGCCTGGTTCCGGCCCACGTTCTTACTCTGTGGAGAGATTAGGTTACAGCAGGGACCCTGGGCCGACTTCAGGAGACTCAGTCTAGGTAGCAAGAGACAGTGCCTTCCCGAGGCAGCTGGAGGCCGGGGACGGGGGTCCTGGGCCTTGCCACGCGGGAGCGGAACAGGTGTGGAGTGGGACCTTAGAATGGAACATCCAAGAGGTGAGTGAGCCGAGGGCAGGCGGAAAGAGCTGTTCGCTAGGACTCCGTGCGCTCTGGGGATGACGGAGAAGGCCGAGCCGCCAGGGACTCTGTCGGGCCAGCTGGGAAGGCGACAGCCTGCAAAGGCCCGGCAGGACCGCGGGACCGACCATCACTCCTTGTTCCCAGCGGCTGCTCCCGGGCCCTGCCGGCTGGAGCACAGGGAGAGTCCCTCAGACCCGACCCCGTTGCCCGCCTGCCCGCTCCTTGGCCTGGCCCCGCGCTGCCCGCGGGCACCGGGCGCTGACGGGGCGATGGCGGGAGGCGTCCCTTCCGCCATGGCTTGTTCTGAGAAAGAGGTTTGAGTGAGAGAGCCATCAGCAGGAGACGTTCGGCAGAGATCGTAGCTGCTGCACCTCAGAAGGAAGTCCGAAACCTTCATCTTTTATCAGTCTGTGTTTTTTAAAGGTTCACTCATTCATTTCCCTATATAGGTTTAATTTTTGTTTCCCTCAGGAAGATAGCGTCCGGTTTGAAGCACAGCAGCCTGACTGACTTGATTTTATTTATTTATTTATTTATTTATTTGTTTTCAGTTTGAAAAATCATTGCCTTTTCCCCCCTAACTCCGTTTCTGTTGGTTTATTGAAAAGGTTTGTCCAGAGGGGTTGCGTTTATCCGGTTTGACAAACGGTCGGAGGCAGAAGAGGCAATTACCAGTTTCAATGGTCATAAACCCCCAGGTTCCTCCGAGCCCATTACAGTGAAGTTTGCAGCCAACCCCAACCAGAACAAAAACGTGGCGCTGCTCTCCCAGCTGTACCACTCGCCCGCCAGACGGTTCGGAGGCCCCGTTCACCACCAGGCGCAGAGATTCAGGTGGGTCGGGAGGCGGCGCTCTCACGGGTGCAGCTCTGCCCTCCGCGGCCCGCGGGGCCCCTGAGGCTGGTCTGAGCCCTGGCCCGTCTCCACGCCCCCGCCCCCACCGCAAGGTGTCTGTGCGGAAGGTTTGCATGGGATCCTGGGTTCCGTCTCCAGCCAGCCCGGGGAGCGGGGAGTGCGGAGCACTCCCGGGTAGGGGTTCTGGTGCCCCGAGCGGAGCTGGGAGTGTATAAGCGGGAACACGCAGCCCCAGGCGTGCAGAGGTGAGAGCTGCCCCGCTCCCTGGCCTGCGGGGAGCCCTCACTCCTCCACCTCCCCAGGGCTTCGCTGGTGAGAAGCCCCGTCCTGGAGGTGAATGGTTTTCCGACATCCCTTCATCTTTCCAGATTGAAAGTGACCAGTCGCCAGGATCTAGTAGGACAGAGACAGTGAGAGTCAGCAGCTTGGGCTTGCCGGTCGGGTGTGTTTGCTTCTTAAGGAGCTTCTTAAGGAGCGGCAGTCCCGACGGACGGGCCCCTTGGTTTTGTTTTCGTCAAAACCTAAAGCAGCGGCGTGAGGGTTTATCTCGGGCAGGTTAGGGACCTTTTTTCTGCGACTTTGCAGGTTTCCCATCTTTGTGTTAATCGGCGAGGTTGGGTACAACCTTGCTCGTCGGCGCAGAGGCCATTTGGGGAGGCACTGATTTTGACACCTAGTAATGCAGAGTTCTCGGCTCGGCTCAGGTTCCAGAGTGGGCCTTCCATCGCTGGCTTTTCTAGTTCAAGGACAAAAGCAGGGGAAGTGTCTTGGGGCGGAAGTGAGCTCCATCCATTTTTGAAGGTCAGGAACACAGTCCGATCAGGTGGGATGTGCAGACAGCCACGTGCAGCGGGTTCCAGCTCCCCGGGCAGCCGGGGAAGGGGCTCTGGTCGCAGGAACGAGCGACAGCAAAGGAAGGGGGCCAGAGCAGCCGAAACTGCTGGCCAGGCAGGAAGGGGGTCCCTACAACCAGAGAGGTTCACGGCGAGAAGAGCCAGAGGGCAGCGAGGGTGGCCGGGGAGGCAGGAGGGAATACATGCCACCGGAAGACAGACTCAGCAACTGAGAGGGAGAGAGGCCAGCGGAGTGGAGAATTCACAGTCAGTTCTCACGGCAGGAAAAGCCCCCAAATAAAGGAAGGTTCAGCTCTCCTTTGTATCATCAGAGAAAAGAATGGAAAGGCGGGTTTCACGGTGGTCAGGATGAAAGAAACCAGCTCCAGTGAGCTGGAGAAGAACCAGTTAATGCTGATTAGTAGGTATGAGAACCCATGAAATAAGGCCTCAGGTTACTTTCAGTACAACAGGTACATGAGGTTCCGGTTAACTGGCATAACTGGGGCCCATATTTGATTTCCCACAAAACCGGGGGTGGGGGGAGATGAGGGTCCATTAAAAGTCGAAACATCTTTCCAGTTTTCATTGAAAACCACCGTGGCTTACTATCCCACAGATAACAAGGGGGCTTTTTCCTACCCCCGCTTCAGTGACATCGGGGTCACTGTTCAGGCAGAGTCATCCATTAACAAGCCACCTGAGTCATTTTAACCAACTCAGACATCCCGGTGTGAGCTGTTCACAAGTACTTTTGCAGATTCAGAGACAACGGCCAGTCCTGTATCTTGATTCTTCCAAACCCGCATCGGAAAGAATCTCTGGATAAGCAGGCCATTCCCGGGGGGCCCATCACTCCGGTCTCGTGTCTGTCAAAAGATGGATCTGTTGAATGGCCCTTGAAAGCTCCTGCTCCCCCGGGCCAGCGCCACAGCTCAAAGCCCGATCCTGTCTCAGAGCAGGTCGTAACTTCCTGCGTGGCGTGACCCCACAGATGCTGTCACACTCGGGTGTTCTTAAACCGACCCAGGGTCCCATTTTTCTGAAACCTTCAGAGGCCATGTGGCTTCAGCAACAATTTTATCATCTCCTTTAATCCTGTTGCAGTGGCCACACGCTTGTAGAAGGCTCATCGTGTATGCAGTTGAAAGCATTGCTTTGGAAAGGGTCCCACGGTTTTGGTACAGCTTGGCAGACTTGTAGTTCACGGCCATCACTTGGGCTCCTGGCCCTCCTGGGATGCTGTGAACCCGCAGCGGAAGGTGGCCTGGAGCCGTGGGAAGGAATTCCCTGTGCCCTGCATTGGCCCTTCACAGGGTTGTGCTCCCCTGGAACCCCGCTGACAGGGATAGTCAAGATGAGGGCAGGGTACAGAATTTAGATGGTGGGGGGAGGAAGACAAAAATCCCGTGCTCCCACTGGCCAAACACATACACATATACAGAGGCGTGGGGTGTAAAGAGCGAGTTTTCCTCTCGGGAGATCTGCAGGTATCACAGCACCTAGGGGGACGTGGAGAAGCTTCCATCCTTTAACATGAGGGAAGGCCGGGCATGACTAAACAGGACCACCACCATCCCCCCCTCCAGTGATGGAAGGGCTGAAGGGAGCGGCTGGTCACCGACAGGCCGTCACTCCAAGGGGAGCTGGTTGAGGCTCTGACCCTCTGTAGGTGGCAAGTGTCTCTCCTTGGGGCCAGCTCTCCGCAGAGCGGGGAGCAGCGCCCCCGATATCGACTTCCCGTTCGTGACCCTTGGGGGTGTGCCCGCCTTGCCCCTACCCCTGCGTCGCACGCCAGCCCGCGTGACCTTGACCTGCATGCTGTGCTCTCTGTTTGCTAGGTTCTCCCCTATGGGTGTAGATCACATGAGTGGGCTTTCTGGTGTCAATGTCCCGGGCAACGCGTCTTCGGGCTGGTGCATCTTCATCTACAACCTCGGGCAGGACGCCGATGAGGGGATCCTCTGGCAGATGTTTGGCCCCTTTGGGGCCGTCACCAATGTGAAAGTGATCCGCGACTTCAACACCAACAAGTGCAAAGGCTTTGGCTTTGTGACCATGACAAACTATGAAGAAGCCGCCATGGCCATAGCAAGTCTGAACGGCTACCGCCTGGGGGACAAAATCTTACAGGTTTCCTTCAAAACCAACAAGTCCCACAAATAACTCGCTCATGCTTTTCTTTTTGTACGGAATAGATAATTAAGAGTGAAGAAGTTGAAACTTTTTTGTTAGTGTACAACTCATTTTGCGCCAATTTTCACAAGTGTTTGTCTTAGTCTAAATGAGAAGTGAAAAGGTTTTTATACTCTGGGATGCAACCGACATGTTCAAATGTTTGAAATCCCACAATGTTAGACCAATTTAAGTTTCTTAAGTTATTTCCTTTAAAATATATATTAAACAGAAATCTAAGTAGACTGCATTGACTAACCAGTCCCTCGGGACGGTGGTGACCCTGAAGCATGCTTTAACGTCTAAGACTGTCTAACACTCGTTTCATTCGGTGTCTCCACAAACTGGATATAAAAAAAAAAAAAAAAAAGAAAAAAGAAAAAAAAAAGACATGACCTTTTAGTTTTAGTTTTCCAACTAAAGACGTTAGACAGATGCTGAGTGTGCGTTTTCTCAACCGCTTCAACATTTTAAGCGATTTCTGCTTTGGTTGACAGGAAATTGCTTTCCCCAGCAGGTGCCATTGCCACCTCCTGCTCACTCAGCCCCGGGGCTCTGCAGCGGGCTGTCTGCCGGGGGCTGCCACGGGGGAGGGGGCGGGGGGGGCCACACGCCGGGCCGCGCCGGGCCCTCCAGAGAAGGACACGCACGGGTTTCGTAAGCCCAGGCGCCAGTGGGAATGGACCAAAGAGTTTCAGGGAAACTCCAATATATTCCAGAGTCAGACCTAACTCCAGGCGTGCCTGAAGACGGGCTGCTCCTCTGACATCCCGAATTTCTGTGCACACATTTGCATGCGCGGTGCCCCGCACACCGGGCACTGGTGTTCCCGGTCATTTCTCCACTTTCCAAGAGCAGTTCACACAGCTCGAATGCCTAAGATCGCTCTATACTTTAAGAACACAGAAACATTTGAGCACTGTATTTCTCGCATCCCTTCTCGTGAGCGCTAGACTTGTTTCTATTTTAGTCGGATTTTGTTTTGAAACTTTGCTTTCGTATGAACACTCAGCAGAAAAGTACTTACTTCTTGCCAGTTATCTATTAACAACAAAAAAAAAAAACAAAAAACAAAAAAAAAAAACCTTTGATTTGTAGTTTTAAAGATTAACCCTCCCAAGTTCTCTTCATAACTGCCTTGACATTTTGGGTTGTTCTGTTAATTTTCTTTTGCTTTTTTGTGTTTTTTGTTTGTTTTTACTTTTGCATTTAAGACCATTAAATTTGATTTTGTTTTGCTCGAATTTTGTTTTGTTTTTTATTTTACCTTTTCTTTCTTTTTGGCTAGGTAAGGTCCAGACGGCCAGCATTCAGGGAGGATTTGTAAAAGATCTTAAGAAACAAAGACTTGCCTCGAGACAAAGCATTTACAGGTCTGTGACGTAGGGAGCCAGTAGGGAGAGTCTGAGAGAGAGAGAGCCTGAGAAGTAGCAGGGCCGGACCTCTAGGCAACTCCTCAGGAGTGTGATGTGACTTTGACAAATACCTAGTGTTTAGAGAGAATCGAAAACAGGAGAACTTAGTACCAGCAGTTTTTAGCCTTGACATAAGACTAAAACACATAACAATAGGCAGTTTTAGTTGATCAATATCATGCAATTGTGGTATTATTTATCTCTATTTATCTACCTACCTACCTATTTATTTATTTATTTATTTAAGTGGTGGGGGGGGTGGGCACAGCCTTCTCCAGAGCAGGTCAGTGTTCTGAGAAGCCCCCGGACCACTTGAGGCTGCCTGTCCCAGCCCCGTATCCCTCAGACTTCGCCGAGGGGCTGCCAACTGCTCACATTATCCTCCCCGACTTGAGATGTCGTGCTGTGTTCCCACAGAAGGGGCCAAGTTCATACCTGGAGGCCTTCTCATAAGTTGGCCATGTGCCATGGAGGACCCCCCCCCCGCCTCCAGCGGAAGTTTCCAGATCCTGAGTCAAAGCCAGCTTACGTGCCTCCTCCTGGAACCCAGAGCCAAGGCCCGTGTGCCTGCATTTGACCCAGGAGAGGGTGCCCCCCGCTCTGTCCGCCCCAGAGCCCTCCTCACCGCAGACCAGGATGTTTTCCTGGAAGAACATGCCTTTCAGCTTGTGCTCGCTTGGGCCAGCGTCTTCTCAGTGAAGATGAGATTCCCAGTTCTGAAAGCGACCCTTAGGCCTCTTCCTTGACACACATTCCTGCCCGCCCTCACTAGTGTTCGATGTCTTCCTCGAATTCTGTTGGAAGCCTAAACCGTGAAACGATGGTGGGCTCAGAGCCAGTCCCGCTGCTCCTCCCCTCCCCTCCCTGCTATCCGAACCGGACTGATTACTCTGATGCTCGCATTGAGGAGGAGAAGAGCCTTTGAAAGTTGCCTGAGCTTTCTCAGTTCAGTAAAATCCTCGGTTCACGCGGGCTCCACTCTGAACTGCCTTCTCGCTAAAACCCCAGTGCGTTTCTGTGGGAGTGCAAGTCTGCAGGTGTGTAAAGGCTTTCCCTCTTGACGTGCTACTTAACCCTGAAAAGCAACTGTCGCTCCCGGTGATGTATCAGGTGCTGGCCCTGTGTCCAAAAGGTTCATTTTCTCTTCTCCAGGCTTTGTTTGCAAAAAGGAAGATCCCATTTTTTAAAAGTCACGATCCAAAAGAAAACTGTTTTGTAAAAGTTTTTTACATAGGTCAATCATATTTGTATTTCGCAAAATGAGTGCTCTCCTTTTATTTGGGAATTTTGATGAAAAAAAAAAAAGAATTAAAGAGTAGATAATGTTAATTTATCGAAAGTTTGGTTTGGTACATAAATACCAAAGAGGCTTTGACTGAATTTTCTTTTGGCGTAACTTCCCCTGATAGTCGTTTGCTAAGGAGCTCCAAATTTCTGAACCTGGTTCCGGTTGAATTATTAGTCCCTTTCTACGCCTTGGCTCTGCCCTTCTTTAGTTTTTCATGGTAATACGCCAAGCTGTGGTTTTCTGTGCTAGCTGTGCCTCTAGTCGCACGTCCTGTGACTGGGACACCCCCCACCCCCCACCCCCGCCACCATCTTGCCGGAATAGCTGCGAGACAGGCTTTCTTAGCCTGTAGGCAGATGGTGCTGGGCGGGCTCTGCCTTCTTTGTTCCCTGAAGGTGAGTCCTTCCCTTGCCAAGGGCAGCTGCCTTAACCTGTGAGAGTCTGCACTTGGTGTTCATGCCGGAAAGCCAGCGTCCAGGGCCAGACCCAAGCTGCTGTAGGGAGCTGGTGCTTTCTGAGCCGGCAGCTGGGGAGCGGGGAGGGGGGCGGGGGAGGGGGGCGGCTGTGGCCCCTGCTGGGTCAGACCAGGGGATGAATCTGTAGAGGGTCACTGGCAATAACTCGTCCTGGTTTGCCTCCAAACTGGGGCCGTTGACCGACCCCAAGTCCGCTGTCGGCCTTGAAAATCAAAGTTAACATCGCCCAGCTGTTCCATTTCACATCCGATCAAGCCTGGTTTTATTTCTCTGTGCTTTCTGCAGCCTTCCTGGGCTGGATGAGAGAGTAAGAATAAGCTGCCAAAGGTCTCTATCCCCCAGCCACCGCCCTCCCCAAGCCCTCCCCCTGAAACCTCTGCCACCTTCCCAGGACCTCTGGCACCTCTGGGACCTGAGGCAGCTCCTCAGGAAGCACCTCCCGCTGTCCATCAGATTCCCAGGCCCGGCCCCCGGCCCACGTCGCTGGTGCTTTCTGTTGGCGGCCCTGATGACTGGCCCGCGCTGACCGTAGCAGTAGAACCCGAACCCCAGACCTCCGGCAGGGTGCACGCTTCCAAACCTTTTGATTTGCCTCTGACTTCTAATGATTGTATCGTACATTTTCCCACAGCCTTTTGGTGACCTAGTTTCCAGTTTTCTGCTTGGTCATTAAAAAAACAAAAAATTATTTGTACGTCACCGCAGGGACCTAAGTTAGGCTAACCGACGGCTCGAGCAGCGGCTCTGAGAGGGCTCTGTGGCATTCCACCGGGAGAGAAGCCTTGTCCGTGGGTTGGGGCCACCTCGTTACCATGTACTGTTCCATTTCCAGTGACTTGCTCTGGGGGGGGCGGGCGCTCGACCAGCTGGTTCCCGTGTTGTACAGTAGATGGGTAGACGTTTTGTATATTAGTGTGTTTTAAGTTATTGATTTGTTTTATATAAAATAATTTATTTTTCAGGTACCATTTTTCATTTTAACTTTGTTTTTACATGGGTTTGTTTTCAATAAAGTCTGACACTGCTGTCCAAAAGTCAACAATAAAATGAATCCCATTGTGTTCTTTTGAGGATGCTTATGTAACTAGCTCTTTTTTTATTATTTTCAGGGAAAAAAAAAAAAAAGCCCTTCTCAGTTTTCCATCTCCCCATTTGCCTTTTTATCCTTGTGAATAAATGTTCTTTAGTGTTTTAGGAGGAAAAAAGCAAACCTAGATTTTGATAATCCAGAAGATTTCAGATTAATAAAGAAGCTTTGAAAGAAGACCATTTTTCAAAATTTTAGTGAAGTGTGAATATTTTTTGTCAATGGCTTTCTCAAAGAGAATGAAACTTTTGCACCATTTTCAGAGTTTTTATAGAGATGCCAAATTGATATATTTACATGTAATGGAAACATGAAAAAGTTTTATTAAACAATTGTTCATAGCTGTGTAGACATTTTAATTCAGTTTCCAAAGCTCTCAAAGCGTATTTTTGGAGTACGGAGTGATATCGGTTTGGGGTGTTACTTACGGTTCCAAATGACTCAATTGTCCAAATACTTAGATCTTTCCACAGGGATCAGGTTTGTGTTAAATGCTGTATGTTAACTCTGACTGGAATTGTGTGATATTTTGGTAATAAATGAAGTGGGCTCATCGAGATGTGGTGGTGTAGGGCTGATGGTGTGTGATTGTAAGCAGCCCCGCTGAGCACAGCGCCGCCCAGGGCCGCAGGTGACTCCCTCCTGGCTAGGTGAGCGACAGCTGCCTTCTGCCCGGCTGTCCCCTACTATGTGCCCGGCCACAGAGTGCACTGGGACAGCCCAGCCCCGGGGTATAGAGGGGAAGGCGCCCTCCCACCCCCGCCCACTGCCTCTGCCCAGATGTGCCCCTCATCTGGACGTCCACACAAGCCAGCCCCCTCCCCGGGAGACCCAGAGGCCTCTCTTCTCCAGAGGTTCTCAGAGGTCTGTGGGCTTCCTGCGTTGCCCCTGGGCGTTGCCTCTCCATCTGCTCCCCACACCAGAGCCCCGTGGCCGTGGCCATGTGGCCGTGCTGAGTATCTTCTGATGCTAATCTCCTTTGGTGATGAGAGAGTGAGTTCTCACGTGGAGGCACAACGGAGCACAGAGGTCCGTAACACCCACCCATCTCCCTCGTTTCCAGATGTGGCTAAACGGTCCCATGGGTTCCCTGTAGAGAGGGTCAGTCTGGTGCCACCTGGGGAAGCAGGGTGGCACTCCAGGAAGAAGGGGCTCTGAGGGGGTCCCTCGGGTCCTCGCACCCAGGGCCAGCTCGGGGCTTCCAGCCAGGGCTCCTGGGGCCCCTGGGACCCCTGGGCAGCCTCTCGGGTGCCAGTCGTCCCAGGCATCAAGGAGAAAAAGAATCTGGGTGTCAGTCCTTCTTCTTGTGCTGGACAGCAGGGCTTCCTGGACCAGAGCGCAGTCCACCTCCTCCAGGAGCCTCGTTTAGAAGCAGACTCGGCGTCGGCAGGTCCGGGGTGAACCGGAGTCTGCATGTCTACCCAGCGCCCCTGGTGAGGCCAGAAGTGTGCTTGAACGAGGCCTACCAGCCCCGCATCTCCACCCGATGGCTGCCGAGTCCCCCTCCCCCTAGAATGTGGAGCCCGAGAGACAGAGCCCCGTGTGCAAGGTGGTTGGGGGCGGGGAGCTCTTTTCACCAGATGGTCTCCCGGGCTGCTTCCGTTTTTCCGTTCAAGGTTACGCTTTCCAGGACCTAACGCCTGCCTCCCTTCATCTCTGAATTTTGTTTTTTTGTTTAACCTCAGTAATATCTTAGCCCGATTTGAAAGGATTTCCAGGAGAGAAGGGAGAAAATCACAGGCACCACTGTCATCTGGGAAACTGGTTTGTGTTTAATAATAAGATCCAAGTCGTGACATGAGAGTGCGGGCCGTGGGGGCCCCGTGAACTGACCCCTTATCCTCTGGGGCTCAAAAAAGATGGTGGTGGCGGGGGGCTTTGAGCCTCTGACCCGTGGCAGAGCCCTGGGCTTTCCACCCCACCAGCTCTGGGAAGCCCCACGGCCGTCCTGCACCACAGAGAGAGCTGGCTTGGGAGCACTTGTCCCAAGCGAACGCCTGCTTTCCTCCGCGTGCTGGGGCCTGGCAGTGGTCGGAAAGGACCAGCCTGAAGACCCCCAGCCCGTGCGGGCGAGCCGAGAGCCCGGCGGGTGCGGCCGCGTGGGGCCAGCCGCACAGAGAAGAGTGGGCGGTGGCTGGAAGACGGTGGCAGGCAGGCGTGGCTGCTGTTGGCCACCAGTCGTTCGCTTTGCCGAGTGCTTGGCAGCCCTTTCCGGGCCCATCCCTGTGAGGGAGAGGTTAGTGCGAGTGCTGCGCGGGCGCCCATTTCACAGATGGTTTACAGAGGAGACAGCATTCGGTGCTTTGTTTTTTGTTTTTTGTTTTTTTCCCTTTTTAACCAGTCTGGTATAGAGCATTCCAGGTTTGGCTCGCCTCTTAGTTTTGTGAGAGTGTCACAGACGCGGTCAGATACAGTCTGTGCCGGGCCTGGAGCTCCAGAGCCACCAGGGGCCGCACAGGAAAGACCCCGGAGTCCAGGGCGGGAGGACGTGCGGCCTCAGCTAAAGCCAGTTCTCTACAAGTGGATGCAAGCGTTCTTCGTCCTCGTAAATAAAATTGCCACGTCCCGGGGAAACCACCGTGTGGGTCGTTACCAGATGTGGACGGCGTGACGGGGACAGTCTGAGTGGACACACGGAACTCGTGGCAACTGGCAGCTTCCCACAGGGGCCCCTCCGACGGCCGGGCTGCCGAACCCGGGCCCACAGGACTCCCGAGGAGGGTCACACGTGCTTGAACTGGAGGCTCTGGGGCAGACGCTCCGAAGGCAGGTGGAGACGAGCGCACAGCCTTTCCCCAGGGCGGGGCCAGCGCGGCGCAGGTGTCTCTGCGGGTTCACAGGTCTCCCCGGCAAGCTGGCCGGAGGCAGGCGGCCGAAGCCTCCAGGGCTGAGGCCACCGCCACGGTGAAGGGGGACTGGTACCTCCATCCCTCCCCTGCCTCCTCGCCACCAGTGTTCGGCCAGGACGAGGCAGGTCCACTGCGAGTCCCCACAGGGCATCCGCAGTGTGTGAGCTCACAGGGAACAGACAAACGGCCCGCAGCACAGCGGTTCCAGGTGAAAAGTGGAAGTGACCAAGGAAAGGGACTCTTGGAAAGGGCTGTGTGCAAGGCGGAGGGGTCGGAGTCCCGCACGGACCGATGATGGCCGAGGGGGCCGTCCCGAGAGACCTGGTTGGCGATGGAAGACGCCTGCGATGGAGGCGTCTGGGGCCCGGACCCACAGGGGCACAGAAGCACGAACCTTAAACCTGCTTCGGCAAAAGGCTTCCAGATTTATTATGATCTTTTCTGATCATTTTAAAAACATCTTAAAACATTCCACTCCTCTGTTTTTGTGACCCAAGGAAAAAGATGTGTTTGGTAAGTTATTTTTAAACCTTTCAGCCACATGAAGATGCCATCTTAAGTGTTTGAATTTAAAGAGGTTGTGTGTAAAGCACCCCGTTTTCTTCCCTCTCTTTCCACCCTGTTCGGGCCCTTTTAATCCCTCCTGCCGGACGCATGTTATATCCCTGAAAAAGCCAGGAATCAGACTGGAAGGTGTGGCAGCTTGTCGCTGAGGATGGGGTCGGCAGGGGACAGAGGGAAGGAGAAGTCAGGGCCCTCCCAGCCACCCCTGGCGACATCTTGCAGGCTGGCATGAGTCTCAGAGGAAGGGGGACATTCCTGGGCTTGTAGACATGTCACTCCAGTCACACGGCCGTCTCCCGTCTCTGTGTGTCCGTCTGTCCAAACTGCCCCTTTCTATGACCTCAGTCCATTGGGTCAGGGCCCACCCTACTGATCTCAGCTTTCAACTTGACCACCTCCTTGAAGACCCCGTCTCCAAATAAGGTCACATGCGGAGGTCCTCCGGGTTAGGACGCCAACACGTATTTTTCAGGGGACACAATTCAACCCATACCTGGCCTTCTCCAAGGTTTGTCACTAGGTCTTCTCCGTGCTCCCCCAAAGCAGTGCGGTGGGGGTCCACTGCGTGCCCCACACTGAGCTCCCCTCCGTGAGTTTCGGGAAGGAGACTGAGCATGCTTCCTGCTGCCTAGAAGGGTTTCTCCTGCTGGATTCCACGTGACAGTGGCTGGCAGGACAGGCTACATGATTTGTGAGAAGCAGTGCAGAATGAAAATGGGCTTTGTTCAAAAATTTCAGACAAGGGGTGCCTGGCTGGCTCAGTCGGTGGAGCATACGACTCTTGATCTCAGGGTCGTGAGTTCTGGCCCCGTGTTCTTAAAAAAGAAGAAAATATTTCAGATAAAATGTGGTCCATACATTGGAATATATGCAGCCTAAAAAAGGAAGGACATCCTGACCCCTGCCACAATGTGGAAGGACCCCGAGGACACGGGGCTCAGCAAGAGGAGCCAGACCCAGAAGGACACATCCCGCAGGACCCCACTCCCAGGAGGTCCCCAGGGGAGTTCTGTCCACACAGACAGGAGAGGAGAGGGTGGGAGCCGGGGCTGGGGCAGGGGCTGTGGAGTCTGTGCTTCATGGGGACAGAGTCTTGGTTTGGGGAGATGGAAAGTTCCGGAGACAGAAGGTGGGGATGACGGCAGGACAGTGTGAGTGCGTCTCATGTCACTGAACTGGACACTTAATGGTTACGATGGCAAATCTCATGTCATACGAATTTTACCACAATTAAAAATGAAGTTTAAAAAAGGAACTGAGAACGTTAAAATGGCAACAGCAGAGTGTGACACGGAGCACGGGGCCGTGTGGGTCTGCAGAGGGTCCCACAGCCCCCCAAAGCCGCGCACTTGGCTGGGTCTCGCACCACCTGCTGCATGAGCCTGCAGGCCTCCAGGTGCGGCGGAGACTCCCTTGCCCTTGGTGCCCAGGTCAGGGGGCGGGGGTACCCGCTCCCCTTGCTGATGCTGACCGCAGCAGAACACACCCAGTCCTGGCCAGTCCCTGTGAAAACCCACACTGGGTTTGCTGGCGGACAGTACTCAGCGCCAAAAGAAGCAAGGTGGGCAGTGACGGGGTGGCAGTGGCCTGGGTGTTTGTCTGGGGCGTGGCCCCTCCTGGGCTCCCGGCCCACCCTGAGGGCTTCTGCCTCCGCAGGCAGCCTGAAGTTGGGGAGCCTGTAAGCCCTGGCCCCGAGCCCCTGGGGGCAAGAAGCCCACAGGGGACAGCAACCTGCTGTCCCCCGCCACCAGCCGCTGGTGCACTGTCCTCCACATGAGCTCGCCCTGCCCTCCCTCCGTCACTGCCCACATCCCCCCTCCCCCACACTCCCCACTGGTTCCTGGCCCTGCCGGCCTGGGCCGCTGTGTCCCCTACGGCCTCCGTCCTTCCAGCCGTTCTCGCGCTCAGTCTGCACGTAATCACGGTGTCAAACGTTTGAGAGCGCGTGGTCTGTGGGTGAGCAAATGGTGGTCCATCCATACAGCCGCGTAGGACTCGGCCAAAAGAAGGAGCAAAGCTCTGACCGGCTACCGTGTGAATGAACCTAGAAAATGTGAGCCAAGGAAGCAAGACAAAAGGTCACATACTGGGGCGCCTGGGTGGCTCAGTCGGTTCAGTGTCTGGCTTTGGCTCAGGTCATGATCCTGGGGTCCTGGGATTAAGCCCCGCATCTGGCTTCCTGCGTGGTGGGGAGTCTCCTTGTCCCTCTCCCCGCCCCCCAACTTGTGTTTTCTCTCTCTCCCTCTCAAATAAATAAAATCTTACACACACACACACACACACAAAGTCACATATTGTCTGATTTCAAATGTCTGGAAATGTCTAGAACAGGTAAATCCATAGAAAGTAAGTTAGTCACTGAGGGAGGAGGGACCGGGAGCAGCTGCTTCGTGGGGACAGGGGTTCCCTTTTAGGGTGATGGAAATGTTGTAGAACTACAGACTGTGACGTTTGCACAACTTTTATGCGCTAAATGCCACGGAATTGCTCATTTTAAGAGGGCGAATTTTCTGTTACATGTGTTTCACCTCAGTCAAAAGACAAAAATCATCTTAGGTGTTCCAACGGCCAAGAATCTGATGCCAGCGAGCGCGACCAGTGACTCACCCACGGGTGCTCGGCCCTGGCGGTGCCAACCTTGAAGGCTCCAAATGGGTCTGTTCCCACGGGAACAGGGAGTCAGGAGAGCTAGGTGTCTGTTGGCAAGGGGGGCTTAAATAACAGAAGTGTATCGTGTCACAGTTCAGGAGGCCAGAAGTCAGAGATGCGGCTGAGGGCAGGCTGGTTTCTTCTGGGGGGTGGGGGCAGGGGGAGCCCATTCCAGCCCCTCTCTGGCGTCCCCTGGCTTCTGGGAGCCTCACCACCATCTCTGCCTCCGTCTTCACATGGGTGTCCCTGTGTGCGTGCCTGTGTCCAAATGTCGCTTTTATAGCGACGCAGTCCCGTCGGATTTGGGGCCACCCTCCTCCAGGATGACATCGTCATCTTCACTAACCCTCCCTGCAATGAACCTGTTTCCCAATGAGGTCCCATCCAGAAGTGTCCTGAGGGTCAGGACTGCAACATACGAATTTGTGGGGAACCGCGTATTGCTTCACAGCAGATTGGAAATTATAAAGATTTATTTATTTCAGAGAGAGAGAGAGCGAGAGCATGAGTGGGAGGGGCAGAGGGAGAGAGATTCCCAAGACGGCTCTGCGCTGAGCACGGAGCCCGACGTGGGGCTCGATCTCACGACCATGAGATCACAACCCGAGCCGAAACCAGGAGTTGGGCACTCAACGGACGGCACCACCCAGGTGCCCCTGGACTGGAAGTTTTAAAAGAAGCCAAAGTCAAGACCTGAGGTTTCATCGCAGCTCGTTAGGGACTGTAGGCTGCCTGGGAAAGACGCCCTTCCACTAGACAACCACGCGTGTGAGCCCTCCCAGGCCAGGCTGAGAGGCCAAGTCTGGATGGGGGTCGAGGAACTCGGGAGGTTTTGTGGAACCAGGAGGGGCAAGAGTAGGGAGGAGGAGGGAGAAGCCCCTGGCAGAACAGGACAGGAGGATTCTAAGAGCAGTGGGGCAGGGCTCCCGGGACAACTCCATCCGCAAATGTGGCAGAATGTGCCAGAACCCAGGAGGGCAAGCCTGGGGAATACAGGGCCCCCAAAATGCTGGCACCATCGGCTTGGACCCTGATCTCTACCCTGGCAGTTCCCTCAACCCCCCACTCTGGAGAAGTCTCAATGGCAGAGGGCATGAGAGATAGAAGAGGACGGGGCTTGATCCCAGGACCCAGTATGGACGACCCCATCTTCCCACTTCATCCGTATGCTGGGATGTGACATTTCCCGATGGGTCGGTGGCTCCCAGCCCCCAGTCCTGCGCCAGCCGTCCTGTCTCTGCCCTTGACGTTGCTGCTCCCTCTTGCATGTTAGCCAGCGTGGAGCCCTCCATGAGGCTCGAACCCAAGATCTGAGCTGAGATCAAGAGTCAGGCGCTTAACAGGCTGATCCTTTTTTTTTTATTTCATGATATTTATTGATACTTAGGTGACCATGTGAATGCCTTTTATAAGTCATTAAGTGCTGTACATACACGAGGAGTTACTAGTGTACGACCTTCCCACACCACCTGTATCGGGCATGTCCTCCCCTCTGAGAACAGGTGGGTCCCCAGAGATGGGAAATTGGTCAGCGCTTGCTGGGGGAAGGGAGGAATAGGTACAGGGTTTCTCTTGCGGGGGGCGATAAAAATATCCTAAAATTAGACTTGCGATAGTCGTACAACTCTGTGAATATACTAAAAACCGCTGAATTGTATACATTTTAAAAGGATGAATTTCATAGTATGTGAATCCTGCCTCACAGGTGTTATTAATAACACGAATCCCTCCCTCTGCACTCAGACGCCCGCCACCGGTCTTGGGGGCTTCACAGACACTCCACCTCATGTGCTAGATGCCCACCCCCCCGCTTGTCCCCAGGACACCAGGACACATGATAAGCTTTAGAATCTTTCCCAAACTTCTTTTTTAGATTTTTTTTTTAATTTGACAGATCACAAGTAGGCAGAGAGGCAGACGGGGGCGGGGGGAGGTGGGCAGGGAAGCAGGCTCCCTGCTGAGCAGAGAGCCCGATGTGGGGCTCGATCCCAGGACCCTGGGATCATGATCTGAGCCAAAGGCAGAGGCTTTAACCCACTGAGCCACCCAGGCACCCCCCCCAAACTTCTTTTTTAAATAGTATTTGAAACTGGGGGCTCCCAGCTGGCTCAGTCAGTAGAACGTGCAACTCTTGATCTCCAAGGGGTGGGTTCAAGCCCCACGTGGGGTGTGGAGTCTATTTAAAATAAACAAACAAATGATATTTGAAATTGATTTTGGGGAAGTAAAGTCAGAACAGTAACATATACCCACCTTCTTACAACTATTTTATTCATCATCTCATCTCAGGAAATACTAGGTATGAAAGAACCTGAAAATAAAAAAATAAAAGAAAGAGGAAAATTCCTGGAATATAGATGTGGGTAGATTTCTTTTTTTACTCTCCATTTTGATTGAATTGTAAAACAGATGACGATTTCTTTAAAATCATAAAAATTCTCAAGATACAAAGTGTATTTATTACTGTGTAGCCTCAGTTTCCCCCAGATTGTGCTACAGAACTCTCCAGTGTGCCCAGAAGATCACTATAGTTCTTATACACTATGAGCAGGTCTCCTGGTACCAGGTCAAAGGCACCACCTCCTTCTCCCACCAAAGTGTACTGTGCCTTTTATCCCGGAGGGAGCCCAAGGATGGTTCCTTCGCGTGTTCCCTCCGAGCGACTTTTGATGTAGAATGTGGCCAGTGGATGTGTTTCTAGCTGCCTAGAACTCAAAGGTCCGGAAGTAAAATTAATGTTGACAGTTGTGCGTGTTTATTCCCACAGAAGTTCAACACCAGCGACTCAAGACTTTCTCACCCTGTCCTTTTTAACTCCCTGAGCAAGGGGATATAGGAGGAAAGGAGCTAATCTAGCCCCTTCTCACCTCCCTGAGTGGGATTTCAAGCAGGCTGAGAGGAGAGAAATGGGGGAGTAGCATCGTGTCCACGCACGGTGGGGGTGGGGCGGCTGACTCGTCTGGTGGTGGTCCTACCGCTCCAGCTGACACCCTTGACTGCAAACGAGGCCAGCCCTCCACAGGGCACTGAGTTCCCCCACCCAGCATGACCGAGCTGGGGGAGAACCTCGCTGAAGATATGCTCTGTATGGGCGTCTGACCTAAAATGCCCTTGAGTCTCATAAGACTTTTTACAGGGGCGCCGGTTGGGGGGCTCAGTTGGTTAGGCATCTGCCTTCGGCTCAGGTCATGATCCCAGAGTCCTGGAATCGAGTCCCACATCAGGCTCCCTGCTCAGCAGGGACCCTGCTTCTCTCTCTCTTTCAAATAAATCAATTAAATCTTAAAAAAAATAAAATAAAGAAGTTTCTCTGGTGATTCTTATTTTTTAAAAAAGACTCTTTCTACATTAGAAGAAAGCAGTGGTATCGGCCTCCTTGCTCAGAGGAAAGAACGGATCCAGAACACATCTAAATGTGTTGGTTAGAATGAAATCTTGGAAGAAACACAGGCCGTCGGTAGTGACAGATTAGAGCATGAGACTTGATAAGTGATGTGGCAGATTATGAATTTGATAATCTGGAAATGTTTTTATCTGTTTTGCCTTCTGCACACAACCGCTCTTCCTAGAAAGAGGCTTTCTGGATCTGACACCAGGGAGATCGTGAAGTCTAGAAAACTTAACAATTACAGCTATAACAATTGTAGCCATATTGGTATAAGACGTTCTCCTGTCCTCAGATTTCTGTTATTTTGTCATAATGAGGAAAACCTCAAAGATGCCAAAATCTTTCATCTTTTGTTTAGGCGGGGAGGGGCGGAGGGCAAGGGAGAGAGAGAGAGAGACTCCCAAGCAGGCCCCACGCTTCCCTTAGCACGTGTTTCCGGTCCATTCCTGTTGCAACAGGTGTAGAACGTGGATGCGCCGCGTGACGTTTTTATCCATTCATCTGTCGGTAGACGCTGGGGTCGCTTCCCCCTTTTTCTGGCTGTTAGGAGCAAGGCTGTGTGAATCTGGGCATGTGCAGGCCACTTCCATGCCAGCCGTTTTTCTGTTTTGTTTTGTTTTTTTTGTTTTGTTTTTTGTTTTTTTCTCTTCTCCCCTCTCCATCTTCCCTTTCTGGATCACAGTCACAGAAGCGAGGTTGATAATCGTACCAAGACTGCAAAGACAGACCCTAGGACGATAAGTCCCCCAAAATATGCTCAAAGCACGCCCCGCTGTGATTTACCTGCGCCCCGGGTGCTTTGGCCTTCGTGGGTCCCCCAGGCCATAAAAAAAAAATGCATATATATATTAAAAGTTAAAATTTGCAACTGGGGGAGGGAGCGTAAAGATGGATATAATCTGGACTAGATTATGGGTGTTTTTCTTTCTGATCGTAAAAGAAACGGAAACATTTGCAAGGCCCCCCAGGGTACTGTGGAGTCCTAGGCATTTACTAGATAAGTCAGCTCTGCTAACAGGTCCGGCCTGGCTCTTGGGAAGGCCTGACTCACTGACCATCCCACCCACAACCTACCCAGGCTCTGATGAGCGCAAATGATTTCAAGAAGAGAGATCAGTGCGGTGGCTACTAATGGCCTGCGTTGCCCGCCTTATACCCGAACAGGAAGGTGTGGCCATTCCACTGTCACCGAACCCCATCCAGCCCATCTCCTGGCTTCTCCGCAGAGCCCCCCTGCCAGGTCCCCCGGTTTGCAACGCTATGGTGGCTCCTAGTGACCCCAGTGGCCTCCTCACTGCAACCAGAGGGATCTTTCTGCAAAACAGAACTAACGGTAGGGCTCGCAGGACACCCACCTCTTCTGCACCCCAGATATTTGCATAGGTCATCCCCCCATCCCAGAGCGTCCTGACCTCATCCCCTGCCTGCCATCCCTCCCCACAGCAGCCTTCAAGAATCACTTTTGGCCCATACCACAGACCTCCCCGCTCGCTGCCCTTTGCTTCCTTGCCTAGAAAATGGGAGAGATGCTTGCTGTCAACTTCCCAGACTTGAAGGAGAAGTCAGCGTCTGCGTAAGCATGGCTCTTGCTTCCTCGTCACCCTGCCCCGGGGACGCTCCCAGCGGCTGTGGGCAGCTTCCTTCCCCTCAGCAACTTTGGGCGCCCATCTGTACCCAAGAGCTTATGCTAGCATCCGCCTCAAAGGTGGGGGGGCCCCCCCCATGGCCGGGGGGGGATGGGGGGGACTGCTAAAGGAGCTGGCGCTTCCCGGGGCAGGCAGGCGGGCTGGAGCAGAGGAGGGGAGCTCCAGTGCCAGTAGCTATTATGGTACCTGGAGGAGGCGAGAGCAGGAGATGGAGGAGAGAGCCAGCCGGTAGGGGAGGGAGCAGGGGCGGGAAGGAAGCCAGGCAGAAGGCAGACAGAACACGGAGGCCTGTGGGCAACAGCAGCTGGGCGTGGGCAGGGGCTCTGGGCCCGAGGCAGGACTCCGAGAAGCTGTTGGAGGAGTTTGCAAGCGCGGCCCTAACAAAATACCACAGGCTGGGGGGTGGGGAGCTTACACGCCAGAGGGCACCCCACCCCCCACCCCGGGCTGGCAGGTGGCCCTCTCCGCACCCATGTCCCGTGTCTGCCTCCTCTTCCTCTAAGGGCAGCAGTCACACTGGACCGGGATCCATCCTCATGACCTCATTCGAACTTGCTTATTATCACTTTTAAGGCCTTATCTCCAGATCGTTGCATTCTGCCGGGCTGGGGGGTAAGGAGGTCCACAGATGAACTTGGGCGGGGGCAGGGATGACAGCCAGCCCAGAACAGCCAGCGAGGGGCTTTTTGGAAGACGGGAAGCGGGAGGAGCCTTCGGTTGCAAAGAAGCAGACTTCTCTTGCTAAGGATGTGCCTGGGGCCCAGCCCGTCCAGAGGGCTGTCCGGGGCGGCACGCCGGGGAGCCTAGCTATGTGGTGAGATGCCGGACTCCCTCATTTGGGTTCTTCACAGCTACAAAGGGCCTGACGAAGCCACTATGAGAAGCTCTTGGCACACTGCCTGGCCTCGAGAGCTTAATAAATCACAGCTATCATTCTTAATTAAGATGATTTGGCCGGCAATATTAATCTAGGAAAACCACCATTTGGGCCAAAAGGAAAAAAAAAAAGAGCCTGATTACATAATATAAACATCACAAGAAGTTGGAGACATGGCATTATTAAAACTCTGTGCTTCATAAAATATAATCACACCACATGGAAAAAATGTTCGAAATAGAATAAACTGCCAGAAACGTAATTGCAGTGAGAATTTAAGAGACTCCGTGGCAAAGCGAGGTACGAGAACAGAAATCCTCTATCCGACAGTCACACTCCTCGGTATTATCCAAACTTACAACCGCACCCCCAAACCCGTGCACACAGGTGTCTAAGGCTGGTTGACTCATCATCACCCAAACCCGGAAGCAGCCCAGACAGGCTTCAGCGGGGGCGAAGGGACAAACTGCGGGACATCCCGCCAAGGCAATGATATCCAGGGTGAGAAAGAGATGAGCTCCCCAGCCCTGAAAAGACACAATGGGGGAACTTCAAATGCAGAGGAGTAGGCAAGAGATGCCAGTCTAAAAAGGCTACCTACCCGCTGTAGGAGTCCAGCCCCGTGACATTCTGGAAAAGGCAAAGGCACGCAGAGGATGCAAGGATCAGTGGCTGTCAGGGGAGGGGGGCAGGGGGCGATGAAGGAGCCCAGCAGAGGGGAGTTTTAGGGCAGTGAAACACTCGGTATGTCACCACAACGATGGGTGCATTCATTAGCCATCTGTCCCAACCCATGGAGTGAACCCCAGAGTCAGCCCTGGCTCTGGTCGATAACGATGTCGGTGTGGGTTCACCGATGGTGACAAAGCCGCCCCTTTGGTGCCATGTTGACGGTCGGGGAGGCTGGGCATCCGGAAGGGCAGAGGGTAATGTGAGGTAAATGGGAACTTCCTTCACTTTCCACTCAATTTTGCTGTGAACCTAACACTACTCTAAAATGCAAGTTGTATTTTAATTTTTTAAAAGAGGCCTTTGTTTTGTTTTGTTTAAAGATTTTGTTTGTTAGAGAGAGAGCGCAAGCAGGGGGCATGGCAGGCAGAGGGAGAGGGAGAAGTAAGGCTCCCTGCCAAGCAGGGAGTCTGATGTGAGTGAGGCTCGATCCCAAGGGGCCCTTGTTTTCTTTTTTTTTTCTTTTTAATTTTATTTTTTATAAACATATATTTTTATCCCCAGGGGTACAGGTCTGTGAATCGCCAGGTTTACACACTTCACAGCACTCACCATAGCACATACCCTCCCCAGTGTCCATAACCCCACCCCCCTCTGCCAACCCCCCTCCCCCCCATCAACCCTCAGTTTGTTTTGTGAGATTAAGAGTCACTTATGCTTTGTCTCCCTCCCAATCCCATCTTGTTTCATTTACTCTTCTCCTACCCCCTTAACCCCCCATGTTGCATCTCCTCTCCCTCATATCAGGGAGATCATATGATAGTTGTCTTTCTCCGATTGACTTATTTCGCTAAGCATGATACCCTCTAGTTCCATCCACGTCGTCGCAAATGGGGCCCTTGTTTTTACATTAATGCCTACATTGAGAATACAGTACCCTTCAGGCAGATGAATATATTACATGTATGCATTCATAAAAAGTAATGACACAGAGGGGGGCCTGGGTGGCTCAGTGGAGTAAGCCTCTGCCTTTGTCTCAGGTCATGATCTCAGGGTCCTGGGATCGAGCCCCACATCAGGCTCCCTGCTCAGCGGGAAGCCTGCTTTTCCCTTTTCCTCTATCCACGTGTTCTCTCTCAAATAAATAAATAAAATATTTAATTTTTAAAAATATTTTATTTATTCGACAGAGAGATCACAAGTAGGCAGAGAGGCAGGTAGAAAGAGAGGAAGAGAAGCAGGCTCCCCAATGAGCAGAGAGCCCGATGTGGGGCTCAATCCCAGGACCCTGAGATCATGACCCAAGCCGAAGGCAAAGGCTTTAACTCACCAAGATGCCCAGGCACCCCTGAAAAAATTTTTTTAAACTTTCTATTTTAGAGGATTTACAGAAAAATTCCAAAGATGGTACAGAGTTGGGGCGCCTTCGTGGCTCAGTGGGTTTAAGCCTCTGCCTTTGCTCAGGTCATGATCCCAGGGTCCTGGTATCGAGCACCGCGTCGGGCTCTCTGCCCGGCGGGAAGTCTGCTTCCCCCTCTCTCTGTCTCTGCCTCTCTGCCTACTTGTGATCTCTGCCTGTCAAATAAATAAATAAAATCTTAAAAAAAAAAGAAAAAAGATGGTACAGAGTTCCCATGTACCCTGCAATCTTTCCCCTAGTTATAATATCTTAGAATAAAGTATTTGTTATGATTAATGAACTAACACTGACACATTATAATTAACTAAAGTCCATATTTTATTTCAATTTTTCCATGATGTCCTTTTCCCTAAAGTCACCTAGCTGTCGTTTCTCCTTAGCCTCCTCTTGGCTGGGCCAGCTTCTCAGGACTTTCCTGGTTCGTTATGACATTCCTTGACAATTCAGAGAGGACCCAATCAGGCATTTTATAGAATCTCCATCAGCTGGGACCTGTCTGATGCTTTTCTCACAGATAGATTGGGGTGGTGGGTTTTGGAGGAAAACCCCAGAGGGGAAGGGCCCCTCCCATCATATCACATCCTATCCAGACAGAGTACATGCTGTCCGCAGGACTAATCACAGGTGTGTGTTCAAGGAACAGTAACAAAGACTGACAACATACATAGGCCAAGAAGAAAATCTCTAAGCACAAAAAGTAGACACTGCCCAGGCCCCAGGTTCTGTTACAGTACAACTACAGAAAATACAGGGGGCGCTACCCCTGAGCCCTGAGTCACCCTTCCCAGGCTGCACAATCAAAACACTCTAACACTGATGGCAGGGGGTGGGGGGCTCTAAATTGGCCCCCATGGTTCCCATCTCCTATATTCGTGCTCCTGTCTGATCCTCTCTCCTTGAGTACAGACAGGATCTAGTGAGTCCATTTCGACTAAAAGAATACGATCCCTGGGACCGGAGATTAGGTTACAGAAAACTGTGACTTCTGTCTTGCTGGCCCTCTCGTACACCCGTGCACGTCCGCTGGCTGTCGTGTTGGAAGCTGCCGGATGCCCACTTGGCAAACACCGCAGAAGGCCGCCAGCCTGTGGTCCGTGAGAGATGGAGGCCCTCGGTCCGACAGCCGGCCAGGGACTGAATCCTGCCAACAGCCGCAGGAGTGATCCTGGAGCAGAACCTCCACACCGTCAGGCCTTGAGAAGATGGCAGCCCCACCTGACACATGGCTCGCAGACCCGTGAGACGCTCTGAACCAGGGGACCAGTTGGGTCATGCCAAGATGCCTGACCCACAGAAACGGTGAGAGCATCCAAACTGGTCTTAAGCCATGACATTGTGGAAAAATAAAAACAGCTTTATTGGGGTGCCTGGGAGGCTCAGTCGCTAGGCATCTGCCTTTGGCTCTGGTCATGATCCCAGGGTCCTGGGATCAAGCCCAGCATCGGGCTCCCTGCTCAGCGGGAAGCCTGCTTCTCCCTCTCCCACTCCCCCTGCTTTGTGTTCCTGCTACTCTTGCTGTCTCTCTTTCTCTGTCAAGTAAATAAATAGAATCTTAAAAAAAAAAAAAAATTAGGGGCCTGGGTGGCTCATTGGGTTAAAGCCTCTGCCTTCAGCTCAGGTCATGATCTCAGGGTCCTGGGATGGAGCCCCCCATGGGGTTCTCTGCTCAGCGGGGAGTCTGCTTCCCCCTTCTCTCTGCCTGTCTCTCCGCCTACTTGTGCTCTCTCTCTGTGTCAAATAAATAAATAAAATCTTTAAAAAATAATAAAGTAAAATAAATAAATAAAAATAAAAATAAATAAATAAAAACAGCTTTATTGAGGTAAAACGGATATGCAAAATGTGCAAATCCTTAGCGGATATAATGTGACGAGTGTGAACCCACACGCACACCGATGACACCATCGCCACAATCCAGGTAACCTACCCCTCACCTCCAAGGTTTTCTTGTATCCTTTGTTTTTTTGGGGTGTGGGAGGGAAGAACACCTAACATGAGTTTTCTTGAAACTGAAAAGAATTTTTTAAAGATTTTATTTCTTGGGGCACCTGGGTGGCTCAGTGGGTTAAAGCCTCTGCCTTCGGCTCAGGTCATGATCCCATGGTCCTGGGATCGAGCCCCGCATCAGGCTCTCTGCTCAGCGGCGAGCCTGCTTCCTCCTCTATCTCTGCCTGCCTCTCTGCCTACTTGTGATCTCTGTCAAATAAATAAATAAATAAATTTTAAAAAAAATAAAGATTTTATTTCTTTATTTGATGATGGGACGGGGGGTGTGGGGAGAACACAAGCAGGGGGAGTGGAAGAGGGAGAAGCAGACTCCCTGCTGAGCAGGGAGCTGGATGTAGGGCTCGATTCCAGGACTCCAGGATCATGACCTGAGCTGAAGAGAGACACTTAACTGACTGAGCCACCCAGATGCCCCTAAAATTGAAAATTTTAAAGTGCACAATACAGCATAGAGAACTGGAGGTCCTGTGTGCACAGCACAACTCTAACAGTCACCTTGCTTAACTGAAACTTGACGTGCACTGAACAGCACCTGCCCATTCCCCCACCCCCTAGTCACCCGGAACCACCACTCTGCTCTCTGTTAAGCCATTCTGTTTTGGAAGAATCTGTTCCATGGCCATGGTGAAATAATAGTGTTTCTGTGAAAATCCCAGCCCCAAATCTTGACCTTCGTCGATGAACACTGCACACACACACACTCCCAAGAACAGGCTTTCTGGATGCTTCTCCAGAGGGCAGCTCCCTGAGTGCCTTGGCCCTTGTCCTGCTCTTGGTCTTGCCATTGCCTTGCCCAGTGCACACTCACCACACGGCGCTGGGAAGGTTGCCTGCATCCTGCCACCACACCAGGCATCCTGGAGCACACACACGGCTTGGTCTACTGATCAGGGGACGGTCTTCGTCAACTGCACTGGGGGAGTGCGAGGCGCTAAACCACACACAATGATGTCTCACAGCCTGGAGACTTGAAAGTCCAAGATCAAGGTGGTGGCAGAATTAGGTCATTGGTGCGGGCTCTCTTTCTGACTTAGAGAGTGAGTGAGCGAGCACGCGAGAGAGATCTTAACCAATTCTTTTTTTTTTTTTTTTAAGATTTTATTTATTTATTTGACAGACAGAGATCACAAGTAGGCAGAGAGGCAGGCAGAGAGAGAGGAGGAAGCAGGCCCCCTGCTGAGCAGAGAGCCCGATGCGGGGCTTGATCCCAGGACCCTGAGATCATGACCTGAGCCAAAGGCAGAGGCTTTAACCCACTGAGTCACCCAGGCGCCCCAGATCTTAACCAATTCTTGAGTGTACAGGACAGGATCGTCAACTACAGAGCCCACTATTGTAAAAATACGGAAAATACGGAATGTTTCCCAAATCTGGGTGTCCCCCTGAGGCAGGGGCTGTGCTATCTCTGTGTTCCTCCAGGCTCCTTCTGATGTTGGTGTACACAGTGCCTCAACGAGCGCCCAGCCAGACTACTGCTTACAGAACTAGGAGCTAAGGAACGGGTGTGTTTTAAGCTACTAACTTGGTGGTGAGTTGTGGTGCAAAAATGGAAAAATAACATCTCACCACATAAGATCGTTGGAAAACTTAAACGAGACACAGCACGCACAGCACTTCCTACAGCACGTCAGTGTCAGGAAATCAGCGACTGTTGATATCACTGACCACCCACTGCGTGCCCAGTACAAACCAGCTGGAGCCCATTGCTGGTCTGGAAACCTAAACTATTTCCCCACAGGGGACCAGGGTGATGAACGCAGAGCAAGGTTCTCTGCCCACACCTGCCGGGCTGGAATAATGCCTGGATGGATGGACACACCTACAATGTCCCCTGGGCCCAGCATGACATTTGCCAGCTGCTGCCCTCCCTTCGTCCCCATCCCCTCCCCGTTCTCCCGATAGCTCTTTCTGCCAGGCAGCTCAGCATGTAAATACACTCCTCCTTCTCCCATCACAGACATCATAAAAGATCGCAACCTTTGACCAAGACAGCAAACTGAGTGTTCCCCGATTACATCATGAACCTCCTGTTGGCGCGCAGTCGGAAACACGCATCACCTATGGGACCTCTTGACAACATAGGAACTAATCATGCTGAAATTAGTCACCTTCAGAATGTGGGGCATTTTTACAAGACAATAGCCCTTCAAAATCCTCGGTCATAAATGATCCCTCCCCCCCAAAACAAGGGGACTTGTTTAGATTTTTTTTTTAAAGATTTTATTTATTTATTTGACAGACAGAGATCACAAGTAGGCAGAGAGGCAGGCAGAGAGAGAGGAGGAAGCAGGCTCCCTGCTGAGCAGAGAGACTGATGCTGGGCTCGATCCCAGGACCCTGGGATCATGACCTGAGCCGAAGGCAGAGGCTTTAACCCCCTGAGCCACTCAGGTGTCCCAGGGACTTCTTTAGATTAAAGAAAACTGAAGGAGGCATGACAACCAAACGTAGTGACACTTGATGGAACCTTGGGTTTTTCTTTTTTTCAAAAGCTACAAAGAGGGACACCTGGGTGGCTCAGGGGGTTAAGCCTCTGCCTTTGGCTTGGGTCATGATCCCAGGGCCCTCGGATTGAGCCCAACATCACATCGGGCTCTCTGCTCAGCCTGCTTCCCCCTCTCTCTCTGCCTGCCTCTCTGCCTACTTGTGATCTGTCTGTCAAATAAATAAATAAAATCTTAAGAAAAAAAAAGCTACAAAGAGAAAATTGGGGAAAGAATACTAGAGAGTTTTATTTGATTGATTTAATTGCCAATAATGACTGTCTTGGGGTGATATGGGCATTGTGGTCTGGTAGAGAATGCCCTTATCAAAAATATGCTTAGGTATTTTTTTGTTAAGATTTTTTATTTACTGGGGCACCTGGATGGCTCAGTCATTCAGTGTCTGCCTTCAGGTCAGGTCATGGTCCCAGGGTCCTGGGATGGAGCCCTACCTGGGGCTCCCCGATCAGCAGGAAGCCTGCTTCTCCCTCTACCACTTTTCCTTTTTGTGTTCCCTCTCTTGCTGTGTCTTTCTCTGTCAAGTAAATAAAATATTTTTTTTAAAAGAGACTTTTTACTTATTTATTTGAAACACACAGAGAGAGAGAGAAAGAGAGAGCGATGCAGGGCTTGATCCCAGGACCCGGGGATTCGTGACCTGAGCTGAAGGCAGACGCTGAACGACTGTGCCACCCAGGCGCCCCAGAAGTGTGCTTAGGTATTGAAGGGGAAGTATCCTGATGTCTGCAACTCTCTTTCAAAGGTTTAGCGAAACAAACAAATCTGCTTGTATACATTTGTGTATATATATATAAAACAGAGATGGCAAGTGTCAAAATGAATCTAGAGGAAGCGTCTATGAGTGTTCATTATACCGTTCCTGTAACTTTTTTTGTGGCTTTTAAAAGTCTCAAAATGAAAAGGTGGAGAAACACAGCACCCTCAGGCCTCCGCATATGTTCTTCCAGCTGCCATCATTTCTCCCGCTACACACAGCAAAGGTTCCTCAGCGGTGCCCATGCCTGCTCTATGGGCCGGCTGAGTGTTTACTAACGGGCACTCCAAATGAGCCAAAGCTCCCGATCTGTAGTGCCTGCCAATTCCCGTGGTATAAATACTCCCACCGTGGCTGATTTCAAGCCTCGGATGCGGCATCACAGAACACGGAGCTGATAGAAGATGCAAAAGCGCACAGAACAGCATTCCCAGCATCCAGATGTGACTTATGTAAATACCTTCAGTAGCACAGCTAGCAACACGTGGAAAAATAACTAGGAAGCGCTGCGTTTTGAGTATTTATTACCTTTGTCTAAATACGATCCATGTGATGGGGAAGTTTACACAATGAACTTTTCAACAACGGCTGTTTGACAACTAGCTCCCAGATTCCTAAAAATTTGACAATTAGCTCTTGCCGGCCAGTCCAAGTTGACTCCGTCTTACCTCTGTTAAAAAAAAAAAAAGGAATCTCAACCCACTGAAATCTGGCTTCCACCATCACCATTCAACCAGAATGCCCTTGCTTCTCACCAGGGACCTCCGTATTGCAAAATGCCAAGAATGACGGATCCGGCCTGGTCGTGCCTGCCTTGCCAGAGTGCCCGAGTCCCCGGCAGCATCCAACACTCCGCACTCCACCTGCCTTCTCTGAGGTCCTCCAGATGCTCTCCCCACCTGTTGACCAGTCCTGCCCAGTCTCCTTCCAGGGCTCTTCTCCCTCCACTTTACCCTCCGCCTTAGATATGCCCATTTGACACACTCCCGGGTGCCCTGATCGGATCTCATGCTTTCAGCTACTATGAAGAAGCCCAGACCTTCTTCTTAGCAACAAACCTATATATCCCAACCACTTAACTAGTTTGCTCTTCTTGGAGTAAAGATATTTCAGACAAATCCAGAGTGGATCGCTGACTCCCACCTCGAGGTGGAGCTTCTGAGAGACAGAGAATTGTTCAACCCTGAAGCTAGGGAGTGTGTGTTGCCTCCCTTTCAAGTCCCACACACCTTATCACAGTTTAATACCTCGAAAGGCTACAATAGGGCAAAGGCAACACGCGCGGACTCCCCCACCGTCCCCATCCCTCCCAGACTCAGATTGCGCGGCCACGTCAAGGTACCGCCACTTGGTGGCGGCATTCTCTAAATGGAAAATAGTGTCCAGGAGCTAAAAAGACAAAAGGCCTGATCTTCAGGGCCAAGTGTGTCAAGTCACACGCAATCCGTGGAGGAGTGGCGTCCACCCGGCCTGGTCTCAGCTTCACCTTCCTGTTCTGGACTAAAACCAACAGGCGCTTTCTCAAAGTTTTGTGCAAAGTGGGCTCCTGTGCTCTCGCTTTGGAGCAACTCACTTGCCCTTCTGTCGGTCCCTCTAGGCCACTGTCAGTGAGAGCCAGGGTCAGTCACTACAGGGCCGGACCGCGAGCCCATCGTTCAGAATCCAACGGAATCCGTCCTTGCACTCAGCCGCTCCCCCTGTCCTTCCAACCTCTGCAATCCCGCGTGATCTGCGGGGGAGCTCACCGCTCGCGACGCAGCACGCCCTCACGACCCGCCCCTTCGCAGTCTTATCCAACCATAGGTCTCCGCTTCAAAAAAGTGCCCGCCCCCGGGTGACATCCAGTACCAGGCCCCGCCTTCCAAAATCCTGCCCTATCAGAGGCCTAGCTGTCTAGGAATTTCCCCCTCATTACGCCCCGCCCTATGCCAGACCGCTCTCCAAGGCTCCGCCCTCCCCGGGAATGCTGTCTAGTCATAGGCTGTTTCCTCTCCGAAACCCCGCCCCCAGAGCCGGCTTTTCCCAGGCCCACGCCGCGCCACATCGACGCGGCGGGTGACGCCATCGGGACGCGTCGCAAGAAGGTCACACGGGATCCTGCAACATGGCGGCGGCGGCGCTGTGGGGAGGCTGGTGCCGCTGCCCGCGGGTAAGCGGACGTGCGGGGTTGGGGTGGGGATTGGGGGCGGGTCCAGGGAGCTCCAGGCCTGCGACCTCCAGGGCCTTTTTGTCCTCAGGCCTTTGGCCCCCTTGGCTCTTCCTTGGGCTCGGCGAGAGCCTTGGGGTTGGGGCATTGGGTCGGCGGAGGCCGGGCCCGGGATCCCGGAGCGAAGCTCGTGGGCAGGAGCAGAGCGTGCCGGGTCGGAGGCCGCCATGGGCGGAGCCGGGCGGGGGGCAAATCGCGCCTCACTTCCTGATCAGACTCCACGTGCATCGGGGAGTGGATGGTGGCCAGGGCGCCCAGTGGAGAAACAGCGAGAAGTCAGAACACTGTGACAGTCACGGCTCGCGTTTATATGCCGGGTCCTCTGCCAAGAGCATTTCCTGCCTCGCTCCTCCTAACCCTCCGTGTGAACGTGCGGGAGGTGGTTCTCGCCCTGGCTGAGAGCTTGGGTTCACAGGGGCGGTGGGAGTTGAGGTGTGTATAGCGCGCTCAGAAAACAATAGTGCTTCATGTTGTTGGGACTGGGTGAGGAAACCGGGGCTCAGAAAGTTTAAGCAACCTGCCCACAGTGTCAGCTAGTGGGGTAGCTGACCTGGCCAGCACCCTGGGTCAGGCTGACGACAGAGCCGGAATGCAGGGAGGAAATGTCTCATAGGGATCCTAGTGTGGGGAGAAAGAAGCTCTCTGATTCAAGGCTGTTTTTGTTTTTGTTTTTTTTTTTTTTTTGCGGGGACGGGGGCGGGGGGCTGCTTGTCTTTTGAGTCAGGGCTGAGAGATTGAATCTATACGTGTTTGGATTTGGGCACAAAAACTGGTGGGGAACCAACCTCAGGTTTGCGTACTGTGGAATTTCTTTCCCAAGTTAGATGGACTGTTTCAGACTGTTGCTGAAGTCAGTGGCTCCAGGATCAATAATGTAGGCAGAGAAGAAGAACTTACTTAAACTCTTGGGAGTTGCTCTCTCTCTCTCTCTCTTAAAGATTTATTTATCTGTCAGAGAGAGAACAAGCACGGGGAGCAGCAGGCAGAGGGATCAGGAAAAAAAGCAGGGAGCCCGATGCGGGGCTTGGTCCTAGGACCCTGGGATCATGACCCGAGCCAAAGACAAATGCTTACCGACTAAGCCACCCAGGCGTCTCAGGAGTTACTGTTTTTAAAAAACAATTTTTTTGGTAAGTTTATTTATTTAAGTCATCCCTATCCCCAGCATGGGGCTCAAACTTATCACCCCAAGATCAAGAGTCTCATGCTGTTTCAACTGACCCAGCCAGGCATCTCGGGAATTACTCTTGAGCTATAGGAGATGGTGGCATTTGGGATGTTGCTTAAAGTTCCTGGAGAATGGAGGAGTGAAACAGGGAGAGGAAAGGGCCAGAGAGTGGAAATGGAAGAGTGATTCCACCGGGTCACTGACATCAGTTACCTGGCTTAGCTCTGGGTGCTAGGGTTCAACATTGAACAAGACCTGCACAGGCCCTTCTCTTATGGGGCTTAAGTTTTTTATTTGGTGGGAGCAGAAATGCCTTTTATATGACATTAAGAGTATCTTTGCTCAGGTGGGTCCCCTCAGTTGTCCCGCTGGCAGCCCAGCCCTGGACCAGGACATGGTAGGTTTGTCCCAGGGTTGTGCCTGGACCAATAAGTTCTCCGCGTTTTACGTCTGAAAGCCTAGGTCTCTGCTCTTCCAGGGCTGGCAGAAAGGGGGTAGGCTGTGAGAGAAGACTGCTTACTGCCAGTGTCGAGGCTCTGGGTGCCCATTTCAGGCTCCGGGATCAAAGCAGACTGGCATGATTCGCCTTCTTCCACTGTAGGTTGGCCTTTCCCAGGACTCCTCTGGTTTCCTCCAGGTTCAGAGGCAGGAAAGTAGACATGGATTCTGGAGGTGCAGATCCAGTGTCGTCTTTTCCGCAAGATTCCACTGGCTTCTCAGAATTTAGCAAGATTGCCGAGCGACTAGCATGCGGCACAGGCATGCGGTAAAAATTGGCAAATCAGTCTTGGGCGACCCCCCTGCTTTTTAGTGTGGCCTACCTGCGTCCCTGTCAGTCTCTTACCTCTGTTGGGTCTTTTCTCTCTTCTCGCCCAATTAGAGATGCCTCGGCGGTGGGGTCCAGTTCCTGTCCAGCCACAGCCTGCTGCCGCTACACCACCGTACCTCTCAGACACGCTGGCCCGGGAGAGAGCCGCCCGTGGTGAGTGACTCAGAATGCCGGCAAGCTGAGGGCCGGGGAACGTCTTCTGAAAGATCAGGCCTCGGTGACAGGAGAGAGGGCCTCAAGTGTTTCCCACACTGCCCGGGGCCACTGATAGGCTGACATTCCACGGCTAAGCCCTTCGGGGTTGCGGAGCCCAGCGTGCCGGTCCTCTCGGGAGGAGCTCCTGCCTGATGGAGGGGATGACGTGTCAGCTCTGATGGCTGGGAAGGCATCCCTGGACTCTGCTGAATCCCACCTCCCTGCGGCTCTTCCCTTTTCTCCGTGACAGCCCTCCAGGCACTGGAGCAGAGTCACCCACACCGGGAGCTTGGTTTCCTGTTTCTGTTGTTCCTCACAGACCACATTTTCTAGAGCTTTTGCCCTTCCCTTCATACCTCTTCAACCGTGCTTCTTTCTGTGGGCGCCTCACCGCTATTGGGAGGAAAGCCCAGAAGCTGACCTACCTCCCAAACCCACACATGGGGGCAGCCCACACCCTACCCTTCCCTCTGGGTTTCCTCTCAGCACTAGACTCTCTCACATAGACAGTGGTGCAGTCCCAGACAGTCTTAGAACCTGAACTACCCCCTGCCCCCCCCACCACCAGGAAGCCTGGCCAGGCTGGCCCTGCGGCTTGATGGGGGCTCAGGAATCAGTCACCCTGAAAGTGGGAAGGCGGGCCGTTTCCACGGCGGTGCACTGGCACACTGTGAAAGTGCCCATTGTCCCAGGGCACGACTCCCTCGCGTGGCTGTTCAAGCATTCCCTTTTCGGAGCCTACTCTCATGCTTGTGGCGAAGCAGGGATCGGAACCTGGCCTAGTCTGACCTTGAAGCCTGTGTCTGGGCAGTGGACTGACTCTTGTTCCTGGAGTGGGGCCTTGGCCTTTCTTCTGGCCTCCCTAGGCTCTGGCTTCTGGGTGTGTCGGGTTTTCCTACGAGGGAGACCCCTGAGCTTCAGTTCTTGGTGACAGTGATCCTGTGGGTTGATGAGGGAGGTTTATGCCAAGCCCTGGGGTGACACGTGAGTCCCAACTTTGGACTTGAGAGTGACCCCCAAAGGAAGCAGTTATCCCAGCCCCAGAAGCCCAGGGAGCAGGGTCCTATGCCAGCTTCTTTGGGATAAGGGGCCACGGAGTCCTTTGAACTCCAGTCCTAGGACAAGGGCCCCTTTGGCTGTTGACCTTCATCTGGGGGTGAGCACATTTGAGTCCCTCTGAGGATTCTAACCTGTGCCTCTTTCTTGTCTAGGGTTTCCTCTGTTGGAGAAGGAGCCTGGTAGTTTGTTTTGTTTTAGAATAGACTTTATTCCTTTTTTTTTTTTTTTTTAAAGATTTTATTTGTTTATTTGACAGACGGAGATCACAAGTAGGCAGGGAGGCAGGCAGAGAGAGAGAGGGAAGCAGGCTCCCTGCTGAGCGGAGAGCCTGATGTGGGGCTCGATCCCAGGACCCTGAGATCATGACCTGAGCCGAAGGCAGAGGCTTTAACCCACTGAGCCACCCAGGCGCCCCAGAATAGACTTTATTCTTTTGTGCACTTCTAGATGTACAGAAAAGCTGAGCAGGAAGTACAGGGAGTTCCCATCAGCTCCCTCTCCCCCTCTCCTCCCACCTGGGCACAGTGTCCCTGTGAGGCGTCTCTCCATGAGGCGCATTTTGCATTAGTGTAGCGTAGTAGCTACGGCTGATGAGCCGGTATCTATCTGTAATCATTACCTGACATCCGCGGTTTACCTCAGGGTTCGCTCTGCACATTCCCGGGCTGAGGACAGACGTCTGCTGCGTGTCCACCATCATCATGTCCCAGAGAGTAGTCTTGGTGCCCGGAAACTCCCGTGGGCTCTGCCCGTTCATCTCCCCCTAACCCCCACCAACGGGCCCCTGACAACCACTGATCCTTTTACTGTCCGCATGGTTTCACCTTTTCCAGAGGGTCCTAGAGCGGGATCATACCATCTGGAGTCTCTTCAGACCGGCTTCTCTTACTTGGCGATATGCAGCTAAGGTTCCCCTGTGTCTTTAAAATTGTGATGTCATTGAGATAGGACGTTATGGCAAGCCACAGCATCTTTTCATGGCTTGCTAACTCATTTCTTTTTATTATTGGAGAATATTTTATTGTCCGGACATTTCACAACTTACCACCTGATGCTTTTTTATTTTTTTATATATATGTTTTCTAAAGATTTTATTTATTTATGAGAGAGGGGAGAGACAGAGTGTGAATGGGAGTGGGGGCAGAGGGAGAGGGAGAAGCAGGCTCCCCACTGAGCAAGGAGCCCGATGTGGGCTCCATCCCAGGACCCAGGAATCATGACCCGAGTCGAAGACAGATGTTTAATTGACTGAGCCCCCCAGGCACCCAACCCGATGCTTTTTTGATTTGACTTTTGTCACTCGGGAAAGAGGTAGCTGTTCATTGTGAAACCCGTATCGGTGCAGAGGAGAAAGTACAAACCCTTTGTTTTTTTTCACATTTTTTTCTAGTCCAGATCTTATTCTTCCGGAAACAGGAAAGGCTTCCTCTCTGGCTTGTTGGATAATATCAAACAAGAATTAGCCAAAAACAAGGAAATGAAAGAAAGTATAAAGAAGTTCCGAGAAGAGGCCCGCAAGTTGGAAGAGTCCGACGCGCTCCAGGAAGCCAGGAGGAAATACGTGAGTCCCTCTGCTGCACGTGTCCCCCGCTGGGACACTCACTTCCCGCGTGGTGCCCGTGAGGCAGGGGCAGGCAAGGTCACTGCGCTGGGGCTGGGGGGCGAGGGGACGGGAGTCCGCCGCCAGACCTCCGTTTCTGTGGTGAGACGGAGCGCGGTGCTGTGCACACCGGCAGTGCCATCCTCTCCTGGGAGCTCGTGGGAAATGCCGGGTCTCGGAGCCCCCCAGCTGCAGGATCCGAGTGTGCATCCGCCGGGCACCCCCGGTGACCGCGGGAGCAGTAGGCTTGAGACACGCTCTCCTGAGAGCCGCTCCTGGCTCTCTGAGTGAAGTGGGTAGAAAGCGGGTCACAGCACCGCCTCTGCCACACGAGGCCTGGGAGGTGGGGCAGCCCCCCCCACCCCCGCCTGTCTCACCGGTGGACACCCACTCCGGGTCCCTGGGCTGTTTGTTCTCTGGGCCTCCTCCCGAGCCATGCGCAAGGTCTGCTCCGTCCGTGGCAGCTCACCCTTCCTCTCCATTAAGGAAGGGAAGAGGGCTGAGGGGCGGTTTGGGAGCAGGGCAGGTGGGACTGTGGCTGCGGGAGATCCGGCGAGCTGGCAGCTGCAGGGGTGCCGAGTGAGGCAGGACAACTTCAGTTAACGTCAGATATGGGGGAGGGGTTGGGGAGGGGACCTGCTCTCCCCTGCACGTAGTGAGAGAGTGGACCCGAAGGCTGGGCCTAGAGGGTCTCCACGTGTCAGCCTTCCAGCTGCTGAGCCCGCTGGAGAGGCTGTTGGCAGTGAGGGGCCCCCGGGGAGGGGGAAGGGGCCTCTGAGAAAACACTTCTTTGGACCCTCCCCTGTAAGAGAACTGTGGCATCGTAACCAAAAGAAACAACATCCCTGCTGTAGAGAACCATCGAATCGGAAACCATGCGGACGAGCGAAGTAATAAAGAAGAAGCTGGGGGAGATCTCAGGCACAGTGAAGGAGGTAATGGTCTCGGGGCCCCCGCGCTCCGTTGGCTGTGCTCCGGGGCCATCTGCTCGGCGCCTCTGGGAGGAGCGGGGAGCGGGAAGCAGCAGGCAGAGCTGGCGCCCGGGACTCGGCAGGGCGGGACTTGGCACAGGCGATGAGTAGCCGTGGGCGGTGAGACTGGAAGAGCGTGCCTGGTCGGGTGGCTTCCGGAGTTCGGCTGCAGGGCGCCCCTCGGGAAGGAGGGTGAAGTCAGACTAGCCCACGTGCCCTGCAGTTTACCACTTGGGTGAGAAGCTTGCTTGCCGCTGGCAAAGACAGAAGGAGAGAGGAGGATTTTTTTTCTTCCTGCCTAAAAACTGGGAAGCGCTGCTTGGCCCACAGGCCAGGGTGGAGATGGGAGGGAGATGCGCTGGGGCCTTCCTTTTTGTGGCTTGTTTTGCTTTTCTCTATTCTGGGCAGGAGAGAGGGTCAGGCCAGTGCAGTGCTGGACGCAGGCTCCTCCCCTCTTTTCCCTAGGCTGCTACTCCTGCCCATTCTGGGGGGAGCCCAGCAGACCTGGTGTCTAGCCCGGAGCCCAAGGGCCCAGCACCCTGGACATTGTACACAGGGGACCGGAGTCTCAGGGCCCCGTGGGCCAGACGAGCTCACCTGGTCCTGCCCTTCGGAGGGCTAGACTGGCCTTAGCTCTGGGGGCCCTTGTGCGGGCCCCAGGGGGTGCTGTGCTGACATCCCCGTCCCTCTGTCTCAGTAGAGTCTTGACGAAGTCAGTAAAAGCGACCTTGGCCGAAAAATCAAGGAGAGCGTGGAAGATGCAGCCAAGACTGCCAAGCAGTCCGCCGAGTCAGTGTCCAAGGGAGGGGAGAAGCTGGGGAAGACGGCTGCCTTCAGAGCCCTCTCCCAGGTGGGTCAGGCCTTATGGCCAGGGGTGCCCTTGCCTCCCTTGCTTTGGCCTGCTCTGAGTCCAGGAGCCAGAGCTCCCACCTCAGAGCGCCGCCCTGGAAGGGGGAGCCCCCGCCCGAGGCACCAGGTCTGTGCTCCACTTGCGGCCGGCAGCCTTGGGCAAGCGAGATCTTCTCGGCTGCTGATGGTCTTTGCTTACGGCCCTAAACCAGGGACCTTTTGCACTCTGGTGACTGGAAGTCCTGAATTCATTCCCCATCACCTGTCGAATCTTCCCTTGGCTGGGTTCTTGCTGGCCACAGGGGCCCCAAGATAGAAAGTCCGTGTTTCTGCTCTCAAGGGGCCTGGGGGACCCAGCAGGGATGAGCAGTTCCTGAGCGACAAGTGAGGGAGGACTATATAGGGAAGAGGCCACAGGTGGGGGGGCAGGCTCTACAGAGGGGCATGCATAGCCCCCTGAACGCAGCCAGAGCCCCTGTCTGGGGGTTTGAGAGGGAGGCCGAAGAAAAGCAGGTTCCATCTAGAACAGTCCTGCCGTCCACGCAGGGAAGTCAGGCAGGTTACTCTGGGCCACATGACCTCAAAATTGGGGGAGGCCAAGGCCCTGGGTTGCCATCAGGCCCTACACTGGGGTTCCCAGTACACATGCACAGGCCCGCCGTGGTGGTCCGCAGTGTCGGGAAGGTCCTGGGTGCCCACTGCGTGGTGGGCTGCTTTCCTCCAGGGGGTGGAGTCCGTGAAGAAGGAGCTCGACCAGAGTGTGCTGGGGCAGACTGGGCCCTATCGGAGGCCAGAGCGGCTCAGGAAGAGGAAGGAGTTTGCGGGAGAGAAGTTCAAGGAAGAGAAGGTGTTCGAGCCCAACGAGTAGGTAGCAGACCTGTCAGCGCCCCTGTCCCCCCACCCCCACCCCCCGCACACTGGGTGTGTGTGTTCGAGCGCCCACAGAAGGCTCCTGCCCGAGTCCGTTTGTCCCCCAGCTGCTTTTCTGCTCTAGAGTTCCTGCTCCCTAGCGCACCTGGGGGAGAGGGTGGGGTGGTGGGAAGGGGAGGGAGGAGGCAGGAGGCTGAGAGAGGAAGGGCGAGCTGTCCCGCTCCACCCTTCCCCTCCGGGGCGGGTGGGTGGGAGGGCTCGGGTGCTCCCCCGCTCACCGCTGGCCCCGATCTTCCCTAGAGAGGCCCTGGGAGTCGTGCTGCATAAGGACTCCAAGTGGTACCAGCAGTGGAAAGATTTCAGGGACAACAACGTGGTATTTAATCGTGAGTGTTCACATCTCCAAGGCTCAGCTGACAGCGTGGCAGTGACAGCAGACACTTACTGAGTGCCCCCTATAGGCTGGGCACAAGCCAGACCCCCCCACCCCCACTTTACAGAGGAGGAGACCAGGGTCAGAGGGGACCAGCCACTTCCACAGGATCACCCAGCCAGTGAGCAGCAGAGCCCTGGCAGAGCACAGGCCAACAGTGGACAGCCCTGCTCACACGGGCAGCCCGGGACATCTTGGGCTGGTGGGCCAGGGACCCTGCCATGGGGGCCAAGTCACCCACCGCTGTCATTGCCAGAGCTGTTGCCAGCAGCAGGGCAGCCGGGCACACCTGCCTCGCTGGGGGCATGGCTGTGGATTCCACCATGAGATACTCCCCAGTAGGGAGAGCACTGGTGGGGCCCAGCTGGCCAGCTCTCAGTCTTGGCGTGCTCTGCTCTCGTCTGGGGTGTGGGGCCTCCCAGGGGCTGCACACCCTCGTCCCTTGTCCTGTGAGGCTTGCTAGAGGCCTGTTTCCTATGGAGGGAGAGCACCAGGCAGCAGGGAGGCCCCTCACTGTTCACATAGCCCCCTTAGCCCACTGCTGGGGACACAGGCCCGGAGAGGGTTCCCCATTTACCTTTTCTGCTCAGAGAGTGGATCTCACAGGGGCCCCAAAGAGCCCTCGAAGTCGTGGAATAGAGGTGTCATTTTGGATGGGCCCCTGACCCTGGCCCATGTTCCCACAGGGTTCTTCGAGATGAAGATGAAGTATGATGAAAGCGACAACGCACTCATCCGGGCGTCCCGTGCGCTGACGGACAAGGTCACAGACTTGCTGGGTGAGTGGCTTGCCCGTCCTTGCCACTGGGGCCGGCCTCAGGGGAGGGCCATGGGCCCTTGACCCACTCCCGACTCGGCTGCCTCCAGGGGGCCTGTTCTCCAAGACCGAGATGTCAGAGGTGCTCACGGAGATCCTGCGAGTCGACCCCGCCTTTGACAAGGAGCGGTTCCTGCAGCAGTGTGAGAACGACATCATCCCCAACGTCCTGGAGGTGGGTCGCCCGTCAGTGGGCCCTCCCCGTCCTGCCCTGCTTCGGTCACCCAGGGCTACGCACAGCACATGGGCTGTGGCCTGATGGGGCACTCTGCCAGGGGCAGACGGCTGTCCCGGCTTCAGAGGTCTGAGCTCCCCCACGCCTGGCCCTTGTTCGTCACGCGCCTCTGAGAAGGCACCCGGGGCCGCCCATGGGCCCTGCTGGTCCCCACGATGGCAGCTGCTCTCTGCCTTGCCTTGCTTGTGGGCTGCGTCTGCTCCTGGGACTGAGTTCCCCGTTATGATGTCCGGCAGCAACTCCTACCTCCCTTGCAAGATGGCCTGGAGCCTCCTGCCCGGCTCCCTCGTGCTTGCTGCTGGAGGTGGTTCCTTCGAAGCTGCCGCGAGCGGCTGCCTGGGGCCTTTCAGGAGTTGGGGACACTGGCACAGGGGCCAAGCCACAAGGAGGACCCTGAGGGGGCTTCCCTCCGAGGTGTCCTCTGTGGGAATCCTGTTCCCATCTTCTAGCCCCTCTTTCTGGCTCAGAAGCGAGGAGAGAGCAGTTTGCTCAGGGTCCTGCCACAATGCACCCTCCCCAAGGCCCATGCCTGAGGTTGGTGGCCTTTTCCCTGCCATGTCTGTCCCTTAGCCCCCAAGATGTGGCCGGACCTGGGGAAGGTCCTGATGAGACCACAGAAGGGCCCTGCGCTCCCGGATGGGTTCCTATCCTCACCTCCTTCCTCCTCCAACCCAGTGACCTTCCCAGGGTCCCCTCCCCCTCCGATTTCCCAGGTCCCTCAGGCCACTCTGGGCGGGGCCGGGAGGCTGTAGAAATGGAGCAATCCCCAAAGGCAGCGGTCGGAGCACAGTTGAAAGGTTTCTTCCAAGGGGGAGGCTGTCTCAGCCCCCAGCCTACCTGTGCTTACCCTCAGGTCCTGGGCTTCTGGTCCTGGGCTCCTTCATCACCTTCTGTGGGTGTGGCCCTGCCTGTAGGTTCCTGCGGAGGCCTCCCCCATGCCACCTGGAGGCCACCCCCGGGTCCCTGCCTCTGGGCCTGTATGGACCCACCTGGGCAAAGCTCTGTCCCCAGTGGAGGGAGAATACAGCTGCTGGCCTCCTTGGCTTACTTTCCTGGCCGGGGTGAGCCCACCACGATGCCACTTTCCTCTGCCTCCTCACATGAGGCCTTTGGGACCACCCTGGGCTTCCGGGGGTCAACACACAAGGCCCTTGGTCCCTGGGGCCTGACGGGGCACCCGCTGCCACAGCCCAACCTGAGGGCCCGTTCTCCCCAGCTAGAGCCTGTGGGGAGGGCCTCTCACCTGGATCGTCCCTTCTTAGGCTCAAGCTAATTTTTTTTGTTGTTTTCCCCTTTTAGGCCATGATTTCTGGAGAGCTCGATATTCTCAAAGATTGGTGCTATGAAGCTGTGAGTACTTCTTTCTTTTTATTTTTTCTAGTTAGGCCTAAAAAGAATCACAGCCTGGAGATCTGCTTGGGCAGGACGGTCAGAGAAGGGCACGACAGGGTCTGGTGTCTTGATTATGGGGGGACCCCGGGGGTCGGGGCTGGGCGGACAGGGGCTGCAAATAGCCCTGGGTGTGTGTGACCTTCCCGTCCCTGGGCCAGAGTCCATCATCACGCCCATGTCACAGGCATCATGAGGGCACAGCATGAGCACAGATGCAGCATTTGCAGGACACGAAGCTCTGATGGGACTCGTTAGCTGTTCTCACTTCCAGTTCCCGAAACACAGATCACAACAGGCAGCGATAGATTTCCCGCATGGGGAGGAGCCGCGTGTCCTGACAAGGCCTGACTGGGCTGCCCGGAGTCGGGGCCCCGGGTCCTGGGGCTGCACGGCGCCGGGCTGTGGACGGCGGGCCAGCCCTCCCCGGGAGCACACCCTGTCTGCCCGGGGCCTGGCAGCCTCTGCGTCCCCGCAGGGCTCTGGCCGGCCACCTCGGCTCACTCTGCTTGTTGCCTGACCTGTGTCTTCATGGGGCTTTTTTCCCCGAGCTTGTTTGTATTAAGCGATCCAGAGCCTTTTTTGGCTGATTCTGTTCTGCTTCCAGCTCACAAACAACTTGGAGAAAGCAGAGGAGAAGATGTCAGTTTTTTTTTTTTTTTTTTTTTAAATACTCCTCTGCATGGTGACTAATCCAGCAGACATTCTGAGAGTGGGGGTGGCGGGTTTTTTTTTTTTTTTTTTTTTTTTTTAATACTTTGGGACCATTAGGATGTGGTTGATTATCTTTGCCAGAGAGCTGCTGGTGCCCCTGGAAATGCACTTGAAATTGCAGGTGCTCTTAGAGAGGGTGTTTTTTAAATGTTGTTTTCTAAGGAATCACACCAGAAATGGGAGTGGCAGCGTTTTTGGTTTTTTTTCTTGGTAGATCAGTTATTTCCATAAAAAGTAGGTGTGATTGGAATGTCTTCCATCATATTTGCTGAGTCCAGAGAAGGTTCCAGAGGAAAGCTGCAAGGCTGCCCATGTCCCGGGTCTGGGCGCAGGCTTGGCGACGGGGGTGGGGGGGCTGTTGGGGGGCACCGCTGCCTCTGGGGAAGAATGGGCTGCCTGCGGCCAGCAGCTTCCCAGAGGAGCTGGTCAGCGAGGAGCAGGCATCCCGGGTAGCCCATGTCAGAGTAGCCACGGATTAGGGCAAATCCTAGAAAACGCGTTTGATTCCAGGCCAAGACTCAGGACCGTGAATATGGGCAAGTCCAGGATCAGCCAGAGAGGCCTCACTGTACGCCTGGGGCTGTGGTTTCAGATCCTGTAAGCAGGAAAATTACCAACCCTTCGGGGCTACCACTTGCAGTCCATGGTCTCGATGCAGCGCTGCCTTTGCTGCGAGGAAGGGGGCCGTGCTTCGGGCCAGCAAACGGGTGGCACCAGCTGGCTGCTTGGAGCCGGGCTCCTGGCATCTGCCACTCCTGGCATGGCAAACCCAGGCTCCAGGAGCCGTTGCTGGACAGTGCCAGGGCCGAAAGCACGGAGCTCGGCTGGCGAGCCGGCCTGCAGGGAGAGTCTCCCAGGCCTGTGCACCCAGCCCCGTGGGGCGCCGGCCTCGGAGGGTGCGGGGCCTAGTGCCGGCATGCCGGGGGCTACAGGTATGCGGCTTCTCATTGCAGACCTACAGCCAGCTGGCTCACCCCATCCAGCAGGCCAGAGCGCTGGGCCTGCAGTTCCACTCCCGCATCCTGGACATCGACAACGTCGATGTGAGTGTGTCTCCCTGGGGGTGTGCTCGTCACAGGGGCGCCCTGTCCCTGGAGGAGCTGTGGCACGGGCAGGTGCTTGGGTTAAGGGACCTCCAGGGTCCCTTTCAGTGGGAGCCTGCCACCGCTTAGGCGGGTGGCAGACACACAGGATGCCTCTGCCCTGACCTCAGGGCCCCGGAAGGCAGTGTGTGTCCCTGTACCTTTACTGGGAAGGGTGGGTGCTTTGTCAGGACCGCTCAGGCCCCCACTGTCCCTATGGGGAGCTGAAGACATGCCAGCGCGTGCTTCCCTCTCCCCTGCCTGTGTGCAGAACTCGCCCCTCTGGGAGGCCTTGATGTGTGCGCCCGGCCCAGGTTTGGGGAGGCTGCATGGGTTCTCAGCAGTTGGGACTTGGGCTCACACTGGGACGGACCCTGGAATCCCCCACCCAGAAATGGGCGACCCCTCAGGCTCTTTCTGGGGCCTGGGCAACAAGGGGCACAAAGGGAGTGCTGGGGCCACCCCCTGCAAAAGGGAGGAGCAGGGAAGGGGTGTGGCCACTCTCTGAGCACTGGCCCCCGCCCCCGTCCCCCAACAGCTGGCCATGGGCAAGATGATGGAGCAGGGGCCTGTGCTGATCATCACCTTCCAGGCCCAGCTGGTGATGGTGATCAAGAACCCCAAAGGCGAGGTGGTCGAGGGCGACCCGGTGAGTGAGGGAGGAATTGGAGCAGGACGGGTGGGTGGCCGCCCTCAGCTCCCTGCGCTCTGGAGCCAGGAGGTTTTATGACTGCAGAAGCAGCAGGGCTGGGCCTCCAGAAGTCGAGGGCCCTAGCTGGGCCTGGTGGAGGTCAGAGGGTGACTGAGCCGTCTGGTTGTGCCACATCCTGAGTTGCAGCCTCTGGAGCCCGGAGCCAGGCTTACCGCCCGCCGCCCCACTCCCTGGTCCCTCCCAACGTCCCTCTCGACAGTCCCTCATCCCCAGCCCTCACCTTCCCCACCTCGGCAGGACAAGGTGCTGCGCATGCTGTACGTGTGGGCGCTCTGCCGAGACCAGGACGAGCTCAACCCCTACGCAGCCTGGCGGCTTCTGGACATCTCCGCCTCTAGTACAGAGCAGGTCCTCTGAGTGCGGTGGCCACGACTGGGGGCTCCTGGGCTGGATCAGCACACAGTGGACACTCGGAGGACTGGTGTCTGCCCGCAGCAGTTAGACCTTTGGGGACAGGACTGTTGGTTCTCTACCAGGGTGACTGGAAGCAGCTGGATGGGCAAGGGCTGGCAGCCGCTGAGGGCTTCTCTCCACACTGCCGGCCCCGCTGCTCCTCTGCCCTGTGGGGCTGCTGGGCGAGGTCACTGCGGTGCATAGGCCAGATGGTGCCACGGGGCCCCTGCCCAGGGGTTCTCTGGAGGCAGGACGGCAGGGCCCAGGCCCCTGCCACTCAGAGTGGCCCACTGGCCACTTCAGCCAGGCCATTTTGGCTGTGTTTTTTAACAGTGCCCTTATTACCCTGTATATATGCCTGATATTTGGACATAATAAAAGACCAAAGTGCAGGAGAGCAGCTTGGGTCGTCTGATGTGTCTGTCACTAGGGGTGGGACCGGGGGAGAGCTGGGACTGATGATGGGGTGGTGGGAGCTGGCCAGGAGGTCACAAGGAAGTGGTCAAGGTCACTGAAGGAACTGCGGCCCTGGAGGAGCAGCCTTGCCTAGTCAGGACCCTGCTTCCTCTGTGGTGGGGGGACTGTGACACAAGAGCTAGGGAGCTTTTCAGTAGTCCGGCTGGGGTTTCGGAGGGTTGGGGTCCCCAGAGCTGGAGAAGCTGGAGCGCCAACAGGAGTGATTTTTGGAGGCACTGGGATCCGCCCGCGCAGGACGTCTGGTCCAGGGGTCCATCGCATAGAATTGCGGGGAAGGTGCGGAAGTCGGGCTGGGCTGCCTGGGTGCTTCTGGAGTGGGGTGGGCGGGGTCCTGGGTGCTGAGGCTCCCCGCGGCCGGGGTCTCCCAGGCGCCTAGGGGTGGGAGCTCTGTTCTCGCGGAGTCCGGGGCGGGGTCGTGAGCCCGCGCACCGCTCCCTGCGCAGCCTCCGCCCCCCGCGGCGGCCCCGCCCCCCGTCGCCATGGGAACAGCCGCGGCGGCCCGGCTAGCGCGCGGCTCGCCTGCCTCGGTCTCCGGCGCTCCAGGGGCGGGTGGGGTGGGCTGAGCCCGGGGCGCCGCCGCCGCCGCCGCCGCCGCCACCGCCGCCGCCGCTGCCGCCGGGGAGAGGCCGAGAGCGGAGCCGGCTGGGTCCCGGAAGAGAGCGCAGCCACCGGGCGCACGGTCCCCGTCCCGGTCGAGGCCAGGGTGAGGGGCGCGGCGGGGCGGGGAGGGTGGGGGAGGGGTCCCCGGGACGCCGAGAACAAAGGGAGAGGGGCGGGGGACAGGGCTTCGCCCCGCTGCGCCGCCGGGCTGCGCGTTCGCACCTGTTGTGCGCGGGCCAGCCGGGTCCGGGCTCCCTCTCCCCACTCTCAGCGCCCCCACCTGCGCGCACGGCCGGAGTTGGGTCCCCGCGTGCCTGTGGCGGCTTGCCCGCGAGCCGGGGTAGGGCGTAGCCGGGGGGACAGAGGCGCGGGCGGGGGCTGGATCCGGGCAAGGTCAGGGGGCGGTGGCGGGAGGGGCGGCGCAGGGGGCGGGAAGGCGCATCCTCATCCCAACCCCCGGCCGGCGCCTCTTCCGCAGGGCGCGCGGCGATGTGAGCCATGAGCGCGACGTGGACGCTGTCCCCCGAGCCGCTGCCGCCGTCGACGGGGCCCCCGGTGGGCGCGGGCCTGGACGCGGAGCAGCGCACGGTGTTCGCCTTCGTGCTCTGCCTGCTCGTGGTCCTGGTGCTGCTGATGGTGCGCTGCGTGCGCATCCTGCTCGACCCCTACAGCCGCATGCCCGCCTCGTCCTGGACCGACCACAAGGAGGCGCTCGAGCGCGGGCAGTTCGACTACGCGCTGGTCTGAGCGGCGCGGGGCCGCTCCCCAAGGGCGGACCCGACCCGGGCGCAGCCTGGCAGGGGATCGCGCTCAGGACCCCGCCCCATCGCCTAGCCCGAGGTGGGAGGGCGTTAGAGGTCCGGCTCCTCCCCCTCAGACCCCTCCCATCTTTCCTCCCCGCCCGGCCGGATCCCCACTTCGTGCCTTTATCCCTCCCCGTCCTCGCTCCATAACTCGACGTCTCGGCTGGCCCCCGACTGGGAAGAGGCCCCCCATCCCCACGCCAAGGCGTATAGGTGGTTCTGCTATTGTCCTGTCGCCAAGCATGAGTGTCACGTCCATTCCTGGATGCGGGGGACCCCCGTGTCCTCCCTCTCTCCCCTGTGGTCTGGCCACCCTCACTCCTCCGCCCCCAAACCCCCCTTAGCGTTGAGCCGCTTCTGCGGGGCAGGCTGTCCTGCGCCCGCGTCGTGGAGGATGCCATACCCATGTGCCCCGCGCGGCCTGCCCCGGAGTTCGGGATCCGAGAGCACCGATGGCTGCTGTGTGTCCAGGACGCGCGGCACCTTCGGAGGGAGGAGTGCGGGCAGGTTCTCCCCAGCACAGGTCAGCCCCCCTCCCTGGCCCTCCTGCCGCTTCGCGCTTCCCTCTGAGCCGTCCTCGCATCCCCCGGTGGCCTTCCCCAGCCCTTCTGCCCGCTCCCTGCCTCCGAGCGGATGGTGTCAATAAAAGCTATCACTGAGCGCTTACTACCCGCCAAACCGCGCGTGACCTGTTCCCTCTGCAGGACCCGCAGTGAGCCCTCTTAGCATTGCTGCTCCACGGGCGGGGGACCAAAGTCAGGCACGGGGAGGGACTAGCCTGCATGGTGCTGAGTGGCAGGATTCCAGCCTGGCTGGAATTTGAAGCCGGGTCTGACTCGCACATGCTCTTCGTGGCTGCCCCACGCTGCCAAAACAGCCGGGCCGCATTTTGGGGGGACTGGCGTGTAAACTAGCTCTGTTCAGCAACGCGCATCGCTGAGATCCACCGCCCCTTTCTTTCCCTTGACTTGGGGAGAGCGGGGGGGGGGGGGAGGCTCCGTGGGAATGGGGGGCCGGGGAAGCCCGCTGAGTCAAGAAGTGGCAGGTTCTCCTGGCATGGACCACAGCTGCACCCCAAACCTCTCTCAGCCTGGTTCCTCCTGCCCACCCTCCACGTGTGCTTTGGAAGCGGGGGGCCGGGCAGGGCAGCAACCGAGTGGGCTGGCTGGGCTCCACACCCGCTGGGAGACGTTGTCTGTGTCCCAGGGAGCCGTGCGCAGCGTGCGGGGAGAAGCAAGCGCTTCTATAAAAGGCAGGCTGTGTGACTGCACGGGCTCTGCGAACGCAATTCACTCGCTCCCAGAGAACTAGTTGGGCTGGGGGGGGGGGCGGTGCTGTGCTGTGGGAGGACACCTGGCTCCCGGCCGTGCGCTCCGCAGCCTCTCCCTGAATCTACACCCTCAGGCAGGCTGGGGAAGGGGGACCCCTTGCAGGGAGACCCCGCCACACTCTTGGGCATTTGGGACCTTTGGCAGCGGGGCAACACTTCCTCCCCCAGCCCGGCTCCTCCCTCCCTGTCCCCAAGGCCCCTCCACCCCCAGCTCCCCCTCCCTCCCTCCCTCCTTCCACCTCCTCACTTTGCTAAGGCCACCTGGGGGGGGGGGACCTGCTCCCCTCCCTCCGACCTCCTGCCAAAAGAGGCCGCCACGCCTCCCATGCCACGCCTAACCCTTGACCTGTACCTGGGGCCTGGCTCCCCCTCCTGGCTTCTCTTCATCGGTGTGAGGTGAGGTCACCTGCGCTGAGAACCTTTCAGGCTCAGGCCTCATCCTCCACCCAATCAGCAATCACGGAGGGTCCCCTTCACGGCCAGCGGCGGCCTCTACTGACGACTGCGCCTTCCCTCTGGCCTGCCCCCCCAGTTCAGCCTTGGGACCTCAGGCTCCCTCACTCCTGTCTGACTTCTCCCTCTGGCACTTCGGGCCTCCACTCCCATCTTTCACTCACAGGAAAAAGGGAGCAAGACAGATTGACAAGAACTTTACTCACAGGATGTAGGACGCAGATGTTGGACGGGACAGGAGCTCCCCCCCACACCCCCCACCCCGCTTCCCCTACCTCAGGCCAAACCACTGTACAACCGTGCCTCTGTTTAGGAGACCCCTGCCGTGCTGGTCACCTTAGAGGCCAACCCCTGCTGCCCACCGTGTCAGGGACCTTCCACCATGACTGGGTCCTCCTGACAACCCGGGGCCAGCCCAGGCAGCACTGAGGGCCGGTGGGGGGGGGGGGGCGGCTCGCAGATGTCTGCTGTGTCCTCTGTCCGCTGGGCCTTCACCTAGCAGGGCCGGCTGCCTGGCCCAGAAGTTCCAGGGGCACCAGGAACGGGTTCAGGGGGCAGACCCCGGCTGCTTGCCAAGCAGACCTTGGCTCCCTGGGCCTGGCGTTCTCGGGGGCCTGCAGCTCCGCCTGGCTGGCCTCCTCGTGCCCCTGGGAGCCTGTCCCGGCATCCTCAGCTTCGGGCGCCAGGCCCTCGCACGCTGGGTCAGGCTGGGGGGCTGTCAGGTGCGCGTACATATCCGACAGGTGTTTAACCAGGGCCTCGTAGGGCAGGCGGAGCAGCTCCTCGGGAAGTGCCAGGAGTAGGTCCAGGACCACTGCTGCCTCTGGTGATGGACACGGAGGGCTGGGGTGAGGGCAGGGCAGGTATGCTACCTGGGACTCCCTCCCTCACAGCCCCTGCCCGTTAGTCTCACCAGCTGCAGAAAGCTCAGGGCCATGACACCTGCGGGAAACAGACGACAGGTACTTGTAGATCTTCTCGAAGTCCACGGAGAAGTCTCCTTCCGCCGCCGCCGCGGAGGGGTCAGCCAGGGATGCAGATGCGGCCTCAGCGGCGGGGCCATTCGTCTTAGGGGCGGGGCCAGGAGTGTCAGGGCTGGGGTCCTCCCGCCCGCCAGGGGCGCTAAGCAGCAGTAGCTTTCCCCGCGCCTGTGTGGGCTTGGGGGGCTTGGAGTGCAGGAGGCTGACGGGCTCCGTGGCGGCGATGGTGAGTACCTGGCAGGAAGGGAGATCAGGGAGGGGAAAAGGGGGGAGGTCCTCCTACAGGCCTCTCTCCTGCCCTGCACCCCGCGGAGCCGTCCACCTCCACCTGCTCACCAAATTCCCTGTTGGACGTAACATGGAGGGGCTGTCGCAAGCGGGGTCACTGAGGCTCAGTGTGTTCAGTGACTGGCTAGCGTCACAGGGCGGGCAAGAGGAAAGGCCCAGCAGCCCAGTCCCCCTTAGCCTTGTGCGCACCACCCTCACCCGGCCTGCGGGATGGCTGTACCTGTGAGAAAGCCACAGTCAGGGCCTCCTCCAGCGGGCCTGTTATCTTCTCTGCCAGATCCATCCAAACCTGGAGGGGGCGACAGAAAGGCCCACGGTGGGCCTGGGGAACCCACCCTCGGGGGTCTCCAAGCCCTGCTCCTCCTGGGGATCCCCTGAGGTTATTCCCCTCAACACCCACATCATGCCACAGGGGCCGGCCTCGGGGGGCCTTGTCCTGCCTCACCTCGATTGGGGCCGGGGTCTGTGTTTCCCGGCGCCTCCGTCCCTGCGGGCCACCGGGCTGCACTCTCTGGATGGCCTCCCGGACCACGCGGCCCTTGAGCTGCCGCAGGAAGTCCCGGATCTGGAGAAGAGAGGAGGCGGCCGAATGGGACTTCTGGGCCAGTGCTGGAGAGAGAGGCCAAAGCCTACCGCCTGCTGCGGGACCGGCACTGCTCCCCAGCCTCCCGCTACCCCGGTGTGACCGGTCTCGGTGACTCTGCCCCGGGGTTCGGGGCCAGGCCCCAGGTGTGACCAGGCACCCCGCACAGGTGTAAGGCCCAGGACAGCTCCGGTCCCTCCCAGCAGCCACGGCCCACCCTTTGCTAAGTACTACCTCGCTTCACCCACTCGGCCCCGTTTCCTGGCTCTCACTTCAGCCTCACTCCCCCGGGGTCCCGCGGCTCTTTCCGCCCTGACCCGGCCTCCATTCCGTCTAATACGAAGTCCGACCCCTCAGCCTCTCGCACGCGCGGCCTCCACCTCGCCCCGCCCCTCAGCCTCATGCATGCCCCGCCCACGCCCATCCACTCCTCCAAGCTCGCCCCGCCCCTCGGCCTCACGTACACCCCGCCCACATCCTAGCCGCGTCTCCAGCCCCGCCCCCTTCCCGGGACCCCCTCACCTCCGCCTCGCTGCGGCCCGGCAGCTCCCGGGCCAGCTCGGCGGCGTCCGGCTCCGGCTGGCCCTGCCGCGCCTGCAGTAGTCGTAGCAGCTGTCGCTTCTCGCGGGGGCTCCAGGCCGCTGGGCCGGTCACCTCGCCCAGGTAGCGCGCCGGGGCCGCTCGCCGCCGCTGTGGAGGCTTCATGCCGGCGAGGGCGGTGTTGCCGCTCCGGGCCCGTTTCCCTGGTAGGCGGGGCTACGGAGGCCGCTGGGGTCAGAAAGCGCGGCGCGGAGGCGGAACTAGATGGGGGCGTGGCTCCGCGTTGGCGGCCCAGGAGAGCCGTGTAGATGGGAGATGGAGAGACTGGCCTGCGAACTGAGGTGGGGGCGCATGAGACACCCCCCCCGCCCGCATTTTATCTCATCCGTGAACTGGAGCCGAAACCTTAGATCTCCTGTCGTCCTTCCATTACGAGACTAAGTCTTGCAAAACTCCTACTGTGTGCTTTGCTTCTCCAAAAGGGGTGGACACTGGCAGAAGGGCAGCTGCTCAGTGGTAGCCAAGAACCTGGGTTGTGAGGTTGGTCTGCCTGGAGGACCTAGAGCAAGTGGTTTGGCCGAACCGAGCCTCAATTTCCTCATTTGTAAAATGGAGCTAGTAGTCCTGCTCCGGAGAAGGGAGGAACTGGGACAGCAGACATTGTAAGAGCTCTAGACTGGACGGAGAGGAGACTGGAGCAGAGGCCAGAGGTCGAGGCCTTAGTGAGGGCAGGGTCCAGGGTGGGGGTGGAGAGCGGAGAAAGCCTGGCTTTGGAGGAGGCGGCAGGTGGGCAGGTGCAGGGGTTGAGGAAGGACCTTTTTTTTTTAATTTGACAGAGAGGTCACAAGTAGGCAGAGAGGCATACAGAGAGAGGGGGGAGGCAGGCTCCCCACTGAGCAGAGTGCCCGACCTGGGGCTCGATCCCAAGACCCTGAGACCAGGGCCTGAGCCAAGGGCAGAGGCTTAACCCACTGAGTCACCCAGGCGCCCCGAAGGCAGAACTTGTTAAAACTTAAGCAGATGGGGTTGGGTGTCCCTTTCTGTTTGGGAAAAACTCCCTTGGGTCTCCCCCGGCCCCCATCTGTACACGTATATGTGAGTGTGTGGGCCAAGCCCCCAAGTCCTGGTCCAAGGCCTCTGCTTCCTGCCCCCTATAACCGCGCCAAGTGCATACGCAGACTTCAGAACTCAGTAGGTCAGACCAGGTGTTTATTTTGAGCCCAAGTGGGAAGGTGCCAGAAGGAGCGGGTCAGGGGCAGGAGGGTTCAGGAGGCAGAGACAGTGGTCCTGCTGGGTCTGAGGTCGACCGCGGCCGATCCAGTCCTGGCGAGCCTGCTTCAAGGCCGTGGCTTGTGTCTCCGGACAGTGCTGGGGGTGTGCCATCCCTGGGGAGGGGCTACCCAGACTGAGCGAAGCAGAGGGACACCATGCAGGCCGCCCCCTTCCCAGCGGATCTTTGGCCACCTCCGTTAGTCTGTGTGCAGGAGTGAGGGTGGGCACTAGGTCTGAGTCGCGAATTCTCCTCGCCTAGTACCTGTCCAGGTCTGAGGACCCCTCTTGTGACACAGAGCCTGAAGCTGGGTGCAGGTGACCCCGTGCCGGAGTCTGAATTCCACCAAATTTTGTGACCTTTGACAAGTTACTTCAGAGAGTGCCTCATGTTTCTCATTTATAATATGGGGATTGTAATAATATCTACCTGAAAGTTGTTATGAGGCTTACATTAATTAATAGGCATGAAACCTTGCGAACACTTTCTGACACAGGGAAAGCCTATGAAGTCATTATCATTACCTCCCTCTTCCAGGTGTCCTCCCGGCCCCCCGTTACAACCCCCCTCCCCGTTTACCTGCCTTATTGGGGCCTCCTGGGCTGGGGGCCGCTGGGCGAGTCTCTCGGGGCGGGACCGGGGTTCGGGGGTGCTGGAAAGGAGAGGCAGGCGGGTTGCTGCGCATTGAGCCGGGGCAAGGGCGCCCCCTGGCGGCTGCTGTGGGCGTAGCGCAGACAGGTCTAGGGATGGTCGTGCCCCACCCGCTGGGTGGCGGCGACCCGGAGTTCCGACCCGCGGGAATAGGCTGGGGGCCGTGCGGAAGTCCCGGCGGGCCGAGGTTGGTACCTGAATGCGCACAGACGAGGCCGAGCCCGGCGGCCAGCGCAGCGCCCAGCACGAAGGCAGCCAACACCAGCGCCACCACGGGCGCGGGCTCCAGGGCCGCGGGGGCGGGGGCGGGAGGTTCGGGGCGCACGGGTCTGCCGGGGACGCCCTTGGGTGGCCCTGTGGGAAGTACATCACATGGACTGGGCTCCGGCCCCAGATTCCTCCTCACCCCCCTTCCCGGGACCCTGCGGAGAACTGTGCGCTCACCGGGGGGTGGCCGCGGCACTGTGACCACGATGGGCTGCGTCAGCGTGTGCAGATGGGGACCGTCGGCACCCAGGTTCTCGCCACTGCCGCTGCCGGCGCCCGTGCACGCCTCATCCTGAGGCAGACACTGTGGGGAGGAGGAGGCAAGAGATAGGGACGTCAGGCCCCAGGATTCAGGGACCTGTCCCCGGGGCTCCCAAGAGATCTAAGTGTCCAGCTCTCTATTGCAACCAGGAGTCGCACCAGTAAACTGGAAATCCGACCCCGTAAGAGGTCCCCGAGCCCAGCCCCTAAGATATACAAGCAACCAGCCGCCTAGCCTGGAAGGACTCCAAATCTCAGGCCCTCAAGGTCACACGATCCATTTCTTTGAGAACATTAGACACCCAGAAGTTTGGCCGCTCGGCCGCCTCTGCATCTATAGAGCCAGCCAGCCCTGGAGGGAGCTCAGAGTTCTGCCCAAGGCGTCCCAGAGCAAGCCCAGTGTTCATTCCCTGTCCCCTGGGGAGCCCCTAGGGAGAGCCCCACAGCCCTCCTCCTCCCCACCCACCCACACTCCCCGCACCGGCCCTGAAGCCCAGCCAGCAGCCTGAGAGAGACCCAGTGACTCTCCCCAGCTCCAAGGGTCTCCAGGCTCCAAAGCGTATGACACCTAGATCCCCAAGCTCCAAGGAACTCTTCCTTCAGAGGCCAGAGGGCCTGTGCCCAGCCCCCGACTGGCCCAGGCGCCCATTCCCCGCCCTGGGTACCAGCGATGGCGGCGGCAGCGTCAGAGGCGCAGGTGTCCGGCGGGCTCCCCGGAGGCGGCGGCAGCGGCTCAGCTGGCAGTGCAAAAACTGCACCGAGGCGTTGAAGACCGGGCGCAGGCGGAAACTGAAGCGCACGGGACCGGCAGCACCCGGGCGCGCCGGCGGTGGCGGGAGGACGACGGAGGAGTCGGCGGGGCAGCCCCCGCGCAGCAGTGCCAGGACGGGCCCCGGGGCCGGGCGCGAGGACGGTGTCATCGAGCAGCGGTGCAGGACCAGGCCCCAGCGCGGAGAGGGACGGGCCAGGGCCGCCTAAGGTACGGGGGCGGGATAAGCACCAGCCCCGGCCGCCCCCATCCGGCCTGACCCGGCCCCGGCGCGCCCCGCGTCCACACCTGCACGAACACGCGGCTGTCGGCCGGGACCTCGAGCGGCCCCGCGCGGCGCGGGAAGGCGTCCTCCGCGTCCGACAGCTCCAGACTGAAAAGGGGTTGGCGCAGCCAGGGCCCAGGCGCCGCGGGGAATGGGGGCGCTGGCGGGGAGAAAGGGTGACACAACAGAGGTCGCGCTGCCCCTCAGCCCCTCCAGGCCAGTGCAGCGACCTCCCCGCCTCCTTTGGGAAATGGGTGCTGTTGTGGTAAGGATTCACCCGTGCTCGGCTCCGCGCCGGGTTCACTGCTGGCAGAATAGGTGTGGAGTGTCCCCGTGAACGTCCAGGGACCCTCACGGCCCCGCAGCAGAGGCTGGAAGCAAAGCTGCACACTTCTGGGGAGGAGCCCCCACTTCTCAGACCTGGACTTCTCCACCCAGAGCAGACCAGGGGATCCCTGGCTGGGCCAGTCCAGTCGCAGGGTGCCCGATGGGGGCGAGGCAGTCAGGCTGGGGGATGGCAGCAGCCCAAGGGCCCCAGGGCTGCTCTGTGGGGGCAGAGGATGCCATCCCCCACTTTCCTTCCAAGTGTACCAGCAGGGAAGGGGAGAAGGAAGGTGCTGTCTCTCTGCCCCTCTGGCACAGCAGGAGCCCCACCAGGCCCCCAGGGTCTCAGGCTTCTACCCTTGTCCGGGTTCCTCACTCCCGGACTGAGCGCAGCAGCAGCACCAAGCAGGGACACACGTGCACCCACACCCCCTCTGCTGGAGGGACCCTTGTCAAATTATATTCTTATTTAGGACGGTCCCCACACACAGTTCCTAAAAGCACTGGCACACTGCTCTCCCACGCTCACGGGTCTCATAGCTGCTGGGGCCTCTGAGGAAGGTGGGGCGTCCAGGAGAGGACCCTGGAGAGGGGAGACAGAGGCAGGGCCCACCTCCCCAGCGCCCGTGTTCCCCCGCCCTCCAGACCCCCCCCCCGGCCCCCAAGCAGGGCAGGTGAGCAGTGGAGCTGAGAAAGGGCAACATGGGGGCGGCAGCATGACGGGCCGTGTCCCCAGCCTCTACGTACCAAGTGGCCCGCTGGGCGAGGTGGCGACCCCAGGGAGCAGGGCCAGCAGCAGGAGCGTGGCACCCGGCATGCTGGACGGGTGCTGGAGCGTGCACTCCAGCAGCGGAGGCAGCCTCCGGGCAGCACCGAGGCCCCGCAGGTGGGCAGGCAGCCGTGGCCTTGGCTGAGCGGCCACCCAGGAAGGCAGGGCGCGGGGGCGGCAGGCTGAGGGGTGCACATCAGAGCCGGGCGCCCAAGGTCTGCCAGGGATTAAGGGCTCCTGTCTGACCAACCTGTGGCTGTTGGGGTGTTGGGGGTGGGGGGGGGTCCCCGCACACTGCTCGCTTGATACCAGGCCACTCAGTACAAACACCACCCTACCGGCCACCGCTGCGCTTCGGTCTCCCCTCCGTGAGGAGGCCCCATCCCCCGGAAGGGCACGGCTCCCCCCCAAGGTCAGAGCTCACAGCCCCTTCCCACCTCTTGCTGCCTGGGCCTGCCGAGCTGAAGACAAACCACAGACTCAGTGGAAGAAGAGGGACGGTTTATTCTCAAGCGGCTAAGGGTTTACAAACAAGGGCATTTCGTTTTTTAAAAAGGGTGGTGGGGGGGAACACTGGCGACCGGAGAAGGAGGGGTCAAGGGTCGGCAGCCTGGGCCAGGCCACCCCAGGCCCCTGCCTGCCCGCTCCACCCTCTGCCTGGTCAAGAAGGATGGCTGGTGACTGGCGACGGAGGGAGGACAGGAAAGAGGCAGAGGGGAAGAAGAGGCTCCCCCAGAACCCCCACTTCACGCGGAAGTGGGGCAGGGATGGGCAGACACACTCACAAAACAGAAAATAGTTAAATAAAAATAAATCCAGGTGGCTGGCCCAGGGCCTCCGCTGGCCCTGGGCCCAGCCACGGAACCTTCCAGCTACCCACAAAGGCCTCCCCCGCTCCTTGGCTGGGCCAGGTGAGGGAGGGTGGGGAACCAGACCTGTGGGCCCCCCACCCTGCCCCCGTCCCCTCACAAAGGGGACGGGGCAAGAGAAGGCGGCTGTCCCCCTCCCGGGCAGGGGGCAGAGAGCAGAGAACTCTGTACTCTTGAACATGCGGCGTTTTGGGAGTTACGGAGTGGGAGTGAGAGTCGACAGGACAGATGGGATACAGTGATGCCGCGGCCCAGACTGCGTCCATGGCCGGCCAAGCTCCTCACCTTTGCTGTTGGTTGGTTTTGTGGTTCTGTGGGTTTCTGTTTGTGTTTTTTGTTTTGTTTTGCTGTCCACTTGATTTGCATGCATCACCAACAAAAAGGAAACACACCCCCTTCCCACCGGGGCTGCTGCAGAGGGCTCAGGGCGCACTGGCCAGCTCTGGGGGAGTCGAGGGGTGCTCAGGGGCACTCCAAGGGCGTCACTGCCTGCACACGCCCAGCCCTCAGCCAGCCCCACCTCTGTACTGTCTCACGTCCTCGAACCCCCACACCTGCCCCCTGTACCCTCTCTCCCTGCCTCCCTGGGGCCCCAGGGCCCCTGGGCCTCCACTCCTGCCACTGACCCCCTCTATGTCCCTGCCGCAGCAGCGTCCGCTGCCCTCACCGGGCCCTGCGCCCGCCTTCCCTGAAGGCCACCCTGTGTGGCCGCGGCCCCTTGGGCTCCCTCCACGCCCCCTGAGGTCCTCAACTCACCCCACCCCAGCTGTGGCCAGTCTCCAGCCGCAAGGGCTGGCCCCTAGGGAGGAGGAGCCCCCAGAGCCCACCTTTGGGGCTCGCCCCCCCACCCCCACCCCAGATGCCTATACCCACAGGCGGTTGGGGGGCTCCACCACGAGCAGCTAAACATGACTTTGGTAAAAGTTTCTGAAGGTACCGACAAACCCCATGAGAACAAGCTCTTTGCCCCCCCACCCCAAACACCCCACCAAGTACAATAAAATACAATAAACTCCAAAAAGGACCCCCTGAGATCAAAGAGAGAGAGAGAGAGAAAGAGAGAAAGAGACCAGCCCAGGCCCAGCTGCAGTCGTAAGGCCCAGCCTGCCTTCCTGGGGCGAGGACACCAGCTGACTGATTCGCCACTGCCCGAGACCTAAGTGGACCCCGGAATCCCGCTGCGGGGCGTGGGCAGAGCCCAGGTTTGGGCAGGAGAGAGGCAGAGGCAGGGAGGGAGATGGGGAAAGCCAGAGATGTAGAAGGGATGAGAGAGGAGGGGAAGGAGGCAGGGAGCGTGTCTGCGGAGGGAGACGGGAGGCAGAGGGGCAGGCACACGGCGAGGGGGTGGGAGGAAGGGGCGAATGTGGGGGGAGGGGCGGGACGGGCAGCTCTCTCCCGGCCCCTGGGGGCCGCCCCAGCCCAGAGGTTACGACTGAATAAATAGCGAGTCTGCTCGTGGCCTGCTGTCTTCCGTTCACAGTGTCTGTCAGGGGGACGCGCACGGCCGGCTGACCCGGGGAGGCCGGCTGACCCCGGGGACGGGAGAGGCTGGGGCCTGGCGAGCCCATCTGTCCACGGCTGGTGGGCAGGGGGTCAGGGCTGGGTCGGCGCCCCCCCTACTTTCTGTCCTCGGCCCTCAGCAGCTGTCCAGGTCCCAGGTCTCCCCTGGCGGGCAGCTGGGTGGCCAGATGGGGAAGGGGGGCCTGTGGCCATGCCCCTGGCCCCCGGTGGGGCTGGCCGCCACCACGTGGCTACCTGAAGAAGGGCAGGTGGTGCTGGCTCAGGACTCCGCTCGTCCTCGGTGACTCGGTCTTCGCCATGACGTCCTTGAACCAGGACGCCACGTCCACCTCCAGCATCTCGAAGCGCTTGATGAAGCTGTGTTCCTGCGGGGCCGAGGGGCGGGGCTGAAGACGGGGGGAGGAGCCCAGCGGCAGCTCCGCCCCGGGGGGGAGGGAGTCCGGAGGAGAGGGGAGGGGCGGGGAGGGGCCTCAGGTACTCACAAGTAGCTTATTATACTTTGGTCTCTTCCTGTGATCCTTAGTAAGGCTGAAGGAGGAGGAGGAGCCGGAAAGAGAAGTTAAGAGCCGAGGAAGGAGGGGCAGCCCGGGACTCGGTGTCGGCTTGGAGGGGGTGGGCACTAGTGACCTGGGGCCGCTTGCTGAAGGCTGAGGCCCCAGAGCCCTGCACTTAGGAATCCGGCCTGGGACGGAAGCCCAAACTGGGTTGTGAAGGGCTTGTGGGAGAGGTGAGTGGGGCTCTCCCGTGGGACGAGCAAATGCGCCCCCCACCCCGCCCCGTGCAGGCAGAATTCCGCTTGCAGGAGCTGGACACCAGCCCCCCCTCCAAGGGCCGGCTTCTGCCCGCACCCCTGCTGGGAGGGCCTGCCTTCTGGTGGGGGTGGGGGGCTGCTCCGTCGTCGTCCCAGCCCCAACATCCCTAGCTGGCGACTCCAAGCACGTGCGTCCCTGACCCCTCGCCCCGCCTCCCGCAGCCCAAAGCTGGGGGTGGGGGCAGAGGCTCCTCACCAGTCTTTGACGAAGGACTGGAAGTCCCCTGAGAAGCCCATGTGCCCGGGCAAGAGCGGGGGCTCTTCCTGGAGGACTTTGGTAAGGACCTCAAAGTCTGTCTTGCAGTTCTTGTAGGGAAACTGTCCCGTCGCTAGCTCCACCTAGAAGAGACGGCAGGGCCGGCGGGGCTGAGGACGGGTTCCTCCTCTCCCTTCCCGCCTCCCTCTGGATCCTCAAACGGCTGGGGGGGCCCCCACTCACCAAGGAGATGCCCAGGCTCCACACGTCCGCCCGGATGTCATAGTCCGGCTTGGTGGGGTCCGGAGGGTCTATGCGCTCCGGCTGCCGGGGAGCAGAAGGGGAGGATGTACCCCCGGGGCCGGTGAGTCCCCGGATCCCCCAGGCCCACCCTCCCAAGCGCCGCGCGCGGGGGTCCCCCTCACCGCCATGTAGGCGGCACAGCCGGCGCTGCGCGTCTTGGCCTTGGAATCGACCAGACGCCCGCTGATGCCGAAGTCACAGAGCTTGATCTGGCCCCGCTCGTCCAGCAGGATGTTCGAGGGCTTGACGTCACGGTGGATCACGCCGTGCTTCTCCTTCAGGTAGTACAGCGCCTTCACGATCTGCAGCAGGGCAGCGCGACAGCACCGGTGACGGGAGGACACCGGTGACGGGAGGACACCGGTGACAGGAGGACAGAGCGGGTGGGTGGGTGGGGGAATGGTGGTGGAAGCACCCGGCCAGCCGCACCCCTGCCCAGTCCACTCACCGCCACAGTCATCTTGCCCAGGATCCGCTCGGGGATGGGGCCCTGCACCCGCTTCTTGAGCTTCTCGGCGCACGTGCCCATGAGCTCCATGGCGATGAAGACGTCCGTCTGCAGGCGCAGCACAGGGAGGCTTGAGCGCGGCTGCACCCCCCAACTCCCGCCCACCCCACGTGGACGCCGCCCAGCAAGGAGGGAACCAGCAGAGCCCCGGGGGGACAGGGGAGCATCGGCGGCCGCCTGCCAGCGCTCACGTTGGTGATAAAGGTGCCGAAGCACTGCACAATGTAGGGGCAGTCGTGGCTCTTGAGCACCACGTCTAGGTCCATGAGGATCCGCTTGTTCTCCTCCTTATTCCCCGAGCGCCGCATTTGCTGCACGGAGGACCAGGGGAGCCTCAGCACGCAGGTAGGGAGGAGTGGGGGTTGGTTCTCGGGGGGAGGGCTCGAGCAGGGTGGGGCTCACCTTGACGGCGATGACGTGACCCGTCTTCCGGAAGCGCATCTTCCACACCTGGCCGCAAGTGCCGCTGCCCATCTCCCCCAGGTTCTCCAGATCGTTGATTTCGGCCTGGTAGCGCTGGCCAGGACAGCCAGAGCTGGAGGATGGGCTGGGCCTCCGCACCGCCCCCACCCCAAGACCTAGCCCCGTCTGCGTCTGCCCACCCCCCAGGGGGCCAGGGCCAGGGTGGTACCTGGCCCCCGATGGTCAGGTAGCCGGTCTGCTTCATGATCTCCTGTAGCTTCTGGTCAATCTCGATGCTGGGGGGACAGGATGGAGGTCTCAGTGGGGGAGGGTCCCAACCAAACCGAGGCCACCCTGGTCCCCGACACACAGGGGTTCCCACAGATTTAACCACCCTTCTCCCTAGGACAGGCAAAGTGGCCCTCCCCACATGATCTCCTGACCCCCTCCCCCCACTGGCCAGCTGCACCCATTCCAAGAGCTCACCTCTCCATGCTGCGGGGCATGAACAAGGTTGATGGAAGCCCCAGCATGTTGCGGGGCCGGGCAGGGGGTGTGGGGTGCTGTGGGGAGCTCTCGGAGCATGGTGAGCGGCTGCCCCCATCATTGGCCAGCGGGAGCTGGAGGGCTGGGGGGGTGAGAACCAGGGGTGAGAGGGGGTTAGCTACCACCTGGCACTCTGGGGCCTTGGGACTCTGGTCTCCCCCTTCCTGGCATCAGGTAGGCCAGCACAGACCCCCCCACCCCCCACCCCACTGGGCTGGAGGAGCTAGGGTCTCCCTGACCACTCTCAGAGTGCCTTCTCCCACCCCCCTGACCTGGAAGAAGATGGAGTAGGCTGGCAAGGAGGGGTGGTTCCCAGAGGCTGAGGGATTGTCCCCAAGTCTATGCTGACACGGGATCACGGCCCAGGGACTGATGACATCCTTCAGCCAGGCAGCCTTCCCGATATGTCCCTTTCCTCCCCACCTCTGCCCAGGAAGCTGGCCCAGGGCCACAGCGCTCACACTCTGGACCATGCGAGGAAGGCAGGCCCGCTAGGATTAGCCTGGGTTCTGGCCCTGATGGCAGCACTGAACTTGGCTGCCCATTAAGAATCAGGCAAGACCATCCCAGGGAGACAATGGGCAAGGGCCCCATGCTTCCGGCTGCCTGGCCCCACGTTCTGTTCCAGGGTGAGGGAGGGCCACCCTCTAGCCAGTAGGCTCATCTCTGAGCCTCCCAGTTTGGCCTGCAAAGCTGGGGCCGATGGATGGGGGCAGGACCCCAGGCTGGGCCTGTGTCCTTGGGGTGAGGGGATTTAGGTGGCACAGCCCCCGTCAAGGGCTGGTGGGCTGGGGGGAGGGGAGGGGAGTGGGCCAGGCAGTGGGGTCTTCTCAGCAGCCTGCATGCGGACAGCTCGGGCATGCTCCACGCAGGCGGGCAGGCAGCGGGCAGGCAGCGGGCACCCCAGGACGGGCAGGCGGCATTCGGGGATCGGGAGGGCAGGAGACAGACAGACAGATGGGAGCCAAGACTTGGGGCCCAGCTGCCCAGAGGAGGCACTGCAGAGACAGGCCAGACAGGGGCCCGGGACAGGACAAGAGGTTCCCTGAGGGGCTGGGATCCTCCCTGGATGGGCTGCCAGGAGGGTGGGAGCAGAGACCCATGTGGCCCCTGGAGAAGACAGATGATCCTCCACTGAACCCTCGTAGCCCAGAGGCCCAGATGCCCAGATGCTCCAAAAGGAGGTCCCTAACCGTGTAGGGCACTGGCTGCAAGTGTCTCTAAGTGGGGCCAAAAGAGGACCTTCCTACAGAGAATGGCCGGGAGGCCTGGGGCCACCGTCCCACAACCCTCAGCTGAAGCCCCCTTCTCTGCCTACACCTCCTGCCACGGTCCACACTCTCCTCCCACAGTTCTGCAAGCGCCTTGTGATGCGGGCCCAGTGACCCATGGACAGACATGGATACACTTGAATTGCTGCCGTCTGGGTACTTTCTCTGCCCCGTTACCCTGGTCCCAGACCACGTCCAGAGTGAGGGAGCAGGTCCGTGATCCTAGCGTACAGCCGCAGAAGGGACACGGGTCTTGGTGGGGTCTGCTCAGAGCAAAAGAAGAGCTCTGGGGACCCCAGGGAGCCTCCTGTGCTCTCTCCCTGTCGCTCTAGGCCCTAGCTTTGTCATGTCCTTGCTTCACTCCTCTGTCATGGCCAGAGTCCCAATCCCTCTGTCTCTGGCTCAGCAACCTCAGGGGCACCTGAGGGGCCCCCGTGCTCCCCTGTACCTGGACTCTCTGGGGACACTGCCAGGTTCTCGACCCCTGAGAAATATCTGGGCCCCTTTTCTGCCCTGCATGGTCACCTCCTCTCTGGGGTGAGAACCACACCCCGACCCTCTGCACACTTCTGGGGGCAGGGGGAGACGCTTCCAGTGGCCCTACAACTGAAACACGGTGGGGACCTGAGGGGGGCTAAGGTGGGGGAAGGGAGGAGGTACACAAAGGCTCTGAGAATGGAGGTTACAGAGGTGGTGACAGGCCACGTGGCAGGTCAGGAGGGCACAGTGAGAGCTATAGGCTGAATGAAAGAGAGAAAGAGAGAGAATATGAAAGCGCATGGGAACACATGACCAACAGGAGCCACAGACATACCGGGCTGTCAGTCCAACACACACGCGCACGCACACACACACAGCGGATGGCACAACCCCCCCCACGCACACACATACAGACAATATGCCGAGAGCCCTGAACAGAACCAGCCCCACACTATCTTTCTGACACACACACACACACACACACACACATACACACCCCGTCTAGTTCCACCTACACAAGGGCCAACAGGGCCAGGCCCTCCAGGTGTCTGTCTCTCCAGCACACACTCTCTCTCTCTCACACACACACACACACACCCTGCACACACCTGCTCCACACCCACGAGCAACTGCACTCAGGACCCAGCTGGCTGCTTCCTCTACCTTCGTTCACGGGCTCCCTGCCTCCCACGAGCCTGTGCTCATATCCCAGCTTCTCCAGAGGCCTCCCTGACCGACCACCCCCTGCAGACCTGGCCTTTTCTACAAGGCATCGCTGCTTTCTCCGCTTCTCCCACACTGGGAAAGTGCTCACTGTCCGTGACCGTTAGCCACGCGACAAGGGGCCCTTGGTCCATTCTGTCCGCTGCTGTGTCCCCAGAGCGGGGCGACATGTGTTTGCTGTGTTGTTGAAACAAATCAACAGGAACAGCCCGTCAGCCTGACCCAACCTTCTCTTTCTCCCTTATACACGCATGCACACACGTGACCTCTCACAGGCGGCAGACTCCTGGTGGGTCAAGGAGCTCACTTCCTCTTCCAGGAGTCCAAAACTGAGCCCACCAGGAAGGGAGGAGTGGAAGGTGAGTGGACAGAGAAGAGGCCAAGTGGGCCGAACACTGTTGATCACTGATGGTGTGCAAGGAGAGAAAGAGTGACAGGTGCGCGCGCACACACACAGCACGGGGGGGAGGGGAGGGCATTCTGCGGCAGGGGCAGCGGTTAGGTCAATGGTGCAGACGTCCAAGCGACGATGATAAAAAGGCTGGTACCTGCTCGTTGGGACGGGGCAGGAGCAGGGCTTAGAGTGATCACAATAACTGGATGGGGAAAAGGAAGAAAAAAAAAACAACACCACGATAAATCACAACAGAAACAACTGATTTGTCCAAAAGAAAAGAAATCAAATCATAATGAGGAAGAGGGGGGAGGCGCGAGGCTCCAAACTGCAGAGACGGGTAGAAACTGACAGAAATGGGAGGACCGGGAGGATGGATGGAGCTGACACAGACACAGATGCCTGGAGGGGGCATCCTCAGGGACCTGCCCGCCATGGGCCTCACCGTGCCTCACTCTGCACCTGGGACAGCCGCTCCATAAGGGACCCCCGGCCCCATACCCAGCCCTGTCTCGTCCGTGCTGGGGCTAGCGGAGGCAGCACTGCAGAGCCCAGTAGGGACCCTCCAGTCCTGGGAGGGCTTTTTGCCCCAGGGAGGAGCCCACACTATTACCCCAAGTCAGAAGAGGGAAGGATAAGGAGAGGACCGCACACAGGGGCTGGGGACGGTCAGGCTGGGTGAGCAGGGAATGACTGCAATGCCCTGATGGGGGGGTGCCCCCTCCTACCCGGACGACCCCTTGAGAGCTATATAAGCTACAAGGATCGTATCAGAAGAAGCACAAAGGAGGCCAATTTGCCAGCTCAAGAGACACAAAGTGTGCGGTGGGGTGCCATTCGTCAGGTGTGTGGGGAGGGTGAAGATCTGACGCCCTCTAGCTGGGGGATTTGGGGGGGCGTCCTGTGGGACATAACAAAGAAAGCTGACTGGCTGCAGGCCAGGTGTGAGTGTTGGGGGAAGGAGCAGCAGCTTTTGAATCCAGATGGTAAGATGCCAGGGAGGTGGTCACAGAGAGAGCGGGATCGGAGACAAGGGGTACGTGGGCTGGGAGGCCGAGTTATCACACACTCGCCTCGGGTATCCTTAGGCTAGGTGAGTGTGGGTGTACAGGGAAGAGGGAGTCACTGGAGTCCAGGTGATGAAAAGCTGCCAGGCTGGGGGTTGGGTGTGTAATTTTGGAGAAGCTAGAACAGTCCCCAAGACAGCGGCAATGAAACCAGTCAGAAGAGTCTAAGGGTGCCTGGTGTATGTGGGTAGGGTGTGCACGGGACGGGGTCTGCTAGGCCCAATGACAAGGGCCCAGCCTGGGAAAAAGGGATTCCCAGACACAGCCACCGGGAAGGAGTTCGGAGGAATAGGGAATTATATGTGGTCATATGACCTCAGGGGTCACCCGGGCCGGGTGTGCGTGTGTGTGTGTGAGTGGATCCTCCACGGAACCATATGACAAGGACCCAGGTGCGGAAGAGGGAAAGGGGCCTCCTGCCCGGCACTGAGATGGCAGCAGCGAAATCATCTGGTCAGCGGAGGTGTCCGTGTTTGCCGGGAATCTGGATGTGGTCACGGTCGCGTGGATTAGGGGGAGCCGCGGCGCCGGGTAGGTGACGGGGACACAGGCTCCGAGGATCACGGTGAGGGGGCGGGTCATCAGGTGGTGGGGGGTCTTGCCCCGGGACCGGGTAACTGGGCTCGTAGGCCCCGTAAGGGGAAACCCCTACGTTGGGGGAGGGCAGCCCGGGAGCCCGCGGCCCCACGCCCCCCGGGTCACCGTGACCCTCTCCCCGCGAACCGACAGCAGGGGGTATGGGGCGGAGAGAAGGAGCAAGAGCGCCCCGGAAGCGGGGGCGGGGCCTGACGACGGGGGCGGGGCTTCCCGCGGCGCGCGCCCCGCCCCGCCCGCCCCCTCCCCCACGCCGCCGTGCTTACTGGGCCTGGGCCGCTGGGGGCTGATATCCAGGTTGAGGTCGATCCTCCGCCGGGCCTCGCGGTTCTCCTGCTTCAGCTTTGCTTCTAGGCGGGACAGCTTCTGCTCCAGGGAGGACGCCGCCATCTTCCCCGCCGCCGCCGCGCACCGCCCGGCCGCCCGTCAGTCCGGCAGACAAACACCGCACTGCGCCTGCGCCTGGATGACCCCGCCGAGCCGCCGTCTCTCCCTGCATGGCGCATGCCCGCGGCGCGCGCTCGCCCATCCCTCGTACCTAACCTCTGAGCATGCGTGTTCTTCCCAGCCGGAGAGCTGACGCCACCTAGAGCTCGCGTCTGGCAACGTGCAACGCCTCTTACCGTGAAGCGCACGCGCTGATTCCGAGCACACTCTCGGGAGGCGCAGTGTTGAAATCCATTCAAACAGTTTTGCAGAGAAAGGCGGGGGGGGGGGGGGGGGGTCGGTGCGCCTGCGTACGGAGGGGGTAGACGCGATCCCGCGCGTGGCCTTTTCTACGCATGCGCAACGTTGGCTCGCTCTCCTGCCCCTGTTCCCGGGTGTAGCTTACTGCTGTGTGTCCTCCCCATCGTTGTTTTCGCTCTTCCCCGCCCGGCCTGTTCGCTGGCACCCACGCTCCCTCACAACTGCCTTTCTCGTCTGGGACAGTGCTTCATTAGGATCTCTGTTAGGCTTAATTGCTGCCTTCTCACCATAATTAGGCGCCCGTGGGGAGCCCTTTCTATTTCAGCAAGCTCAGGGTTGGGCAAGGACTGGCGGGAGGGCCGGGGTAGGGCTCGGTCACTGTAGGGTCTCTAGGACCAGCGGCATGACCCCTGATCTCGACGACAGGGCCAGGGTCATGGCCAGAGTTCCAGGTCAGACCCAAATGGGATATTTCAAGACTTTCCCTCTTCTTCCAGCTCCGGAATGTGAACCCTGCTCCTGGACAATGCAGAAAATGGGCCTTGGTGTTAATGCGCCTCAGCCTGTCTTCCCCGAGGCTTAACTGGTCTGATGGGTGCCTGGGAAAATGTCCCCAACTGGAATCCTGGTTTTCGGAAAGCAGCTTGCCTCTGCTTTCAGTTGCCAGGAAGAAGCTCATATTTTGCATACACCTCGTAGTGCCCAGTCCCTGGAGGTCAGGGTCAGGCGGCCTGTCCCATATGCCCCCATGTACTCCTGGTCCAGCACAGGAACACTGGTGGGCGATGAAGGCTTGTGGGAACTCCTGTGGTGACAACTGACGGGTGAAACAGGTACAAGAGAGTGGAGTCTGGAGAACTAACAGATAATGTAGAGGAAAAGGGGTTCTCCAGAAAAAAAGATAGGCAGGGGATGCCACCTAATTTTTCCTGGCAAGCCAAGATCGCTCTGCCTCTGCTTCCAGGACAAAAACTCATATCCTTGATGCTGACAGGTGAGTGTCACTGCTTGCCTATAACTGGTCTGGTGAAATGGAAGGCTTAGACAACAGAAATGGATACCAGAGATCAGAAGTTTAGTTCTCATAATTCGTATTATTTATTAAGCATCCTCTGATAGATGTTCCCTCACACAGGGAGTGTTTGAAAGACAAGTTCCTGCCTGTGTTCAGAAGAATGTAACCTCCATCGCCGGCGTTCTGAACCCTGGAGTCTGCCAGCCTTCGGGTGTCCATGAATGGCCCTCTGGGACGTCTGGGGGAATCTGCTGCCTGCCTCAAGTCGCTAGCGGAACTTTGCATGTATGTGTACCTGAGCATTTTCCTGGGAAAGGAGGTGCCCAGCTTTGATCAGATGTTTAAAAAAGTCTAGGACTTAAAAAGGGTTCAAAATCCCTGCACTGGACATCCAGATTCTGGGGGTCCACAATTCCCAACATACAGACCTAGGACCACCTTCATTAGAATGCTTACTGACAGGCAGGTTCCTGGTCTCCAGCCAGACCTGAGTCATTCTTTCAGGGGTGGGGCCCAAGATGTTTTGTTGTGGGGATGTTGATTTTGATGCGTAGCCAAATGTGAGAACCATTTTTCTGAGTGCACGTGTACATAGCAAACAACTTATAACTAAGGGATTGGCATCAAAGCTGGGGGTCAGGGTCGCCGGTCTCCTGTGTCTGTGTCCCCTCCTTGGGAGAGAACCCCAGATAGAAGCTGTTTTGGTCCAGGGTGGGGGGGAGGGTTGAAATCCCATTGGGATGTGCCGCACCCCCTTATATGGCACTAATTGAGCTAGAATGTCCACGGGCGGGGCAGGCCAGCCAGCCAGCCAAAGACACAGGTGTGGTTTTAGTCTGAGAATCCAAGGACTGAGTTAATCCCTCTCTGACGTTCCACCCCAAATCTACGGCCTCCTGTCTCTTCTCAGACCAGCCCTAGGATCCTGCCTGGACCCCACAAGGCTGACGTGTCTGCTCCTCCTCTCTTGGCCTGGGCCCTCTTGGCCACCTCTCTTGAAGACAGCAGCCAGAGACTCTGGCGTGGAAGCATCCAGAAGGCCTCTACCCCAACCTTCCCCACCTCTGCTTCATTCCTCCTCCAGTTTCTCCCGCACCTCTGCCGGCAGGCCCTCGTAAAGGGCATCCTCTACCACGAGCCCCACTTTCTTGAGCCCCACGCAGTTGCCAAGCTCTTCTGGCAGCGCCTCCAAGCGGTTGCCCCTGAGCTCCAGGCGCCCGAGGGCTCTGAGGGCCCCCACCTGGGGTGAGAGCTGGCTCAGGTGGTTGTAGCCCAGGAGCAGCGTCCGCAGCTTGCGGCAGAAGAAGAGCTCGTCGGGCAGGGCCTCCAGGGCATTGTAGGACAGAGCGAGGTGCTGCAGGTTCTGGAGGAGGCCCAGCTCGGGGGGCAGGGAGCGCAGCCCATTGTGGGAGATGTCCAGCAGACGGAGGCCGCAGCACATGCCCAGCTGGCTGGGCAGGGTCTCCAGCTTGTTGTGGCTGAGGTAGAGCTGCTCGAGCCCTCGGAGCTTCCGCACGTGCTCGGGGACATAGGCGATCTGGTTGTGCCACAGCCTGAGCGTGACCAGCTTGCGACAGTGCTGGAAGCTGAGGATCTCCTCGATGGACCGCAGGTGGTTGTCCTTGAGGTCTAGTTCCTGCAGCGCGCCCAGGCTGAAGATGGCGTGGGGGATGCGCTCCAGCCCGCAGGCCACCAGCTCCAGCTCCCGCAGTGCCGCCAGCTTCTTGAGGCTGTTAAGGGCTAGCAGGCGGGCCCCATCGTTGTGCAGGCTGAGCCGCTGCAGATGGCCGGCCACGTCCGTCACGCTGGCGGGCACCTTGCCGGCGTTGCTCCGCAGAGACAGCACCTTGAGCTGCTTCAGCTCCCGGAGGCTCTCGAGGGTCGCCGCCCGAGCCAGCTCTGGGGGGAAGAGCCCCTCAAGGTGCAGCTCCTCCAGGCCCCGCAGCCCAAACACCCACAGGGGCACCTCGCGGAGCTCCTCGCACTTGACGCGGATGACCTTGAGGCGGTCCCGCAGAAAAACCTGCAAGGAGAAGGGCAGCCTGGCGGGCGAGTGCAGCAGGCTGAGCTCCTGCAGGCCCACCAGCTGCGAGAGGCCCGGGGGGAACGTGATGTCGCAGATGGCCTCCAGCCGCAGCGCCTCCAGCTCGCTGAGCTCGAAGACGGTGTCGGGCAGCCCCGGGAGCATGCAGAGGGCCAGCTCGAGCCGGCCGCGGCCGTTGCGCTGCAGCTTCTGCCGAAGCTTCTCGGGCGTCCACTCGTGGTTCAGGTTGAGTTGCTTCAGGCGGCTCTCACTGACCTCGGAGAGGAAGACGGCGAAGCGCTTGGAGTAGAGCGAGTCATACTGGTCGATGAGGTGGAGCATGAAAGCGAAGTCATTCTTGACGTCCGGTATGTCCCCCATGCCGGTCTCCTCCCGCACCGAGCGGAAGGAGTACTCCTTGAGGGGCCGGTGGAAAAGCCAGTAGAGGGTGTAGAGACAGGTCAGCCCGTAGACGCACACGAAGGAGATGTAGCAGAACGCCAGCTTGGAGAAGAGGTGAGCCTTGGTGTGGTTGCAGCAGAAGCTGGCGTAGCCTGTCACCTCCGAGGTCTCTACCCTGCAGGCCACCAGGAAACTGATCTTCTCCACGTAGACCAGGTTGTAGACCAGGATGGCGAAGAACTTGCAGACCTTGAGCACCGTCTGCCGGATGTACATGGTGTACAAGATGTCGCCCTCCTCCACGTGCACGCGGAACTTCTTGACCTTCTCAAACAGCGCCTTGGCCTGTTCGCCCTCCTTCTTGTCCAGCAGGGTGACTGCCGGTGGCTCCGTCACCACCTTCTCAGGCTCCATCAGCACCTTTTCCTTCTCACCCTCACTTGCCTTTCCTGGCCCCGCGGACGCTTCCACGGTCGCCGTCGCCCGTCCCGCATTGGGGCCCTTGTGGTTGTCCCCAGAGACCTCGGAAAGGGCCCGTGTGGTCCACGGCGAGTCGAAACACTTGCCCAGAATGGAGATGAAGTGCTCGATCTTGGAACTCGTGCCGGGGAACTTGAACCAGAAGCTGGTGCAGACCATGAAGATGAGCGTGTGGATGACGACCAGGTAGGGGAAATACTTGGCGTACCAGTGGAGGGCGGTCTCGTAGCACAGCTGGTTGATGAAGCTGTACTGCTGGAGGTCCAAGTTGTTCTTGAGGCCGCTGACCTCCCGGAGGCCCCCCATCTGCTCGGAGACGCCGCGTGGCAGCAGCTGCTGGCATGGGGCTTCGGATAAATTCTCTCGGAGTTCGTGACTGGGCAGACAGATGATCTTGTCCTGTGTCACCTGGGAATGAGGTGAGGGAAGAGGGTCAAGGAGCTGGGTCGGCCGGGATAGCCTGGGGCTGGGGGGAGGGGGGGTACAGGTGGGCTGAAGGTGGGAGGAGGCCCCAGGCCCTGACTGTCCCCAGCTGGCTGTGATTTTGGAAGAGTAGCTAAGCCTCTGAAAGCACCTCAGTCTTTGAAAAAAGGAGTTCGGTTGAATGTGATGCTCGGGCTCTCCCCCTCTCTGCCCCAGCAAAAGATCCTGAAGTCCTAATCCTTAATACCTGTGACTAGATCGTCTTTGCAGAGCACACGGGATCTAGTTAAGGTGAGGTCATTAAGGTGGGCCTTACGTCCTTTGGACAAAGACACACGCACAGGGAAGAGGAGCGACTGGCATCTATACACCAAGGAATGCCGGAGGCCACGGGAGAGCCGGGAAGGAGAGAGGCAGGGGACGCATGCTCCCTCTCCCTCTCCCCCGGCGGAAGGAAACAACCCCTTAACACTTTGATGTCCCCCTTCCAGGCTCCAGAACTGTGGCACAACCGCAGGAAGACTTCCGGAATCCCCAGGCCCCGCCCCCTCCAGGGCCCGCCTCCCCACCGGCGCATCCAGGCCCCGCCCCGCTCCGGCGGTGCGCCTTACCTGCAGAGTGCAGCCGAAGACCCCGATCATGAGCATAGCCACTGTGAGGTACTCGGCCAGCACGTCCCACCAGGGCTTGAGCACCTTGAAGGCGGGCTGCTGCTCCGTGAACTGCTTGAACTCGGCCACCGGAATCATCTTTCCTGCGGGGGAGGGGCAGGCAGGGGTTGCAGAGACCCTCAAGAGGTGGGCGCCTGGTCGTGGGCCCCCAGCGAGCCGGACACCTGCCTCTGCTCCCAATTTGCTTTCTCGCCTGCCCCAGCCTGGAAGATTGCACGAGCTGTGTGCCCCCTTCCCCTCTGCCCCAGACCTCACCTCCTTCCTGGAGCCAAGCTACTACTGTTCTCCCCACTTCTGCTCCCCGGGATCCCTGCTCCCATCTGACACTGCTGGCCCTTTCAGAGGTCAGGACCGGCAGTCCACAGGGCCGCTGTCCCCCAGCTGGCCCGTGTGGCTCTCTCCCAGAACGCAGCCACCGCCCACCCTCAATGCGGAGCCCGAAATGCTCGCTCTGCGGCTCTGACTCCAGACACCTAGCCCCAGCTCTCTCTGCCACTGGGCCAGAGCGTGTCTGAGGTAGGCTCAGGACTTCCGGGGTGTGGGCCCCCCACCCCCTTCAGGGGCGCTCCAGGCACCACCTCCAACCTCCAACCGGAAAAGCCGGCTGGAGTCTGGCTCTGGTTACAGGGCCCGAGGAGCAGGGAGTGGCAAAACCGAAGGCTGGTCAGTTAGGGGGAGGGAGCACTAGGACACCTGGGTTTCTACAGGGGTTGGTGCCCAGAATCTGAGGCAGAAAACAGAAACCTGGGTAGGGGGTGCCAGGATGCCTGGAGGGCAGAGAATCAGGAAATGGAAAACACGGGGAGAAGCCAGAGTGACACCTACGGCCCGGACTGGGGCTGGGCGGCCGGCCCACTCTGTCTGTCCCTGGGTTTCATTTTAGACCAAGGTATCATTATTTCAGATACGGATGGCCAGGAGCAAGTCACATGGGGGCGTGGACCACAAGCTGGGACATCACCCTCCCAAGCAGGGAGCGGGGGAGCCTGCCTCCCACAGGGAGCCTCCCTACCCAGCTCCCTGAGGCTGGACGGAAGGAAAGGGAGGCAGCAAGACCTGCACTGCTTCCCAGGGGGCTCCGAGGCTGGACTGCCCCTCCCAGCATCCGTGCTCCTCTACCCTGCCAGTTTTCCCACATGGGGTTCCCGGAGACTGGGCAAGGGAAGGAGGCATCTGGGCCATCAACGGGTCCCCCAGTCTCCCACCAACTTCCTAGGTGAGGGGAACCTGGCCTTGGCCCACACCTCAGTCAATTACTTGACACTTCCCTCCCGCCCTCCCTTTTTTTGGTCCCCAGGTCAGTGAGGCCTTGGGTTGGCTCTTGGGTGGGGTTGGGGTGGAGGTGGGCAGGGATACAGGATGCGGGTTCTGCCCACCAGGCAGAGGGCTGAGGGCGGGGCAGTCCACCACACCTTCTAATCCCATCAGAGGCGCTCACTTTGGGATGGCAGGGGCAGGGGCCCCTGACTCAGGCCCTGACTCACCCCAACCGGGCACGCAGACGGGGGTGCTGAAGCTCCCTCCCACAGTGCCCCGTCCTTCACTCTCACTGTGACACCCGGTCCTAAAAGGAAAACTGTGTGTATCAGTCCAGTCTCTGGGGAATCTTAAACACGTGCGGCTCATGCCCGGGGAGCCCAGTGTACACGGAAGCCATCCAAGGGGACACCTGGGGGCATTCTGGAGTGTGTATCTGGATGTACACACTGAGCTGAGGGGAGACCCGGGAGCCAGCTGCTGTTTTCCCCGCCCTGGGGACCTGTCCCTGTGAGGGACCCCACTCCGCTGTTCAACCTAAGGAGAGCACTTCTGGGGGCTGTGACAAAAATACATGGGCAGAGACCAACTTCCTGTCTGCATCCATCTCGCCTGGCCAGGAGCTCTAGCGCCCACCATGCCAGGACTGCAATCAAAGGCAACAAGGCAGAGACACCCAGGGTCCCCAGTGGAAGGCCCCGTGGCTCTCACGGAACAAGGTATACATACACAACACCATCGGAGGCAGACATGGGGGTTATCATTATCTGTCTCCATGACTCAAACTGGATGGCCCGAACCTGCCATTAAGCTTCTACAGACACAAGACGGGCCCCCCCACTTTGTCTGAGCTGGGCTCGGGGCGGGGGGAGGGCCCCAGGGCGGAGGGCTTGAGGGAAGGGGAGTCCGGAGGAAAACAGCCACTGGGCCACATTCTCCTTATGGCCACCAGATGCTTCCAGGACCTCCTTTCATCCCAACTCTTGGAGGGAGGGTGCTGCAACCATCATTTTCCAGACTCTCAAGGAGGGAAATAATCAGCTGGAGGTTTCACAGCTACCAGTGGTATTTAAGGCGTAACCCCCAAGTCTCATCTGCCTGGTAGCATCCCTCCCCCACTGCCCCGTACTCTCCTGGGTGAGAGCCTCTGCTGAGATGCCACTGTGTTTTCTCCAGGAGACCCTCAGAGGGGAGCTCCAGCATAGGGCAGATGGGCGGTCGGTGGCTGCTCGGCGAGCCAGGCTGGAGGGTCCTGGTCCACCTAACCACCAGGCCCAGCCCGAGCACCACCCATCCATACCTCACCCCTGCTTCTGCTCTCTCAGGCCCTTCCTGGAGCTCCCAGCTGGCCTCCCAAAACAGGGCACTGGTGGGTGCTCCTGGTCCCGGCCGCCCCTCACCCACAGCCCATGCTAACGGGCAGGGAAAACACAGTGATAGTTGTCAGCCCTGAAACAGGCTTTGGAACACACGGGTCCAATCTTTGACTTTTACACAAGAGAGAAACAGAGGGGGAAAGAAAGTGCGAGAAACTGAGATGGGGGTAGGGGGCCCTTAGTAGCAGATCTTGGGCCAGGCCCTGGCTTGGGGACTCCCAACCTAGTATGTTTCCAAGCCGCACAGCCAGGACTTGGGAGCTGAGGGAGTCTTGAGGTTTAAGAGTTCTGGATGGGACAACCTGGAAAGGACCCCAAGGGGTAAGGTTCTGGGGGCACTGAGGGGTTCGCAGATGTGAGTTGTCGCTGTCTTTTTCCCCCAGCAGGCAAGGAGAGGAGAAAGGGATCAAGACCCAGGGGGGTGGGGGGTCCCCCATCCTGCTGATCTTCGTTCCGTCCTAGCCCAGACCCCCCATCCCCACCCCCACCCCGCTCCCTGAGAGGCGCCCTCGGGCTGCCGAGGGCCGAGTCTCTCGCCGCCCCCATCTCCTCCCCAGTTCATTGTGCGCCCCAGCGGGCCGCGGGCTCGGGCGCCAGTGTCAGCGGCACCTGGGGCGGTCCTCACGTGGGCCAGACCCACGCCCCGCCACCCCGTCCCCGGGGACAGACAGCCATCTACTCACCGCTCCGGCTGGGACGCTGGGCCCAACTCCTGGGTCCCTGGGAGCGGAGCGGCCGGGACTCCCGCAGAGTTCCCCGGCCAGCCTGGGTGAGTCAGGGCGGGCGGGCGGGACAGGAGCCCGGGAGCCGCCCCGCCTGCCCGCCCCGTGGACGGCCCGGCCCCGCCTCTCCTTGGGCCCTCCCAGGTCGCCCCCAAATCCCCGCGCGGAGGGGTTGCGGGAGGAGGGCAGTCGTACCCCTGCTCTCCTGCGGTGGGTGAGGGGCGGGCCGGAGGAGTGGGGGTCTTAGACCTTTGACTCAGGCTGCAGTCGGGGAAACTGAGGGGCCCGGAGGCACTGCGCTCCCAGAACCAGCCTCGGGGCCTCCTTCCAGGATCCAGGCTGCATAGACCCTGTCAGGAACAGGTGACGAGCCTCCCCACCCCCACCCCCTCCCCCAGGTGTAGCCACCTTCAGGCACAGCCAAGGGACCAGTGAACAGAGTCCAGGGAACCGAAGGGGGTTTCCCTTTTCCTGCTCTGAGCACCCTGCCAAAGGAAGCTGAGCAGAGTGGGGGCGCTTCTTGGTCTGACCCTGCCCAGCCTTGAGATCTGCTCTGGACTTCTCCCCGAGTTTTAGGAGCAAGCTGCCCTCAGGTCTGGGGTAGGGTGGGGGGGTGCGGTGCCAGGAAGCACAGGGGCCAGAGGGCTCTGAGATCCCAGGCTTGAGGGCAGCCTGGGAGGCCAGCTTCTAGAAAGGATGACTGCCTCCCCACCCCCGCTCATTCCTCCCCAGCCGAGGAGGCCTACGCTGGGTCTTAGAGTCAGAAAGCACCCACTTCAGCCTGAAGGCCTCTGATGAACCTTGATCGCTTCTATCTGTAAACCTCAAGGGAGAGGGGACCTTGACGAAAGGGAGAACGAGATCCCTCCCCTGCGGGAATAAGAAGCCCATGAGTCCACTAGACCCGAGATAGCCAGACACTACAAACCTTGAGGATGGGGACCCCCCCTCCGCTTAGGTTCCTCTTTGAAGCCTTGCGATTGGCACGACCCTGGGAGGCACAACTTCTCCAAAGTGTCTGTGAGCTCCCCCATGGGCAGCCCCAATATAGATGTTCATTGTGAGGCTGAGATAAGCAAGGCCCCGTTCTCTCAGAGCTTCTGCCGGAGCAGGGGCAGCCCACACAGAGGTAAGCATGCAGACAGGCCAAGGAATGAGATCTCCGTCTGGGACAAGTGCTGTGCATGTCACTAAGCAGGGTGAGGTGGGTGAAAAAGGCCAAGGGCCACTTTGGGGCATTTGAGATGGAGTCAATTCTCCCTCTCCTTCACCCCTTCCTGCCCAGGAGTAGCTCCTTGGATCCATGTCCTGGGGGTGGGGGTGGTGTTTAAAGCTTTATGTTGAAGTGAGCATCCTTTTTATTTTTTTTTAAGATTTTATTTATTTGACAGAGAGAGAGAGAGAACACAAGTAGGCAGAGAGGCAGGCAGAGAGGGAGAGGAGGAAGCAGGCTCCCTGCTGAGCAGAGAGCCCGATGCGGGGCTCGATCCCAGGACCCTGAGATCATGACCTGAGCCCAAGGCAGAGGCTTTAACCCACTGAGCCACCCAGGTGCCCCTGGAGTGAGCATCCTTTAAAAAACAAAACAAAACACTTTATTTATTTATTTGAGAGAGAGCGTGCACACATGCACATAAGAGCATGGGGAGTAGCACAGGGAAAGGGAGAAGCAGACTCCCTGCAGAGCAGGGAGCCCAACACAGGGCTCCATCCCAGGACCCTGGGATCATGACCTGAGCTGAAGGCAGAACCTTAACGGACTGAGCCCCCCACATGCCCCTGAAGTGAGCATCCTGACACACCTCGCTTTACACCCTTGTATGACTCTCTGAGGTCACTGGAATAGAAGCCCTAGGACCCTAGCACATGAGCTTCCTGCTCCCCGCTGGGTCCCCAACACTTGGCACAGTGCCTGGCACCCTGTGGGGCTTCGGTAAATGATGGGTGGGTGGAGGATCGAGGTGTTGTCTCAGTTCAGACGCCTCTAGGTGCAGACCCTGAGACAAGGAATCGGACTCCAGTGGTCTCCCTGGAAAGTGATCTCAGGAAGCACTGAAGTGGGGCAATGGGGAGGGGAGACCGGCAAAGGAAGGAGAGGGCAGTAAGTATTAACAATGGCACACGAATGAGGGCAAATGAACAGGTGCACAGGCAGTTAGGGCTCTTTTCTGCTGGGGAGCTCTGGGAGATGGTGCAGGACCTACCTCCACGTGGTCCCACCCAAGAGCCGAAGTGTTGATACACCAGCTCCTGTCAGGCTCAGAGCTGCTCTGGAGAAGGGGGATAGAGAGGGTATTAACTCCCTGGCACTTTGGACTTTCTGCCCAGGTGGGGACTGTGGGTGCTCAGATGATACAGAGGAGTTTATTTATTTTATTTTTTTTAAAGATTTTATTTATTTATTTGACAGACAGAGAACGCAAGTAGGCAGAGAGGCAGGCAGAGAGAGAGAGAGAGAAGCAGGCTCTGCACTGAGCAGAGAGCCTAATGCGGGGCTCGGTCCCAGGACCCTGGGATCATGACCTGAGCCCAAGGCAGAGGCTTTAACCCACTGAACCACCCAGGCACCGCAATACAGAGGAGTTTAGTCGCCAGAGTAGAATGGCTGTCACAGGACACACATACTCACTATGCTTTCACATAGTCTCTCACTATGAAAGACTGCCAACTTTACATTCCCATTGGTCCCGCATGAGTTTTTCCACATTGATAATAACCAGCCTTAAAAAAAAAAAATCAAGGTAAAACACTGGAACATAGAACCCACCATTGTAACCATTGTTAAGTACGTTCCCCTTGTCCTGAAACCATCACCACCGTCCGTCTCCGGAGCACTTTCCATTTGGCAAAAACTGAGACTCTGTCCCCATGAAACATTAACTCCTCATCCCCCCACCCCAGCCCCTGGCTTCCACCATCTACTGTGTCTTTATGAATCTGATTCTTCTAGAGATCTCATATAATTGGAATCATACAGTATGCGTCCTTTTGTGACTGGCTTACATCACTGAGTTCAATGTCCTCAAGGTCAATCTGCATTGTAGCAGGTGTCAGGATGTCCTTCTTTTTTAACTCTGAGAAATATCTCATTGTGGATGTACTACATTCTGTTCATTAATTCATCCATGAAGGGGTACCTCGCCTTTGTGGTTCATGCTGCCATGAACATAGTTGGGTTCAGACCTGTTTCTTTTTTTCTTTTCTTTTCTTTCCTTTTCTCTCTCTCTTTCTTCTTTCAATTCTTTTGGGTGGGATTGCTGGATCATATGATACTTCTTTTTTTTTTAAGATTTTATTTATTTATTTGACAGACAGAGATCACAAGTAGGCAGAGAGGCAGGCAGAGACAGAGAGAGGAGGAAGCAGGCTCCCCGCTGAGCAGAGAGCCCGATGTGGGGCTCGATCCCAGGACCCTGGGATCATGACCTGAGCTGAAGGCAGAGGCTTAACCCACTGAGCCACCCAGGCGCCCCCATATGATACTTCTTTAATTGTTTCCTTTGTGAGGAACCTCCATACTGTTTTCCACAGCAGTTCCCCCATTTTGTACTCCCACCAACGGTGCACCAGCCTTCCTATTTCTTCACATCCTCACCAACGCTTGGTATTAAATATCCAACTTTTTAGGTTTTGTGAACATGAGGTAGTTTTCTACCTACCCCCCCCCCCATACTAGCAGCTTAAAACCACTTGCATTTATTGTCCCACAGGATTTCAGAGGCTCAGGAGTCTGAGACTGGCTACAGTGGGTCGTTCAACAGTCTCCCTCCTCCACCGGCACCGGCTACCACGGCTTTGCTTTCTGTCACTGTAGATTAGCTTGCCTTTTCTGGAGTGTTATATAAATGGAATCAGGCAGTGCATGATGTATGTGTATGCGTGTGTGTGTGGGGGGGGGCTTCTTTTGTTCGGGAGAATGTTTTTGAGATGTGTCCCTGTTTTGAGTGTCTTGGTAGTCTGTTGTTTTTTCTTGCTGAGGACCATTCCGCCGTAAGGCATACTTTGTTTTGTATAATCCATCCCCGTTGGTGGACGTTTGGAGTGTTCTTAAAAGAGGGCAGAGTTCAGATCCCAATGGAAGGCAGGATGGATTCAGAGTAGCCTTGGAGGGATCTTGCCCCGTACAAGGTAGGAGGCAGATATCTGGGTGGGTGGCTGTGACTCACCCAGAAGGGCACTGCTGGTGAGGGGGCGGGTGGGCTGGCGGAGGGACCAGGCTGCTCTCGTGCCAGAAGGAGCTCACAGAGGTGATGCTCCGGAAGACTTGGGGGCAGGAGGCGGGGTCTAGAATGATCTGATCTAGAGGGCAGTGCCCCGAGGAATGGTGAGGAGACACTCCCGCAGTCTGGAGGATGGTTTTCCTTGAAAGAAGAGCTACTGCAGAGTTCCGACCTTGCTCTCTTCCATTCCCTGACCCTCAGTGGTGAGCACAACTCCTAACGTGAAAAAACCCAAAGCCCTACTTCCAGCCCCACCCTACTTAGGTCTGTCCTCCCACCCCCTTCCCTCCAGGACAGCTTCAGCCAGGAGACAAATGACTCCTCTTCTTGTCCTGTGCATGGAAGTCCCCCAGTTCCAGACAAGGAATGAACAGCCCATGTGCGGACACGCAGACATGCGATGGAGAACGGGTTGGGGCAGAGAGCGCTGGTGCTTTGGGATGGGGTAGGGGGTGGCTAAGTCCGGAGAGAGGCACTATGTGCGTGTAGGGTGGTGAGGATGGGGAGGGTTTGGGGGGGTAGGTTGTGTAGCAGTAAGTAGGGGTGCAGGAGGGCGCTTGGCATCAGTGGGCCAGTGCAGAACAGCTGAGGATGGCGATCTCCTTCTTCACGCTTCTGCCTCCTCCATGCCACTGTCCCTGGTCAGGGCCCTCCACGGAGACCCCTGCAGGAATTGGTTAAAGTCCCCAAAATGACACCTCCACTCCCCCCGGCTGTGCTGGGCAGCCTCGGCCAGGATCAGCTCTGCTCCTTCATGCACCAGTTTTGACCCCTTCCACCCCATTCCCAATCTTGTATCTGCCCCCCGCCCTCCCCTCTCCCCCCTGCCCTAAAGCTCGGCTCTGCTGACTTGACTTCGCTTTTTCATATGACATAGGAGGGTGTGGAGAGGGGTGGTGCTCTGCCCTGCCAAAGGCTGGATCACCTCTCACAGTCCTGTCTCCCCCTCCCCATCGTTCCTTTCTTTTTGTGTTCCCCCGAATCCGAATCTACCCCTAAACTTCCAGGGCTGTATTCTTTCCGTAGCCCGCCCCCCCCCGCCCCCAATTAGGGTTTTTCTGGGGTCTGGGAAAAGTCTTGGATATGAGAGGGGCCGAAGCCCCCGAGGATCCTGGGGGGCCGGGCCTCCGCGGTCGCGCGGTTGCGAAGGCGAGGACAGGGACAGGGACCCTGAGGGCCGGATTGGTTGAATGGGCACGGGGCACGATGTTCCCGCCCCCTGGTTGTCAGGGCCCAGCCTATCCGCGTCCAGGCGGGCCTCGGTCGCCAGGTGGTTGGGGTGGTGGGGGCCGGGGCAGGTGTGTGTGTCGGGAGGAAGGGGCTAGGCCCTGCCGGGACCCCCAAGGGATTCCGCCGGAGCCCCTGCGGCTGGGAATCTGAGGTCCTCCGGCTCCGGAGCGGAGAAGCCGCGCCTCCTTCCACAGCGCCTCTCCCCGCCGCCCCCGGCGCGCTCCCGCCCACCGCCTCCCGGGTCTGGAACGAGCGCGCGCGCCCCCGTCTCCCATCGGCGGCGGAGGGGCGGGCCCGGCTCCCGGCGCCACCGCCCGCAGCCCCCTCCCCTCGCCCGCCCGCCGCACGCTGCAGCCCCGGCGCTCCCGCCCGGCCCCACCCCAGACGACCCAGCGTGGAGAGGCGGGCGGCCGGAGCCCGAGGTGAGCGCGGCGCGAGCAGGTGGAGCGGGCGGTGCGGACCAGGGCCCGGCTGGGGGAGGGGGACGCGCTCCGGACGCGGCTCTTTGTCTCCCCGAGCCCCATCGCGGGCCTCTGGGGCCGCTCCTCCTCCTGGCAGGTGCCCGCATCCTCGGGGAAGGCTCGGGGGGGCTGGCAAGGGGACCCGGGCGTGCGCTCCCGTCCCCCTTAGCTGGAGCCTATAGCAGTCCCTCGTCCCCGAGGCTGGTGGTCCGGGTCCTGAAGGGGCGAGGGGTGGGGGCGTGGGTCTCGAGTCCTGAAAGGGAGCAGAGGCGGGCGGGCTGGGGCTTCAGCTTTGCAGGAAGGCGGTGGGGTTGGGACTAGGGGACAATACTGAGCAGCTGGGCGGGTGGGTGGGTGAGTGGGTGTGTGCGTGGGAAGGAAGTGGATCGAGGCCGAGTTTTGGGCGCCCATGGGTGACAACGCTGGGGAAGGGGCAGCGAGGGACCAGGACCAGGGTCCGTGCAGGCAGCATAGCATGCAGGAGCCGAGATGCTGATCCATCCGTCTGTCTCCTCATCAGGTGCGGGATGGACAAGAGGGACAAGGGCAGGTCAGGGGCCGCCACGCGGACGCCAGCTTCTCGCCCTCCAGGCCTTCCTACCCCCAGGCCCCCAGGGTCTCCTCGACCTCCTCCTCCAGTAACCAGCGCAGCTCTCCGCGTCCTGGGAGCAGCGGGAGCTGCGGGGCGAGGGCCCCTGGCTGAGCGATCCGGGGGTATCCGGGCAGCCGCCCTCCCGGAGGCTGGTCCCCGGGTGGGACCAACACAGAGCGCTGGGACAGGCCCCCGGAGTCCAGGTACCCCACCATCTTTCCCCCATTCAGATCCTATCTTCCTGCCCCCCTTTCCTTCTAAGGCTCCAGTCTCCCCTTCCTTCCTGGGGCACCGCCTTGACTTGGCCTTCTCCCCACAGCCTCCAGGCCCCCAGCTGCTGGGAGAGGGGAGCGGGCCCCTGCCAAGACCCCAGGCCCAGGCTCTATTTCCAGCCCCGGACGTGCCAGCGGGACCACCAGGTAAAATGCCTCCCCAGTCCCTTTGGTAACGGTTAGTGTCACTATCTGGAAACTTAATTTTACATGTGAATTGGGGAGTGGGAGCATTTGCAGGTCACTGGGTGCAAGTTGAATGAAAGCCATTATTGGTCCGCAGAGAGGGCATAAATGAGAAATGTAGACTTGGGAGAAAACAAGGAGCTCTGTACTGAGGGCGGCCACTCCTGTCCCTAGGCTAGGCTCTCTTGCACAGAAGGGGCTTCGTCCCCCAGCTGAGGAACCCGTGACCAGAGGAAAAGCCCCAGAAACCCCCAGAAGGAGCGCGCTGAGCGCCGGGGCACGGAGAGGTATGTGACCTGGGGAGATGCGGGGTTCCTGGGCAGTGAAGGGGACGAGCCCTGAAGTATCTCTGACCCTCCCGCCTTCTGCTTTGTCCCCAGACTCTTCTGGGCCCTCCCCAGGCGCCCCTTCCCCAGCCACCTCCCGTCGGTCTCGGGCTGCAGGCGCTGAAGTCGGTCTCCCTCGGGCAGCTCCCAGTGCCCGGCCGCGGCCTCCGACCGAGGCTCCCAGGAAATCAGTGAGCAGTGCCCCGCAGCATGGTACCGCAGAGCCGAGCCCCGCCGCCAGGAAGCGACCCGGCGCCGGCGGAGGCCTCCAGAAGCCAGCCTCGCGCCCCCTGGGCTCCAGCGCCACTCCTCTGTCCTCTCCCGCCCGCCCTGGGGCCTCGCCGGGTGGAACACCTCGGGCTCTGGGGCATCCCTCGCCGCCCAAGGCGAAAGGGGTGCAGGTTCTGCACCCCCGCCAGTCCACACCCCCAAGGAAGGGCGCAACCCCTGCGCAGGGTCTTTCTCCTCCTTTAGCCACACCCTCTCCGCCGGGTTCGACTGCACAACTGGCACCGCCTCCGCATATCACAGGCACTCCCCTGCCTGCCACGCTCCCTCCCTCTCCACCGACCACGCCCCCTTCTCAATCCGCAATCGGCCCTTTGGCCACGCCTCTTTCACTAGCCCCTCCTCCATCCGCTCCACTCCCTCCTCAGACCCTCCCCTCTCCGCCGGCCACACCTCCTTTGCAAGACCCACCCGCACACCTGGGTACCTCCTTTTTGGAGGCATCCACCTCTCCCACGAACACTTTTCTGGCTTCATTCTCTCCATCATCGTCACCCTCTCTGCAGAGTATGCCCCCAACCCAGGCTTCTCCAGCTTTGCCCCCTCTTCTGACAACCCCCTCTCCCTTGGCCACATCTCCTTTGTTGGCTCCTGGACCACCAAGCAAGGCCCCACTCCAAGCCCCTCTTACTCAAGCAACATCTCTGCTAAACCCGCCCTCTCCCCAAGCCACACCCCCTCTGCAGGGCCTTTCCACTTTGACTACTACCCCTCCACTGGCCAGTCCTTCCCTATCTCCTCCCTCTCTTGAGGCCACGCCCTATACAATGACCACGCCTCCCACACAGGACACCTCTCCGGCCACATACCCTCTGCAAGCCTCTCCCTGTCCTCTGACCACCCTCTCTTCACAGGGTCCTCCTCCTCCTCTGTGCTTTCCATATCCCTCACCATCTCTGCAGGTTGCACCCTCTGCCCTGGCCAAGCCCACTCCACAGACCCCACCTCCTCTGGCCACACCCCATCTACAGGCCACTCCCTCTTCGACCCCGCTCCCTACACAGGCCCCACCTTCTCTGGCCTCGCCACCTCCGCAGGCCCCACCCTCTTTCCTAACCACCGCTCCTCAACAAACTGCATGGTCTCTGGCCACACCCCCTCTGCAGGCTAGTCCCTCCCCGAGCGTGCTCCCAGTTCAGGCCCCACCACCTCCGCAGGCCCCACTCTCTCCGGTATCACCCCCTTTGCATGACCCTTTCTCTCCCTTGGCCATACCACCTCCCCAGGCTCCACCTTCCCTGGCTTTGCCTCCTCTTCAGGCTCCTCCTTCTCCCCCTGCCTCACCCTCCCCGCGGGCCCCTCCCTCTCCTGTGGCCACGCCCTCCTCGCGGGCCCCACCCTCTCCTGTGGCCACACCCTCTCCGCGGACCCCTCCCTCTCCCCTGGCCACACCGTCTCCGCAGGCTCCACCTTCCCTGGCCTTACCTCCTCTGCAGACCCCGACTCTCCCTTTGCAGGCCACGCCCTCTCCCCTGGCCACGCCTCCTCAGGCTCCACCTTCCCTGGCCTTGCCTCCTCTACCGGCCTCTCCTCTCCCTTTGCAGGCCCCTCCCTCCATGGCTACGCCCCCTCCTCAGACTCCACCTTCCCTGGCTCTGCCCCCTCTGCAAGTCCCTCCCTCTCCCCCGGACTCACCCCCTCTGCAGGCCCCTCGCCGACCCCCGACCCCAGGTCCAGATGCCCCGATCCCGGGCCCACGGCTGACCCTGGCGCTGGCCCCGGCTCCGCCACCACCGCCCTCGCGCAGCCCGTCCAGCACGCTGAGTGGCCCGGATCTGGCGGGCCACAGCAGCAGCGCCACCAGCACGCCGGAAGAGCTGCGCGGCTATGACAGTGGGCCGGAGGGCGGCGCCGCGGCCTCCCCGCCCGCCGACGCGGAGCTCGCCGCCTGTCACCCGGCCTCCTGGAGCCGAGGTCCCGCTCCGCCCCTGGCCGTCCGCAGCACCCCAGGTAAGCGGCCCCTGGATCCCGCCGAGCTGTGGGAGGGGCGAGGTGGGAGGGGGGCGAGGTGGGAGGCCAGGGTGTCCAGCTCGCGGTCGGGACACTTGGGTTTGGGGCGGGACGGAGGCGAGGGGCGGGGCCCTGTGGCCGGAGCCGCTTCCCGCCCCGTAGGCCCAGCCTGGCATCTCTCCTCGCAGGAGCGTCCCTGCCTTGGCCTCCCGCTGCCGGCTCGGGCTCCGCTGATGGCCTGTGCACCATCTACGAGGCTGAGGGGCCCGAGTCGGCGCCCCCCGCCCCAGGCGCGCTGGATGCGGGGCCCGGCGCCGGCGCGGGTAGCGGGAAGGTGGTAGCTGGAGCAGGCGCGGCGGCGGCCTCGCGTGGCGCGAAGCCGGCGCGCCTGGGCGAGCTGCCGCTGGGGGCGCTGCAGGCGAGCGTCGTGCAGCACCTGCTGAGCCGGACGCTGCTGCTAGCTGCAGCGGAGGGTGCTGCTGGCGGTGGCGGCCCAGGAGGCGCGGGAGCTGGTGGCGTCGCGGGGGGCGCCCGGACTGCGCTCAGCGACGCCGAACTGGGCCGCTGGGCTGAACTGTTGTCTCCCCTGGACGAGTCCCGCGCCAGCATCACCTCGGTCACCAGCTTCTCCCCGGACGACGTGGCTTCCCCGCAGGGTGACTGGACGGTGGTGGAGGTGGAGACCTTCCACTGAGCCAGACCCTTAGCCCCGCCCACGACACCCCTTCTCTCTGGTTATGCCTCTCTGTCTTAGGCTGCCCGGGTGCCCTCTTCCGGGAGTCTGGCTCCCGGTGGATTGGACGTAGCCACTGGAGGCCTAGATTTGGGTCCAGGCTCGCGTCCCACCTACGCCTCTGGCCAAGGTCTTCCCCCTCGAGCCCGGCCCGGTGGCCTGGACTCCCTCCGGCTCCCCTTGAGCCCTGCCCCGTCCCTGGTAGGCCCCACCCCATGTCCTGAGTATTGTCTACTACGTGCTCCCCGAGTTCGCAATAAAGGCGGGACCCTGCAGCCTGTGCGCCTCGCGGTCGCCGGCGGGGTAGGGGGTGGTCCACCGTGGGGCGGCGGGAGGGGCAGGGCACGAGCGGGTAGTAGCTCTGGCTGAAGGTCTCTAGCACACAACGCAGCGGTGCCTTTTCTCTGTTAAGGCGCGGGCACTGAGGCAGGGCTGGGATGGGACCTGGTGCTGCTGAGTCCTCGCGGTCCAGCGCGGCGCCCCCACGCACGTGCGTGGGCCTGGGCTTTTTCCCTGGGAGATTTGCGGTGGGAACATTAGGCGCAGGAGCGACCCATTGATACTGCGAGATCCAGTGCATGAGTGATGCGTGCCGGGTGTGGCTGAACTACCGAAACTCTTCCTACACTCCCCTAAGGGAGCCGGCATCTCTTGCCGAGAGGAGAAAAACATGTGGGAATGGTTCTTCCAGGTCTGGGACGAGGGCAAGGCGTCCCTTCCTGAGGCCTCCTTCTCACAGTGCGCGCCCGGGAGTGCCCGAGGGAGGGAGGGGTCGCTGAAGACCTGAGGGCGATCTTGGCTCTCCTGCGCTCTCCCAGCCCAACCCAATCCAGGGCGCACTGCACTCTGCTCACTGAGGAGGCGCCATCGCAGAAGGTAGGTCTGCAGGTGGGCCCCGGACCCCTTAAGAAGGCCTGGTGTAGAGTACAGGGTCCTCCTGGGTCAGGCCGCACCGAGGATTCCTTGCCCCTGCCAGCCCGCTGTGCAGAGAGGGTTCTGCGGGGAAGGAGCAGCCTCTCCCCAAGGCTGGGAGGGAGACCAAGAAGCCTTCACATTGCCTCTACCTCCCCAGGTGCTCTCACCATGCCCCTTTGTGCCTCCCAACGCATGGGCCTCCCCTTTCCCTCCATCTCAGGATGCCCTCCTCAAGCCCCTCCAGCCAAGCATCCTTGTCTGTGCCCACAGCAAGGGTCCTCACCAAAGTCAGTCTGTTTTCACCTGCCTCCCTATCAGAATTTCTTGTCCTTCCTCTCGCAGCTGAGTCACCCTGACCCTAGACTCCCCTAGCCCCACCCAGGCCCTTCTTCCCAAGTAGTGGGGCCAAAAATCCCCCCCCCCCGGGCCTTTTCTCCCTGAGGGTCTCCTGTGTTACGGCAAGTATGATGCAGGCCTGGTGGGGACCACAAACGGGGCAGGTAAAAGGACAGAGCAGGACCGTGTTCGACCCTCAGCCCGGTCTCTGCCCCCAGACCCAGTCCCTGTAGTCCTGTCAGGCACAGATCACCAAGTCCTGCCTGTCCTCACCCTCGATGTCAGCCTAGTACAAAATCTACCTTCTCCCAGTGGGACGGTGCACCTCCTCCCCTGGGGGCCAATGTATGGGGGGGGCAGGCTGCTCCCTCACTCAAGATTGGAGTTCAGTGGCAAACCAGAGGGCCCTGCAAGGACCCAGGTGTGCTTGTTTTCAGATGCAGGGGCTGAATCCTGACGTGCTGGGCAGCCAGGGCATCAAGACCAGCCCCTGAGATGGAGCAGGGCAGAACCTCAGACATTCCCCGCTGGGGCCCTGCCCCTTCCTGGGGAGCCAGCTGGGGTAGAATTACCCGTGGGAGCAGAAGAGTCAGCAACTGTTGGGGCTCTCAGTGTTCAATCTGTATGATGGGAATGGTGTGGGGACACACACCATGGCTGGGCGATGGGTCAGTGCGTGGGACTTGGCCGTCCTGGTGCAGAACCAGCCTTGCTGCTGGCAGGTATCAGGCCACTGTGGGTGGGGGCACTTCGGGTGCAGAGGACAGGGCCTGGCTGGCATCTGCCTGAACCCAACTAAGATTCTCCTCCTGGGAAGCCTTCCTTTGCCATCCCTGGCTCTCCTGCTACTCATCCCCCCAACTCTGCCTCAGCTCCATGGGGAACCCCACAAAGGGCTCTGCCTCTTTGGGCCGCCTTCCCTCAGGGGAGCCCCTACTCACTGTCCCTACAGCCCAGCTGTTGGGGTTCTGTCCTCACCTCCCAACCCCCAACACTGTGGTCCATCTGATGGTGCCTCCTCTCCCACCTAAACTCTCCATGGCTCCCCGGTGCCCTCAGTTCAGAGGACAAATTCTGGTTCCCAAACCGATTCTCAGTCTGGCCCTGCCCACTTCCTTCTTCAATGGCATCCTGCACCTCCTCCTGACCTGCCAAGTCTTGCTCTCTGCTTTTGTCTTTGGAGATGACTCCACCTCCCACCCCCACCTTCCAGGAAGCCTTCCTTGATTCTTTTGGGCAGTTACCCCAGTAGTCAGCAGGCTCAGCCCCCAGCCCCACGCCATTGTCTGTCTCTACTACACTGGGGACTCCTCAGCCAGGTGCAGGGCAGAGGACCCCGAAGGTCTCCGGAAGTGTGAGCAGAATGAACACCAACCAGATCCCGCATCTTCCTGAAGACTTGTGCCCCCACATTCCTCCAGGTCTCTCAGGGGAGGCGCAGGCTAACCTGCCGGGGTGAAAAATCATGCCTCCCACCCAGTACCTCCTCACTCCCACCATCTCCAGAGCCGCCCTTTCGAAAATGGGCATGCCGTAACAGTCCATGTGTCAGCCTGACATCTGAAGACCTTTGTGACTTGTCCCATCAGATCCCCCCCAACCCCCAAACTTTTGTTCACACGGAACCAGCGCCTGCCCTTTTCTCTCCCATGCTGCCCCCCCCCCCCCCCCGCCGACTGGGCAGCCTCTTTGGTATCCCTGCTGGCCTGCTGGGCCCCCTACCTCTGATTTCCTTAGACCATGGGAGGCTCCCATAGGCAAGGACCGTCTGGTCCCCTTGGCACCGCTTTTCGGGACAAGGAGCTGGGGACTCACAGCTGCTCACCGTTCCCCTGGGCGTGCTGTGCCCTTGTCTGTGACTGTGTAAATACACTTTATTTTCCATCTTTCCCGCCTGGGCGACATGTGGACTGTGAACAGGCAGTGTGCAAAACAGTGGTAGGCAGTGTGGGGGGCACATGGGAGAGCCCCTCGGATGCCCACCCTGGTCCCCGGGCTTTGTTAACACTGAGGAGCGGGCGACCGGAAAGGGGTAACTGGGCATGGATCCCCACCCCAGGAAGCGCCAGGGAGATTGCTTTCGATGCTGCTCCAGGCTCCAGGAGCACCGACAGGGTCAGGCCCGGAGGTCACAAGGCCCTGGGGGCAAGGGTCTGGGGATATCGTTGGACTTTGGCACCGTTCTCGGCTCTGACTCTGCAGAGACCACGGGACCACCATGAACAGCGGAGGGGAGGTAACGCCACTGGAAAGGCTCCTCCCCCTGGGGCCTGGCCTTGGCCAGAGGGTGAGGCCGGGGACACCGGAAAGGTAGAAGGGATGGGGAGGCTGGCGACCACTTGGAGAGCAGGCTAGCTTGGGTGGGGGAGCCCCTCCATCATTGGCCAAGACAAGGTGATGGGAGTGTCTCAAAAGGAAGATGTGGGGTGCTGGGGAAAGGGGGTCTCTTCACTTCCTTGCAGCTGCTCTGGCCCCCAAGAAGCAGGGACAGACACTGCCCAGGTCTGGGCTGGTTCCTGCTGTCCACTCGCACCCCGGCTGGCCCTGCATACAGTAGGGGGGACTTTGGTTTCTGCTGCAGGGGCCATGATGCCCGCACCAGTCAGGAAAGCCCAGCCTGGCCATCTGTGCCCAGCCGCCAACGGTCCCCAGGGGCATCACGGGGTGGTGACGTCCAGCCCAGAGCGGCCCCTTCTTCCTTAGGCCTCCTTTAGCTCCAGAGCCCTTCCCAGCAGGGCCACCCTTGTCCCAGAAGAGAGACTGCTGGGAGGAGGGAGCTTCCAGCTCATCCAGTCCTGGGACCTCTGGGTCATTCCCTGCCCTGGCTGTTAAGAGGGGCAGACCCTCCAGGGAGCCGGGCTGGAGGGGTACAGACCAAGATGGGTAAACACTGCTGGGGAGAGTAGGCCTGCCGGGGGGACCCTGAGGATCCTCAGACCGCGGCCCTACCCTCTGCGCCCCGCTGCTCTGGGCCGAGCCCTCCGGTGGGCGGGGCCACGGAGGGCATGGAGTTCTTCAGGTGGGGCCCCCCCTGGCTCCAGCACGCAGGGCACGGATGGCCTCAGTTGTCCAGGCCCTGGCTGTAGGGCGCGGCCAGCTCATCCGCGTCGCTGTCTGAGCTGCCCTCGCTGTCCTTGGCCGGCCGCTCCAGTCGGCGAAAGAAGCGCGCGTCGCGCGGGGACAGCGGGTAGAGCGCGTCCTGCAGCGCCGCGCCCACGCCCACGCCCACCCCGAGCAGCTCCTCGTCCGACGACGGCAGCGAGTCCTCATCCAGGTGCCGCGCCAGGCCCAGCCCGTCGAAGGCCAGCGGGTCCTCGAAGGGCGGCGGGCCCTTCAGCAGCCGCACCTGGGGCGGGGAACCCGTGCGCTGAAGGCCCGCCCCGCCGCGCCCCCGCGGACAGAACCCGGCCGCCCCGCGGCTCCTCCCGCCACCCCGCCGCCCTCCCCGCCGGCGCCGCCCGCCCCTGCCCTCCAGCCGCCAGCCGGCGCTCACCTCCGCCTTCAGCTCCTCGATCTGGTCCTTGAGTTCGCGGATGTACTGCGACGAGTCCGAGTGGTTCAGTTGGCCCTGGATGCGGCCCTCCTCCCTCTGCGGGGCGGTCCAGGTCACCGCGGGTCAGCGCAGGGCCCGCCCCGGGGCCCGGCCCCCGCCCCGGCCCCGCCGCTCACCTGGATCTCCAGCTCGGCGATGCGCTGGCGCATCTCGGCCACCGCCGCCATGCTGTCCGCCTCCCGCAGGCGCACGGCCATCACCTCCTCCTTGCTCTGGGGGCAGAGGGAGCGAGGGCGGGTCAAGGGGCGCGGCGCGCCGGGGGCCGGGCCGGGGCGGCGGGCGGGGGCGCACCTTGCACTCGGCCTCGGCCTGCTTGCGGCGGCTCTCGCTGAGCTGCGTCTGCAGCCCCTTGTTCTGCGCCGCCAGGTACTGCAGCTTCTCCTGCAGCGCCGCGCGCTCCGCCTCCACGCGGTTCAGCAGGTTGCGGTGGATGTGGTCCTGGAGGCGGGCGGGCGGGCGGGCGTCACCGCCTGGTCCCCGCGCGGGCCGCCAGCCCCGCCCCGCCCCGCTCCGCCCCCTGCGAGGGGCGCGGGCGCCCGGGCCCACCTGCGTCTCGAGTTCCACCACGCGCTGCCGCAGCTCGCGGCCCTCGGCCAGGGCCTGGGCCTCGCGCAGACGCACGCTCATCAGCTCGTCCTGCAGCTCGCCCAGGACCAGCTTCCGGGGGGACTCCTTCCAGCGGCCGCCGCGGGACAGGTGGGCCTAGGGGGAGAGGGGGGCGGTCCGTCTGCAGCCGCGAGGGCCGCGCGGGCCGCTCCGTGCGCGCCGGGCTGGGGCCCTCACCTGCCAGGTGTCCGAGAGCTCCTGCAGCTGCAGCTTCAGCTCCCGCGCCGAGGCCACCGCCTCGCCCTCCCGCACCTTGACCGCCTTCAGCTCCTCCTGCAGCCGCGCCACGTTGTTCTCGTCCGGCAGCGAGCTGTTCCTCTGCGGGGCGAAAGGGGGTCAGATCCTGGGGCAGCTGCGGCCAGGCGGCCCCGACCGAGACCCCACCGTCACGTCTCCTCTAAGCCCCACCTTGGGCACCCCGCGGGGAGACCGTGCCCCGGGCACCCCAGGAGACACCCATGCGGCCCCCGGGGAGAGAGTCTCAGAAGGTTCGGCCTGCAGAAGGGGTGTGGAGAGCGCCTGCTCTCACTGGACTGTCTCAGGGTGACCCCCTGACGCCGGCATTTTGGGTAAACGTTACTGCTGATAACACCAGGCAGGCTGGGCAAGGGTGGGTGCCTCCCCATCCTGGGAACCTGAGATCCGCCCCCTGGGGCCCGTGATCACACTTGGGACCTGCCCCAGCAGCAGCTGAGACCATGGGTGGCCCCTCCCTGTTGCTGCTCCTTGCCCTGCCAGACCCCAGGCTAGGCAGCCCCTTCCTCGGGAACAGGCTGAGGGCCAGTTAGGCCCGGGCTCCAGTTCCAAGGGCTCAGTGATGAGGGACTGTGCTCCAGCCAGATCGGAATCTGGCTTGCTGCTGGGGGTCCTCACTGACCCTTGTTTGAGTGTGGGAGTTGTTGGGGGGTGGTGTTGGGGGCAGGATCTCCTGGGGCTTATTTCCCTTTGATGTGGAGGCAGGTGGGAGGGAAACCCAGCTCTGGGCCGGCTGATGGGGACTGAGAAGCCCATGGATGGGGCAGAGACACCCCACCTGGGAGGGCACCCCAAATATGGCAGGCTTGAGAGGAGGGAGGCCTGGTTCCTGCCTTGTGTGAGTGGGTCCTGCTGCCCCCTGCTGGCCGGGGCACCTCTCTTCCAGCGGCTTTGCAGGAGCTGAGTCAATAGGGAGTCAGGGACAGCAGTTGAGCTCCGCCCAGGAGGTAGGTAGCAGGGTAGCAGGCTCCAGGAGAGGGTGGTCCCAGTCCAACCCCTGGGTGGTATCTCTCTGGGGGTGGGGAAGGGGAGAGCAACCCTGATGGGCCTTGGCCTTCCCTCCAACTCCATCCCCGAGCCCAGGGAGGGAGACACACACACACAGGTAGGCCTGTCTGCCCAGGAAGCCCATGGACGCCACCACACCACTGGCCTGGGGCACGAGGGTAGGTGTGTCCCTTGAGGAGTCATTCTGCTTTGTGTGTGCCCTGACGTGTGTGCATCTCTGGGGCTTGGCAGGGTCTGTGGTGAGGGGCCCAACTCCCCATAGGCCCAGAACCTTGCGGGTGAGCATGGGGGAGGAAGCAGGGCACCAGAGGGTCAGGGAGGCTCTCTAGGTTCCTTGGGAAGCCGCAGGGCAGGGGCCGGTCTGAGGCGCCCTGCTGGTCTGCCTGGTCACCCCTTCCTGACTAGGGCCTGGCCACACGCCTCCCTCAGTGCAGCCGGCACCTCTGCTTCCCCTTTCCCGTCGTTCCCCGGATAGCCACCCACTTGCCCACCCAATCGCACCTTCTCCATGTCCAGAACCTTGTCCTGCATCTCTCGCAGAGCACCCAGCGTCTCCGTCTCCCGCAGCCTCGACTGCTCCAGCTCGGTCTCCAGGTGGGCCACGAAGTCCTCAGTGAGGCGCGGGTTGTCCTGGGGGGCAGGCAGAAGGCTGTGCTGGGCCCCAGGCTGCCGCTAAAGGATAAGCAAGCCTTCCTGCCAGCTGGCTGTGGGCCCGGGCCTTGCCCCCGCCCCCCAAAGCCCCCGGGCTGGCAGAGGGCTTCAGGCTGCAGGTAGACACGGGTGGAAGGTGAGGAGAAGCCCTGGATCCCCTTCCTGTGCCTTCTGACCTTGTGGGGAGAGAGCCCAACCCCATCATGCGGGTTCTGGTGCTCTGTGCCTAGGAGTGGCCTGGCTTAGCCTCTTTCCTGGGAAAGCCACAATGAAGGGACCTTCTGAAGGGGTCTTTCCAGGGTCTCAGGCTGCCCCCAGAGGGATGCCAGTGGCTGGTTCCCAGGATTGGGCACCCTTCTCCCTCTGTGGTCGGTGCCAAACCACACAGTGGGGGTGGGAGCGGGGGGTGGTTAGGGCTGTGGCACTCCTGTCCTCCTTTCTCCACCTCCCTCCTCTCACTGGACCCCCATTTCAAAACAGGAAGGGATGGGGAAAGTCTGCTGGGATCCCTTTCTTGTTCAGTGCCCAGAAGGTACCCCATGGGGGCCCGGGGAGGGGGGTGCGTGCGGACAATGACAAGAGCTTTGCTCAAGACAGTGAAGACCTGGCTGGTGGGTGAGGGAGGCCCCTTAAAGGCTGGAGCTCGGGGGGCGGCAGGGGAAGGTCTCCCTGGCCCGGAAGCGGGCATCGCGCCAGGGTTGGGATGAGCCCAACCTTGGTTTCCCCATGGGCCATGCCGCCACTGGCAGGTTATCAAATAAGGAAGGTGGCCTGGGTGCAGCTGAAGGAAAATCCCAAATCCATGTCCTGGAGAAGTGGGCTCTTCAGAGTGCTCTGGCCCGAGGGCCTGCCTCCCAGGATGCAGAGGTCCTGACTCCACAGCACAACCCGGGCCGCCCCCACACCCCCATTCTGCCAGCTCAGAGTGGTGGGCACAGACCAGACCCTCTTCTGGGGGCAAAGTGCTGGGCTCTGGAGTGGGGAGCCCCCCCCCACCATCTCTCATGCTAGCTTCCACCCTGCATAGCTGGCTCCTGGGGAAGGCTGACAGCCCTGGGGACACTCCAGGGCTCCCCTAAGGAATCACAGCCACATCAGCTGAAGGAGGGGACCCTGCAGGTAGAGCCTGGGTCCCAGGATGCCTCACGGACTGGGGGGAGATGGAAACCCCAGGATTCCCCAACCTGGGGGTGGGGCCGCTTCCTTGGAGGGGGGCAGAATCTGCACTCCCTCTGGGTTTCTCCTCCCCTCCCCTGCCCCTCCCAGGACGTAGGGGGCTGATCCGGAGAGCAGGAGCGGTGCTGTGGGGTGCAGCCCCCCCACCCGCCGGGTACCTGCTGCTCCTGGAGCTGCCGGATGGTGCTCTGGGCCTTCTGGAGGTCCTCGGCCGCCGAGCTGCACTGCTGCCGCACCACCGCCAGCTCCCGCTTGATGACGTAGTTCTCCTCAGCCTCCTGCGCCCGTGTCACCTGCCCCTGAGCACAGGGAGGACGGGACACCGTGACCCTCTGCTCACACCCCAGGCCCTCCCTCTGGCCTGCCTCTTGGGAGGCCCCGAGAGGGCGGACGTGGGGTGGGACAAGGGCAAGGCCTCCTGCACTCAGAGCCTGGGATGGGGCGCCCCACCGGGTCTGGGCCTGTGAGGTTGGGGGGGGCACAGGCAGGAACAGGACACGGGGAGGAACCTTAGGGCACACACCCACCCCAGGCCCAGGCTCTGTGGGGCTGAAATGGAGAACGGGGACCCCAGGCTGGGGCCGAGGCCAGCTTTTTCCCCTGCTGGCTCTCAGCCTCTGTCCCAGGTGAGGAGAAACCATCCTTATTTAGGACTGAGGGATAGCAGAGGCCGGGCTCCCCTGGCAAAGGTGGGGGTCTGGAGGCAGTGGAGGGCCCAGGGACTCAGGACCAACCCCTTAGGGCAGCGTTGGGAGGCGGAGCACAGCTCTTCTGGAACCTTCTCCAGTCCTGAATCCTGGGGCCTCCATCTACCTGGGGCTAAGACCTCCCCCTACCTCATCCCCTCAACCCGCCCGATCCGGGTCCCCCCATTCCAGGCTCGGAGCCACCAGGTGGCAAGCAGAAGCTTCCAGATAAAGCCATTCAAGATGAGGCAGCAGCAGAAGCAGGTGAGAGAAGATGGCAGGCCTTGCAGGTAGGAGCGGTGAAGGGCCAGAGGGGTGTGTGTGTGTGTGTGTGTGTGTGAGAGAGAGAGAGAGGCTCAGTGCAGTGCACACATCAGGGCCTGTGGCTGACAGAGCCTCGGGGTCCCCACCCGTGTCCCCTGGAAGGAGGAGGCTTTCTGTCCCTGTGCGTGTACAGACAGTCACAGACAGACTCACACTTACCCCCACACCATGCTTTCACACGCACACCCCTCCTTCCCCCCTCAGGAAATCTCTGTCTCCCCTGAGAAGCGGTCTCCAGCCACCCCCATGCATGGTGCCAAGCCTGCCCCCTTCTGCTCGCCCCCGCCCCGGGTTGGCAACAGCCAGGGAAGAGGCGGGTCCTGGCTGTGGTGTGCAGGGACCAGGAGGGACATGGGCGGGGGGACAAAGAGCTACAGTACCTGGATTAACCTATCAGCCAGAGCAGCGCTCTCCTACCCGGCCGAGGGGGTTCCGAGCGACAGGGGGAGGAGGCAGAGCGGAAGGCGCAGGGACAGGAGAGGGGGAGAGACAGACAAGAACCACTTGTCACTAACACGCAGTGGACTATCTCTAGAAGCAGGGGAGAGAGGAGTGAGACCAGAGAACCAAAGAACCAGCAGGAGAGGACCCGGAGGAAGAGCAAAGCCAGAGCTAGCTCCGTCCTGGAGAGGGACGTGTGTGTCTGGGCGGGTGGGGCTGCCGTTCTGGGAGACTGTGGGATGAGGTGGTGGCAGTGATGGGGGGGCAGAATATTTTAACTTGGAGTTGGAATAAGAATCGAGGCTTTGGCGCAAGAATCGAGGCCCCCCTGTGGGCAGTGGGGGCGCCGAGTGGGAGTTGGAGAGGAGAGGCAAGTGGGGCCCCTCTCCCCACCTTTACTCCCATCTTTAAAAACAGGATGGGGGCCAGGGTCAAGGTTGTGGCACCCCCCCACCCGCACTGCACAGCGCCAGTGTAAGGCTGCCCCTCCTCTACCTCCTTTCTTTCCAGGGTGAGGCCTCCAAATTACGGGGTTGGGAGCCTGTGGCCTAATTCGGGGCACCCCGGTCAAAGCAGCAGTCTTCCTCCTTCCCCCCTACACAGGCAGCCCTGGAGGGACCCGTGCTTACAGTTAACTGGGTTGTAATTTCATACCAATCCCAAGCAAAGCTGCCCTATGTCCCTGGTTCTGCGGCAGCCCAGATCTCAGCGGGGCTCTTGGTGGGGGGCCACTGGTTCAGGGTGGGGTCCGGGCAGGGGGCTGGCTGGCCCTCTGGCTGCTGGGTCCTGCTTGGGGCCTGCGGGAGTTGGTGCCCCAGGCTGGTGGCCGCACTCCTCACCTTTTCCAGGGTCTCAATCCGTTGTTTCAGGAGCCGGTTCTCCGTCCGAAGCCTCTATGTAGGGAGAGGGGGGAAGTGTGTCAGAAGCCCACTCCCACTCCCATACAGACAGAATTCGTTCCCTTAAGGGCCAGGCTGCCTCCAGACAAGACAGAGCCATCATCGAATGCTCTGGGGAAGGCATCCCGGAAAACAGGGCCAAGTCCCGTTCAGCATGGCCCATTTGATTTTTTTTTTTTTTAAACAAACTTTGGTTCATTTAAAGTGATCGCTTTCATGAGTATGCACTTGTGTGTCAGGGGTCAGCCATCAGCACCCTTGCCTTCCTGGGGAGTCTCCTGGGAGCCCATGCTGGGGCCTGTCTGAGGCCAATGTGATGCTTCCTACAAGGGCAGGCCTTCCTCTGGGCCGGTCTGTTCCCACCCCTCACTGCTTCGCTTCCAGCACCAGAATGAACTGTCCTCAGAGTCAGGATCCTGGGGAGGGGGTCTTGCTGAATCCACGGGCCTCCTTGAGCTGGACGGCTACGTTTCTGTGACCCACCAAAAGTCAGGGGACTCAGAAGCCGTCACTTCCCTCCGGTGGGGGTTCTACAGGCCTCTTGCTTTGCTTTTCACCTTCTCCCCTGGACTGATGGGTTTGGGTTAGATATTTGTGGTTTTAAGTTCCCCATGGCCTTTGGGAAGCAAAGTGAGGTTTATATACGCCTCGCATCTTAGTCTCTACTTATGTTCCCTTTAAGGAGCGGGTGCAGATGGTTGGATCTTAAGTGTGTTCTGAACAAAGACCAACCAGACCCTCCATCTTCTTGAAGCCCCAAGACCCCGCATTCATCCATTATTAATGAGGGAGCTGCCTCTCTGTGGGCCACACAGAACATTTTCCGGATTCTTCCGGAAAGAAGAAGGTGATGGAAACACCCAGAACACTCCCGGGAAGCATCTGCAGTCAGAGAATCACAGACGTGATTCACATTCATTCACCGATGTCATGCATGGGGAAACTGAGTCAGAGGGGGGCAGTGTCTTGTCTGAGCCCCCCACCTTGCCTGGGTTAGAGGTGTTTCAGGCACAAGTCTCTGCCCCACATCTGGAATCAGGAGTCTGGATCTCTTGGAGGGCTCTTGCCCCATCTCTGGGCTTGACCCATCACTCCGTAAGCACAGAGATCCTCGAGAAGTTGGATGTGGCCAAGTAACAACTCCCCTCTCCCACTTACTCCAAAGAGAAAATGAGACAAGGAGTGAGCAAGAACTACAGGGTCTAAATATACATCAGGCTTTTTTTTTTTTTTCTTCTGTATTTTTGATGTTCTGACATCTAGCCACCCTGCCGGTCTTGGAGAGACTGCCCTGCCCAGGACTGGCTAATTCCTAGACACAGCAAACCAGTAGGAGTGTGCCTTTCAGATGCAAACCAGCCAACCCAGTGCCTATACCCACCTACCTCTCACTCATGCCATCCTGCCCAATGTTCTCTCTGCCTTAAATTGCCCCCAAGACAACGAGGGACCCCCTGTAGACTCCCAGCTCCCAGCTTCAAAGGAACCAACCCTTAACTCAAACTCGACTACCCAGCCTTGCTCATTCTTTTCTGTGGAGACCACAATAAAGGCTCTGGCCCATGCTTTGCCCCTCTCGCCCTCTGCCTCCGGACCCACTCTGATGCTTCCCCATGTTGCCAAGCATGGTGGGGCGTGCCCCCTCCCTTTGGGAACTGTGAGTAATAAACTCTTCTTTCAAAGGCAGTCTCTGTGTTGTCTCCATGTCTGTCACTTTGCCACACCTAATTAAAGCAAATTCTAGGTACATTTTGAAATAGGCTGTAAGGGAAAGAGCAAAGGGCAGGGCTATGGGACAAGGCATCTGCCTGGATCCTTTAAGCACGTGGGTTCTCAGGCTCCTCTCAGGAGAAGTTTCCAGGTGGGGCACGTAGTCTGAGTGTCTGCTGTGTTCCTACCTACTGCTGGGTCCTCACTGTCACCAGATGGGGGCAGGCCCATGACTGTGCATGAGCAGGACAGGCACACATGTTTGGACTGGTGCATCAGTCAAGCCACCATTTCTGAGAAAGGGGAACGCCTGCAAACTCAGGACACAAAACTACTTCTGGAAAACCTACAGACGGGGCCAGGACACAGATGGTCTCTTTCCCCTTCAGGTATGGGTGGCAAGTGACCTGGCTTCTAATCTAGATTCTGCCTCTCCCTTTCTAGAAACTTTTTTTTTTTTTTAAAGATTTTATTTACTTATGAGGGAGAGAAAGCAAGAGCAGGGGGAGTGGCAAGCAGAGGGAGAAGCAGGCTTCCCACTGAGCAGGGAGCCCGATATGGGACTCGATCCCAGGCTCCTGGGATCATGACCTGAGCTGAAGGCAGATGTGTAACTGACTGAGCCCCCCAGGTGCCCCTCCCTCTCTAAAGGAGGTGGAGATGTTGATAGTGGTGATGGTAACAAAAATAGAAATAATAATAATTTGAACAGCAGAGCAAATCTTATCCCCATTTTGCAGAAGGGGACACTGAGACTCAAAGAGGCGAATCTTCCTGGGTCACATGGCTGGTCCATGGTAGAGTTGGGATTTGAATCCTGGTCTGTGGGACTCTAGTCCCAGCCTCTGTGGGGCTCTGTCCCTGAAGAGGACAAAGCCAGGGGTTATGTATTTGTGTCTGTTCCTCCCACTGGACCGGGCAGGGGGGGGGGGCTCAGTCTCCTATGACTCTGGTACACAGTAGGTGCTCAATAAATGCTTGTTGAGTGAATAAGTAAAATCATGTGTGTAAGGGTGAAAGCAGAAAGGAGAGGGAGGAGAGACTGGAGGGTCGGAGGGGTCACAGTGGGTAGGGAGCCCTGTCACACCTGGCTCCTGTCTGCCCCTTACCCCAGGGCTCCGCCCACCGAGGCAGTCTTCCTGACATTCCTCGAGTCCATCAGGCCTGCCGCAGCTTGGCCTTTTGCACTGACTCTGTGGGCCTGGAGCGATCGTCCCTGGGGTCAGCTCCACCTCTCTCCTGCATGTTTTTATCCAGAGTACTTTCTGGAGTCCATACTCTGTACCTATGGGTTCCCCACCATCTCCCCATTGTAACTGGGGCGTCTCATGAGGGCAGGGACCTATCTACCTTCTCTGCCCCACCAGCCCTGCGACGGGTCTCTAGCAGCAGGGTGGGCCCTGCTGCAGGTTGAAGGGACAGGTGGGCAGAGGGAGGACGCCTCAGATTCTGAGGACAGGCTGGCTCGTGGCCTGGGCAAGGCTGCGTCCCAAGGGCATCCTGTCGCTGTGCCCCACCTCCCTGGGGACTCACTTTGATCTCGATCTGCTCCTCCATCTCCTTGCTCTTCATGGCCGCGTACTCCTTCTCCAGCCTGCAGACGGGAGGGCCACTGTGGTCACCATCCCACTCTCGGGGACCCCGTTCTGCCAGCACCCTGGCCTCCCGGTACTGACCTCTTCATCTTCTTGGGGTTGTACTTGACCTGGTAAGCCTTGAGGACCAGCTTGTCCGGGCAGCTGTCGAACTGGTGGGGGATCACCCTCTGGAAGTACTGTGGGGGGTGGGCACAGGCCGTCCTTGACACACAGGCCCTGACTCACAGGAGGGGTGGCCAGAGCCCTGCTGTACCCCACTTCCCTGCAGGAGGAGCCGGTCTGCCAGGGGCATCACGTCCCAGCTCAGGGCCCAGCCTGCGTGGGCACTCTGTCAGCGCGTGTGGAGCAAGTGAGTGCGCGGGGTGTGGGGGGAAGCAAGTGCCTGCAGTCGGGACTGCCTTCTGCCCCAGAAAGCAGGGCTTCAGCAGCTCCTGCGGCCAGCCGGAGGCCGGGTGGCGGTGGGCCTTTTGCAGAGGAAGGGGGTCCTATCGCTGTCCCAGGGCAGGGAGAGGAGAAATCGGGGCCACAGGAGCAAGCTGGAGGGAAGACCCCTTGGTGGCCGGCCTGTCTGCCTGGGCCCAGGGAGCCCCGGCGAAGGGTTAAGCACTGGCGCTGATGGAGGACACAGCTTGCTGCGGTTCAGGGCCAGGCCGGCTCCCGCCACCCAGCCCAGCTGGCCCCTCTGGCAGCTGCACACAATGGATGCCCGTGTTCACGGACACAGCCGTGGCCTTTGTGCATTCTTCCCTGAAGCACCAGCTGGAAGATGCTGGGAGGGGAAGGGGCCTGCCTGATGGGGATGGGGCGGCAAAGCAGGCTGGCCTCCTCTCCAGCGGGCAGGGTGGGCGTGAAGCTGCCCCAGGCCCCTCACTCCCGCCCGTTGCTCTCACCTGGCCCAGTTGCCAGGGCTGAAACCACACCCAAGGCCTTGCGGTCTGGCTACTATCACTCTTTGCCCCGTTAGACTTTGGAGGCCCCAGAGCTGGGAGCAGCAAGGGGGTGGTGGGACCTCCCGGGGCTTGGCCCAAGCCTGGGCCTTCCACCATTTCCCCTTGACCCCCGAGTAGCCAGGTTGCTTCTTAGAGCCCGCCTCGTCCTCCAGGAAGTCCTCAGGGAAGCACGGGACAGGGGCAGATGTTCAGGAACACCTTCCGCCCTTGCAGCCAGGCCCTTCCCCATCTCTCAGGAGGACTTCACCTGCCTGGGTACCCCTGGTGTAAGGGAATCCCACCCGCCCCGGCCCTCCTGGCCCACCTGGGACATCCCCTCCATGTCCAGCTGCATCAGCTCTGTCTGATTCACCTGCAGCAGGGCGAGGCCCACCCGGAACACAATCTCCAGGCCCTGCAAAGGGGATGATGGCAGCAAGTCTCAGGTCCTGCTCTCCCAGGGCAGGCGGCTGGGGGGCTGCGAGGAGGTCTCTGATCCCCCCATCTCCCCCAAGCCCTGGCCCTTCCTTAGCCTGGGCCTGGCTGCGATCTGTTTCCCATGTCAGGTATCTGGGAGAGGAAGGGGTGTTTGGGGTCCTCACCTCGTACATGAAGATGTCAAAGACACGGGTGGCAACGGGGAGCGGGAAGGTAGTCAGGAAGAGTGTGAGAAACCAGGACGAGGCGTACATAGATGTGTGGAAGCTCTGGGAGCGGAAGTGGGTGTTCAGATCCGGGAGCTGCTCCTGGGGTGAGGGGGTGGGAGGAGGAAGCCAGGCACCATGAGGAGGCTGTGGGCACAGCGGGCCCCCTCCACCCACAAGTGTGGGGGCTCGGTGCCTCGGTCTCCAGGGAGACTTCCTGGCCTGCCCCGGGCAGCCTGCGGCTCCCTTCCTCTGTGCGCCCTTGGCACTGTGTTTGGGTGAGGCTGAAGCACCCAAGAGCTCTGAGTGGCAGGAGGTAGGGAAACAGGCAGGGGTGGTAGTAGCTGCAGCAGCCGGTGGGAGGGGGGGCTGAGTACACACGGGGAGCCCGTGCTGGCACAGTTGCTTATGGGATCCCCACCACTGCCTCAAGAGGGAGCTTCTAAGGCTCGGGGTTGGGGAGGAGGAGGGTTATGTGGTCAGGTCACTCCCCCAGCTCACCCAGACAGCGAGGGTGGGGTGGGGTGTGAGCTCAGTGCAGCTCACCCCCTATTGTGTGACCTGCCGTTGCTGTGCCCACCCACAGCCCCGCTGCCATCATACTTGGCGCCCAGCAGTGCCCAGGGGATGCGTGTCTGATGGGCCCGAACTTCAGACTGCTGAAAAGGGACAGAAATTGGGGAAACTAAGGCTGGACAAGGTGTCAGGAGCCCCTGGATGTCCTTCACCAAGAGAGATCAGACTCTGGGGCTGTCTCCCCCCCGCGCCCTGGGGCTTCGTCCCACAGCCCGGGATTCTCTGGGCCTGTCACCCTACTCCGCCGTGGATGGCCTTGCCTACCCAGCCCAGGGCAGGTGGCTTCTTCTCTGTGGCTCAGGCCACCTGCTTGCCAATACTACCAGGTCCCCTCCAGCGACAGTACCTCCCTACCCAGTGCTATGCAGAACTACACAGCCCCACCTGCGACCAGCTTCTAAAGCGGGCCCTGTGCGCGCACACGCGTGTGTGTAGACGCACGCACACACGCAGGCGCGCCCGCCCAGTCTCTGTCTGCCAGCCAGGGGCGGGGCCTGCGGGGGCTGCTATTTATAAACAGAGAAGGCTGCGCTCCAGTATCAGCAAAGGCAGGCAGACAACACTTTCCCTCCTTCCGCCACACTGGGGAGCAGACAGGGAGGGGGCCGGGGGTGCATCCGACCAGAGCTAGCCTGACCCCTTTTGCCCTGGCGGCTCCAGGAGCCCCGCGCTCTCAGGAGCCCCCACTACCCATGGCTGGACCTCGCCCCATCCCCGGAAGCACCCTTCAGGCCTGTACCCCACAGCCTCGCTGGCACAGGACCCCTTTCTGAACTGGAACATGCAGGCGACTTCGTGGCCCTGGGGTTGTCAGTCGAAGAGACGGAAGTGGGGCTGCCCTAGTTTAGCACCCGTGGTGCGGGCCGACAGGGGCAGGAGGGTGCAGCCCAGCCCCAGCCCGCGCCCACCTGGAGCAGGTACTCGAACTGGTAGATGCACAGCCCCAGCTCCGCCATGCTGGGCTTGAAGAGCTCCCGCAGGCGGTACTCCTGCATCAGCCGCACGAACACACAGAAGGCTTCTTCCTCGGGCATCTGAGGGAACAGGCAGGGTTGGGAGGGGTGCTCGCCACTCTTCTTACCGCCCTGGGGCGCAGGGCTTTGCCTGCTTCTGTTCCATTTAGATTTATAGAACAGGGACTGCGGGGGCAGCCCAGACCCTTCTAACGGGCCTCTGGTCAGTATAGCCACCTGGGTTTGATGATGGGAACCCTCCTGAGGCCAGGGTCACCTGCGACAGGCCGCCCGGTAGGAAACTGTGGTGCTGGGACTTGAAGCCCAGGTCTGCCCACCTCCAGAGCCCAAACTGAGATACCCTCTGGTCCCCCCCACCCCCAGCTGTCTCCATTCTTGCCTCCTGAGTCTGCTGGGGTATCTGGAGGAAACCCTCAGCCCACCTAAGACCACACAGGCTGACCTAAGTCCCCTGCCTGAGGTCCAGCCCCTGGGCGGTGCCGGTGGCCAGTCTCTCTGCGCCCACTCACTGGTGGCTTGGCCTGGAGCCTGGCAGAAGTCACGCACACATGGAGAGGGAAGCTCTGACTCTAGAAGGACCCCGGGTGGAGGGAACACTGCTCCTGCCACAAGCCTGGCCCCAGCCACCTACCTGCATGAGGAGCAAGCCCACGATGAAGGCGCTGCCTTGGCAGTAGCCCACCTCCCTGTCCACCAGGGAGTACGCCTGCAAGGGAACACGCACGTCAGGGCCCACCCCAGCAGGCCAATACCAACGGGGTGGGGGGTGGGTGGGGGGTGTGGAGGGGTGAGGCCCGAGGGTCCCAGGCCTCACCTTCATGACGTTGAAGAGGACCTCCTGGCCCAGGCTGTCCTGGCCCTTGAAGAACTCGTGCTCTGGGTAGGTGCGGGCAATGTCCCTGCGGATCAGCTTCTCGCAAGGAGAGGACATCTTGAGCAGCTCTGAGTACTGGTTCTTGACCGGCATGTCTGTGGCGCTGCACAGGAGCTGCCACACGATGGCCCGGAAGTGGTGCGGGATGCCCTTGCGGATCAGCTCCTGACAGCAGGGCGGGGCGGGGAGGGTGTGTGGCAGGCTGGGCTGGACCCTGTCCTTGGGCAGCCTCCCCACGGCCCCCTGGACCAGCCCTCCCCCGCGGCCCAGAGCTGGGGGAGCCACTGTGCGGCAGAGTCCACACCACTTAACGTGCTGTCCCCAGCTGGGCACGGGACACAGCAGGGCAGGAGACAGCCGGGTACCTGAGACGCCAGCGTGACAGCCACTTGCCTCGCCATTCCCACCCCGTGCCTCGTCCCGCCCGTGTCCTGGCAAGGCTCATCTCCACCGCTGCCCTCTGCCCTCGAGCCCTGGAAAACCCCCGGCCGAGGCAGCTACCGGAGGCCAAGGGGCCCAGCTGGTCCCGCCCCGCCCCACAGGCTCCGCCCACCTTCAGCAGCTTCTCTTTCCTGCGTCGCCACTCCTCCCACTCGTTGGCGATCCGGCCCCACAGGATCCAAGTGTCCTCCTCCAGGTGGCTCAGGTTGGAGGAGGCCGAGGAGCTGGACACCAGCGAGGAGCCGCTGTTCCGCCGCGAGCCGTTCATGGAGCGCATGGACTTGGAGTCGGCTTCCAGGAGCCTGGGCAGGGAGGGCTGGTGGAGGCGGGCCCAGGCTTCGGGCACCTCCCGCCGCAGCCCTGGGTCTCTAGTGTCGCCGTGGGGCGCCCCGCCCCTCCTCTCGGGAGTCCCAGAGGCCGCCAGGCATTGGGTCTAAATTGTTCTTGCCCAGTGACCTTGGCCGGTGCCCTAAACTCTCTAAGCCGCGCCCCTATTCCGGGGCCCCTGGAGAGGCCGCCTTCCTGGAGTCCCATTCCGTGTCTAGCACTGGGCTGAGAAGCCTGTGCATGAGCTAACTTAGTCTTATCAGCCCAGCAGGGCTGGTGTTGTTAAGATCTGGGCTTTACAGACCAGGGGTAGAGAGGGCGAGCCACAGGCGGGGGCAGCCTGCTGGAAGGAGGCTGCTTTACCGCGTGTTCCCGCAGCTCCGACATCTGGGGCCTCCCAGCGGGTGGAGGGACCGCCCACGCAGGCCTAGCAGATTCCTAGAGATAGTTAAGGACTTGCCTGACAGTGAACCTTTCCTATGCAGACCAGCCAGTCTAGAAGCCACAAACCAACGGCCTCTCCTGCTCTAATCGCCCCAGGCGGGGGGCCAGACAACTAGGGCTAGCCCCCACCCCAGAGCCTGGTAAGATTATTTAAACCAGCCCGTGTTCTACCTGCTCACACAGCCTTGCTGTTTCTTCTTGCAGAAGCCACAGCAAAGGCTCCTGCGCACATTTTTCTTCACCCCCAATGCCCCCCCCCCACCCCGCCACTGATCCTGGTACTTTCCTGTTTAGCCCCACATGGTGAGGCGCTCCCCCACTCCCAAACCCCCTTAGGGGCAATGAGTAACAAACTCTTGACCTGTTGTCCTCATCATATCTGAATAATAATAACAACAACACCCACATTTTAAAATGGGGAGGAGCAGAGGAGAAAGGTGGGAAGGCCTGGCTTTGCCCTTCCCTCCAACAAGGGCTCAGTCAGCAAAGGCCAGGTTCACACGGCCTCTTTGCAACCTTGATCTCATCTGACTGGGGACACTGTTCCTCCAGGGGTGAGAGAACCACACACAGGACCCCTGTTGAGCCTTTGCCCAGGCCCAGGCCCAGCTCTGAGCGCGAGGGGCCACCAGGAACTTCTAACTTCTGTTTGGGGCCCCCAGCTGCACCGCCGAGGCCGCACAGTGTGCCCCATGCCCGCACTCACCGGTTCTGCTCCTCCAGCTTGGCCAGCAGCTCCAGCTCATCGGGGCTGAGGTTTTCAGAGTCTGAAGTGGGGGAGCAGGTGGGGGCCGACAGGGCCTCCTGGGATGAGGAGTCGGGGCTCAGAGTGGGGCTTGCCATGGTGGGCAGGCTCATCGGCTGCGAGCAGGGCCAGGTCACAGCTCTGTCTGGGGACCAGAGACACACGTGGTCAGCACTGGGAGGATGCCTACCCTTTCCAGCCGGCTCTGGGCCCGCTGAGCCTGCTGCTCACCTGGGTGCGTTTCCCCACCCAGGGCTTCCCATCGCTGGTCTGTCCACTTGGTGCGCCCCTCATCCCCATGCACTGCAGCCCAGCGGATGGCCGTGCGGGCTCCTTCCACTCCAGACGCTACCTACCAGAAGCCCTGCCTGTGTCTAGCTGCGTGGACAGAAACAGAAGCTGTCCTACTGTCCCTGGGCATGAAGGCCAAGTCTCAGCTTGACCCCTCTGAGTCTTCAGCAGGGCCACGGGCCAAGGGTCCCTGTCACTCAGACTTTGGGGGTGCAGAAGCCCCTGCTTCAGTGGCCCTTCTGATAGCCTCGGTCCCTGTCTCTGGCTGTGGCCGATCCTGGGAGCCCTGCATCGGCATCTGACCTTCCCCATCTCATCAACCGAAGTGGGCTGTTGGCACAGCCAAAAGCAATTATTCTCTACTGTTAATTGTCCGTTGCTGCCAACAGCCGGAAGAGCCTACTCCCCTTGGGCTGGGCAGCCAGGGATGGACGCATCAAAGTGCTGGGAAGCTGCCCCAGTGGCTGCAGAGAGCCACAGGCTCTCATCAGTACCCTGACAGCGGTCTGCTGTGTGCCGGGTGGGTGCCAGGCCCATTTGTCTTGTTCTTCTTGGGGATGGTCTGGCCTCACCCTCCTGGGGGGGGGTTCTAGAACACTGGCCTCTTGCTTCCTGCCGGCTTCAGGACAGGCAGTTCAGCACCAGGCCGAAAGCTAAGCTCTGGACTCCAACGAACCTGGGTCTGAACTGTGGCTCCCCCTCAACCAGCTGTGAGGCCTTGGGCCGGCCACTTGGCTTCTCTGGGTCTCCAAAGACAGAGGATCATGTGGGACTGACTTCGGAGTAACATGGGAGAACAGTGATACTTAATGACTGCTCTCTCCCTCCTTGCTGGCCATTTTTATTCATATCAGGGCCAGGGCCAAGGCCAAGGTCTAGCTGGACTCCAGGGTTCCGCTATGGCTGGTGTGAGGACTGTGGGCAGGAGCTGGCATCACCCTGGTGGGAGGGTTTAGGGCTTGGGAATGGCTAGAAGAGCGGAGGCAGGGGCCAGGGTGGTGTTCCTTCTACTCGGTCATGCTTCTGGTAAGCCCAGGCTAGCATCAAGGGTGTTAAAAGATGGGGTCTCCAGGGCCCTGGAGGCAGGAAGAAAATGCTGCTCCCCTCACTGTCGCTTTGGATGGCTCCCTCACACCCACCTACTGCCCCGCACAGTCTGAGCCAGGAATGCACTCTTGCCCTTGGACCTCACCTGACCTGGCTCTGACAGCTCAGCCCACAGAGGGGCCCTTGTCCAGTCCCTGGAGAGGGGCCATCGGTCCCCTGTGCAGCAGAAGGACGATGACAGGACAACAATAGACCATTTCACACCTGCCATTGGGTCACTAGGCACCTTCTCGCAGTCCAAACTGAGACCCCAACCAACACCTGAGGTCCCCCACAGGTTGGCTGGCCTTGACCTTGGCCATGCACTTCATTCCAGTTTCCTTCCCTTGTGCTGCACTGTCATGGGGGCAGGGGAGGCGGGCATCCTTTTACCACCTTGTAGGGTACCCAGAAGTCCTCCCTTCCCTGGTCTCTGTGGCTCCTTGGGGCCACTGGTCCTGCCTCTGGGTCCCAAAGGCTCTCCAGTTCTGTTGGGTGCCAAGGACTCTGGCTTTGGTGAGTGGTCCAAACTCTAGGTGGCCCATGCCGGCAGACCTGGAAGACCTTTTCTTCTCATCGCCTAGCTGGCTGGGGATGACTGGCCCAAAGACCAAGCCACTGTGCACCATCTAGCCAGGAGTTAGTTAATCTCTCCTGAGAGGTGGACAGTGGGGGCCACTCTGGGGCCCACTGCAGGGTCAAAGTCTGTGACCAGCCAGGGCAGAGATGGGCTGTGGACAAGAAGTGCTGACCTAGAAGGATCTCTCTGGGCAGGGAGGGGCTGGGAAGGCAGTGTGGGTTTCCCGATGTCAGATTTGGGAGGTGGGGAAGACTGGGTGGAGGCGAGGACCGGAGCCTCTTAAGCACAGTTGGTTTGGGTGGGGGGGCTCTAGAGAAAGAGACCACATGTGGCCAGAGTAGTGGTCTGGGCCCACCATGTCCTTGCCGAGCCCAGGAGATCCAAGCCTTAGATCTCCCACTGCTGCCCCCAAAGAGCCCAAGAGAATGGTTCAGCTCTGGGTTTCTGATTTAAAAACACAACCAGGGGCCAGCCACTAGCGGAATTTGTTCAGCTGCTTATCACATATTCATGTGAACTTCATACAGGAAATAAAACTGATTCAATACATAAGGCTGAAATTTGCAGTCTGAGAAGCAGAATCTTCTGATCCCTCAGGAACTTTCTCTTGACTCATTGCCAGACTAAACACAGCCTGGCTTTGGAAGCCATCCTCCTAATGCACACGTGTACACACACACACACACACACCTTGTGCACACTCACATACCCACACATACTTACCTACATTCACGCACTATTTCACACCCCACGTGCTCACACTCATGTACTCTCGTACCACTTTCTTGCATGTGCGTGCACACACGGACACACACAATCTCGCACCCACGCACATGAATACACAGGCAGACACACACTCAGATACATGCACACTCATACACATCTACACCATCTCACGCCCACATTGTCGCATGTACACACACACATACATGCACGCACACTTCCTGCACTGACCAGATCTTGTCACCCTCGGGACTCAGTAGATTGGGATGGACCCTGGCTTTCTGCCCTCCTAGCTCTGTGGGTGGCCCGTTCCCTCCCTGATGCTCACTGAGGGCCGTCTGAGGCCCAGGCACTATTCTAGGCCCAGGAATATAGAGCAGAAAGAGGCAGATAAGACACCGACTCCACAGCCCTCCCGCCCTTACTGGATGGGTACAGAGACACAGACAAGGCAGGCGCCCTCGAGGGCTAGGGGGCCACAGGCCTTTGAGATCCACACACAGGCCCACTAGGTCTGAGGTCCCGGCCTCTCGGCATCCTCAACTTCAATCCCCTTTGCCTCTGTTCCACCTCAGCCACTTAAAGGGGGGTGCTGGACCCTGCAGAGCGGGCAGTGGGCCACCTACCCCTGTGCCTGCTGGCATTACCACCCTCCACACCCCTGTAGCGTGGCCTATGGCTTACAAGGCTGAGTCAGCCCAGAGGGACACCAGTGAGCTGGGGCTGGGGGCAGGGGGGCAGAAAGGTCCAGCTGCTGGATGTTTCCCACCTCCCTTTCCCTTTCCTTCTCAGGGCTGTTTGGACACAGCCACTGACACGTCCTCCTTTTTGAAGTCCTCTTCCAGCTAGCTCAGAGAGACCGGGCTGCTAGCTGCTCTCGAGTCTTCAGTGACCACATATGTGCCTCCTTTCTGTATATGGATGTGTATGAGCGTGAGTGTATTTGTCCTCTCTCCTGAGCACCTGCCAGCCAGTCCCTGAACATCTCCATCAGATCCCCTGCCAGGGCAAGAATGGCCCTGCCTGGATCCCCACTTCTGTGGTGCCCTGCACGGAGTCTACAACACAGCACTCGAGAAACATCTGAGGAACAGCACCCACCTGCCCGCGCACGGATGTTTGCTGAATGCCTGTCAGATGCTGGGCACCACACTGAGCAAAGACGGACGGAGCTGCCGCCTCCCCCCGACCCTGAGCCCTCGGGGTGTCAAGAGTAAGAAACTATCATCCAAGCTTTCTCTTACAGATTGAGAGACATGCTTCAAAGAACAGATAGAGTGGCACACCATCTGGCAGCTCCCTAAGCAGTTAAATATGGAGTTCCCATGTGACCAGCAATTCTGCTCCTAGTATCTACCCAGAAGAATGGGAAACATACATCCATGTGGAAACATACATCCACGTGGAGACTTGTATGTGACCCTTCACGGCAGCTTCATTCATACTAGACAGTGCAAACAATACAATGTCCACTTAAACGGATGAGCAGATAAGCCCAGTGCGGTCCATCCATGCACTGGAATATGATTCAGACACAAAAAAGGAAGGAAGCTCTGATACATGTTGCCATGTAGAGGAGCCTCAAAGACACTATGCTCTGTGAATGAAGCCGACACAAACGATCACAAGTGACATGACTGCATTGAGTAAGAAATGTCCAGCATAGGTAGATCCATAGGGACAGGAAGTTGGTTAGAGGTTGCCAGGGGTGGTGGTGGGGAATAGGGAGACCTGCACCCAGAATTTCTTTTTTGGAGTGATGAAATTGTTCTGGGACTAGACAGTGATGAAGTTGTACCACGTTGTGGAGATACTGAAACCCACTGACCTGTTCACTTTAAAAGGGTGAATTTTATGTTATGTGAACAATAACTTAGAGGAAAGGATGATAAGGGATGGGCTGCGCTGGCAAAGGAAGGGAGGTGCTGAAGCAGGAGGGAGGCATGCCACTTCAGGAAAGACTAGAGAGTTCTGCAGGGGCCAGACTCCCACAGGGCCCTGCAGGCTCAGGCAGGAGCCTGGCTAGGCTTGAATTTTAGGAAGACCCTCCTGGTCGCTGGTGTGGAGATGCTCGTCCAACTCAATACTCCCCTGACTAAAGCCAGCGCCTGTTCCTGCTGTACGTGGGACTAGCTGGGTCCATGGTACTAACCACCTGCTCAGGCCAAGCCTGGCGCTATTCTGCTGCTTGCCCAAACCCTTCAGCCACTCCCTACTTGAAGATGGAGCCCAGCCCAGATGTTTTCACCTGGTGCACCCAGTCCTGCCAGCCTTGCCTCCTCCCTCATCCCAGCCCTATGATGCTCAGCCCTCCGGGACCCCCTGCTTCTTCCTGACTGTATCTTCGCACATGCTGTGCCCTCTTGCCGGAAAAGCATCCTCCAACACCTGGTTTGAATTTTTTCGGTGAAATCGTTCCTGTCAACCCCCACCTCCAGCATGCCGGCTCACTTCTCTCTCTCTCTCACTCTGAAAATACTTGCCCTCTACACTTCAGCCCCAGGCACAGTCCATGGCAATTCCTTCTATACGGGCCTGCCTGCCCTGCTGGGTCATGAGCATTCTGAGGGTAAGGACCTATCTTCTTAATTTTCTACTCCAAGCTCCTAACCCATCTTGAATTTAGTAGGTGCTCAATTAACATTTGCTGAGTGAATGGAGACAAAAATTTCTGTGCTGCTCAGCCTAGTGACCAAGGTCAACATCAACAGTGATAAGTCACATTGAGAGCATGGGCCCATGATGAGCTGAGAAAGGCATGTCACCTCTGCATCTTTCTCCCCAGAACACATCATCCCGGTTTAACTACGAGAAGAACATGTGACAAATCCAGATCAGGGGACATTCTAGAAAATGTCTGACCAGTCTTCCTTAAATCTGTCAAGGTCATCAGAAATAGGAAAGTCCAAGAAACCGTCCCAGCCATGACAGCCTAAGAAGTATTGGTGACAAAATGTCATGTGGGATTCCAGATACAATCCTGGAAGAGGAGAAGGAAATTAGGGCAAAACTAAGGAAAGCTGAATAAGTGTGGACTGTAGTTAATGTATCAGCATTGGTCTGTTAATTATAACAAATGCACCAGACCACCTGAAGATGTTGCTAATTGGGGAAACTGGGTGTGAGGTCCGCAGGAACCCTCTACTCTCTTCTCAATTTTTTTGCAAATCTGAAACTGTTCTAAGAAATAAACTCGATTTTAAAAATAATTTAAAACAAAGATGCTGTGTCGGTATAGACAGAAAAGTAAAGGCCAGCTGTAATTCATGCGAGGTCCCATAGTGAGTGGGACACTCACAGGACCCCTTGACTAGGCCACAGGGAGAAAGGCTTTGCATTTGGATTTCTGACTCCAGAGTCTCTGCCCTAAATAGATCCTCTGTGCTGCTGCTCTCTCTGCATTCTTTTACTTTAGAAACAATATACATAAAGCGCGAAAGCCCAATTTACCGGGCGCTCAGTAAAGCACAGTCATTACTTTGCAACAGGGAGCTGGAGTGAGGGTGTGCGCATGCGCCATTTGCAGAACTTGGCATTTTCAGAAACAGGAATAACGACCCCAAGTTTCCTTTCAGTTTGGTTCCCTACATCCCCTTCCCCTGGCTTCTGATCCTCTACCTCTAATGATTACAGGGGACACAGGCTCATTTCTGAACCAGATGTCTCTGGAGACGCCACGTGACCCCATATGTCCAGCCTGCCAGGACTGACAGTGTAGGCCAGCTACCGTGGTCCTGGCTGTTCCAAGTCCGGGGAAAATGGCCTGGGATTTGGGTCCTTTTCCTTGCGAAGGGGTGAGCAACCGATGGGTAAGCTTGGATAACAAGGATAGCAACTGGAATTCAGGGCTTACTGTCTGCTCCCCTCTTTCCCCCAATCCTACCTACTCTTCTATGCTCTGGATATTTCCATATCTGTGTCCTTTCTTTGCCTGGCTGTGTGTGTGTGCGTGTGTGTGTGTGTATAGACCCACTCCTAGATCCCTTGGCCTCCTGTGAGAACTCCAGAGCCAGTAACCTGGGTTCAAATCCCTCCTACACCACTGTATACCTTTGTGATACACTTGACCTCAGTTTCTTCATCTGAAAACAGGGCTAATGATAGTACCTGCCTCAGAGGTTTTGTTGGGAGGAATATCTGAGCTAAACTTGTCATGTTCTTAGGACAGGAGCTGGTCCATGGTATTCATTCCCTGCTGGATGGAATGTTCCATGTGGGCAGGAGCTGTCTAGCCACCACCAGATCCCCAGAGTCCAGCACCCCACCAAGCATCCAATATTTGTAGAATGAATAAACAAACCTCTTCCATAGCAGGCCCTCCCGCAGTGAGGTGGCCCCCTTTAAAGTTAAGGGCAGTAAAACTATAATTATCGTTATTGGAAATAATAGTAGCAGCAACTACCTTCAGACTAAAATCTGAGAGGTGGACCATTATGATCTGTGGAATCCCTTCTGGCCTAAAAGAAAAAAAAATGTTTACTGCCCTGTGTCACTACCAACTTCCTTTCTACTGCTGGGAACGGGCCCCTTCCTGGCAAATCCCTCATTTCTCTATACTCTAGATCCCTGAGAATGACCAGGGAGAACATTGAAAACCCTTATAAACCTTCCAGGGACAGGTGAATAAGAGAAGGGGCATCCTGCAAAGGCTCTTTAAAGCCAGGATGGTATCTTTCCTGCTGCCTGTGTCAGTGGATAAGTCTCGCTGGGCCAGGTGGCAGGGGGTTGGGGTGAGGTGGGTATGCCGGGCCTTCGGGAGCTCTCCGAGGCAGATGGGCCACCCTCTTTCTGTGGAAGAGATCCAGGCCGTCTTTCGTAGGTGGGTTGGTAGGGAGGACCGTCAGATCCTAAAATGAAGCAAGTATTTACTAAGCACCTATTGTGTGCCCTCCACTCGCCTGAGCCTCATCCTCGAACAAACAGACAGGCTCCCTGCCCCTGTGGGACTTGTGGGCTGGTGGTGTGGGAGACGCACCTCAGTAAAACGATTTCACAACCCACCCCAGCGCACTGAGCCAGGCAAGACAAGGGCAGGTGAGCCGCGCCGACGGGGTCTTCTGAGAGAGATCTCTCCCCTGGCTCCCGTGAGCCCGTTCTCACCCCCTTCACCTGCGCTGTTTGACTCCGGGAACATGTGTGCTACACACTCCCCTGGGCAGGGTAGGGCTTGCTGCCTCTCTTGAGTTCCTGCAACTACAGGTCCCTTTTTCCAGGAAGGGGCGCACAGTGTGTGCCCCACGGATCGCATCGGGGCCACAGGGCCTATGCGGCGAGGCCCCCCGAACAAGGCACGACTCCCTGGATGCATCAGGCTTGCTCCTGCTTTGTGAGCCTCTGTCCAAATACTCTGCCTGCCATGCCTGCCCCGTGAGCTCCTCTCTGGGCCTATCCATCATCCCTGTTCTGCCTTCCCTGACGGCCCCGGGCCGCACCGGACCCTTTCCTGCGCTCCCGCGGCATACTGGGTATAATTCTGTCCCGTGCTCCCACACGGCAAGCAGCAGGCCGTGATGGTGAGGGTGCAGGCTGGAATCTGGGTTCCTCCAGTGGTTTGGAGGATTAAATGAGATAATACGTAAATGGTGCTTGGCACTGGGCCTGACATACCGGATGGGCCCGATCAGACCCAAGAGGGTCTTTAGAAGCAGGACAGAGACCCCGTGTGACCTGCCTTCAGACCCCAGCACCTGACTCCGTTCCCGGCACGAGGTGGGGCTTCCCCTGGACAAACCAGCATCAGTATTCTGCCAGAGGAAACTGAGATCACTCTCTGCCTCGCCCCCCCGCCCCCTTCAAAGCGCACAGGCAAAGACAGAGGCCTGTACCCCCAGCCTCGGGTAAAAGTGCACTGATCCTTCGCATAGGCCCTCCCCAAGCGCTTTCTTGGGTTTTCCTAAGGAGTTCATTGTCTATTCTGAAGAGTCTTCTGGCCCCACTGCATCGGCACAAGGGCCCACCCTGGGGAGGCTGTGGAGACCGTTTCCTGTGCGCCTCGTGACCTTCAGGAGTCTTCAACCACTCCTCCCTTCAGTCAACGGCAGAACGAGCCTCTCCCTACCCGGGTCTGTGCGTCAGAGGTGTGCGTGAGGCAAGGGCATTGCCAGCAAGTAGGCCCCCTCCAACCCTCCGTCCCCACGGGAGGCTTCTGTGTGGCCACAAACCCTACAACAGCCCATCTCTCAGCCCCCAACTGGGTCGGCTTCCTGAGATGCAGCTTGGCCACAGAGAGAAGGCCATTATCCAGTGAGGCGTCAACGAATGACAAACAGAGGACCAGGGCGGGCAAGGATTCTGCCAGCACCCATAGACGGGTGACTGCCCTGCTGGACCCCACTGACCCCTCCCCCACGGTGCCCAAGGGACATTCAGGACCACATCCTAACCTCATGGGCTCCCCTGCAGTACAAAGCAAGGTTCTAAGGATTTATCCCCCCATTTTCCAGATGGAGAAGTTGAGGCCCTGAGCCAATAAGAGCTTCTTCCCAGGGCCATCCAGAGCCCACTGTGGAATATCTGCAAAGAAGCCTGGGCTTGTGTTTCTGGGGCTTTCCAGGCTTGCTTGCGTGGCTCGAAGGATCCCAGACAGGCAGTGCTGGGGGCTGGACTGGTCTGGATTCTGCACGGCCGGGACCCAGGCTCCTCCTCACTCCCTGCAGTCCTGGCCACACCATCCCGCCAGTTCCGTGATCTCCTTTCCTCATGCCTGTGCCAGGGCCAAGCCACCTGCAGCTGCTTCCAAACCACCCGTGGCCGACCACAAAAGCCCAGGGGAACCCACAGGTTGGACCCGAGGGGTGGCAGGATGGGCGGGGAGGACCAACACAACCAGGAAAGATGGGTGGACATAGGTCCTCCGGCTTGGTCAAAGCCCGGCCAGGGGAAAAACCAAGCTGACTCCTCGCTCGTGTCCCACCCTAGCCTCTTCAGCATTCTTCCCCTCTGAAAATATTCCTTAATGAAGAGCTGTCTGCTTCTGGCAAGCCCCAACCCAGCCCCACCGGGTCCCAAATGCCAGGAGAGAAGGAAGCCGTTTCATTTTGGCATGACACACTGGTCGTGGGTGAAGGAACTCACGCGGGCTATCCGGGGCTGCCCCCGGCAATGGTGCAGGCCCTGCCATTTGAGGCCAGCAGGCGAGACAGGGTCAGGATGCTGGTCCTACCAGTCTGGTCGGACTTCCGGAGCAGCCTGAACTCCCCCTCCCCACCAGGGGGTGGCATCAATCAGAGGGCAGCCCGTGCTTCCCTTTGGGAGACTTCAGTGTAGGAGGGAGAGTGAGTGCCCTTCCCTTTGAAGAAGGGCAAAGCAGGGAGAGACGGATGAAGGGGAAGAGGCCCGGGGCAGGTGTCCACAGGGGTGCTGGGAGATTCTGGGTCACCCTGCCACCCTTCCGGGCCCCGATGGGGATACGAGGTCAGGGAGGCTGGTGTGGCTGGGCAGGCTGGCGGGGCAGGGCGGGTAGCTCGTGTCTGCGAGTGGGCCTGAGCTGGGAGCTCTGGGCACCACAGGAGGACCTGGGCAGGTGGGATCCTCCGAGGTGTGTAAAAGTGCAAGGAGTCCTGTGTGTGAGAGTGTCTTTGTGTGTGGGGGGAAGGGAGGGCCCAATTGTCTGGGTCTGTGTTGGAGGTCTGAGTTCCTGTGTGTGTGCTGGGGATCCAAGTGTAGCTGTGTGTGCGTGTGTGTGCGCACACGCGTGTGTGTGTGCACGCGTGCCCACTGCAGATCGGGGGCTCCTGCATGTCTGTGTGTATGAGTTGTCCAGGGTTCACAGCCATCTCTCTCTCTCAGAACTGTTGGCTTGCAGATGTGAGTGTGTGTGGGGAGGGGCACACAGGTGTGAGCGTGGGGTTCTCAGAAGATGTGTGCCCCTGCATCTGAAGAGCGTTCCGAATATCTGTTGGGAGGTCCTGAGCAGGAGGTGGGTTTTGGGGACTAGTCAGACTCAGGGGTGTGTGTGGGGCTGCTGGAGTGTACTGGGAGGAGCCTGAGGAGTGATTTTTTTTTTCCTCCGGTGCCCTTGGGCATGGGGTTGCCGGGAGTGAGAGATGGGCCAGCAGGCTGAGGGGAGGCCTGCGGGGAGGAATCCTGATTTACAGAGGCCAGGGGAAGGGTCCTGCGGGGCTGGAACGGAGGGGTAGGTTTCTGAGGCTCTTAGCCTTGGGGCTGCGGGAAGGTCTGGGCCCACAGATAGGATGAGAAGTGAGGGGAGGGATGGGGTGGCAAGGGGTCTGCAGATGGGAGGGGTCCTGAGGGATCCGGACAGAGGGAGGGCGGGGGTCCTCGGCCTGCGACGAGGGGCGCCTTGGGGGGCGGGTCTGCGGGGTGGGGGCTGGGTGAGCCCTGAACGGTCTGGGAGGAGTCCTGAGGGTCTAGGGAAAGGGTGGGCGGGGGTCACGGCCGGGGGCGGGGTGACGACCCCGGAGAGGGGGTAGGATGGGGGAGGGGGCGCCCGGAAGGGCCGGGGGAGGGGCCCCGAGGGGTCCGGAGGCATCCGGAACGAGGGTGGGCGGGGGCCTGGGCCTAAGACTGACGGCCAGGATCCGTGCCGGGAGTGCCGAGGGCTCCCAGCGCGGGTTCCGTGGCAAGGCAGCCGGAGTCCCGGTCTTGCCGGGCCCCCGCGGGCCGCAGCGCGGAGCCGCCGGCCTGAGAAGGGGCCCGGGAGGCCGGGCCCGCGCCGCCTGCCTACCTGCGCCGAGCACGCCGCCATCGCCGTGCCGAGCCTCACTGTCCCGGGCCGCGCCGCTGGATCCCCGCCGTGCTGCTCGCCCCGCAGCCCCGGCCCGGCCCCCTCAGCCGCCCCCCGGGACCGCGGCCGCCGCCGGTTCTGCCGCTGCCATTTCACCCGCTGACAGGAGCGGCTGCCCCGCCCCCGAGGTCCAGTCAGCCAATTCGCCGCCCCCAGGCACCCTGGCTCCGCCCACCATTCAGGAGTGACGGGGTGCCGGGCCAATCCGTAGCCATTCCGTGAGGAGGGCCCTGGCTACGGCCAGAAGGTTGCCGCCTCTAAGGGGAGAAGCAAATTGAAATTAGGAAAGCAGTGAAGGACGGGTGGTTTTGCCTATCGAAATGTGGAATGCTGTTGAGCAACACTTGGCGGCACCAATAACAAGGAGTGAGGGGTGTGTCTCTGAGGGACGGCTGCGGCCCTGAAGAACCCCAGACGGAGGCAGCCAAGCGTTTGGCTCTAAGCCCCGCCCAGAGCCGGGCTTTCCGCCCAATAACTAGCCGTCCTGAGCCGTCCATTATTATCTGCCCCTCAAATCTCGGCCATGGCAACTGTTGGGACTCTATAAAGAAGATTGACACCTAGGGACCCAATAACACTGAAGGAAGGCGGTGCAGTAACACCGCTTGGCCAATGGGATCATGAGATTGGTTTGAGGTTGGCCTCCCGGGCGGTGGGGCTTGAGGCCGGATTGAATGAAATAGGGGAGGGGCCGAGGGGGGCGTGACCTAGACCAACAATGGGGCGGGGCCAGCAAGGGAGAGGCTAATGGGTTGGGTCTGAGAAGGGGTGTTGGCAGGCTGAGGGGGCGGTGATGCGACCGCATTTTTGAGCCCGGCTCGGTGCCGGGGGCGGGGCTGTTGGGGGTGGGGTCACGTCCAAGGCTCAGGCCCGTCCCCTAACCTAGACTAGGCTTGCTTGAGTGTCTTCTCTGGGGCTCACAGTGCCTTACGATCCCCTGTCAAAACTCTGATCAAGCTGTGTCATCACTGCTTACCCGGCCCTCCCATCCTCCTCATGGGGGGTGGGGCGCGGGTGGGGTTGATGCAGGGCCTAGGTCGGGTCTCCCGGGGGTCCACAGCGTTGCTGAGGAGGGGCCTGGCTGATGGAAACTAAGTATAAATGCTTGATGAATGAATGAGTAAATGAAGGTTAGGCCCGAGACTCTCAACAGGGAAGAAAAGGGTGGGGGAGTGTCACTCAGGCTGGGGAGGATCATGTAGGGACAGTCACGGACAGCAGGCCAGACTTAGCAAAAAGGACAGGATTCCACCCCAAGGGGTGGGCCCTGGAGTGGGTGGGGCAGGGAAGGATCCTGTCACAGAAGAGAGGGTAACACTGTAAGTTCAGGATGGGACCTAAAAATGAGGAGGCAGAAATGGGTGTGGGAGGGCTGGGACGGAGATGGGGGCGTGTCCCGGATTTGTAAAGTCTGAGACCTCAACCTTCTAAGTACTAGGGGCTTCTATCTGGGTTGGGGAGCAATGGCTGACATCTGTTCGCTGCCTGTCCCTGGCCATCTCTCTTTGCCTCTGTCTACACTTTGTTCCATCTGCATTTTCCTTCTGTCCATATCCTCTCCGCCACTGTGTATCCTCTCTGCCCCTGCCTAACTCTCTGAATCTGTCTGCACCCTCTTTGCCTCTCTATCTCTTACTATCTACATTGCATCTATTAAAATTCTGGAACTGTAAGAAAAGCCCCAAAACATATTTCTAAAAACTCCAGTGGTAAAAATAAATGTAATGCATTCCTTTTCCCCACATGCCCGTATCCCCTCTTCCTTTTTTTCTTTTTTCTTTTTTTTTTAAAGAACAGATCTTTACCTCCCTTCTTTTAAAGTCACCTGGGCATTTCATAGTCCTGACAAAGTTATACGGTGACTTTGGATTTGCAGAGTATGAAGCTGAAATCAATCTCATCGACATCGTCCCCTGATTTCTGGGTGGGCTTGGGAGGTTGTGCCATAGACCTGCACGGGGATGGTTTGAAATGCAAGGCAAGGTGGGCCTTAAGTCAGGAAGGTAAGAATAATGGCAAGACATGGTAGGGATCCAGTGACCAGCAAGGGACAACCTTTATGTTGGCTGCCCGTGGTCCCTTAGTGTGGGGAACTGATGAGCCATCATAAGGGCCAAAGTCTTGGGGTTTACCTGGGTTTCTAGAGGTTTTCCCCACAGGAAAGAACAGTTCGGTGTGACCACACCTTCCCAAGAACAGAAAAACCCGGACTGGTAGCAGGGATGTGAGAGACAAAGGGGTCTAGAGAGTCACATGTCTGGGCGGGGTCCAGGGTGCCCCAGAAAGGGGTCACCACCAGTTCATTTCTGGGGCCTTGCCTGGGAGATTAGCAGCATCTGGTGTCTGGAGAATAAAATCAAACCCAAGAAAGATGCACCGCACATTTGACCCTCTTGTCCTCACATTGCCATTTTCACACAAAGGAGGATTTTATTCTGGGGACACTTTGATTCCATTTTTATAAGCACAGTGGAAAAAAAAATCCAACACATTTCTGTTGGAAAATACTTTTGAATCACAAACTGCATTTAGCCAATTAGATTCCTGGATCACTTTTCTGTTTAGTGCAGCTAAACTGTTCCCAATTTTTTTTTTCTATGCTCATTTTTACTTGATTGAAATCATCTTTATCAGGAACATTTTTTTTCCCATGTGATTTTTTTTGAAACATTCGATTCATTAATCAGGCTCATTTTGTCCAATTTTTACCAACTGTTAATTCTACTGCTGTGATTTTTTTGGTGTGTGGTTGTCATTTTTCCAGAGCCAAATTTTGCACATTTGAATTTATTAAAAGACTCTTCTCTCAGTATTTCACTGATAACAAATTTTAGCACGATCAAAATTTTTTTCTGGGTTAAACTTTGGACTCAAAAGTCATTTGCTATGAACATTGACTAGTGTGAGCCTAGACCTCATTTTTCTCATAGAGAGAGAGGGGGGAAAAAGCCACAATATCTGTAGCTCCTTTTATGAGGAAGTAGAATCTGTTTTCTTGTTACTTGAATCTGTGCTGGCTTGTCACCTGTTCTTAGGAACTAGCCCAGAATTTATGATGCTGGGCTAGTTTTATTTATTTATTTATAAAGATGTTATTTATTTATATGACAGACAGAGATCACAAGTAGGCAGAGAGGCAGGCAGAGGGAGAAAGCAGAGGAAGCAGTCTCCCCACTGAAGCAGAGAGCCCTATGCGGGACTCGATCCCAGGACCCCGGGATCATGACCCCAGATGAAAGCAGAGGCTTTAACCCACTGAGCCACCCAGGCACCCCAATACTGTGCTAGTTCTAAGCCTAGACCTTAGGAGGCACTGTGAATTCCTTTTCTCTTTTTTGAAAAAAAATTTTAAAAACCCATATTTTTTAAAAAAGTAGGCTCCATGCTCAACATGGGGCTCAAATTTGTGACCCTGAGATCGAGAGTTGCATGTTCTACTGACTGAGCCAGCCAGGGGCCCCTCTTTTTGGAAAATTTTTAATTGTGATGAAATATATATAACACAATGCTTGGCATATTTAAGACTACAAACCAGTGGCATTATGTGTATTCAGAGTGTTGTGCAATCAACACTACTATCTATTTCCCAAAAGTTTCCATCATCCCCAAGTAGGAACTCGGTCCCCATCAAACATTAACTCCCCATTCCCCCTGTCCCCAGCCCTTTGTTACCTCTATTCTACTTCCTGTCTCTATGAATCTGCCTCTTCGAGGGACCTCATGTAAGTGGAATCATACAATATTGGTCCTTTTGTGTCTGGCTTCGTTCACTTAGCATAAAGTTCGCAAGGTTCACCTGTGCTGTAGAATGTATCGGAACTGTATTCCTTTTTCATGGCTGAATAATATGCCATGGTATGTGCAAACCACATGTTGTTTATTCACTCCTCTGTTGATGGACACTCAGTCATCTTCTGGTTTTGGGGAATAATGTTGCTGCCAACACGGATGTGCCAATATCTAGCTGACTTCCGCTTTCAGTTCTTTTGCTAGCTACCTAGGAGTAGAACTGCTGGATCGTAGAGTAAATTCTGTGTTTGGCTCTTTGAGTTTTCCAAAACAGAAGAGTTTTCCATGGTGGCTGCGTCAGTTTCTGTTCCTGCCCGCAATGCATAAGGGTTCCTAGTTCTCCACCTCCTTGACAGTACTTGCTATTTTTCACTTAAAAAAATTATAGCTGTTTTATTTTTTAAAGATTTTATTTATTTATTTATTTAAGAGAGAGAGGGAGAGCGCGCGCCTGCATGCGCACGAGTGGGGGAGGGGTAGAGGGAGCGAGAGAATCCCAAGCTGACTCCACACTGAGTGCACAGCCTGACTTGGGGCTTGATCCCAGGACCTGAGATCATGACCTGAGCCAAAATCAAGAGTCAGGTGCCTGAAGAACTAACTGAGCCACCCAGGAGCCCCATGAAGATTTTAACATTTTTTTTTTTAAGATTTTATTTACTTATTTGTCAGTGAGAGAGAGATCACAAGCAGGGGGAGCAGCAGGCAGAGTGAGAAGCAGGTCCCCCGCTGAGCAGAGAGCCCAATGTGGGGACTCGATCGTAGCACCCTAGGATCATGACCTGAGCTGAAGGCAGACGCTTAGCTGACTGAGCCTCCTAGGCATCCAGAAGATTCTAACTTTTGATGAAGATCCAGTTAATCTATCTTTCTTTTGTTCTGTGTGCTTTTGATGTCCTATCTTAGAATCTATTGCCAAAGCCAGTGTCATAATGATTGAACCCCACGTTTTCTTCTACAAGGTGTATGGCTTTAGCTCTTATATTTAGGTTGTTGATCAATTTCCAGTTAACTTCTTTAAAAATTTTTTTATTATTTTTTAAAAAGATTTTATTTATTTATTTGACAGACAGAGATCACAAGTAGGCAGAGAGGCAGGCAGAGAGAGAGGGGGAAGCAGGCTCCCTGCTGAGCAGAGAGCCTGATGTGGGGCTCGATGCCAGGACCCTGAGATCATGACCTGAGCCGAAGGCAGAGGCTTTAACCCACTGAGCCACCAGGTGCCCCATCCAGTTAACTTCTATATCTGGTGTGAAGTAGGGGTCCACCTTCATTCTTTTGTATGTAGAGAACCAGTTGTCCCACACCATTTGTTGAGGACACCATTTTTTCCCATTGAATTGACTTGGTACCATTGTAAAAAATCAACTGGCTGGGGTGCCTGGGTGGTTCAGTTGTTAAGCGTCTGCCTTTGGCTCAGATAATGATCCCAGGGTCCTGGCATCGAGCCCCGCATTGGGCTCCCTACTTGGCGGGAAGCCTGCTTCTGCTTCTCCCACTCCCCCTGCTTGTGTTCCCTCCCTCGCTGTGTCTCTCTATCAAATAAGTAAATAAAATCTTAAAAAAAAATCAACTGGCTGTAGATAGATGGGTTTATTTCTGGACTCTCAGTTCTACTCTACTGGTGATATATCTATCCTTATGTCAGGACCACAGTGTTTTGCTTACTGTAGCTTTGTATTAAGTTTGAAATCTGAAAGTGTGAGTCCTCTGACTTTGATTTCATTTTCAAAAATTTGTTGGCTTTTTGGGGGCCCTTGCAATTTCATATGACTTTGAGGACTGGCATCTCCACGTCTGCTAAAAAGACTGTTGGAGGGACACCTGGGTGGCTCAGTGGTTTAAAGCCTCTGCCTTCGGCTCAGGTCATGATCTCAGGGTCCCGGAATCGAGCCCCGCATCGGACTCTCTGTTCAGCGGGGAGCCTGTTTCCCTTCCTCTCTCTCTGCCTGCCTCTCTGCCTACTTGTGATCTCTCTCTCTCTTTGTAGAATAAATAAATAAAATCTTAAAAAAAAAGACTGTTGGGATTTTGGTAGGGATTGTATTGAATCTGTAGATAGCTTCAGGAGTATTGACATCTTAAGAACATAAAGTTCACCTCTCCGTGAACAAAGGGTATCTTTCCACCTATTATGTGTTCTTTACTTTCTTCCAGCAATATTTTGTAGTTTTCAATATGCAAACCTATCACCTCCAAGGTTAAACTATTTCCAGGTATTTTACTCTTTTCGATACTACTGTAAATAGAATTGCTTTACTTACCTTTTTCTGATTGCTTGTTGCAGGTGTATACAAACACAGATGATTTTGTTGTATTGATTTTTTATCCTGAAATTTTGCTGAGTTAGTTTATTAGTTTTACTGGCTTTCTTGTGGATTTTTAAAGATTTTCTAGATACAGGATTATGTCACCCACTGGTGAACAGAGGTAGTTTTACTTTTTCCTTTCCACTTTGGATGCCATTTATTTCTTTTTCTTGTCTAATTGCTCTAGTTAGAACTTCCAGTAAAATGTTAAATAGCAGTGGCAAAAGTGGGCACTTTCCTTTTTCTTGATCTTGGGGGGAAAGCTTTCTGTATCTCACCGTTGAGTATTGTCTTAGTCCATCTTGGGCTTTTGTAGCAAAATGCAATAGAATCCGTGGCTTATAAACAATGGAAATTTATCTCTCTTTTGTTCTGGAGGTTGGAAAGTCCAAGATCAAGGAGCTGGTAGATTCTGTCCCTAGGAACTTCTTTTAGCATTTCTTATAGAGCAGGTCTAGGGCCATGAGCTCCCTCAGCTTTTGTCTGAGAATCCTTTCATTTCTTCCTTATCTTTTTTTTTTAAGATTTTATTTATTTGACAGACAGAGATCACAAGTAGGCAGAGAGGCAGGCAGAGAGAAAGAGAAAGGGAAGCAGGCTCCCACTGAGCAGAGAGCCCGATTTGGGGCTCGATCCCAGGACCCTGGGATCATGACCAGAGCCGAAGGCAGAGGCTTTAACCCACTGAGCCATCCAGGTGCCCCTCTTCCTTATCTTTGAAGGACAATTTTGCCAGATATAGAATTCGTGGTGGATAGTTTTTTTTTTTTCTTTCACCACGTTAAATATGTCACCACAGTCTCTTCTGGCCTCCATGGTTTTTGATGAGAAGTCAGCTTTCAACATTATCAAGGCTTCCTTGGAAATGATGAATCACTTCTTCTGTCACTCTCAAGATTTTCACTTTGTCTTCTGATGGTTTGTGTTTCAGTCTCTGGGTTTATCTTATTTGGAGCCCATTGAATTTCTTGGATTTGTAGATTCATGTATTTCACCAGATGTGGGGTGTTTTTGACCACTGCTTTTTTTCCAGTTGTTTTTCTACCACTCTTTCTTCTCCTCCTGGGAATCCCATAATGTGTATATTGGTCTATTTGATTGTATCCAAAGATCCCTTAGGCTCTGTTTATTTTTCTTCATTCTTTTTTCTTTCTGCTCCTTGAGTTCAATAATCTCAATTATCCTATCTTCAAGCTCTCTCATCCTTTCTTTTGCCTGCTCAAATATGCTATTGAACACTGCTAGTGACTTCTGAATTTCAGTTTTGTACTTGTCAATTCAATTATTTCTTTTTTAAGTTCCTTTTTAATAAGTCATATCTCTTTATTGATGTCATTTCAGTCACACATTGTTTTCCTAGTTTCTTTTAAGTCTTTGTCCCTATTTTCTTTTAGCTTGTTGAATATATTTAAGACAGTTGTTTAGAAATCTTTTTCTAGTAAGTCTAATAGTTGGACTTCTTCAGGGATAGTTTCTGTCGATTTGCTTTTTCCTTTAAACAGGCCATACTTTCACGTTTCTTTGTATGTCTTTGATTTTTCTTGTTGAAAACTGGACATTTGAATATTCATAATATGGTAACTTTGGATATCAGATTCTCCCCCTTGCTCCAGAGTTTGATGTTTGATGTTACCGTTTTTGGTTTTTGATTGTTAAAAGCTCTGGTAGCATATTCGATTAGTGACTTTCTCAAGCAATTCTTGCAAATGCTATATTCCTTCATGTGTGTGGTCACCAAAGTCTCTGTTCCTTAGTTTGTGGTTCAGCTGGTGTTTTTACAGAGATTTTCTTGAGCATCGAGAGCTCATAAAGCAAACAAGTAAAATAAAACAAAAATCCCACCTTTCTGTCTTCACAAATCACTTCTGTGCCAGAGCACCCCTTCAGCACTTAGCCAGGCTTGCACTGAGCCTAGAATTAGCCTAAAGTAAACCTTGGAGTCTTCTCAGGTCTTTTCTGAGCATGTATTTTGCTTTGGGCATGCACCAGATTTTCTACATTGCCACTGATACATAGGGGCTTCTGAATGTCCTAATTTTCAAAAAACACTTTCCCCAGCTTTTGAGCCTCAGGCAGTATATTGCATGTTTTGACCATAGTTTTTGCCCCGGATGTCTATGGATAGTTAAGTCAGCTTGCAGGGTGTCTGAGCAGCACCCAAGCCTTCTCTAGTTTGAATGCCAAGTAAGCAAAACAGAGATGTGTACTTCGTGTTAGTCTTTTAAGTAGTTTCCAGACAGGTTAGAGCAGACATACATTATAACTTTTGAATAAAGTCTGCTGTGCTCCCTTCAGAATCAAGGACCAGGGTCTCACACTGAGAACATGGACTTCCTTTTTTTTTTTTTTTTTAAAGATTTTATTTATTTGTCAGAGAGAGAGAGAGGGAGAGAGAGTGAGCACAGGCAGACAGAATGGCAAGCAGAGGCAGAGGGAGAAGCAGGCTCCCTGATGAGCAAGGAGCCCGATGTGGGACTCGATCCCAGGGCGCTGGGATCATGACCTGAGCCGAAGGCAGCTGCTTAACCAACTGAGCCACCCAGGCGTCCCATGGACTTCCCTTTTTAAGACACTGCCACACCAGGAAGAGGGTGGGACGGGGCAAATAAAAATGCCACAAAGCCTTTACCATTCTGAATTTGCCTTTTTTATTAACCAGTGTTTACTTGGTTGCTATAAACGCTTGATTCTTCCAGAGTTCTGAAAACTTGGTTGTGGCAGTTTCTGCTTGTTTTTTTGATGTTTCTGCTGGGGGTTGATGAAAGCTGCGTACTCTGATTTAGCCCAAGCTGGTCCAGGTTATGAGAATTATATGACTTCATCACCTCTATGGCCTCAACCACCTACCAATCAGCCTCCAGCTATGAGTGAGGTCATCTATTGCAACTTCTTATTGCTATGTGACAAGCCACCCCAGGACTCAGTGGCCTAAAACAGCAGCCATTTTTATTTATTTATTTATTTATTTATTTATTTATTTATTTTAAAGATTTTATTTATTTATTTGACAGAGAGAGATCACAAAGCAGGCAGAGAGGCAGGCAGAGAGAGAGGAGGAAGCAGGCTCCCTGCCGAGCAGAGAGCCCGACGCGGGGCTCAATCCCAGGACCCTGAGATCATGACCTGAGCCGAAGGCAGCAGCAGCCATTTTTAAATATGTTTGTGTATTTGTGGACAAGACACAGAGGGGGAAGTTCGTTTTTCTCCATAGCTTCTAGTTCTTAAGCTGGGAAGACTCAAAGGGCTGGGGTGCCTAGTGGTTGGAGGCTGGAATTATCTTGGGGGGGCATCTTTACTCACATGTCTGGCTCCTGGGTGGGGATTGCTCAAATGGCTGGGGTCTCATTTTGGGGGGCCTCTCTCTCAGTGCTCTTAGGACTCATGTGGTCCCCCACACGACATCTGCAGCATGGCAGCCCCAGGGTAGCTGGACTTCTTACATGATATCTCAAGACTCTGGGAGTGAGTCTTCTGTCAAACAAGGTGGATGCTTGCATGGTCTTTAATGCTATAATATTGTAGGTCATGCAATATTTCTTCTGCTGTACTCTATTGGTTGAAGCAGCCACACTGAGATTCAATCTCTTGATTGTTAAAGTATTTTCACTGTCAAAATATTTTCAGTTAGGGGGTGCCTGAATGGCGCAGTCAGTTAAGCCTCCAACTCTTGGTTTTGGCTCAGGTTTGTGATCGCAGGGACTTGAGATCGAGCCCAGTGTTGGGCTATGCACTCAGTGTGGAGTCTGCTTCAGATTCTCTGTCCTTCTGTCCTTCCGGCTCATGCTCTCTCTTTGTCTCCCCCTAAAATGAATAAATAATTAAAAAGAAAACTATTTTCCATTATGTTTTAAAACTGCTCTGGCTAAGTAACCGAACTTAGCTAATCTACCCCCTGACCACAGATGTAGGAATAAGCCCAGTTGTGCTCAGCAGAGCTTTCCATCTGAGCCTGACCCAAATTTCTGAACCACATAATTGTAAATGAAATAGATTTTATTTTGAACTGTTAATTTAGAGTGGGGCAGTTTGTTATGCAGCAAAAGCTAACTGATGTGTCTTGGCAGATATATGACACTCACCAAGGATGTTATCGCCTGATCACTTCCTGGAGCCTTATAATGTGATGCGAGTGAGCAGACTTCTATGGTCCGGTGACTCCTCCCTGCCTGTGCTCTCTCTACAGTCTTCCACCCTTGGTTCTACCTGCTGTGACAATTCCACCCATCCCACTGGTCCTTGCTTAGTTTCAACAACCTGTGAATAGAACCCTTGAACATAATAAAAGAAACGTTGAATTGAACCATCCCTAGCTATTCTACTCTTAGACCATACACCTTACTCTGTTCAGTCTTTCATTTTACAAGTGTTAATTGAGCATGTGCTGGATGCCATTCGCTCTTCAAAACACTGGACGAGTGAGAGTTAACATGAACAAGAATGTTCCTGCTGTAACAAAATTTATATTCTGGTGGGATATGGTAAGACATTTCTAAAATCATTCCCACTGGTCCCCACTTCCTGGTATTCATGGCCTTGTGTAATCTTCTTCCAAGGAGTAATTTGCTTCTAACGGACATAACGCCTCATCGTTGAAGAAATGTCGTTTGTGTAATCAGGTTACAAAAGATTCTGACTTCCATTTCTCTGGCACACTTTCTCCCTTGCTGGCTTTGATGAAGCAAGTTGCTGTGTTGGAATAATTCATGTGACAAAAACCTGAAGACATCCTTTGACCAGCAGCCAGCCAGGAACTGAGGCCCTTAGTCCAACAGGAACCAAATGCAACCAAAAACCACATGAGTGAGCTTGGAAATAAGTCATTCCCCAGTTGAGCCTTCAGATAAAAACCCAATCCTGACCATCCCCTTGACTACAGCCTCATGAAACACTGTAGGCAAAGGATCTACTAAGTCATGTCTAGATTCCTGACCCATAAACCTGGGATAATAAATCTGTGTTTCGGGGCACCTGGGTGGCTCAGTTGGCTAAAGCCTCTGCCTTCAGCTCAGGTCATGATCTCAGGGTCCTGGGATCGAGCCCCGCATCGGGATCTCTGCTCGGCAGGGAGCCTGCACTCTTCACCTCTCTCTGCCTGCGTCTCTGCCTGCTTGTGATCCCTGTCTGTCAAATAAATACACAAAAATAAGTAAATAAATAAATGTGTGTTTCTTCAGTTCACTTCATTGGTAGCCGTCTGTTATGCAGTAATGGGAGAGCTTCCCTGTGAGGGGAGTTGGAATGAACAAATAAATGACCAACTCAGAAATAAATCACAGAGTGATACAAGCTATCCAAAGGACCCGAGACTTTGGAAACATGAACAGACTAAATATCACAAGAAACGCTGGAAAGGAAAGTAATTAAAGATCTAGTACCTAAAACACCACCAGGCCAAGATGATTCTACAGCTTCACTCTGGTGTCCCCATACCCTAACCTGACCATTTGGTTCCTATGGCCAGTTTGGATTTTCAGGTTTGGCCTGTTGGATCTTGGATGGTCTCCTCCTTCAATTCTGGCCTTGGCACCTCCTTCTGACTTTGCTGTCCCTGCAGCCCCAGGTAGGCTCCAGTCCTGGAGAAACTGGGTGAGCAGTCTGTCCCTGGCTGCCTTTTGTCCTCAGCCTCCCAACAGTGGAAGGGGATTCGGATAGCAAACTTCATGAATGATAGGCGCATTTCAAGGTCAGGCAGAAGAGGAGCCTATGAAGGGGATGGAGAAGCAGCTGGAGAGACAGAGGAGAACCCAGAGATGAGACCATCAGGGAGGGAAGTCTTAGGAGAGTGGGATTTCCAGCAGAAAAGGGAGTATTGACCTTTCTGTGGGTGCAAGCAAGACAAAATGGGTCTGTTGATGTCTCAAGGGGAAGGTAGTTACTGTCATTGGTCATTTTCATGGAGTGGTAAGAGGTAGCAGTGGGGAAAACCCTTTTCCAAGAAGTTTGGTGACACCTAGAGGACTGAGGAGTTTTGTTTTTTTTTTTTTTTTCTTCTGAAGAGGGGAGGATCATGCCTATGTTCTTGGAAGTCTCCCTGTTCCAAGACGTGAGGTAAGGATCATCCGCATCCCCAGGAATGGAGTTTCCAGGACTGAAGCACGAGCAGACCCAGGAGCTGACTTCACGGCAGGGCAGAAGTGTGTGGTGGGGCTGCCCTTCTTCCTGGAGCAGCAGCGTCCAGGGAGGGCTAATGCTCAAGGAGAGGAAAATGAGCAAACCCCGGGGGGGATTGTGAGGTCACTCTCAAGAACATGCAAAATGTTGGAGAGATGGAGGAAGGGTGTGGCACGCTAGGCAGACGTCCCAGCGAGTGCAAAGGCAAGGAGGCAGGAACAGGGGGCATCTGTTCGGTAAAGCAGCGTTGAAGCCGCCCTGAGCACTGGGTGGCGCTGTCCAGCCTGGCAAGAAAGCCAACACGCTGCTTCCTGATTCCTGACCACAGCCCACGGTGGTCTCCTCCTGGTCTGTGGATGTTAGCTGAGGTTCTGGAATTCTGTTGCCAGCAAGTTTCTGAGACGCCAGCCGAGCCTGGCCAACATTTCAAAGAAGAGGGAGAATGCCACCTCTAAAGCTGCAGGTGTCACCTGTTGGAGCCATGGGAGGTAAGTGGGTTCTGACCTCCTATCAGGGGAAACTTCCTATCAGCTCAAAGCTTACAGGATGTGGCAGAGTCTGTGAGCCCAGTTAGTTTGGGAATGGGCTACAAGTGGGTAGAGAAGGAAGACTTCTTGGAAGAGGTGGTATAAAAGGATAAGGAGATTTGTCATGGGGAGAGAGGTGGGAATATGAGTGGGGTTGTAGGAATGGGTAGCCATGTGTGTCTATGCGTGATGTTGACGTTGAACTGGGTAGTGGAGTGAACCAACATTTGCTCATTCCATTTGTTCCCTAGACATTTCCTGAACATCACTTTTGAGCTGGTTTCTGTATGTGCAACTTGGTTTATAGTGGGGACACTGATCTGAAAGACAGATCCAGGAAGAGTCTGGAGGAAGCACCGGATCCAGCTCGGTGGGGAGATCTAGGACGGCTTCTCTGATACCATAGGGAATAAATCTGGTCTTAGTGCCAAAGGTTCCAAGACCCTTGCAATTTTCTGAGTGATAAGAGTGTCATTTGTTACTTAGAAGGGTCTCTTTGGATCATACCTGAGTTTGAGATGACTTGGCATAGGGCCCCTTCCTCAGCCTCAGGAGGGTCTGGTCACCAAGAAGTCCAAACGATTAGAAGGTTGCAACTTCCGGGGGCTTAATCTTTCTTAGAGGTTAATCTCTTGGAAAATTCTTGAACAACAAGACTTGGTTAGCTTCCCGGTTGGTGAGGCGTCCATATGTGGGGGTCCTGTGCAGCCCAGTTTTGTGGGGACGGAGTCACCAGCCTGCTGGACCTTCTGGCTCATTCTGTGCACCTCTTCATTTGGTTGCTCACCCGTATCCTTTATAACAAACCAGGAAATTGACATCAGTGTTCCCCCTAAGTTTGATGAATAGTTCTCACAAATGATCTGAAGAGACCTGAGGAGGTGGTCGTGGGAACCTCTGATTTATAGTGGGTCAGTCAGAGGTAGGGGTGGCCTGGACTTGCAGTTGGTGTTTGAAGTTGGGGACGGTCCTCTGGGACCGAGCCTTTAATCTGTGGGATCTGTTAAAAACAAGGCAAGAGGCCCCAAACACACTAAATCCCACGTCATGACACCAAACTTTAACTCAATCACAGCTTGGCTCTCTCAGAAGTGGAATCTTAACCAGCCAGTCAGGGATCACCTGATCAGCCCTAGTTAGGTGACCTGCCCTCCCCTATGGGCGAGGAAGCTTGCAGTAATGGAACCCCGCTTTTTTTGTCCAGCACAATTTCCTTGTTCTTGCTCCCTTCTTGCCACGTCCAGCTCCTCCAAACTTTCTATCGGCTAGATTGGAAGCTGCTCAATTCATGCATAATGGAATAAAGGTAGTAAGAGCTTTAAAACTTACTCAGTGGAACTTTTTTTTTTTTTTTTAACAAATCTGGTGTTATCTCCAGCTTGATAATGTCAGTGCCGAGTTAAATTTGTGGGACATCCTGTTGGTGTTGGCTGGGGATTGGAAAACAGTTTGGTGATGCTGGAAAACACTCCGAGAGCTTCCAGAAGGGAATTACACGCTGGGGGAAAGGTTATATTCTGTAGGACAAATTGTTTGAGCAGAGGTGGAATTGGGTGGTGAGAGAAGGAGTGTCACCTTCTGGAGCGATTTGCACACGCAGAGATCGGGAAGTGAGACAGAATGTGACCTCCCAGAGGAACTGAAAGTATTTCAGCAGGACTCCCAGCCCCAGGAGGGAAAACTGGATGGCTGGTCTGGGATCGCTCGGGAGGTGCTCAACCCCAGATGAAATGGTTAATAATGAAGGTGGTAGGAATAGCCCATCTAAGAGAGAGTATCTTGCTTGGGGTTCCGAGGGGTTGATGTTTCAGCTCTGCTGATGTGTCTGCAGATGGGAAAGCCACCACCTCCCCAGGAAGCCCAGCTGGGCACAAAGAGGATGCCAAATGGGGCAGACTTGACCTTGGACCCCAGCTCTGCCTTGTGCTGTGCAGCCATGGGCAGGTCTCCTCAATTCTCTGTGCCTCCGTCGTCCTCATAGGTGAAATGAGTGTCACCACTTCTCCACCAAGAACACACCAGCAATGATAATTCATTTAGTCATACCTTCAGCAAACACTGATGGAGCGCCATTTCTGGGCGCTGGGGGTACAGCGGTGAAGGAAACAGACTTAGTCTCCTCCCTCTGCACAGCCAGCCCCCCTCTATTTGCTGACATACTGTCTGTGGTGCCTTCATGTTACCGTGGCAGAGTTGAGTCATTGTGACAGAGACTGTATGACTTACAAAGCCAAAAAATATTTGCTGTGTGCCCCCCTTTTTAAAAAATGTTTGCCAACTCTTGGTCTAGAAAGTTACATTCTGGGGGAGACAGATAGTGGACAGAGAAACAGATTTTGAGCCTGAATCTGGCTCCCCTCCTCTCTCTCGTGAACTCCCTAAATCTGAGAGGCTGTGTTATCAATACCCCCTCCCATTTTTTTGGAGTTTGAGGCACAGAAATGAAAGAAGATGGTGTGCTTTCTTGCTCTGACCCCCAGCTCCAGCATCCATGGGCAGGGGACATAATTTCTGAACCTTTTTTTGCTCTTAGGTGAAATGAAATAATAGTAATGAAATGAAATGAAATGAAATAAAATAATAGTAGCTGTGTTATGGGAATTAACTGAGATCGTCTGCAAAAAGCACTTAGCACAAAAATCAGCACTCAAGGAAATGCTGGTTGGATCTTTACTTCCGGTTAAAATGTAGAAGAACCCAAAAGACCCTCACTTTCCTTGTGATGACTGGGAAAACCCAGAGAAAAAACCATTTTTTTCAATAGAGCTAGTTAAGAGTGGTGATCTCAAGGAAGTTGTGATGAGCTGGTTTTCAGCGATAAAATGAGCCCTTTGTAGGTGAGCCAAGAGCAGTGGCACCTTCCATACCAGGGGGCAGGCAGACACCAGCTCTGGGTATGGGAGGGCTTGCAGGGATAGAGAGATGTTTAGGAGACAGAGCAAACCAGCCCATTCTTAGATGAAAAGAGTAAATGTTCAGAGTGATGGCCACTAGAGTGCTGGAGTCCAAACCTGGTAAGGAGGGCATTCATGCAGAGGGATGAACTGGTATGGGGTGTTGGGGACTAAGTGAGGTAAGAAGGACGACATGACAATCTGTCACCCCAGGGGACTAAGTGAGGTAAGAAGGACGACATGACAATCTGTCACCCCATGTAAGGAGTCAGGGTCCAAGCACAGTAAAGAAGACATCCATACAGAGTTGTGGTGGTGGAAAAGAGAGATTGATTATATATGGGGGAATGGATTAAACAAAGAAACAAATAATAAAATTCAGGATAGTAGGAACCAGATTTCCCAACATCAGAGAAGGGTGTTATAAAGTTGAATGGAAAGAAAACTAGAATGAACCCTATTGCATTTAATTGGAGGTGTTGGTGTGAAATCATGGTTTTCAAAATATTTGGAGAAGTGTGTGTGTGTGTGTGTGTGTGTGTGTGTGTGTGGTGTGGTGTGTTCCCATTTGTCTACCAAGAGGTCCTGGGACCAGTGATATCTCAATAACAATGAGCACACCCAGGTCTTGGTTTCCGAATGCCATTCTCCATTTAAAAGCAACTAGGGCTCTTTGGGAAAATGGCTGGTTCCAGAATTGGAACAGGGAAAGCCTGAAACATCAAGTTAGACCAGAAAGGAAGTGTGAGAGAAGGTCACCAGTTGGAGAAGGTCAGTCGTTGAACTGTGAGCTAGACCTGGGCACCTCAGACGCTCCCCACTCCCTCCCCAATCCTTGGAATGTGGGTGCCACTTGCCTTCCCCATGCCCAGAGGCTGCTGCAAGGACATAGCCTTGAGAGAGTGATGTGGTGTTATGGCCATATGGATAATATATATGAATGAACTCTGTTAAGGCCTCTGTATAAACTTTTAAGATTCTGGTAGGCAGGTGTGGAGATCTACTCGTCTTGCAAACACCCAAGACAAACCTCATATGTAATTCCTTTGCTTATTAGAATGGCCACCTAGCAATCTGGAGTGGACTTTTTCTTTTTCACCCTGCCCTATGTGTATGGGGACCGGTTTCAGATTTCACCCGGGGAAATTCCTGAGGTTGCAAATCAAGAGGAAGGAAAACTGATTAGCAAAAAATGGATAGGCAGATATCAAAAGGACATAGAAACCAGTATGAAAGACTCGCACTGGCCAAATCAAAGACAATTTAAGCATCAAAAATATGGGGAGGGTGTTGGAAAATAACATCAGCAAGAATGGCAGAGTAAATTTTGACCCTCTATAAAAACAAGGGAATAAACTGCAAAATTTGTCAGAATCAGCATTTTTAGGACTCTGGAAATCAACCAACATCTTGCAACAATTCAGGGAGTATTTAGTGAAGAAAAACAGCTGAATCTCAGTAAAGAACAGTGAGCTCAGTGGAATTTTAACTTACTCTAGTTCCATTCCCCACTATCCAACTCAAAAGTATTCTTTTTTTTTTAAGATTTTATTTATTTATTTGACAGAGACCACAAGTAGGCTGAGAGGGAGGCAGACAGAGAGAGGGGGAAGCAGACTCCCTGCTGAGCAGAGGGCCTGATGCGGGGCTTGATCCCAGGACCCTGAGATCATGACCTGAGCTGAAGGCAGAGGCTTAACCCACTGAGCCACCCAGGTGCCCCCAGAAATATCCTTGAAATATAACAGCCCTTGGGGCACCTGGATGGCTCAGTGGGTTAAGCGACTGCCTTCAGCTCAGGTCGTGATCCTGGAGTCCTGGGACTGAGTCCCGCATTGGGCTCCCTGCTTGACAGGGAGTCTGCTTCTCCCTCTGACCCTCTCCCCTCTCATACTCTCTCTCTCTCACTCAAGTGAATAAATAAAATCTTAAAAAAAAAAAGAAGAAGAAAAAGAAAAGCCCATATTGCTGGTACTGGAGGGAGAAGAACACAGCTGGAGCTCTTGAAAATCCTCATTTCTGAACAAAAGTCATTATTTCATCTGCCTATTGGTTCCCTGGAAGACTTCACTCGAAAGGCTAGTCTTTAGTTGACTTTGTTTGAACTTGTCCAAAGCTAAAAGCCTCTCCCCAGTGAACATTTGTCAAATATTTTAAAATGACAGCTGTGTGAGGTGATGGGACAAATAATAACCTAATCGCAAGTCTCAAAAGGAAAATTTAAGGAATGAGATGCCCTTAGGGGCTTTGAAGGCTCTGTGAAAGCAGGAAGTGAAGGCTAAGGCAGAGCTTCAAAGTTTCCGGCTGCACGTTGAAGTTGTGTCTGAACATACAAAGACCCTCAGCAGAGACTGGAAGACTTGTAGAGGCATCCAGGGAAATGTATGTCCAACCATCACCTAACTTCTAAGCTAACTGACTAGAGATTTTAGTGGGCATACATGGCAGAAAATATAGACTTTGCAGAACTAGTGCAGAAAAGTAATTAAATAAACAAAAACCAGCAACAAACAGCAGCAACAGCAAACCTTTAGGAGGATGGAAAATCTGATTTCCATAGTTGTTATATTATTTGAAGTGTCCATTTTCCAACAAAAATATTATGGGACATACAAAGAAACAAGGAAGTATATTACTCATACACAAGGGAAAAAACAGTGAGTAAAAACTGTTCCTGAGAGAGCACACATGTTGGAGTTACTAGACAAATATTCTAAGTCACTGTTTTAAAATGTTGAAAGAGCTAAAAGTTAGCATATGTAAGGAACTAAAAAAAAGTATGAGAACAGGGGCGCCTGCCTGGCTCTGTTGGTGGAGCTTTCAACTCTTGATTTCAGGATTGTGAACTTGAGCTCCACACTGGGTGTAGAGATTACTTAAAAATAAAATCCTAAGGGCTCCTGGGTGGCTCAGTGGGTTAAAGCCTCTGCCTTCGGCTCAGGTCATGATCCCAGGGTCCTGGGATTGAGCCCCGAATTGGGCTCTCTGCTCAGTGGGGAGCCTACTTCCTCCTCTCTCTCTCTGCCTGCCTCTCTGCCTACTTGTGATCTCTGGCTGTCAAATAAATAAATAAAATCTTTAAAAAAAATAAAATAAAATCCTAAAAAAACCAAAAGTATGAGAACAATATGTCACTAACTAGAGAATACCAATAAAGAGAAATTCTAAAAAGGAACCATATAGAAATTCTGAAGTTGAAAAGTATAATACCTGAAATGAGATTTTCACTAGTAGGTTCAATAGCAGATTTGAGCAGGCAGAAGAAAGAATCAGCAATGATTGAAGATAGATCCATTGAGATTAACCAGTCTGAGCAATGGCGGGAAGAAAGGATGAAGAAAAATTTACCCTGAGCCAGGGTGCCTGGGTGGCTTAGTCTGTTAAGTGTCTGTCTTTGGGACATGGTCGGGCCCCCTGCTTAGTGGGGAAGCCTGCTTCTCCCTCTCCTCCCCACTTGTGCTTTCTGCCACTATCTCAGTCTCTCTCTCTCTCTTCCTCAATAAATAAATAAATAAATAAATAAACAAGTAAACAAATAAAATCTTTAAAAAAATTTAACAGAGCCTCAGAGACTTGAGGGACACCATCAAACATACCAACATATGCCTAATGGGAGTGTCAAAAGGAGAGGGAAGATGGAAAGGGGCAGGAAATATTTGAAGAAATGGCTGAAAGCTTCCAAAATTTGATGAAAGTGTTGGGCTACACATTAAGAAGTTCAACAGACTCCAAATAGGCTAAACAAAGAGATCCACACTTACACACAAAATAACCAAACTGTTTAAAATCAGACGAGAAAGCATCTTGAAAGCAAGAGATAAATGTCTCATTATGTATAAGTGGTCCTTAGTAAGATTAATAGCTTATTTCTAATCAGAGACCATGGGGGTCAGAAGGCAGTGGAAAGACATATTCTAAACGCTAAAAGGGGAAAACACCCTGCCAACCAAGAATTATATATCTAACAAAACTACGTCATTCAGCCATAGAGGAAAAGTACCAATACATGCTTCAACATAGAGGGACCTTGAAAATATTATGCTAAGTGAAAGAATCCAGACACAAAACATACATTTCGTATGATTCCCTTTATACAAAATATGCATCATAGGTAAATCCATAGAGACAGAAAGTAGATTAGTGGTTTGGGGTGTGTGTGAGGGAAGTGGGAATGGGAGCGACTACTTGGTGAGTATGGGGTTTCATTTTGGGCTGAAGAAAATATTCTGGAATTATAAAATGGTGATGGTTGGGGCGCCTGGTGTTTCAGTGGGTTAAAGCCTCCGCCTTTGGCTTGGGTCATGGTCCCAGGGTCCTGGGATTGAGCCCCGTGTCAGGCTCTCTGCTCAGCGGGGAGCCTGCTTCTCCCTCTCTATCTGCCTACTTGTGATCTCTGTTTGTCAAATAAATAAATAAAATCTTTTTAAAAAATGGTGATGGTTGCACTACATCCACAACACTGCAAATGCACTAAATGCTACTGAATTGTACAGTTTAAATGGTAAATTTCATGTTATGAGTATTTCACTGCAATCGAAGAAATAAAAGGAATCTTCTAAGATGCAGTAATAGAACACTAGGTAGTTTCTCAAACACACATGAAGAAATAAAGATTGCCCGTAAAGGTAACTACATAGGTAAATGTAAAGACAGTACAGATGTAATTTTTCCTTGTAACTCCTTTTTCCCCAACTGATTTGAAAGACAACGGTAAAATGCAGTAATTAAGAGTAAAAGGTGATTGGCACACATGCATGGAGAGGTAATTTGTGATAATAGCAGCATAAAGGGAGAGAAAATGGAACTATACAGGAGCAAAGTTTTGTATACCATTAAAACTAAATTGATATTAATCCGACCTAGGTTGTTATAAATTAAGATGTTAATAGTAATCCCCAGGGCAGCCACTGAGAAAATACTTTGAAAGTATATAGTAAAAGAAACATGAGAATTAAAATGATACATTAGACAATATCCATTAAACACACGAAAAGATAGAGGAGTGGAAGAACTGAGGACCAAAAACAAAAAAATAGGACATTCAAAAAACAAATATCAAAATGGGAGATATAAACCCTACCTTATCAGTAATTACATTAAATATAAATGAACTAAACTCTCCAATTAAAAGGGAGGGATTGACTGTGACCTTAGCTGCAACTTCTTGCTAGGCACGTCTCCAAAGACAAGAGAAGCAAAGGCAAAAATGAACTATTGGGACTTCATCAAGATAAAAAGATTTGCACAGCAAAGGAAACAGTCAACAAAACCAAAAGACAACCAACATAATTGGAAAAGATATTAAAAAATGACATATCAGATAAAGGGCTAGTATCAAAAATCTATGAAGAACTTATTAGACTCAATGCCCAAAGAACAAATAATCCAATCAAGAAATGGGCAGAAGACATGAACAGACATTTTCCCAAAGAAGACATCCGAATGGCCAATAGACACATGAAAAAATGCTCAACATCACTTGGCATCAGGGAAATACAAATCAAAACCACAATGAGATACCACCTCACACCAGTCAGAATGGCTAAAATTAACAAGTCAGGAAATGATGGATGTTGGCAAAGATGCAGAGAAAGGGGAACCCTCTTGCACTGTTGATGGGGATGGAGGTTGGTGCAGCAACTCTGGAAAACAATATGGAGGTTCCTCAAAGAGTTGAATATAAAGCTACCCTATGACCCAGCAATCACACTTCTGGGTATTTACCCCAAAGATACAAATGTACTGATCTGAAGGGACACCTGGACCCCAATGTTTATAGCAGCAATGTCCACAACAGCCAAACTATGGAAAGAGCCCTCATGTCCATCAGCAGATTAATGGATAAAGAAAATGTAGTATGTGTATACAATGGAATACTACTCGGCCCTCAAAAAAACCTTGCCATTTCCAATGATGTGGATGGAACTAGAAGGTATTATGCTAAGTGAAATGAATCAATCAGAGAAAGATAATTATCATATGCTCTCATATGCAGAATTTAAGAAACAAAACAGAGGATCACAGTGGAAGAGAGGAAAAAAGAAAACAAAGCAAAATCAGAGAGGGAGAAAATCATAAGAAACTTTTTTTTTCTTCTTTTTTTATTTGACAGAGAGAGTGAGATCACAAGTAGGCAGAGAGGCAGGCGGTGGGGAGGGGGAAGCAGGCTTCCTGCTGAGCAGAGAGCCCGATGTGGGGCTTGATCCCAGGACCCTGAGATCATGACCTGAGCCGAAGGCAGAGGCTTAAGCCACTGTGCCACCCAGGCGCCCCAATCATAAGAAACTCTTAACCATAGGAAACAAACTGAGGGTTACTGTGGGGGAGGGGGTGCAGGATGGGGTAACTGGGTGCTGGATGTTAAGGAGGACACGTGATGTAAAAAGCACTGGGTGTTACATGCAATGATGAATCACTGACTTCTACCTCCGAAACTCAGAAATTAAATAAATAGTGATTGATCACTAGGAAAAAAATCTACCTTATTCTCTGAAGCAAAAAATGTAGCCTTAGATAAAAAAATATATAAATTGCTTGAGACTAGAATTGGTTGTTCACAGAAAAAGAATATCCACATGGTCACAAGCACATTAAAATATGCTCGACATCATTAGTCATGAAGAAAATATATATTCAGGTCATAATCAATATCACTTTGTATCCATTAGAAAGGCTAAAATGAAAATTAAGAACGATACCAAGAAATACATAAGAATTAGAACAACCACTTAGGACAATTTTTTGGCAGTATTTACTAAAGTAGAATATGCATGCATACACTGTAATCCCAAAATTCCACTCCTCAACATATAGCCAACAGATAGATATAGATATAGATATAGATATAGATATAGATATACCAAATAACATATTAAAAAACCTTCGTAGTATGCTTGGCGTGAAGTCCGTTTGGGATTCCTTCCCCTTCTCTCTCTCAAATAAATAATTTTTTAAAAAAGAAGGTAGAGATTGACAGAATGGATAAAACGATGATCCAATTATATATTGTCTGCAGGAAACTCACTTTAGATAAAAAGAGAGAGAAAGAGAGAAACATACACGCAATTGGATTGGGTAGGAAACCAGGAGTCCATAAATACATAAATTGAGAGTTTGATACACACAGTTTCAAAGTGACTCTTTACAAACTACTTAGTAATTACAAAGCAGGAAAAGAGTAACTGCTTCATGTGGTGATTAAGCAGGGACTCAGAGGTCTACCTGCCAGGGTCCAGCTCTGAGCCCCACCACTTCCAAGCTGTGTGACCTCAGGCAAGTTGCTTCTCCTCTCTGTTTCTCACTTTCCTCATCTGTCAAGCACGATACTCACTGTATCTTTCTCCTAGGGGTCTTGCGAGAATTGTCAGTCAAAGACAACCGGGAACACACCTGCGGTCCAACAAATTCAGATTTATTACTTGTTTCCACAAGGGAGAACACACCCCGTGGGAACCAAGAGGCACACGTAAGGGCTGTTACGACCCCATGACTAGCCCACAGTATTAAACCTCACAAGAACAGCGTGAGGCAGGGTAATCGTCCCATTTCACAGGGGAGGAAACCGAGACTCTGACAAGGCAAGGCCAATGGTCACAGGACTAGAAAGGGGTGGGAGCAGCACCTCCGGACACCAGAGTTGACCACTCAGCTCTTGTCCCCACCCTCGCGTCCCCTCTACTCGTTGTGTCAGCACTTCATTCTTCCACCCACTGTTCTGGGGGGAAGCAATGTCCTGTTTCTTGTTCTTCTTCCTGAACCGGGGAGGAGCATTCCCGAGGAGGGGCTGCGAGGGCAGCACGTGGGGTTATAAAAACCATCCTCGGGAGAGGAGCCGGAGAGAAGAGGAGAATGGCAGAGATGTGTGACTCCAAGGACCTGGGGGACCCCGGTGAGGCTGGGCCCCCACTCGGGGGTGATGGTAGGGAGGGCAGGATTCCAGGGTTCCCGGGGTGAGTCGGGGCTGCCCCCCAGCTCACAACACAGCTTGGCAGGCTTCAAGAGCTCAGCTGACTGTGTTTTGTCCTGTTCAGAGGAGGAGATGTTTGGGGACAGGAGAGTAAAGAAGAAATACACTGGTCTACTCAGGGGCTCAAGGATCTTGCCAGGTACCGAGGGGGGCGGTTCCAGGGCAGGCATCTGGGAAAGGAGCAGCTGGGGGTCCGCGTCCAGCATGGGTCGGGGGGCAAGGTCTGTCCCTGAGAACCTTGGCTCTGCACATTTGCTGGTCCTGCAGGGTGTCTGACGCAGGCCCAGCTGCCTCTACTACTTCTTCTCGTCTCCGTGGGCTTCTTCCTGCTCCTGGTGGCCACCCTGGTTCAAGGTGAGTCAGGGACCAGTCTTGAAGTCTTGGGGTCCGTTAAGTGTTTGTCCTATTTTACAGTTCCCAGACCCACTAAGGCTTGGGCCTTTGAGTTCCACGCCACCTGCTGTGTGACTGTGGGTTGGTTACTACCCCTCTCCGGGCCTGTGTCATTCTCTGTGAGATGCAGCCCATCTTGCTCCACAGGGAACTTAGGCTCCCAGAAACCTTGAAACCAGATTCAACATGGGGTCAGGCCTACAGCTGGTGCTGATAAAGAGAACTTCTCAGGGCACCTGGGTGGCTTAGTGGGCTGGGCCTCTGCCTTCAGCTCAGGTCATGATCTCAGGTTCCTGGGATCGAGTCCCACATCGGGCTTTCTGCTCAGCAGGGAGCCTGCTTCCCCCTCTCTCTGCCTGCCTCTCTGCCTACTTGTGATCTCTCCCGCTGTCAAATAAATAAATAAAATCTTAAAAAAAAAAAAAAAGAGAGAACTTCTCTGCTCTCTTGTAGTCTCTAGCGTTCGCCAGTCACTGCAGAAAGAGAAGTGGGACCATCAGCAGAGCCCTAGCCAAGGTGAAGGGCTGAATGAAGGGTTTGGGGCCCGGGAGGGCTCAGAGGCTGTGCAACTTTGGATGAGCCAACGCCTGCCCCCTCCATCCCATCACCCCTCCACTCCTCCACTCTTCTACCCCTCCGCCCCACCGTGACCCTGAACCCGTAGGGTTGAAGTTGGGGAGGAGACTGGATCCCTGGAGGAGACCCTGGGGGCAATGTCGGCAAGTCATTCTCCGAGTCTCTGTTTTTTATTTGCATAATGGACTCTTGGGGTCACTGTGAAATCTATAGATCGGCTCTCAGGGGCTGCTGTCTGCACGAAGCACACACTAGGTGCTTCCTAATGGAAGTCTCCTTCTCCCAGTGGGTGTGTCTCAGAAGCCCCCACAATCAGACCTGGACGAGATCCTCCAGCAGCTGACTTGGATGAATGCCACCCTGGGTAAGAGTCATACACCAGGAGGAGTTCAGGAACCACAGGTGGGGCTGGAACTCACTTTCTATGGTTCCCGCCCCAGGAGGGCAGGGCAGGGCTGGGATCTGTCCCTGGGACTGAGCTGACAGCTGAACAGAAGGTTCTCCAGAGCTGACAATGGTGCTGGGGGCCTGTCCGCCCTGCCCCCACTCTCCTCCCCAGCTGGCCTGTGCCGCCCCTGTCCCTGGAAATGGGAACTCTTCCAGGGAACCTGCTACTTCTTCTCCCAGACCCAGAACGCCTGGAAAGATGCCATCTCGGCGTGTCAGAACTTGAGGGCCCAGCTGGTGATCATCAACAGTACGGAGGAGCAGGTGGGCCGGGCAGGGTTCCCGTCGGGGGCGGGGCCGTGGGAGTGTCAGCCAAAAGGCCTTCTGTCCTTCCTCTGTCCTTGGAGAGATGGAGGCCCTGCGGTGCTGGGGAGGGGGAGATGGGCAGGGAAGGCTTCCTGGAGGAGGCCCCAAGGTGGGCTTGGAACGGTCATGTGAGAGAACCTGCGTGGCAGAAGCCCACTGTGGACAGAGAGGGGACTCAGAGCACTCCCGAGACCATACGTGATGTTTCCCCGGACGCAAGTGAACACAGTTCCACGTGTGTGCGCACATGAACACACAGCCACAGCACACATGCGCGTGTGAACACGTGCAGCTTGAGTCAGGGCTACAGGCTGGACCACAGGAGATCTTTCACGGGGTGGGGGACAACCGTGGGGATGCGGGCAGGCAGGGGCCGGTGACATCTTGCTGCCCCTCCCTACCCCCCGCCGCCGCCCCAGAAATTTCTGAAGTCTTGGAATACGAAAAATAACCAGCGCACCTGGCTCGGCCTCAGTGACCACCACAATGAGGGGTCCTGGAAATGGCTGGACAACTCCCCCTTACAGCTCAGGTGACCGGCTAGAGGACATGGCCCTGGGGGTGGGGGTGGGGCGTGGGCAGGGAAACCCAAGCCAGGGGCGCTCAGACGCTTGATTGGTAAAATCACCTGATGAGCTTGGTGGAGATGCAGAGTCCTGGTTCTACTGGTTCTAGCCCAGCGGGGAGAGCCCAACTCTAGGCATGGGCCCAGGAGTCTGCATTTTTTGCTTTGCCAGAGCTGATTCAATGGAAGGGGTGTTTGAACCCTCATTCTGAAAGCAGCACCTCTGAATCCTTACCACTCTCTGGCTGGTGCTTGGACTTTTAGTGACCAAAGCCAGGGACTTGCTCTTGGGGGGGCAGGGTTGGGCTCTGGGTGGAGGAGGAGGGCTGATAGCTTCGATGGTGTTCACAGCTTCTGGAAAGAAGGGGAACCCAACAACCACGGAGATGAGGACTGTGTAGAATTGTACAGCGAAGGCTGGAATGACAAAAGATGTAGCTCGGAAAACTTCTGGACGTGTGAGAAGCCCTCGTCCCCCTGCCCTGGCTCCTGAGGGTCCATGCTCCCCCCTCTCCACCTGCCTCTAGAGATCAGGCAGCTTGGGCATGCGTTCTGCTTGTTTCTCTGGCCCTGTTCTTCCTGCTTCTCCCTCTGGTGATTTGTCATCCTCCTCCTGCATGGAGGTCTTCGTGATCCCGAGGGAGAGTCAGAGACCCCTTCTCCTCTAAGACCTGTCCCTCCATAGGGTAGAGACATCTCCCTTCTGTTGACGGTGTCGACACCCCCCAGCCCCCCATGACATCCCCTTAATAAAGTCACACATGGCATTATGTGCCCCATGGAACTTATGTCTATTTTTTTTAAAGTTTTTATTTATTTATTTGAAAGAAAGAGAAATAGCGAGAGCGGGAGAGAGAGAGCACAAGCAGGGGGAGAGGGAGAAGCAGGCTCCCTGCTGACCAGGGAGCCCGATGCGGGACTCAATTCCAGGACCCCAGGATCACGACCTGAGCTGAAAGCAGACGTTTAACTGACTGAGTCACCCAGGCGCCCCTTATGTCTATTTTTTGAAACTGTTTAAGTTACTATAGTTTTACACTATATACTATACTTCATATTTCATACTATAATTTTATATATTATGTTTGATATTAACTGAGACATTGTTGTCTTTCAACACGTTTCTCTCTACTACTGTGTATTTTCTTTCTTTTTTTTTTTAAAGATTTTGTTTATTTATTTGAGAGAGAGAGAGAGATAACAAGAGCAGGAGATAGAGGGAGAAGTAGGCTCCCCGCCGAGCAGAGAGCCCAATGCGGGGCTCGATCCCAAGATCCTGGGATCATGACCTGAGCCAAAGGCAGACACTTAACCAACTGGGCCACCCAGAGTCCCTTGTATATCTTATTTCTCAGATACAGTTTTGAATTAATTTGTAATTTTGGTTGGGAATGTACATATATACATATAGATATGTACATATCTGTCTGTCAAACTATGTGTTCATTCATTCCTGAACACATCATCTCATTACAAGGTACCTTTCTTTTCTTTTTCTTTTTAAAGATTTATTTATTTGTTTATTTATTTATTTATTTATTTGGCAGACAGAGATCACAAGTAGGCAGAGAGGCAGGCAGAGAGAGTGGGGGGAAGCAGGCTCCCCACCGAGCAGAGAGTCCGATGCGGGACTCGATCCCAGGACCCTGAGATCATGACCTGAGCCAAAGGCAAAGGCTTTAACCCACTGAGCCACCCAGGCACGCCGATACAAGGTACCTTTAAAATTCCTTCAGGGGCACGTGGGTGGCTCAGTCTTTAAGCGCCTGCCTTTGGCTCAGGTCCTGGACCCAGGGTCCTGGGATCAAGCCTTGAGTCAAGTTCCCTGCATGGCAGGAAGCCTGCTTCTCCCTCTCACACTCCCTCTTCTTGTGTTCCCTCTCTCTCTGTCAAATAAATAAATAGAATCTTTAAAAAAATTTTTTAAATAAATAAACTAAATGTCCTTCTGTAAAGTTTTGTGACTTTATTCATACAAATTAAAAAAAAAAAAACGTAATTTCTGAGTGTGTGTGTTAGTTTCCTATTGATGTTGTAACCAATCACCACAAACAGGGGCTTAAAACAACACAATCGCATCTCTTACAATTCCCGACCTTCACTCTCTCTCTCTCTCTCTTTTTAAAATATTTTATGTATTTATTTGACAGAGAGAGAGATCACAAGTAGGCAGAGAGGCAGGCAGAGAGAGGGGGAAAGCAGGCTCCCCGCTGAGCAGGGAGCCCGATGTGGGGCTCAATCCCAGGACCCTGAGACCATGACCTGAGCTGAAGGCAGAGGCTTAACCCACTGAGCCACCCAGGTGCCCCCCACCTTCACTTTCTTATTGTCTTCCTGTCCTTAACCTTTTGACAAGTACTGGTCAGTTGTTTTACAGACTGTCCCCCAATTTGAGTTCATCTGTGTTGTTGTTGTTTTCTTTTTTTCTTTTTCTTTTCTGTTTGTCTCCCTTTCATAATTACACTGAGGTTAGTCATCATTTTTGGCAAAAATACCACAGCGGAGATGTTGTGTCCTTCCTAGTGGCACATCTCAAGGATTACACGATGTCCATATGTCTTGATATTAGCGACGTTCTCCACAATTGCTCGGTTAAGGTGGTGACCGCCACTTTCCTCCATTCCTAGGTTCATGTTTCCCCCCTTGGTAATGAGTAAATATCTTGTGAGGAAATACTGCGAGACTTCGAAAATACTCCATTTTTCCAAAAATTCCCATCCACTCATTTTGACATTCATCAATGGATTGTCTATGACAATTATTATTGTGGGGGTTTTTTGGTAGAGATTTTCTTAATTATTATTTATTTGTTTTAAGATTTTATCTTTACGTCATCTTTACACCCACTGTGGGGCTTGGACTCATGACCTCGAGATCAAGAGTTGCTTGTTCCAACAACTGAGCCATCCAGGCGCCCCTATACCTTTATTTATTTATTTGACAGAGAGAGACACACTGAGGGAGGGAGCACAAGCAGGGGGAGTAGGAGAGGGAGAAGCAGGCTTCCCGAGGAGCAGGGAGCCCGATGTGGGGCTTGATCCCAGGACCCTGGGATCATGACCCCAGCTGAAGACAGACACTTAACGTCGGAGACATGCAGGCACCCAACCCCTCCAGTCTATTAATGGCAATTCTGTAAGAAAGAACTGTACCTTCCCATCCATTTATTTATATTCACTGATTTATTTCGATAAGTACGGATCGAAGATATGTATTTTGTTCCATGAATTATAGTCCAACCCAATAATTTCTTTTTCCTTTTTTAATTTTTTATTTTTAAGTAACCTCTGCACACAATGTAGGGCTTGAACTCACGACCCCAAGATCAAGAGTCCCACATTCTACTGACCGAGCCAGCCGGGCACCCCACAACTATTTCCTTTCTTGCTCAAATTGTTCCAGCTTTGGCCACTAAGAATTCCTTCAGGGGGCGCCTGAGTGGCTCAGTCAGTTTATTACCTTCAGCTCAGAGCATGAGGTCCTGGGATCGAGCCCCATATTGGGCTCCATGCTGAGCAGGGAGCCAGCTTCTCCCTCTCCCTCTGCCCCTACGCCCACTCTCGCTCTCTCTCTCTCTCAAATAAATGAATATATAAAATCTAAAAAAAAAAAAAAGAAAAGAAAAGACAAGAAACTCTGTCCCCACCAAACGCTAACACCCCATCTCCCTCGCCCTGTCCCAGGTAACCTCTGTTCCACTTTCTGTATCTGCATTTGCCTATTCCAGGAACTTCATAGAAGTGGAATTACACAATATCTGTTTTTTGTGTGTCTGGCTTCTTTTACTTGACATAATGTCTTCAAGGTTAAACTGTGTGCTAGCCTATGTCAGAGTTTCCTTCCTTTTTATGGCTGAATAATATCCCATTAAATGAACATACACATTTTGTTTATCCATGAATCTGTTGATGGATACTTGGGTCGCTTCCACGTCAGGACTGCTATAAATGGTGACGCTATGAACCTGGGTGTACAAGGATCTGTTGGAGTCCCTCCTTTTAAATCATGTGGATGCGTACTTAGGAATTGCTTAATGATCTGATAACTCTAGGCATAACATTTTTTTAAAGATTTTATTTATTTATTTGACAGAGATCACAGGTAGGCAGAGAGGCAGGCGGGGGCGGGGGGCGCGGGAAGCAGGCTCCCTGCCCGGCAGAGAGCCCGATGCAGGGCTCGATGCAGGGCTCGATCCCAGGACCCTGGGATCATGACCTGAGCCAAAGGCAGAGGCTTTAACCCACTGAGCCACCCAGGCGCCCCTAGGCATAACATTTTTTATAAAGATTATTTACATATTGATTTTGAGGGAGAGAGAGAGCAGAAGAGGAGGAAGAGGGAGGGCAAGTGATCTCAACCAGATGCCCTGCTGAAGCTCAGAGCTCAGTGCAAGGCTCGACCCCCAAGACCCCAAGACCCCAAGATCATGACCTGAGCCAAGACCAAGAGTCGGATACCCGACCCACTGCGCCACCGAGGTGCCCCCTGTATGCATGACATTTTGAGAAACTGCCAAACTGTTTTCCTCAGCGGTCATGTCATTTTATGTTCCCACTAGCAATGCCTGAGGGCTCTCTTTTCTCCTCACCAATACTGGTTATTTTTATTTTTTTCATAATAACTATCCTAGTAGGTGTGCAGTGGCATCTCATTGTGGTTTAGGTATGCTTTTGATTTGGGGGTGTCCATTGCTCTAGGTCTTCTTGGAGGGCAGAGCTAGGAAATAAACGCATGTACAGTAACTGGTACACACACACACACACACACACACACACACACTTCTATGTTTGTTTCTGTATCTACTTATCTGTGTACCTCTATTAAAAACTGTGAGTTCAGGGGGCCCCTGTCTGGCTCAGCAGGTAGAGCATGTGACCCTTGATCTCGAGGTTGTGAGTTTGAGCCCCATGCTGGGTGCAGAGATTACTTTAAAAAACAAAAACAGGGGCGCCTGGGTGGCTCAGTGGGTTAAAGCCTCTGCCTTCGGCTCAGGTCATGATCTCAGGGTCCTGGAATCGAGCCCCGCATCAGGCTCTCTGCTCAGCGGGAAGCCTGCTTCTCTTCCTCTCTCTCTGCCTGCCTCTCTGCCTACTTGTGATCTCTCTCTGTCAAATAAATAAAAATCTTTAAAAAGAAACATTTTATCTGTTTATTTGAGAGAGAGAGTTAAATGCTTAACTGACTGAACTACCCAGGTGCCCCACCTTGGCCCTATTTTACTTCTTTCTCAGTGTCATTGTTATTCTTCAATGTTTTCCTGCCTCTCTCCACTGCCCTTTATCAAATTTTTGTTGGGGTCTGTTCTCTCTTGAGTACCTTACGATTTATTATTCTATATACCTGAGATAATTTTGCCTTTTTATTCCATTTCTTTCCTGAGTTAGTTGGACTCTCTCTTCATTTATCCCTGCCCACGTCAGCATTTTAGATTTTTTTTTTTTTTTTTTCAGAGAGAACGCAGGGGAGGGAGCACGTGATTGGGGTGTGGGCAGAGGGAGTGGGAGAGAGACTCTTAAGCAGGCTCCACACTCAGCATACAGCCTGACTTGGGGCTCAATCTCATGACCCTGAGATCATGCCCTGATCTGAAACCTACAGTCCAATGCTTAACCAACCAAGCCACCCAGGCGACCCCTGAATTTTTGATGTAAGGAGATTTCTTTCTTTTTTTTTTTTTTTCTTATCCGTAGATGCCTGTTGGACTACACAGTATTGAACCGTTTGGAGCACTGACTTACAAAATCCTTCTACTTCTTGACTCTTTTCTGGGGTACTTTTGCCCTCGTCCTTTTATGTGGATTTTCATTTCCTGAATTTTTGCAATTACTCTCTGTGGACTTAACTATGTTCCTTTAGTTCATTTTTTTTTTTTTTTGTTCTGAGCTATGTGGCTCAAAGGCGCCCTCTTCTGTCAATGCAGCAAATCGACTTAATTTAGTGTTCTGTTATGTTGGTGGCGTGAGCATAGGTTGAGAGACGTCCAATTTCATAGTTTTCTTTTACCTTGAAGAGCCCTACGTTTGCCCCTTCTATTCCTCTTCACCACAAGACTGTCAGTGAGCTCTTCTCTCTTGCTTTTTCCTTTTCCCTTTCCCCAGAAGCTATGCATTTTGAAGACTGTCCTTTTAATCCATTCCTTTTCTGGAATCCACGCTCTGATCTGCTCCAACATCATTGCGGTATTTTCAGACTTAGGGTGGGCTTCGTCAATCTAGAACTAGTCCTAGATCAACTTCAGATTACTTTGCTAGCTTCCCATTTTTGTATCTGCTGCACTTTGTCTCCATTGTTCCTGCATGGAGCACAAGGGTGGAGGATGGGGAGGGGGACTCCTGCTTCACTTCCGTGATATTTCACATTTCCGCATCATCCTTTTACATTCTGGCATTCTCTGTGTTCAGGCTATGCCATAGCTTGCTTTCCTCTCTTTTTTTGTGCTGCTTTGGGAAGAAATATTTGGGAAACTGGTCGATCTCCCCATGGTGGGACACGTTTGAAATTCTTCATAGCTGTTCTGATACAAATGGATAAAGTTGCTAACCCCAAAAGACATGAGTAGCATTGGTAGTGTTTTCCTAGGCTTGCAGAGGACTCCCCATTGAGTCAAACTTATTTGACAGCCCGAGGATTGACCACTGCTGAATGAGAAGGGTCTGGCGTGGAGGGTGGGATGCGGACAACAGAGATTACGACAACCCGTAAGCAACTGTTATTACTAGACCCATAGGGTACTGAGGAAAGGTTGAATAAAAGCTAGTAGTTCAGCACTATTCGCAATAGGGAAAAGGAGGAAACAGCCCAAATGCTCATCAACCGATGAATGGATAAACAAAAGCTGGTCTGTTCATATAATGGGATATTATTCTGTCCTAAAAAGGAACTAAGTACTGACACCTGCTACAGCATAGATGAACTTGGAAAACATTATGCTCAGGGAGAGAAGCCAGGCACAAAAGGTCACGTATATGAAATGTCCAAAGTAGGCAAATCTTCATAAAGACAGAAAGCAGATTCGTGGGTGCCAGGGGCTGGGGGAAGGCGGGGAGGAGTAAGTGTCAATAGGTCCAGGATTTCCTCTTTCTGGTAATGAACAAGTTCCAGAATTAGAGAGGGGGGATGGTTGCACAATACTGTGAAGACGCTTTAATGCCACGGCATTGTGCGCTCGAAAGTGGTAAAAATGGTCGAATTTGTGTTATGTGTATTTTACCCCAGTGAGAAGCAAATTGACATTTCGCTTAATCTCTTCTATTCTGGTCTGTGCATTTGGGGATCTATGAGGAGGCTGGATGCATCTCTCGGTATTCTGACAAGGACAGGTTCCTGCCAGATGTGGAAAAGCAGGGAGGACCTTCTCTTGCCCACCTTCATGGCCTTGTGTCCAAGACCATGCTTCCTGATAAAATGTCTGTAAGATTCTACTCAAGTTATTGACTATGGATATCATCTACTGGCTATTTGGGAAGATTTTCTTCTCCCGAATTTATCCTCTCTTGTCAAAATCAGACGGAAATTTCTAGACCCCTGTGTGAGCAAAAAGACTAGCTTAAAGGGCGTCAGTATCTATTCCTAACTAAAACGGACATGGCCATTGTTACCATGCTGTTATGGACTGAATATTTGCGACCCCACCCCAGTGCCTATGTTGAGGCCCTAACCTCCAGTGCAGGGTTACTTGGAGGTGGGGGCCCTTGGGAGGTAATTGGGTTGCGATGAGGTCATGAGGATGGGGCCCTTGTCATTGGATTAGAGCCCTCTCAAGAAGAGGAAGAGACACCAGAGCCCCCCCTCTCCTCCTTGAGAGGCACAGGGAGAAGGCAGCCATCTGCCCACTGGGAGGAGAGCCCTCACCAGGAACCAAATTTACGAGAACCTTAATTTTGGACTTCTTCAGCCTCCAGAACCATGTTGCTTGTAAGCCACCCAGTTTCCTGTATTTTTTTAAAAGATGTATTTATTTACTTATTTTAAAGATTCTATTTATTTATTTGACAGAGAGAGAGAGAGAGAGCACAGAACAGCAAGAAGAAGGAGAAAGAGAAGCAGGCTCCCCACTGAGCAGGGAGCCCGATGCAGGGCTCGATCCCAGGACCCTGGAACCATGACCTGAGCCGAAGGAAGATGCTTAACAACTGAGCCACCCAGGAGCCCTATTTTTATTTTTTAAAGACTTATTTATTTATTTATTTATTTATTTATTTATATTTCTAAAAGGATTTGAGAGAGAGAGAACGTGCAAGTGGGGGGAGGGGCAGAGGGAAAGAGGGAGAATCTGAAACAGACTCCTCGCTGAGTGGGGCAGCCTTACGTGGGGCTCGATCTCATGACCCTGAGATCATGACCTGAGCTGAAATCAAGAGTCAGATGCTTCCCCGACTGTGCAACCCAGGCACCCCTACTTATTTATTTTAGAAAGAGAGAGAGCATGTGCAGGAGAGAGTCTTAAGCAGACTCTTGGCTGAGCGTGGAGCCTGATGTAGGGCTCGATCTCAAGATCTTGAGGTCATGACCTGAGCCAAAAACAAGTGAGAGGCTTAACTGATGTCACCACCCTGGCATCCCTATGGTATTTTTAAAATAGCAGCTTGAGCAGACTAAGGCACGTGCCTCTCACCCCATTCCTAAAAGCAAGGACTTAGAGTGATCTCCTGAGGTTGGCTCAGGCAGTTAGGCAGCTGCCTTCAGCTCAGGTCATGATCCCAGCATCGTGGGATCGAGTCACAAGTAGGACTCTCTGCTTCCCCCTCCCCCTGCTCTTCTGCTCTCGCTTGCTCTCTCTCTCCACTCAAATAAATAAATAAAATCTTTAAAAGAAAAGAAAAGAATTATTTCCCTGTTCAGAGTTCAGGACTGGCTTTGTCCCTTTCAGCTGTAACGGCGTGTATCAGTCAAGATGTATCTATTTTAAGTAAGAGAAAACAACACAAACAAGTGTAAACAAATGAACAAATGATTCATGGACTCAGGTAACTGAAAGTCCTGTTTCAGAGCCCACAGATGCAGCTAAGGATCCCATGCCTTCCCATCTCTACCTTCCCCAGTCTCCATCCCAAGTTCCTGGCCGAAGATGGGTTCCATTGTGGTGACAGGTTGGCTCACTAGAAGGAAACGGGGCTTGCATGAGAAGTTAAATCTAGTTATCAGAAAAGAAATGACCTACCCCCACCAACCCTCTATTTTTCCTGGGCCTCATCCCAGACTCACTGAATTGGACTCTCTTGGGAGTGGGTTAAGAACACCATATTTCCTTCCACATTTCTTTTTGCTCATATGTGGAATTTAAGAAAAAAAAAAACCAGATGAACATAGGGGAAGAGGAAGAAAAATAAAATAAGATAGAGAGAGGGAGGCAAACCATAAGAGACTCTTAACTATAGGGAACAAACTGAGGGTTGCTGGAGGGGAGGTGGTTGGGGGATGGGGTAACTAGGTGATGGGCATTAAGGAGGGCACGTGATGCAATGAGCATGGGGTGTTATATGCAACTGATGAATCACTAAATTCTCCCCATGAGACTAACACGACACTACATGTGAACTAACTTGAATTTAAATAAAATCCTGAAAGAAAAAAAAATCTGCATTTTTTTCAGAATCTGCATTTTTAATAAGTGCCCCCCCCCAGGAACATGCAAATGAAAACCACGATGAGCTGTCCCTTAACACCCACCAGAATGGCTAGAATAAAAGAGATAGTAGCAAGTATGGTCAAGGATGTGGAGAAATTGGAACCCTACAAGACACTCCTAAGAGAGCAGGTCTTCAGAATTCTCATCATGAGAAAAAAATGTGTAACGATCTTAACTGTGGAACCAGATTTATTGGGGTGATCGTTCGGCAATATATACACACGTTGAATCATTATGCTGTACACCTAAAACTAAGAGAATGCTATGTGTCAATTACAGCTCCATGAAACTGGAAAAAAAAATTTTAAGATTGATTTGTTTTTTACAGAGAGAGAGAGAGCAAGAGCTGGGGCAGGGGAAGAAGCAGAGGGAGAGACTCACACTGAGTGTGGGGCTGGACGCAGGGCTTGATCTCACGACCCCAAGATCATGAACCTGAGCCGGAACCACGAGTTGGATGCTTAACTGACTGCACCATTCAGGTGTCGCTGGAAACGATTTTTTAACAATAAAATAAAATCCATAGCTATCTCATATTGCACCATACAATCACCTGTCAGACGCTCAGTGGATACCAACCCCTAGCCCGGGGCCAGGATGAAGTTCCTGAGGGTTTAGTCATTTGCATTTGAGGAAACTGACCCCTGAGAGAGAGCAGAGCACTGCTGAAGGGCCAGGGAGCTAGGATTGCAGCCTCCCTTGCCTCCTGCCCCTCTCCTCCTTCCTCTCCTGCACAGAGAGGTCGGAGAGGCCACCAGACAGCTGGACAGGGAAACCCAGAGGGACCTGAGCCCTGGCTTGCAGCCTCCCTCAGGGACCTGGACCTGGACCAAACCTGCAGTTTGTCCTACCTGTACCCTACAGGCCGTTTGATCTACCCCAGGGTGGGAAGAGCCAATCAATTCATACACAAAGTAGTTAGAAGAGAGCCCCACCATAGCAGGCATTAAATAAACTTGCGCAATTGTGAATCAGCCCCAACTCCCAAAGTCCTTTCAGAAAATACCATAATTGAGGCCATCAGCAAGCCAAGACAGCAGAGGGGGATGGTGGTTCCCAGAGCAATGGGGCGATGCCCTAAGGGAAGGAAGCATAACAAATTAGCTCTACTTTCCATGTTTTGGATCTCATGCAAAGCATCCCACCTCTTGGCCGTGCCACTAGAGGACCAGTCCTCCTGGCTGTCGACCCCAGACTACCCCGTGTTCCTTCCTAGAATGCCTGGAAGACCCAGCCCATCTCATCCCGTGTCTCCCTCCAGCCTTTTCCGGTGAGATGTCACTGCCCTGTGCCCTGTGTCTCTCCCTGAGTGAAAGCTGTTTTGGAAGTAAGCATCACGGGGTGAGAAAGAAAGGCTGTGGTCCCAGGAGTCCTGAACAAGGCATTTGGGGACGGTGGGTGAGGCTGACCCTGGGTGAGGCTGGCTTGGGGCTCTAGGGTCTTGGGGTGAGCCCAAGGAGGTGGCCCACTCTGGTCTCAGTTTGCACAGACTCTGAATTGTTTCTCTGCCCACTCAGAGGAGGAAGAGCTGATACCCAGCAGGACCACTGTCCCCCTAAAGACTACGGATTCGACCATGAAGTTTCTAGAACTTCACGGGTGCAACAGCGTTAGGGCACGGAGTAGCTATAGATCCTGCCAGACTCCTGGGTCCTGGGAGGCGGGGCCTGGGAACAGGCCTCCCTGGGGCGGGTTGATGCAGGAACCCGGGTGTGCTGGGGTCGCCCATCTTTCTGTCCCTCAGGGGGTCTGGGCCACAGTCAGGCCCACCTGGGGCTGCTGCTCTTCCCTCTCATGCTCCTCGCTGGCCTTCTGCTGGGCGTCCTTGTCCAAGGTCAGGTGCAGGCCTCAAGGGTCAGGGACTCCCTGGTCTGGTATTTGGTGGCCTGGCTGGGGGGCAGCCCCCCTGAGAGAGATAGGGCTGAAAGCAGAGACGTGGGTCCCTCCAGGGTTTCCTGGCCAGCTGCCCTGTCTGGTGGCCTCTTCCACAGTCCCTCCCCACGCTGCTGCAGGGGAAGGGGCTGGTGAAGGTGAGGCATCAAGTGTCTTCTCCATCTGCAGAGAGAACAAACCAATGAACCAATGACGGAGAAACAATGTCCCTGGGGGCCTAGTGCAGAGCATGCATACAGCAGGTGTTTAATAAGTGCAGTTTCTTGTTTTTCTTGGCACAGTCCCCATAGTACCAAATCCCAGGGGCTGAAGCCTTTGAAGCAGGAGGTCCAGCAGGAACTGACCCAGCTGAAGGCTGGACTGGGTGACGCATTCCCGGGGGTCCAGGCACACAGTAGGCGCTTAATTAAGCCAGTCTCTTGTTCTGAGCTCCCTGCTTCTCCCAGTCTGGAGAGGATGAGGCCGGGACCCCTGAGTTCTCCTGGGCCTGGGGGAGGGTAAGAAGTGGGGAGGGAGATGGGCCTTCGGGAGTGCAGAATGAAGGACCCCCAGCTCTCAAGGGATTGAAAAGTGGGCACACCCAGGGTCAGAGGCATCTTTTTTTTTTTTCTTTTTAAGATTTTATTTATTTACTTGAGAGAGGAGAGAAAGAGTGAGAGAGCATGAGAGGGGAGAGGGTCAGAGGGAGAAGCAGACTTCCTGCCGAGGAGGGAGCCCAATGTGGGACTCGATCCCAGGACTCCAGGATCATGACCTGAGCTGAAGGCAGTCGCTTAACCAACTGAGCCACCCAGGTACCCCGGTCAGGGGCATCTTAAGCTGAGTCCCAGCTCTTCCCCACTGACCCTAACAGCCGGCAGGTGGGGGCCCACCACTGGGGAATGGACATTCTTCCAGAGAAACTTCCTCCTTCTCCAATCCCAACAGAACCAACACAACTCCATCACGGCCTGCCAGGAAGTGGGGACCCGGCTTGTCATCATCGAAGATGCCCATGAGTTGATACACCTATCCAGGGAGCCTGCCTGGCCCCGGGGCCTGCCCCTGGCCGCTGGCCAACAAAGCAAGACGGCCAGAGGGGATTTTCTGGATGTGAAGCTGCTGGCTCCGCTTGGAAAGGGGAGGGGGGTGAAGGCTGATAGGAATCAGGCATCGTGCTAGGAGACGCAAACGCCATCTAACACTTGCTCTTCGGGGAGCAGATAACGGAAATAAGCCCGTGTGGTGAGCTGGCCAATATGTAACAATGAGTTCTCTGGAGGGAGGGGGAATTAAGTCCAGACTTGAAAACCAGTTCCCTGGTCAACGTCCCGCTGCCGCTGCTGTGGCCGATTTCAAGCCATTAACCGGTGCCCCTCAATGTGGAGCTGGAAAGAGACGCTGGAAAGAGACGTGTGGGACCAGCCCTCGGGAACTGGCTTGATTTGGTCCCAGCTCGTTAAACACAGGCATGAGTAAGTTCAAGGAAACACTCTATCAGGTGGGGGTGGGACTCGAGACCCTGACCTGAGCTCTACTTGGGGATCCCTCCCCTACACCCTGGCCCCTAAACCAAAGAGTCTGGGATTTTTCCTCGTTGAGGAATGTGGTGTTCGCATACCCATGTTCAGATAAGATGCCATGTGCCCCGAATTTCACATCAGGGCAGCAAGAGCTTGCAGTCTGGGTGGATGCTTTCAAACAGTCTTTAATAGAATTTCTGGGGCCTAGTAAGGCCAGTAGATCAGATTGGCATTGAAAAGATGGTTTGTTATAGCCATCGATCGCAAGAGAGGCGCACATAACACGTCACAGGGGCTACACCAGGCAGCACCAGGGCCCCTCAGGAGGCAGTGGGCAGGGCACTGTGGGCAGGAGCCTTTATTGAGGTTTTCGCAGGGGGGAATGGGCAAGGCAGGGTCCGCAGGCTCCGGACTGGCTGGTGAGAATAATTCCAGCAGGCTCTCACTGTCCAGTGCCTTGCCCTGGGGTGACTGGGGTAGGGAGAGGGTAACCTTGAGTGTGGGAGCCGGAGAAGGGAAACAGTTGAGGGTGTGGGCTCTGGACTGGCCCTGGCCCTGGGGAGGAGGACTCCTCCCAGAAGTGGTGAGGACACAACAAGGGAGGCAGGACAGCCCCTGCAAGGTGATTCAGACACATCTTTGGGTTTTCTAGAACACGGGTGTGCGGGCAGGTGCGAAAGCATCAAGTTAACAGAAGCTGTACACACAATTGGCGCGGCGGGCCAAGGACATGAGCTCGTGTCCCCAAAGGGCTTTGCAGCTTCGTGAAGCGTTGGAATGAAGGAGAACCAGACAGCAGTGGGGGAAGACTAGGGAATTTAGGGGTTACTCCAAATGTGATTTTGGCAAAAGGCCCCCAGCCCCCTATTCCTGTGGCTAAAGGCTGGTCTCTGTCCTTGATCCCTGTAGCTCCAACCTCACCTCTGCTGGTTCTGCAGAACCTCCCCCAGGATTCCTTGCCTTGGTCTGTGGGTGTGGAGACCTTGACAAAGCTCTAGGACTGGTCCCCCTCGGATTCCTCATCCCCTATGGGTTCAGTTCTGTCCTTCCTGGGATGGCGCGAGCTTTCCCTCGGCTCGGAGGTTGTAGTTCTGGGCACCCTGCCCTTTGGGGCTTCATAAAGGGGCCGGGCTTGGGATACAGTCAGGGCTCGTGTGTTCCGTTGATCTGCTCTCTCTTCCCTGCCAAGATCACAGTTCGGCTGGCTTTGTGTGACTGCCACGTCCCCTGGAGCTTTATCACATCCTTGCATACCTTCCGTCCCCTCAGCGTCTACCTGCCATTGCCCGTGCCCTTGATGGAGGGCTTTCTCTGGTTACTGGAGCTCACCCCAAAGGCTGGAAGGATTGGGGAATGAATGCCGGTGGGCAATGAGCAGGAGTTGGGGGATAGGTCCCCCAGCTCCCTCCTCCCTCCTCCCTCGGTGACATAGTAGACGGGGGTGGGGGGGTGCCCAGATGCCCTTTCAAGGAAAGACATGATGCCCCAACTGCCTAGACATTCATTGGCAGACTGGCGTCAGCTCTCCAGTCCTCTGGAGACACTCACTGCAGAGAGCTGCTTCACTCACAGCCATGGCCCTTAATGCTCACACCGCAGCAGGGGGACAAAAGTCTGGCCACGTGGGCGAGCTCAACTTAGGGCCCTTTCTGGTTTCCAGCGCTCCTGTGGGCGGGGTCAGCCGAGGCTGTTGTCAGACCAGCTTGGCTCAACTTGTCCCTCTGGGCAGTTCTGCTTCCTTCTTGTGGTATAATTAAACAAAAAAAAAAAAAGAGAGAGAGATCTGGTCTTTGTCCCCAGTTCCGAATACAACTGAGCACCGTCCAGAGTTCTGTGAGCCGTTATAGCAAATGACGTAAACCTGAGAGGGGGTTATGGGAACCCCCAAATTTGGAGTCAACCAGGCAGAAGTGTGGGTAGCCTGGGCACCCTGCTTGCAGCTGGCGGAGGGTGTCGGAACTGGAGAATTGCCTGGTGTAGAATATGACACGCACTTCCCCTCCCTTCCACAGGTGCTGCCCCCCAAGATCGCTCCCTCATAAATAACATGAGGCCACACCCAGTTCCGACGTAGGGTGTGGGGGTTGGTCATTCCTCAGACATTCAAGCAACCCTCCGACCCCGGCTGGGTGTCCTACCTGGAGTCAGTACCAGACCCTACAGGTCAGGGGTTTGGTCCTACAGGACTGCCTCCCCACTTCCAACACCAAGCTCAAGTCCGGGATGTCCGCGGCACTTCCAACTGACGGGCTATAGATCATAGACTGGAAGTTTATTCTGATTGCTGGTTTATTACAGAAGGATACACCGAGGGGCGCCTGGGTGGCTCAGTCATTAAGCCTCTGCCTTCAGCTCAGGTCATGAACCCAGGGTCGTGGGATTGAGACCCACATCTGGCTCTCTGCTCAGCAGGGAGCCTGCTTCCTCCCTCTTGCTCTGCCTGCCTCTCTGCCTACTTGTGATCTCTGTCTGTCAAATAAATAAATAAATAAATAAATCTTTAAAAAGGTCTTTTTGTTTTGTTGTGTGGCACTATTTTATTTCAAGTTTTTATTTAAATTCTAGTTAACATACGTGGCAAAATTGGTCTCAGGTGTGGAATTTGATGATTCATCACCTACCTACGACACCCAGGGCTCATCACAAGTGCCCTCCTTAATGCCCATCCCCCCCTCCAGCCCATCCCCCACCTACCTCCCCTCCAGCAACCTTCAGTTTGCTCTCTACCAGTACAAGTCTCTCATGGTGGCATCTGAATGGCTTAGTCAGTTAAACATCTGACTCTTGATCTCACCTCAAGTCTTGATCTCAGGGTCGTGAGTTCAGACCCCACATTAGGTTCTACCCTGGGCATGGAGCTTATGTTAAAAAAAAAAAAAAAACTCTTATGGTTTGCTTCCCTCTTTCTCTCTCTTTTTTTTTTTTCCCCTTCCCCTGTGTTCATCTGTTTTGTTTCTTAAATTTCGCATATGAGTGGATAGGCAAAACACAGGATTTTTAGGGCAGTGAAACTACTGTGTATGATATTGTAATGCTGGGAGCTCGTCACGAGCCTTCCGTCCTCACGCATGGAGTGTACAACATGGAGAGAAACTTAATGTCAGTTGTGGACCCTGGGTGACCATGACGTCTTAGCGTGCGTTCATTGATTGTGACAAAGGTGCCCCCCGGCACAGAATGTTGGTAATGGGGGCAGCTGTGCGCCTTTCTGGTTTTCCTTACAGAGTGATTCCAGTTAGTAAGTGTGGAAGGAGTGAAGGAAGTAGGAGATCTCTGTAGGATGCCCTGGTAGTAATCATTGGGGGCAAGACCCACAGACCCGTGCTTACAATGAACAAGCATGACTTTAGCAAGAGAAACAGGATATTTGCATAGCCTCAACTTTGTATTATCTCCCCCTGAAAGAGAGTTATTAATTACCGTGGTGGTTTTAACACATGTTCACACATTTTCAATAGTGCTCCCTGTGGGAAGAGGGAATTAATTCTCTTCCTCCTGGAGTGCGGCCGACTCTGTGACTCACTTCATAGGATGAAAGCAGTGTTTATCAACCTTTTTTTTTTTATTGTCCCCTCCCCAGTAGCCTTTTAAGTATTTCTGCTCATTGCCCCTCATATCAAATATTAAGGAGTAAGATTTTGTTGGGTAGGGCTGAACGAAGGCATTGTAACACCAAAGATCTTCTGTTTTTGTTTTTTGTCCTCTTAAGGCTCTGTCAACCCTGTTGATGATGCAAGGAATAGAGTATGCGAAGGGAAAGACGATGACTGAACGGGGGAGGGGCTTGGCGAAGGCCACCTTGACCGAGGTTGACCTTCACCACATTGGCAGTGATCGCTGGCATTCGATGTGTCCTCCTCTCCAATGTGATGTGATGAGAAGAGCATTTCTCCTGTGCGGTATTCTTCTCTTCAAATCTATCACCTTAATCTAATCCTAAGGAAACAGCAGAGGGACGCCTGGGTGGCTCAGTTGGTTAAGCGTCCGCCTTCAGCTCAGGTCATGATCCCAGGACCCTGGGATTGAGTCCGGCATCGGGCTCCTTGCTCAGGGGAACCTGCTTCTCCCTCTGCCTCCACCTGCCACTCCCACTCTCTGGAGCACTCTCTCTTCCTCTCTCTCTCTCTCTCTCTCTGACAAATTAATTAATTAAAAAGGAGGAGGGGAGGACACAGACGTGCACGGAGGGAAGACCCTGTGGGACACGGCATCCCCACGCCAGGAGACACACCTCAGATGGAACTAAATCTGCCGACAGCTTGATCTCAGTCTGCCAGCCTCCTAGGGTGCGAGACAATACATTTCTGGTGTGCAAGCTGCCCCGTCTGCGGTCCTTTGTCACACCAGTCCTGGGAAACTAACACAACACCCAAGTGCCATGTGGGATCCTGGATGCCATCCAGCGACAGAAAAAGGACATCAGTGGGAAAATGTAAAGTATAAATGAAGTCGATCATTTCATTAATAGTATTGTACCAATCTTCCTTTCCTCTTTTTGACAAGCGTATGACGGTAATGTCAGATGTTAACATGAGAGGAAGTTGCATGAAGGGTAGGCAGGACTCCCCGGACCACCGCTGTAATTCATCTGTAAATGTAAAATTATTTCAAAGTAAAAAATTTGGAAAAAAAATCCCTAAAACACTCTATTTATGATTCCACTTCTGTGAGGTCCCTGGAGGAGTCCCGTCCACAGAAGCAGAAGGTAGACGGTGGGAGCTGGGGCTTGGGGCGGGTCGGGGGGGGAGTCCATGCTTCATGGGGACAGAGTCTCAGTCTGGGAAGATGGGAAGTTCTGGAAATGGGGGGGAGGGGGTCTTTGCAGAACAGTGTGAGTGTGCTTCGTGCCACGGAGCTGTGCACTCAGAGACGGTTACGATGGTGAATTTCATGTTGTGTATGTTACCACAATAAAACAACTCTATCAAAAATCTACATAGGATCTTTATTAGGTGATACTGAATTTATAAGTTAATTTGGGAAAAATTAATGTTTAAGGGTTTTTTAAAAAAAGATTTTTATTTATTTATTTGACAGATAGAGATCACAAGTAGGCAGAGAGGCAGGCAGAGAGAGAGGAGGAAGCAGGCTCCCTGCTGAGCTGAGAGCCTGATTCGGGGCTCAATCCCAGGACCCTAGGATCAAGACCTGAGCCGAAAGCAGAGGCTTTAACCCACTGAGCCACCCAGGCGCCCCTCAAGGGTTTTTGTTATCTTGGGAAGAGGATATGTTTCCTCTCCCTTGTTCCTTTTTATTTCTTTTTTAATTTTTATTTTTAAAAGATTTTTTAATGGAGCGACTGGGTGGCTCAGTCGTTAAGCATCTACCTTTGGCTCAGGTCAGGATGGTTGACTCCTGGGATCGAGCCCCGCATGGGGCTCCCTGCTCAGTGGGGAGCCTGTTTTTCCCTCTTCCACTCCCCCTGCTTGTATTCTCTCTCTGTGGTCTCTCTCTCTCCCCCTGTCAAATAAATAAATAAAATCTTTTTAAAAAAAGATTATTTACTTATTTATTTGAGAGAGAGAGAGAGCATGAATGGGGGTAAAGGGTAGGGCAGAGGGAGAGGGAGAAGCAGACTCTCCACCGAACAGGGAGCCTGACATGGGGCTTGATCTCGGGACCCTGGGATCATGACCCGAGCCAAAGGCAGGCGCTTAACTGACTAAGCCACCCAGGTGCCCCCTTCAGAGATCAATGCTTCACCCTTTAGTGAAGTTAAATCCCTAGGACTTTCTAGATAATCATGGTAGTGAAATACTGTCAACCTTGACTCTTCCTTTCCAATCTTTCTTTTTATTTTCTTATCGCATTGGCAAAATAGCAAGAGGGACATCTTTATTTTGTTCTTGATTTTATAAAAAATGGTTCTCAGAATTCACTCTTACAGAAGACAGTTCTGTGGGTTCCAGAAATTGCTGCTTATCAAATTAAGGAAGTTTTATCCTGTTCTTTGTTTACCAAGCGTTTGTTTTCTTGTGTTTGTCTTTGGTTTTTTATTTTAATGAAGAGTGAGTGTTGCCTAGACATATCTTGTAGTGTGGAGGAGGCAAAAAATACATCGTAGAAGGAGCCAGAACACGTGGTACCAGTCACATAAAGCTTCCGGATGAGTAAAACCACCCAACAATACATTATCTAAATACATCCGTAAAGTTGGTTTAACATAGCAAATACCAAATTTGAAAGGGCAGTTACCTTGGGGAAGAAAAGAGAGAAGACCTGAGAAGGTACATGGGATTGTCAGTTACAACTTTTTTTTTCCACTGAAAAGTTTGTATTGGCTTTTGGATAGACACAGGAATTTATCAGCCACGGAGGGCAATCCCATCGTACTTCTGCTGGAACGAGCGCCTGGCCTCCTCTTTGCTGATTCCGCATTTGGCCGCCGTGCAGCCCATCCTGCCCCTCTTGTGTGATCTTGTCTGATGCTGAAGCCTGGACTAGTCGGCGCTGCACGGGAGTCCAGGTTGCACACACACCCATGCTTGCATCATATCTGATCCCCAGATCAATGTGCTCCTGGATCCTGAAACCAAAATTTCCAGGATCAGAAAAGCCATTTTTTCTTAACTCATACTCCTGCAGCTTTAGACCTCTGTCCGGGATTCCTTTCATTTTGGCCCCACAGGCGGCCATCGGTTCATCTCTCCTGCTGCCAAAGGTTCTGATGGCATATCTAGCTCTGGGGAACAACGGGGGCTGGCCTCTGCACGGCTCCAGCACTCTGGCTCTCCCACACACACATGCTGAGGCAGAGCTTACAGATGCAGGAATCCTCCATGGGGTTCTCCTTTTCACCTTGATCCCCATGGTGGAGAACAAGAAGAGAAAGTACAATTTATTTCCTTTTAAGAGGATCTGAAATATGTAAAGAAGTCAAACTTGGTAAAGCTGAGAGGAAATCATGTGGGTTTCCATGTTTTTATTTTTCTGCATAACTTTGTGTGTGCTTGATTTTTTTTTTCCATGATAAAAAAGCAAAGCCCAAACTTACAGCAACAACCAATGCATAACATACCCTTTGCAATGACCTAGGTTCCCTGGTAGGTAGTGAGTTTCCCGTCTCTGGAGAAAATCAAAACCACAGAGTGTTCTTAACCTTGAAGTTGAATCCCATAACTTCTGCCTTCTTCCAACCCCTTGTCTCTGCTATTCAAGTCCTTGTGGGACCTGGCCCCAGCTGACACTCCAGCCCCAGACTACTGCCCCTGAGTTAGTCTCAGCCTCTCCAAGAATCCCACCCTCAAGCTCTGCATATGCTACCATCACAGTGGGAACAATCTCTAATACACCCGTTTCCTCCAGAAAAAAAAAAAAAAAACTGACTCTGCCCAGGGCCCAGGCATCACCTCCTCCAGGAGGCCCTCCCAGATCCTCTAGGCTGAGTCAGATACCTCCAGAGGTCTTCATATCCCCTGTGCTTCCTAGACTCACTGCATGTTTTTCAAATCCTTGGTCACATGTTTTGGCCTCCCAGAAGTGGGTCTCTCCTTCTCTGCTCGGGGCTAGGACTATTGGTGGAAGGTCTGTGGCCATCCTCATGCCAGGAACCTCTGTTCGCTTTTCCTAATTCCCCTTCCAGTGAATTCTGGGCATGGGGCAGGGCTGGAAGGCCTGCCCTGACTCCCCAAGGCAGCTTCAGCCACAGGCTGAAGAGACCCACCTTCCTGCCTCTTTGCCTTTGCCTTGGCTGTGCCCTCTGCCTGGCAGACCCTTTCTTTTCCTGCCAACAGCGGCCAAGTCCTCCATGCGCACTTTTAATGCTATCACTTCCAGAAAACCACTGCTGCTCCTCCAAACGCACTCACTGTTACTCCCTCCATAAGCGCTGATGAATCAATGCCACCTACGTCCTTTCCCAAGAGCACATTCTGATGAGGTTGTGCAATCCTTGTGGCTTTTTTTTTTCCTGTTTCCTCCCACTGAGCCCATGCCCCTCCTGAATACTGCTGTCTTAGAGAGCCCCAGAAGAAGGGCGTGCCCTCCCAGAAAGATCCTGCTGCTAAGTCAGCTGTGTGTCTGTTGATGTGGGCTCCATTTCTGATGATGAAGGCAAGATGGTTCTTGTGTCTCGGGACCAGGAGACTTGTAGGAAGAGGAGCAGGACCCTCCTGTTATTTGGGAAATAACATTCCTCAGCCCTGAGTTGTCCCCTGAGCCCCACTGACTTTTAAGGTCTGACTTCCCCTCTCTCACCCACAGGCATCTACTCTGATGTTTGTGATACACATTCTTAAATATATGCAGTTGGGTGTGGTTGCGTGTGATTCTCATACATGTCATAGCACTAAGGGTGATAAGGGCTGCTTCTTGAGACTCTAGGTTACTGAGATCAAGACACTAGATCTTTTTTTTTAAGATTTTATTTATTTATGGAGAAGCAGATGCTCCACTGAGTAGGGATCCCAATGACGGGCTCAATCCCAGGATCCCGAGATCATGACCTGAGCCAAAGGCAGACACTTAACCAAGTGAGCCACCCAGGCACCCCTAGACACTAGATCTTACCACTAGTTCGTTTCAGAGTTTTGTAGTCAGCCAGTTTTACTTAGTGATGAGCCTTGAAAACCACGGTACGGAAAATGGAAAGACTAGCCATCCCCTGGGAGACACCTGCATCTGTTCTCGGTAATACATACAGAACTTCCGTAAATTAATAAGAAAAAAACAAACCACATCCTCGAAAAAGATGGATACAACCAATTTACAGGAAAGCAAACGGGAAGAATGAATCAGCATGCAATAGATACTCAAAATCTCCGGAGAAACATGACCTGAGTCACAACAAAATTCAGTAAGAAGTAGTCAAAGTAGTTTAAAGACTTTCTTTAACAAAGGGGGAAAAAAGAAAGGAGGAGAATAGGAGACTGAAAATGAAGGAATTAAGTATTTCACTTCTTGATAAATTAGTTTTAGAAAACAAACATTGGGGGGGGGGGGTCCCTGGGTGGCCCGGTTTAAGTGTCTGACTCTTGATTTTGGCTCAGGTCATGATCTCAGGGTGGTGAGATCGAGCCCCGCATCAGGCTCTGCACTCAGCACGGAATCTGCTTAAGACTGTTTCTCCCTCTGCTCCTCCCCCTGCTCTCTCTCTCTCAAATAAATAAATCCTCAATAAAAATGTATTTCTTTGAGAGAGAGCAAGAGTGAGCATGAGCAGGTGAGGGGCAGAGGGGAGAAGCAGACTCCCTGCTGAGCAGGAAACTCCATGCTTGGCTCGATCCCGAGACTCCGGGATCATGACCTGAGCCAAAGGCAGACACTTAACTGATTGAGATTAAAAAAAAAAAAAAAAAAAAGACAGGGGCATCTGGTTGACTCAGTCAGTGGAGCATGTGACCCTTGATCTTAAGGTTGTAGGTTTTAGCCTCACATGGGGCGAGGAGACTACTTAAAAATGAAATCTTTTTAAAAATACATGTCTTTTTTCAAAAATAAGACAAAAGCTGGGTGCCTGGGTGGCTCAGTTTGTTGAGCAACTGCCTTCAGCTCAGGTCATGATCCTAGAGTCCCAGGATCAAGTTCTACATCAGGCTCCCTGTGCAGCGGGGGGCTCTGCTTCTCCCTCTAACCATCCCCCTCTTATGCTCACTCTCTCTCATTCTCTCTCTCTCAAATAAATTTTTTTAAAAATAATAAGATAAAAGTATAGAAGAGTGGGGACTTTTTTTTTTTAACGAAGGGTGAAATAATTGAAGAGAAAAAAATAGCAACAGTGAATTTAACTGTTTTAAGCAAATTTTAAGTGCTTTTAAACATATCAATGCACATAAGCTTGTAACAGTCCAATGAGGTAGGAACTAATATTACAGACTGAGAACCAGGCAGTAGGGAGGCTCCTCCTAAGATTAGACAGTTTGGCAGGGGGTGGGGAAATTAGACAGTTCGGGAATGGGATTGCTGGGGTTTCAACACAGGCCGTTCGACTCCCATCTGGAAAACAATACCATGTCTTTGAACCAAAAATTGCAGAAAGAATAAAAAAAACCCATATTTGAGAAAAAGACTAGTGAACAGTATATACCTGAGATAAGCCTGGAAGGAGAAAGAAGATACAGGAAAAATAGAGCCACAATGAGAATAACAGTAAGGAAAACAGAATGTGTACCATAAAATTAAAGATCTGGGAGAAACAGTTTCTTAACAAAGCGTGACCCAAATAAAAGCAGAATTTTGTAAAATGCAGTTTAAAGTATTGATCCTTCTTTGGTTGCCTTTTTTTTTTTTAAAGCAGGCTCCATGCCCAACATGGGGCCTGAACTCACGAGCCTGAGATCAAGAGTGGCAAGCTCCACCAACTCAGCCAGCCAGGTGCCCCTGTTGTTTGTTTTCTTCATATTTTGACTAAGAAACTCTTCCCACTTGGGTTTTTTTTTCCCCCAAAGTTTCACTTTTCAAATATTTAGGTTTCGACCCACCTGGGCAGGGACTGGCTGTCTTACTCACCATTACATGGCCAGGACCTTCAACAGAGCTCAGCACATAGTAGGTACTCAAATCTCTGTTAAATGCATTGATGAGAGGCCGCTGTGTGGGAGACCTAAGAGCATGAGTCGCAGGGCTGAGGGGGTGTCTGGCCACATGTTTGTGGAGGGACTAGAATCTTCATCCCGCAAAGAAACATAGCCTTGGCCTGTGGACCCAGAAGGAGGTCTGTATCATTCGTTGATGCGACCGTGGGCACCAGTCTTCAGCAGCGCCACTGTATGTTTGGGGGAGGAACTGCAGGAGGGGACGGAAAAGACCAAGTTTCCAAGTTGGGGGGGGAAGCCTTCCTGTTCCCTCTCCTCAGACATTTGGTTTTTAGGGCTCCTAAAGATTCTTGGACAATTCAAGAGAGAAGAGAGATAATCTGGTATGCCTGTTCATAAATAAAGGGAGGAAGCCACTAATGAGGGGCGGCTGGGTGGCTCAGTTGGTTACGCATCTGTTTTGGCTCGGGTCATGATCCCAAGGTCCTGGGATGGAGCTCTGGTCCAGCTCTCTGCTTGGCAAGGCGCCTGCTTCTCCCTCTCCCCCTGCTTGTGTGCTCTCCCTCCCAACCCCGGTCAAGTTAAATAAATAAAATCTAAAAAAAAAAAAAAAAAAAAAAAAGAGTGTGAGTTCAAGCCCCACATTGGGCTCCACACTGGGTGTGGTGCCTACTTAAAAAAAGGGGGGGGGTGCCTGGGTGGCTCAGTGGGTTGATGCCTCTGCCTCGGCTCAGGTCATGATCTCAGGGTCCTGGGATTGATCCCCGCATCGGGCTCTCTGCTCAGCGGGGAGCCTGCTTCCTCCTCTCTCTCTGCCTGCCTCTCTGCCTACTTGTGATCTCTGTCTGTCAAATAAATAAATAAAATCTTTTTTTAAAAAGCCACTAATTAGAAAAAGAAATGAATTTATGGAACAATCCATTCTCGTGATGTGGTAACTGGAATTCTCGGTTTAATGTCTGACTTCCGTGAGAGCCAGATTTCAGCTTCATGTTCTTCACTGTATTCACAGCTTCTAGGACCATGTCTGGCACCTACGAGTCATTAAATGGATGTTTGTGAAATCAGTGAGAGTAACTGTGAGTTAATCCTTGCTCACCGCCCATCAGCCACATTCCCCTCACACACCGGCATGTTCCCATCTCTGCTCGGCTCCCTCTGGCTGGCACATGCTCCTTCCAGCATGTTCAGGGCTACTCCCTTGTTTCATATGGACCTCTGCTTAAATGTTTCCCCTCCCGTCCTTCCTTTCTGGTTCTTTTGAAACAAGGATTCACATACCATGTCATTCACCCTTACCATTCAGTGGTTTTTATTATAGCCACACAACGTGCATCCATCACCCCAACCAATGTAAGAACATTTCATAAGAGGCACTTGGGTGGCTCAGTTGGTTAAGCGACTGACTTCGGCTCAGGTCATGATCCTGGAGTCCCAGGATCGAGTCCTGCATTGGGCTCCCTGCTCAGCAGGGAGCCTGCTTCTTCTTCTGCCCCTCCCCCCTCTGATGCTCTCTCTTGTGCTCTCCTACTCTCTCAAATAAATAAATAAATCTTAAAAAACAAGAATATTCTATAATCCCAAAGAGAAACTCCCTACTTCTAACCATCACCAGTTTCTACCATCAGTCCCAGCCCCTGGCAACTGTGAATCTAGTTTCTGCCTCAATAGATTTACCTATTCTGGACATTTCCTATAAATAGAGTCATACAATCTGTGGTCTTTTATGTCCGGCTTCTTTCATTTAGCATCATGTTTTCAAGGTTTGTCACATTCCAGCACCTAAGAATGCTTCATTCCTTTTTTTTTTTTTTTGCTTTTTTTAAGATTTTATTTGAGAAAGAGACCACAAGGAGGAACAGAGGGAGAGAAACAAGCAGACTCAGCACTGAGCCCGGAGCCCGAACTTCCCTGAGAGTCTGACCTGAGCCAAAATCATTCCAATTTTAGTATATGTGCTGCCCAAGCGAGCACTGACAGCCAAAATCAAGAGTCAGACACTTAATCGACCGGGCCACACAGGTGCCCCCAAGCTCCATTCCTTTTCATGGCCAAATACTATTCCATTGAATGGATATACCACATTCTATCCACCCATTCACCAGTGGGTGGACATTTGGCTCAGTCCCACATTTGAGCTATTATGAATCATGCTGTTGTGAACATTCATGCTCGAGCTTTTGGGTGGGTTTGTTGTCCATTCTCTTAGGTAGATACCTAGGAGTGGAACTGCTGGGTCCCGTGGCCATTCAAGGTTGGACCGTTTGAGGAACCGTCACACTATTTGCCAAAGAAATGCTGCTTTTTCAGAAAGGCCCTTCCTGATCCTCTACCTAAAATGGAGGCCCCCCAGTCACATCTCCTTCCTCTGTATTGTCCCTGGGGGGGACAGCACTGTACAATGTATACAGTTATCACTCCATGGCATGGTAACACCTGGTGCGTATTTGTTCATTTGTTTACTGTCTTCCCTTCCAGGGAATCTCCCCCAAATCAACTTTTTTTGTTGTTGTTGTTTGTTTGTTTTTTTTGTTTTTGCCAATTTTGTACCTTGCTGAATCCCCAGTGCCTGGAAAAGTCCCTGTCACTGAGAAGCTGATGACAAAGACGAGGTGTCCCAGAAGCCACAGGCAGGAGGATGTGGCCAGTTCAGTAAACATATCCCAGAGAAACCCACAAGAGATCCACAATCCGGGGTCCGTGGGGCAGCGGTTGGATCAGGGAAGCCACAGCACCGGGGAAGCCATAGGGTCAGAGGCCAGATGGTTGTGCTGAAGCCCCAGTGGCGGCCGAGGTTCCGGAGATCCTCACTTCCAAGAATGCTGATGCTGAGAGTAAAAAAAACAGCTGCCCGTCCTCAGTCTGGAAACGTTCTCCGACACACATGCTGCCCTCCCGGGACACCTGGGACCCCTCCCGGCTCATCCCGACTCCATCAGAACTGCTGCTTCCCCTGGGGGTACGAGGGTGTGCCTGTCAGCGCTGATGACTGTTTCGGTTATCTGAAGCACCATAACCAGCTATCCCACAAATCAGTGGCTTAAAACACAGCAACCTGTAATTTTTCCCAATTCCGTGGGTTGACTGATGTGGTTCCTTTCCTGGCCTCGGCTATGGATTACCAGGGTTGTTGGATTCGCGTGGAAAACAGCTGGAAGGGCCAAGAGGAAACTTTGCTGGGGGAGGCTAGCTGGACCGCTTTCCCATCCTCATAGCCTGTCATCCTCACGAAACTAAGCCAGGGTCTCTAACATGGCAGCCCGCAGCATCCCCAGGAGCATGAAGGCGGAAGCCGCAAGGCATGCTGGGGTCAAGTCACGTGGAGCTGCTGCTGTACACTGATTGGTTAAAGCAAGTCACGGAATCAACGCACATTCCGGAGGGATATAGAAGAGAGACTCCACCTCTGCTTGGGAAGAAGAGTGGTCACATCCAGAGAAGCAGGTGTAGGCAAGAGGGAGAAATTTGTGGCCAAGATTTTTCAATCTCTCACAACAACTGAGAGAAGAGTAGCTGTGGCGGGAGCTACGTGACCTTGGATCGGAACACCAGCCCTTCTTGGCTGGGAGGCTTCTGCGAGCCACCTCTCTGACCTTTGGGCTCCTGCCCATCGCGTAGAAGCAATCTAACCTTATCATGTCGGTAGTCATCTTTTTAGGTTACTCCCCAGGAAAACGAGTTGCAAATCAACAACTCTTAAATCTTTCCCGGCAGGCTCTCTCCCTGAACGTGGGTAATTTCATTTACTAGGGGTCCCAGTGGACCTTGGATAGCAAGGAGGAGAGAGGATGATAATGTCAGTGACAAGAACAGCTACCTCTTAGGGATCACTGCCAGGCTGTGCGTGTTATTCTGCTGATCTCTTGACGCAGACTAGGAGTCTTTGGGCCACCCCAGAAGCAGAACTTAAGATTTTGAAATTTTGTAGTTTATCTGGGAGATTATTCTTTTTTCAAAATATATTTTATTTATTTATGTGACACACAGAAGGAGATAACAGGTAGGCAGAGAGGCAGGATGAGGCGGGGGGAGCAGGCTCCCCGCTGAGCAGAGAGCCGGAATCGGGGCTCAATCCCAGGACCCTGAGATCATGACCGGAGCCAAAGGCAGAGGCTTTAACACACTGAACCACGCAGGCGCCATCTAGAGATGATTCTAGAGGCCCCAAGAGGAAACTAAGGAATTGGGACAGGGAGGGGAAAGAGTCAGTTCAGGGTGTGCTCATGAGCAGGTACTGCTGACTGGAGCTCAGTCTCCCTGGGCACCTCTGGAAGACAGTGGAACATGCAACTCAGAGTTATCTTGACCCGCAGGATTACCTACCTCTCTCGCACCGCCAGCCTGCCCTCCACTTGGGTGAGAGCAAAAAAAACCCCAGGTGTTTACAATAAGAGAGGTGAATGCCAAAGGAATGTGGACAGGACACTGACAACTCTTCACTACTTCCATTTTGTAGAGGAGGAACTCACAGCTTAGAGTGAAACAGCCAAGAATCAACCCCAGCCTCCTCTTTCTCCAGAGCCCTGCTCTTTACCACTCTGCTATACTTCCAGTTGAAGTTGTTGACTTCAAGTTGCCTCTAGTTCAACGTTTCAAACTAATACTTGCCGCCCCCATGAACTTCAATTATAAGATCTTTCACCTTCTATGAAATTAACTCAAACTGTATCAAAGATCTAAATGTAAAATCCAACACTATAAAATTTCTGGGAAAAACATAGGAGAAATTTTTGGATTGGGCAAAGATTTCCTAGATAGAACACCAAAAGCAAAACTCATGAAAGAAAAATGGATATATTGGAAAATGTAAAACTTTGCTCTTTGAAAGACGCTGTTAAGAGAATGAAAAGAAAAAAACCACAGACGAGGAGAAAAGATGGGAAAATCACATATCTGATAAAAGATTTGTTACCAGATTATATATAAAAAAAACTCTCAAAACAGTAAGAAGAGAACCAATCCTTTTTTATTTTTTAAAAATATTTTACTTATTTATTTGACAGAGAGAGACACAGCAAGCCAGGGAACACAAGCAGGGGACTGGGAGAGGGAGAAGCAGGCTTCCTGCTGAGCAGGGAGCCCGATGCGGGGCTCTATCCCAGGACCCTGGGATCATGACCTGATCCGAAATTAAGCAGTTGCTTAACCAGCTGAGCCACCCGTGTGCTCCGACCAATCCCTTAAAAAAAAATTCATGGGGTGCCTGGGTAGCTCAGTGGGTTAAAGCCTCTGCCTTCGGCTAAGGTCATGATCCCAGGGTCCTGGAATTGAGCCCCGCATCGGGCTCTCCACTCAGCAGGGAGTCTGCTCCCCAGGCCCGCCAGCCTCTCTGCCTACTTGTGATCTCTGTCTGTCAAATAAATAAATAAATAAAATCTTTTAAAAAAATAATAATCAAAGTGTTTTTATTTTATGTACAATGAGTTAGCATTGTAGGTATCTTGGATATTTGCAGTTAAGGTGGGTGTCTTGGAAGGTAGTTCACTTAATCCAACTTAGTGAAGCCTGTATCCTTTACATACCGACAGAGACGCTGGCAGCAAACAATGAAGCCATATATCTAGACCAGGTGGTGCCGGTTTAAACAAACACAGCGAGAGTGACAACCCTGGCCAAACTTCCTTGGACGGCTCTAGTAGAGTTGCTCTCTCAGATGGAACGAGGCAACCCATTTTTTAAATGGGCAAAACATCCGAAGAGACAGGTCACCAAAGAAAATACTCAGGTGGCAAAGAAGCATAGGAAAAGATGCTTCATGTCATTAATCATCAAGGAAACGCCAATTTAAAATCACACTGTGCTAATAAGAGGATGTCCAAAATTAAAAAGACTGACCATGTCATGTGCTGGCAAGAATGTGGGAGGAAACGGAACTCTCATTCATCGCTGGTGGGAATGAAAAATGGCATAGCCATTTTGGAAAATAATTTGTCAGTTTCTTAAAAACTGAAACATACCTACCATATAATGCAATTATCCACTCCTAGGTATGTACCCAAGAGGAATGAGTGCATATATGCACGACTGTACTTGCTCACAAAAACTCACAGCCATTTTACTCATGACAGATGTAGCAGGTGAATATAGAATCAAACTTGTAGATACACACAATGAGATTTTACCCAGCAGTGGGAAGGAAGGGTTAATGCAACACGGAGGAATGTCAGAATAGTTACGCTAAACAAATGAAGCCAGCCTCGAGAGGCTACATGCTGTATGGTGCCATTCATACAAAATTCTAGAAAACACGAACCACTCTAAAGACCAAAAGCAGGTCAGTGGTAGCCGGGGGATAGGGAGGGGGGCTTACCGAGCAACACAGGGGACTTTGGGTGGTCATGGCCGCACCCATCATCCGCATACATTGTGTCAGGGGTTAGTCAAAACTGTACTCTTTAAATATGTACAGGTTAGGGACACCTGGGGGGCTCAGTGGGTCACATGTCTGACTTCAGCTTGGCTCGTGTTCCCAGGGTCCTAGGATAGAGCCCACTGTCAGGCTCCCTGCTCAGCTGACAGTCTGCTTTTCCCTCTCCCTCAGGTCCTCCCTGCCTCACTCATTCATTCTCTCTCTCTCTCTCTCTCTCTCTCATAAATAATATGTTTTTTTTTAAAGCACAACCTTTTGACTTAAAACCATGAGGTCTTAGTTGCCTGTTGTCTGTGAATGGGACCAAGATCATTTCTAAAGGAAATCTTTGGGTCTGCCATTGAAAATTCCTGCGGGGGTGTGTGTGTGTGTGTGTGTGTGAGAGAGAGAGAGAGAGAGAGAGAGAGGGAGAGAGAGAGAGAGACTGAGTGCTAGAGACAGGTGCTTCCCAGTATCCACTGAAGCCTGAGGCTAGCCCCAACTGGTGCTCCACACTGGTCCAGTGATACAGGACCACAGTAATGTCTTTAGTAAACGGGGACACCATTACTTTAAATAATATCCCGTACTTGTATAGTAAATCAGATATCTCACAGTACATTCCCAGCTGTCTTCTACATTGCCACAGACATAACGAATTGGGTAACAAAAGCTTTACCACCTGTTGATGCTAAAGATGAAGAAATGGGGTACCAAGAGAGTAACTTATTTTCCTGAGGTTATCATCTGGCACATTGGTGACATTTTGCATGTCCTGGTTTCCATATGAGGCATAGTTCCTCCCACTGTACTGAAATGATTTCCTTTAGACTTAGGATTCTCATTTAGAGAGGGAGTGTGCCAGGGACAGACCCCTCCTGGGTATCTACTGAAGCCCATGGCTTGTCTCTCATTCAGCTGGCTTCTCTCTGAGGTCTCAAATTCACTGCTTCTAATAACCTTCTAAAAGCACCCCAACAGTGGGATGGCCATTTGCTTTGAGCTAAGGTGAGCCTGCTTTCCCTAAAACCACACCTGACCATGAAGCTGTCCACCTCCACGCAGTGGCAGGAAATTGCTGCTGTATTTATGGAAAGTTGGATGGGGACTTGGTTGACATGTCTGCTGGAGAGACTCCTCTGAAAAAATTTGCAGCACATTCCCAGATGTCTGACCCTACTTTCCTGGGGCATTTATCAAGAGTCCAGTATCTCTGGCTAAATTTTGTGCACCAGATTCATCTCTTAAATTCATGTTCCCTTCCTGGTCCTCATTTCTCCTTTGCCTCTGTCTTTTCATCTATTTTTTTTTTTAGATTTTTTTTTTTTAAATTTCAGAGAGACAGAGAGAGAAAGCATGAGTTGGGGGAAGAGCAGAAGGAGAGAGAGAAGCAGAGGGCCCGCTAAGCAGGGGGCTCAATTTGGGGTTCTATCCCAGGACCCCTGGATCATGACCTGAACCAAAGGCAGATGCTTAACTGACTGAGCCAACAAGCTGCCCCACCCTCTGCCTTTTCATCTTCTTTTATCATGTCTGTCTCGCATTTCTTTCTGGAACAAGGTAGGAAAATAGGCACTGAATAAAAAAAAATTTTTTTAAAGGTAGAGATAATGTTTGTTATTTCTGAGGGTTGTTCAGAGGATTTGGGAAGTGGGATGTGTTCACACATGTACAGGAGGGACTGAAATGTGGGAAGTGCTTGATATTTGTCCTTCTTGGTGAAGCCCACTTACCAGCCACTGCCCAAGCCTTTTATCCTGTTTGACTTCTCCTTCCCTTTTTTCTCATGGCACTTATGACTTGTGAATATATGACATTAGGATTCTCACCCTCAGCCTTATTGACATTGGGCGGATCACTCCTCGCTGTGGGGGGCTGTCCTGTGTGTTAGGGGATGTGTCGCAGCATCCCTGGTCTCCACTCCCTAGATGTCAGTAGTACCTACCCTCCCAAAACGTGATACACACAAATGTCTCCAGACACTGACCAATGTCTCCTGGGGGGCATAATCACCCCCGGTTGAGAACCACTATGGTATATAACTTACTTTTGCATTATGTTCATTTTTTTATTTGTCTGTCTCTCTCTACCCCCACCTAGAATGTGTGCTCCAAGAAGGAAGGAATTTGCTTCTTTGAGGGCATTGACATACACACAATTCCTAGATTGGTGCCTGGCACACAGTAGCTGTCCAATATTTACAATATTTACTGAAAGAATTAATGAACAGTTAGTGGGTTTTATGCCTGGGGATGGTCCCTGGGCTTGGCGTGCATAACCTCATGTCTTTATCTCAGCATCCTTTGAGGGGAGGGCCTGTCACTGTCCCCCCTTTTTCCCTTCAGAGGAGAAAAACTGAGGCTTCTTGAAGTTACATACATACACCCCCACTCACCCACCCAATAATAGAATCCAGAAGCTTAGCTGGCCACCACCCATCAAACATCTGTGTTCTCCCTTCTGGCCAAGAAGAGTTGAATTAAGGTCAGGGTCAGCTTCAGTCTCCAGAAACCTGCAGGGAAGTTGAGGGGGGAAGCTGAGCTGGCCTGGAGGGGCCAGAGCTGAGGGGGCTTTCTCAGGAACTCTCAGAAGGGGGCCAGAACTTGGCTGGGTTCAATCTGTTCCTCTCTGGAAAAAACCAGGCCCCAGACCTATAAGAAATGGGGGTGAGCTCCAAAATGAAGCCCCCAGCACCAGTCTGGAGATGTTGCTGCAGCTGTCTGGCTAGAGAGACCAGAACTGCGTGCGCACGCGCGCGCACACACACACACACACACACACACACACTCTCTCTCCCCAATCCTCTTCACTCCTTCTACCCCACTCAACCCTCTTCTACCCCTCACCTCTGATTCCACTTCCCCCATCTCCCCTTCATACTTACTCTTAAACAGGCCCAGACCAGAAAGGGCCCAGCCCTGTGATTGGTCTCTGGGTCCCAGTACCAGGAACTGAGAGGAAGGAGATGGGAAGGAAGGAAAAGAGTAGGCGGGACTGGGAGGGGGCTACATTTATATCTATGCCCAGGGCTGAGCATCTGCTTACCATGGACACTGTCGGGTACAGCAAGTGGGACAGCAGGCTCGAGGAAGTGTCTGGAGGTATGAGCAATGGGACTGCTTCACCGGCTTGGGTCTTTCTGGTCAGTGGTTTGGGGTTTGATGGGGGAAGGGAGGTGAACAGCCAAAAGGCAGTCAAAGTAGTGGGTGCAGAAGAGACACCACAGGCGCCAGAATGAGCTGGACCCGGATTCTAATTCTAACTCTGCCACTTGGAGCTCGTGTGACCATGAGCAAATTACTTAACCTCTCTGAACCTCAGTTTCTTGGGAGGAGCCCAAGCGCCCAGGGCTCCATCCTCGGGGCCCAGAGACGCAGGGCGGTCCTGGAGCAGGAAGGACCCAGGAGTTCATCTGTGTTATCCCAGGGTACTGGGGAAGCTGGGGACGGAGACTCCTCTTCCTGGGCCTGCTTCTGGTGGTAGCCACAGTTCTGTGGGCCCTCATTCTGAGCGTCCTAGTTTCTAAAGGTGAGTGACCACATAATGAGTGGAGGTTGTGTCAAGCCACCCTGGGGACATAGACCTTCCCTCTGTCTCTGGACGCAACAGCTGGGTCCCAGACCCCCGCCTGGGTCTGAGTGTGAACGCGTGTGAACAGTCTGTGTACATCTTTGGGCTGTGCACACCCACATGTGTATGGCAGTGCTTGCATGTATGTGTGTGCATGTCCCCATGTGTTTGTCTCCCCTGGGTGTGTGCACATCACGTGAATGTATGCCTACCCGCCCCTTCTATGCGTCCCAAGACGGGGCCCCTGCACCCCCTGGGCGAGGGGGGAGAATGCCGGAGTCCCCGGTCGCACCTGTAGGAGCCTCTTCTCCACAGCCTCCACCGAGCGAGGGACGCTGCTTGGCCACCAGGACCTGCTGAGGACAAACGGTGCGTGCAGAACGGGACTAGTAGGGTCCCCCTCCCCCACGTGGTGTGCGGGGCCGGAGTGTTTAGGACCCTGGAGACAGGGTAGTGGGTGGTCCGCGGTCCCGGGGCCTGGTCCCCGAGCGGGGAAGGGTGTCCTGTGAGTCCCCGCAGGTGACCGGGAGTGTTTGTGGGGCGGGAATCCTTCCAGCCTCGGAGCAGACCGCGGCGCTGGGCAATTTGAGCCAGGAGATCCGGGCCTGCAACAGCTGCTGTGAGATCGCGTGCTGGGGGCGGGGCTTGGGCCGGGATTGGAGGAGGCGAGCAGGGGCGGGGTTTGGGGCAGGTCGGGCGGGGGGGCCGACGGGTGGGTTACTGACGTCTCGCGCGTGTCCTTCTCTCCCTTCCCCCCTCCTTCCCAGGCTTGGGGACACAGGCGCTGCTGCAGAGGACACGCACCGAGCTTGGGGAGGCGCAGGCGAAGCTGATCCAGCAAGAGAGTGTCCTGAAAGAACTGAGCGATCGCGGTGAGAGGGGGACGTAGCCTGGACCCCTGATCCGTCATCCCGGCTGTCATTCACATACTGACACCTATCCTGGTTAGGGTTACGGCGACCCTATCCTGTGATCCTGACCTCTGACAGCTGGACTCTGATCTTGACTACAACTCCTAACCCCAACCGCAACTTGCCCCGGACCAGCCAGAACAGTCCTTGACAGCGATGTCATTCTTGACCATGATCCTAACCATGGAAGTGGATGCTGACCTTTAATCATGACCCTACTCCTGACCCTGACCTGACTTATAATCTGAACTCCCTTGACTTTGCAGTGACCCAGAGCTTGGCCGAAGCGGGCAGGGACCGCGAGGACATCCGCAGTGAGCTATTCAGGGCTCTGGAGGCCGCCCGGCTGGGGAACAGTGAGCAAGATAGAGGGGAGAGAGGGAGGGGACAAGTGGACCTACCTGTGAGCCTCGGGGTTCCTTGATCCGCACTTTCCTGCCCCTTGACCTTGGCCTGTTCCCTGTGCCTCCGCCTCTAGACCTCAGGGGTCCACTTCCCGCCCCCTCCCCACCCCCGGTTTCTTCCATCTGCTCTACCAGGAGCAGTTCGCGTCTTTGACTCTCGCCACCCCACAGGCTCCTGTGAAGAGTGCCCCGCGTCATGGCTGCCCTTCCAGGGCTCCTGCTACCTTTTCTCCGTCCAGCGGGCCACATGGGAGGAGTCGCAGCGTAACTGCGCGGGCGCGGGCGCGCACTTGGTGATTGTCGGGGACCTGGAGGAGCAGGTGCGCAGCCCCCAGCGGTCGCAGGCGGGAGGCGGAATTCATCTGAGGGAGGTGGGGGGCGAGAGTGGCGAGGCCACTCAGCCGGCTGGGTCTCCCTTCCCGAGCAGGGCTTCCTGAGTCGGAACACGCGAGGCCGCGGTTACTGGCTGGGCCTGAGGGCGGTGCGCCGCGGGCGCACGATCCAGGGCTACCAGTGGGTGGACGGAGTCCCGCTCAGCTTCAGGTGAGGGCAGGGATTGGGGAGAGGGACAGGTCAGCTCCTGCGGGAAGTGCGTTGGCCAGATCTCAGGGACTCGGTAGGGAGTGCGGGCCGGACCCCAGGACCTGGCTGAGGGTTCAATTCTGGGAGTTAGAAAGTGATGTCGCAGGTGCGTGCTCACATTAAACCCTCAGGGTGTCTAGGTTAGACCCAAGCCATAAACAGGGTAGATCCTCAGGGCTGCACGCCAGGCCCATCCTGAGCGCCAGAAACATCCCCGACAAACCACTGCAGCCACTGGAACATGGGGGAGCCCAATGACTCTATGGGGCGTGAGGACTGCGCTATGATGCTACGCACGGGGATGTGGAACGACGCACCATGCGAGAACGAGAGGGACAACTGGATCTGTGAGAAGAGACGCAGCTGCTGACCAGTGTCTGCAGCCGTACCCACCCCCCACCCCACCCCAGGGAGATCGCCCTAGCAGGTCACCGTCCTGGCGCCGGCCACTGCCATTGATTCCTCCCCGCGGCGCCCTGCCCTCCCCCCACCAGGTCCACCCTCCTCTACTGAGAACAGCCCCACCCAACCCAGGCAGGTAAAGGCGCTGGGACCTCCACTCCAACCTCACGGCAAGCCCTCACACAGACATAACCCAGCCTCCAACCCCACCCAAATCCTGGCTCCTGAGCCGGTCCACGGACCCCACGCCCCACACCCCGCATCAAAGTAGGGCAATTCAGGGATGGAGCTGTTTGGTTTTCTTGCATTACCCCCCCACCACCACCACTGGGAGGCATCACAGATAGGGGTTTTGTGAGCTGTCTTGGAAGTCCTAGGAAGCATCAATAAATCCTTGAGAAATGAATCTGGGTTCGTGGCTTTGGTGAGCTGTTCCAAGTTTTATCCCAGAGACCCCAGTATCAGCTCTGTGAGTGACTCCGACCTCTCTAAGTGACCTCCTGGCCCTATGATGCTCCAAAGCTCAGTGAGTAACCTGCACTTGCCCAGGACAGCTGTCAGGCTCTAGGGACACAGGAATGACTCTGACCCAGTGCTCCTCCTTCTGATCTAGCTGGGCACAGGAACAAGGTGACCAGTGACTCAAAGGAAGAATACACGAATGCCACGTGATGCATTTGGAGAAGCCACACCTCTAGGGAAGGAACCTTGCTGGAATTCTGCAGGGGTGGCCCCTCCTTGAGGACACTGTCACCCCACGGTGGAGATCTGACAGTCTGAGACAAGGCCCTGAGGCAGGTGGGAGAGGGGCTGTCTGGATCCAAAGAGCAGGTCTCTCTGTCCTAAGACAGGTTCTGTGACCACTGGATGGACTGATCCCATACATCCCAGAGAAGATGGACTTTTTGAGAAACCATGGGATTTGCAAGCAGAGGGTGTTGGGGTGTGTGAAGTGTAGCTAAACCCATTTGGGGGGTGCAGGGTGCCCTGAGCCTGGCTTTATCAGCTGGGGACTTTTGATCTGAATTCACCCTGCACTCCCAAAGTTTCCTGCTCCCATCCTGGAGATCTGGGGCTCTCCCAGAATTTCCAGTGGAGACAGGTCCAACTGAGGGGAAGGACAGGCTAGCAACCTTTAGTTCTGGGCAGCCTTTGAGAGCCCCCAGGCTGCCCAGCCATGAGAGCAGCGACTGAGCAGGCAGAAGAGGGAACAACACCCAGACTCCATGGCCAAGGGAAACCTTCCAGTGAACCCCAGTCCTCTGGGTGCTCTATGACTGCCGCCCAGAGCGAGGCACTAACCAGGACCAGGAGCCACCTGAGTCCTGGACAGATAACATACCTACTGGACTGTTGGCCAGACTGATGGATTTCCAGACAGTCGGCTTGGAAGGGGTGTATGAGTTTCTGGGAGCCGCTGTAACAAATGACCGCCAGCTTGGTGGCTTAAAGACAACACACATTCGCTGACAGTTCTGCAAATCAGAAGTCCAAAATTAGATTTACTGGGCCAAAATCAGGGTGTCACCAGGGCCAGGCTCCCTCTGGAAACTCCAGGGTGGCAACTGTTTCCTTACCTTTTCTAGCTTCTAGAGCTTCATTCCTCACATTGCCTGGCTCATGGCCCCTTCTTCCATCTTCAAAATCAGTAGGGCAATATCTTGCTTCCCTGATCATATTGCCTTCTTCTGCATCAAATCTCCCTCTGCCTCCCTTCCTATAAGGATGCTTGTGATTGCAGTTAAGACTGAACCAGGTCTTAATCCAGGATGGGCCCTGTAATACCAAGGCAACTGTGGCACTCTTAACACCCTGAGTTAGTGCAGACCCACCCACAGATTAAAGGCACAGTTCCTAACAAGATTGTCTGTCCTCATTGCAGACATGAGCTTCGAGTTTGGGGGCGCTATCGGTCACCCACACTTTGGACCAACTGATTCTGACCAACTGATACAAATTCAGAGGCTCTCACAATTCCTTTCGTTCTGTAATTCACTAGAATAACTCACAGAACTCAGGAAAGCTCTAGAAAGGACACAAATCCACAGTAGCCAAATGAAGACATCCATATAGTGAACAGGGTCATGTTTGTACCAACCAGAAAGCTCCTCTGAGCATTGGTGTCCAGAGTTTTCATTGAGATTTCATTTTGCAGGCGTGGTTGACTGGATCAGGGGCCATACGATTGCCACCATCTCTAGCTCCCCTCCCCTTCCATGGAGGTCAGGTGGTTGAAGGTCCCACCCCTCCTGGTTGGTCTTTCTGGCATGACCAACCCCCACCCTGAGCCATCTCCTCGGCATAACTCAGGTGTGGTCCAAGGACCCCCCACGATTGACAAAGATACTCTAATCGCTCAGAAAATCCCAATGGTGTAGATGATGCCTGCCAAGAGCAGGGAACCAAGACCCACCAAACTCTTTAATGTCTACATCTTCCCACCTCTAAATTCCTAGTCACCTCTGCAAAATCTCTGTTGCTATATAAGATAGCGGCCAAGTTCCAGGGATTAGGACATGGATATCTTTAAACGCCATTATGCAGCCTCACACAAGACATGATCGACTGACAGACATGTGGCTCACAGTGGGGGAGGCAACCAGAACACCAGTCCGGCACCTGGGTACTCGGTGAGTTGGGTCAATGATGGTCTGGAAGACTCACAGATTCTAGTCTAACTTACCGGCCATCGGGAGACCCGTGGCCAACAGAAGAGCAACAGAGACAGACTGACAGTCCACAGTCAGCCTTTAAGTCTGGCTGCACCCTCAATGGTGGTCAGCGTAGTGGTGGATGTCCAGCAGCACAGGTGAGCAGAGAGGCCCAGGCCCAGCAGAGAGTACCGGCTGTGGTTGGGGCAGAAGGAGGAGACCTCAAAGTTAAGCAGGAGCTTCCCTGTGATATTTCAAAGACCTGGCTTGGACACTGGCATCCGGGGCCTGAGAGAGCCCTGGGCAGGAGCCTTGAGACTCCGTCCTGCCCCCCACCATCTGCCATGCCCCCTCTTGGTCAGCTCACAGGCCCTGCATGCCGGCAGGCGGCCAGGCTCCAACCTGTCAACATTGAGTCAGTACACAAAGATCCTGCATGAGAGGGTCAGGGTCAAGTTCTTCATCTTTGGCTTCTTGGTCCCAGTCCCTCCCTTCCTCCTTCCCTCATCCAAGATTCAACCTCCCTGGGAAGAAAGGCATCCTGGGAGTGGAACACTCATCCCAGAGACCTTGACCTTCAGTTGACTTGCTTTCCTGGAGAATCGGTCTTGCCAGAAAGAGTGTATTCTAAAGCTGGTACAGGCGGGGGCCTGAATACAAAGGAGTCCTGTGACGTCTCCCCCGAGAGTGTGACTGGGCCAGGTCAGCAGTCTTAAAGACAGACCTTCTTTCCTGGAGACCCAGGAAGCTCTGAGAGCGCCCCACAATAGATCTGAAATATATTGTCATGTTCCTGGGACACAACAGCAGTTGCCAGGAGCACCACAACGGGCCTGTAGTAGGCAGAATAACGGTCTTGCGAAGACGTCCGTGTCCTAATCCCCTGAGCCTATGAATATGTCACCTTACACGGCAACAGGGACTTTGCAAATGTGATTAAAGTGAGCACCTTGAGGTGAGGAGGTTATCCAGGTTTATCCAGGTAGGCTCAGCATGATCGCAAGGGTCTCAAATCAATAAATAAAATCTTAAAAAACAAACAAAACAACCCTAAAGTAAATTATGGACTCTGGCAGGTAACGATGCAGGAATGGGAATGTAGGTTCATCGGTTCTAATAAAGGGGCTCCTCTTGGGGTGGATGTTGATGGAGGGGTGGGCTGTGCCTATGTGTCGGCAGGGGGCATATGGGGAATCTCTGTATCTTCTCAGTTTTGCTGTGAAGCTAAAACTGCTCTTTAAAAAAATAATGTCCTAACCTCCCCATCCTTCCCCCTCAAAAGGACAAACAAGCAGTTCTCCCCTAGAGCTCCCAGAACAATGCGGCTCTGCTGACTCCTTGACTTGAGGCCCGAGAGCCCGGTGTCTGATGTCTGACTTCCAGAACTGTGAGATAACGAAATTGTGCTGTTTTAAGCCACCGAGTTGGAGGTCACTTACTGCCACAGCCACCAGGGACTAACAGCGAAGCTTCCTGGAACTGAGCCCCAACTCAACGTTAACCACCTGCAACCTGACCGCCGCCTGTGATGATCCTGTCCCATGCCTTCCCACGTCTGTAGGCACCTGGACACCCCCATAGGAGCATCTCAATTCAACAAAAGCCACTGGAAACCGCAGAATAAACTTTTCACACCCATAACATGGCAGTCACTGCTTGAGATCGAACCTTAACCTCCCATCAGCTGACAATGCACACGTGTAGCTTACCTTAAACTAGGGCGGCTGAACGTCTCCGTGGGTCTCCGTCTGTCCTGGTTTGCATGGGCTCCAGGTATAGCTCTTTGTTTAAAAGATCATTTTGGGGGCGCCTGGGTGGCTCCATCGGCTGAGTGTCTGCCTCTGGCTCAGGTCATGATCCCAGGGTCCTGAGATCGAGCCCCGCATCGGACTCCCTGCTCAGCGGGAAGCCTGTCTCCCTCTGTTCCTCCCCACCCCCACCCCCGGGGCTCATGTTCTCTCTCTCTCTTGCTCACTCTCTCTCAAATAAATAACTAAATCTTGGGAAAAAAAAGATCATTTTAAAAGTCAACTTTATTCCGGTATAATTGATACACAATATATGAGATACATTATACACAATGTAATGAGGCATCATTTACATGCAATATACAATATGTATTATATACAATATATACAATAAAATGTGCCAATTTATCACACTCATCAGGATGATGTGCATCAAAAACAGCAACAACAATGTAACAGGTGTTTGCCAAGCAGTAGAGAAACCGGAACCCTCGTGTGTTGCTGGCAGGAGCGAACAATGGCGCAGCCGCTGTGGAAACCATTACAGTGGGTCCTGAAAAAATTTGGAACAGAATTCCCATGTAAGCCAGTGTCCCACCCCAAGTGTCCGATGGCAGATGAACAGATAAATTGGGGTCCGCCCATACAATGGACTGTAATTCAGCCTTGAAAAGGAAGGACATTCTGTGGATGGACCCCAAGTAACCAGTCACAAAAGGACAGATACTGTATCATTTTGCTTACGTGAGGTATCTAGGGTGGTGCAACTCATAGGAGCGAGAAATAGGGGTGACGGCCAGAGCCTCGTGGGATGGAGAAATGGGTAGTTGTTGTTTAATGAGGATAGAGTTTCAGTTTTACAGGACAGAAATATTATGGAGATTGGTTGCACAACCGCGTGAGTGTACCTAACACTACCGAACCGGACACCTAAAAACAGCCAAGATGTAAATTTTATGTTATGGACGTTTTATACCATGGCTAACATTTTAAAACTGGAATGCGGCCATTTCAGGCTTACGATGCCGTGAGTTTTCAGAAATGTATGTGGCTGTGTGATCACCCCTATATTGCGGATCGAGAACATTTCCACCGTCCCCTAAAATTCCTTCCCCACCCCTGCCCCAGCCATGACTATTCTGCTTTCCATCACTATTCGCTAGACTTGCTTTTTCTGGATGTCATCTGAATTGAATCACACAGTGTGTTGTCTTTTTTTTTTCCTTTTTAGATTTTTGATTTGTTCATTTGAGAGAGAGTGAGCAAGAGAGAGGGAGCACGAGTGGGAGGGGTGGGAGAGGGAGAAGGAGACTCCCCGCTGAGCAGGGAGTCCCACATGGGGCTCGATCCCAGGACTCTGGGATCATGACCTGAGCTGAAGGCAGGTGCTTAACCGACTGAGCCACCCAGGCGCCCTCACACAGTATGCAGTCTTTTTGTGCCTGGCTTCTTTCTCTAGGCATTTGCCCATGCCATTGTTCGCATCCACTCTGTTCCTTTTCACTTCTGTCTCGCCTTCCGTTGTGTTGTGGACCACAATTTGTGTATCCACTCACCTGGTGACAGGCGTCTATGCTCTTTCCAGTGTTAATTACTAAGAATTAAGTTGCCACAAATACTCTTCTACAGGTCTTTTTACAAATTTAAGTTGTCACTTCTCATGGGGAAATATCTAGTTGTGGTTCAGGTAGTAGGCGAATGTTTAATTTTAAAAGAAACTGCCAGTTTCCCAAATTTTGTGTTTCAATACTCAGCAATATCTCGGGGCTCCAGCTGCTTGGGGAAGATATTTTTGACACAGGAAAGACTTCAGTTCTAGAGCTAGGTGGAGCCTTTTATCTAGAGAAGAGCAGGAGGGGAGGAAATGGTGCTGGAAATTGAAACAGATAAAGGAGGAAAGTAGGAAGCTGGTGGGAACACGTGCTTGATAACACACGTTCTCATAGGAAGATAAGACTGGGCCCTGGGAAAAAGGAGGTGGGGGAGTCTCTGCTGTTTGGAATTATAGCCCCTGAACCAAGACAAGCAGGAGCTTGGTAAGAGAAGATGGAGAGAAGGAGACAGATCAAGTCTCTTGTGAGCAAGGAACAATTTCTTTCTTTCTTTCTTCCTTCATTCATTATTTCCCCATCCACAAACACTTTTCAGCATTGATTATACTCCAGGCATTGGAATGCCAGTGGAGAACAAGATGCCGGGGTCTCCAAACACAGAGAAAGCTGGAAAAATTTAGGCAGAGCGGAAGCAGCCATTCACAAAGTATTATAGACTTTAGAAGCCCATCTTTATGAGATTCTAGAACAGGCAAAACTACTCGAGGGTGGAAAAAATGTGGGAATGATGATTGCCTGGGAAGAGCCATGATAGAACTTTCTGGAAGGATGGATATGTTCTGGTGTCTTGATAGAGATGTGGGTTACACGGGTGAATGCATTCGTCAAAGCTTGAAGAGAATACACTTGGGATTTGCACATTTTATTCCATTTTACTCAAAAGGAAAAAAAGTAAGGAGAGTGGCAAACAAATATTGGACCCTAGTTCGTATTTTCCAGGCTGGAGTCTTAGAGGGAAATGAGCTAATGTCTGCAACTTACTTTGACCCGGGGATCATGAACTGAGCCAAAGGCAGATGCTTAACGACTGAGTCACCCAGGCGTCCCTGCAACTTACTTTGAAATGCATGAACATGTAGGATGGATTGAGGGGTGGATGGATGAATTGATTGTAATACACTGATTCTAGAATCTAGAAATGGGTTTTCCATTCTTAAACTCAATTTTTCTATATGCTTAAAAATTGTCATAAAGAAATGTTGGGTTTTGGGTTGTGGTTGGTGCCTTTCTGGGGCTCACAGTCTGGTGGGGAGAAGAGCGGGTGATGAGGAGGGATAGAAGAGGGTATGGTCACAGGATGAAGTTGGAGGTAGAACATTCTGGAAAAGCACCCCTTCCCCATTCCCTGCTCTTCTAGTCTGAGGGGAAAGGTGGGGGAGGGAAATGAGGGTCTGAGTTGGAGAGGCCAAGGGGGTTTGTGCTAGGAAGCGGGGAGGGGGTGTGTTGGTGGGACTCCCTCTAGCACCCTCTGACCCTTTCCCAATGGGTGTCCCCATCAACAGCCCCCTGAGTGACCACACAACCACACTTTCTGGGGCTGAGTCAGCAAGTCAGTGGTGACCTTGAAGCCCAGCCAGGTTTCCTGGACAGACCAGCCCCACTCATCACCCCACTTTCCAAGGAAATGGCCTTGTGACAGAATGGCTTGTTCTTTCCAAGCTCCCACCTCCCTCCCCCAGATCCCAGGAAACCCCCTGAGATCCCAAGGCATCTTACCAGGTTGGCTGAGGTGTCTGGGGAGGGCCCCCAAGGTGGGGCAGGACACGTTCCCCTCAAGGTCTTGCTAGCCCCTTCCCCATCTGCCTCAATCCCCCCACCCTCCCCCTCTTGTCCTTAGATGCAGACACAGACGGCTCAAGAGGGCTAATTTGGCAGATGCTAACAGAAAGCCTAGAGTCTAAACCCAAAACCTGTGCTTGCCCCTTCCTCACTGGGTGAGCCCGGATACGTCATTTTGCTTCTTCACACCTTGATTTTGCATCCATCCAGTGGGACGGTAATAACACCAGTATTTTCTGGGTTTCTGGCCAACTGAATAATGGCTCACAAAAGGTGTCCCCATCCCAGTCCCTGGAACCTGTGTATATATGGCCCGACGTGGTAAAAGGGGCTTGCAGATGGGATTCATTACCTCAAGAAGCTGGAGATGGAGGTGCCCCTAGATTTTCCAGGTGGGGCCAAGGTCATCATCACAAGGGACCTTAGAAGAGGGAGGCCGGACGAGCAGAGTCTAGAAGGAGATGAGCCCATTGAGCAGAGCCCGAGAGAGACTAGAAGAAAGCTGGGGAAGGGGCTACAAGCCCAGGAATGTGGACGCCTGCAGAAGCCAGAAAAAAATCAAAGAAACATAGTCTCCCTCTTGGGTTTCCAAGAGCGCAGCCTGGTGGATGCCTTCATTTTAGCCCAGGGAGAACCTGTGGGACTTCTGACCTCCAGATCCTTAGGGCACTGAGGTTGTGGAAAGCCACCAAGTGTGTGGTCATTCCACATAGTGGTCATAGGGCGCTCATATGCCCTGAAACCTGGGGAGCAATTACTAGGCGCCCAGCCCTCCTGGCGCGACCAGGGACGGGGACTCCAGGACATGCCACTGCCCCCGCTCCCGGCCCCGGAGCTCACGGTCCAGCAAACCAGATGCATCCACACACAGAAGGCAGGTCGTAGAGACGAGTAAAAGGGTCACTGAGGGGCTAGGGGCCCCCTTAGCCAGGGTCACTTCCATCAAATGCAGGCAGAGAAGCCCATAGGTGTGGCTAGAGCCCAGTAAAGGGGGAACAGAGCGGAAGGGGAAGGCGCCAGCCACCCAGGGCCTTGCTGGCTGCCCGGAGTTGAGGTTTTCTTGGAAGAACCCTTGTGGGGCCAAGTGCAGGCCTGCCCTCCCAGGGCTCCCATGCATTGTGGGCTTCTCTCCATTTGGCATCGGGCGGAAGGCTTTGTGCCCACAAGAACCTCTGTGGGAGAATTTACAGATGGGGAAACTGAGGCCCGAGAGGATACAGTCACCCGGCAGGGAAAGGGGCTGGAGCTGGAACTCAGCCGCCTTCTCCCTCTCCCACCCAGAGGTGGGGAGTCACCCAGTGCGGGGCGGGGGCAGTGACCAGGTGTGTCCAGCAGGGGGCAGCACGCCTCCGGAGCAGGAGCGTGCAGAAAGGCCCAGGGGAGAAAAACAAAAAAACAAAAACAAAAACAAAAACCCACGAGCTCTAGACCAACGTTTTTTTCCCGGGCTGGGCCGGGTCTCTGAGGGGCTGGGGACCTGGGGCATGGAATTCTAGCTCTCCAGGAAGGTGAGAGCATGGGCTCTGGAGTGCGGAGACTGGGTCCAGGATTTCTGGATCTCTGAGGGGCTGGGAGCCCTCCTCCCCCCGGTCCCCCACGCATTACCCAATCCCCTCAGAGAACCGTGGCCATTGTCAGAGAGAAATCCCCAAATCTCCCAATGCAGACCCGGAATGTTCTCAGGATTCCTGGGATGGGCTGGCTCAGCCCCTTGGTCCCTTGGGGTGTGCGGGGATCTGGGTGGGGGTGTGGGCTGTGGGCCCGGGAGGCCCTTCTGAAGTACGGATGTGGACAGGCCAGCTTTTTTTGTCCTTTTGAGGACAGTTCCCTCAAAGCGAGCCCCCTCCAACCTCTCCCTCCATCCCCACAACACACAGAAGCAAAGCCAGCTGGCTTGCAGAACCCAAGGCTCCTCGCAGAACCAGTCTCTTCCCATTTCTAACTGGCCTTCCCTCCTGTTAACAAACTTGCTGAGTGGGTGGGGGTCGGGAAGGGCAGCCAGGAGGGGTGTGAGTGGGGAGTGTATGTGACTGGGAGCTTAGGAAGGACTCCCCCCCACCCCTCCCCATGTCCTGTCCTCGGGGATCTCCCTGTCCCTGGGGAAGGCCCATTAATGTCGGAGCTCAGGGCTGTGGAAAGGGGGATGCGGAGGACCCTGGGGTGAGCCAATGAAAGGGCACATGAGCCAAGGAAGCCCAGGTGATGGGGTTGGGCTCAAGATAGAGATGTGGGAAGTCAGCAGGGATTGCGGGTGATTGACGTCAAGGGCCCGTGGAGAGGCAGAGAGGAGTCCCTGAGGGGAAACTGAGGCACGCCTGGACAGGGCAGAAGGGCAGAGGCAAACAAGAGGGCTAATCATGGGAGGACACCTACTTTTTTCCATCAGCCTCTCCTTTGGGAACAGCCTGCAGAGGACCTTTGTGCGTGTCTGGGTGACCGTGTGTGTGTCTCTGTGTGTCCGTGTGTTTAGTTTTCTGTGTGTAGGTTCTGTGCATTTATATGTGTGTATGTCCATGTGATTGTGTTCTGTGTGACTCTGTGTACATTGGGTGTGTCCATCTTGTATCTCTGTGGCATCCATACCTGTGTGTCTATACTCCATGTGTGGTGTCTGTGTCCCTGCATGGGTTTCTCCGTGTACTTGTCCATGTCTGTTTCTCTATGGATGTGTGTGTGTCCCGTGGGTCTGTAGTCTTATTGTGTTGCGTCTGTGTGCGTGTGGACGTTGATTTGTGGTTTGGCTGTGTCGTGTGGTCTGTATCTTGGTGGATGTGGTGTGTGGGTGGTCTGGTGTGGCTTCTGTCTCTGTGGTTGGAGGGTGTTGTTTTTGCGTATGGGAGTCTCGGCGTGTGTCTGTGGTTAAGTCGCCTAAGACAGCTGGTCCCTGCGTTTTCAGGTCTCTGTAGGTAATGATGTCCTATCACTTCACCTCCCGCTATTGAGTCACAGACGCTGGCACTTGGGCCCCCAACCCCCCACTTTCCTGGAACACTGGGGTCCTACAAGAGGTTATGGGGCTTCTGTGCCTGTCAGGGAGGAGAGGATCAGGACCACGGGGCTTCCAAGCTCTAAAGTCCGATGCCCTCCTCTGAGGGGGAACCTGAGACCCCAAAAGAGCAGACTGGGGCAGCCACGTGGCCAAGGTTGGGAAAGGCAGGTCCTCTACGGGACCTGGGACCTCCAGGGGAGGACCGTGTGGATTTCCCCTGGCCAGGAAGGGGGTGGGGCACCAGCTCAAGGCTTTGAGGTTGTAAAGCCCCAGGGGAGCACCCCTGGCCGCTGAAACATTAAGGACGAAAATCCAGCTGCCTGGAGGGGTCTGCTTGGACAGAACCTCACATCCCCCCAGGTTAAGAACCCTCCAGTCTAAACTAGCTCTTCCCCAGGTACCCTAACCCTGCTTTCCACACCCTGAAACTATCCCATGGATTTGTGAAATTCAAACTTGGTTTTTCCGCTGCATCCTAGATGAACCTGAGGACGTCAGGCTAGGTGAAATAAGCCAGACCCAGAAGGACACATCCCGCAGGACTCCACTCCCAGGAGGTCCCCAGAGGATCCCCGTCCACACAGAGAGGCGAGGGTGGGAGCCAGGGGTGGGGAGTCCATGCTTCGTGAGGACAGAGTCTCAGTTTTGGGATGCTGGAAAGTTCTAGAGACGGACGGCAGGGACGGTGGCACAATGTGAGGGTCCTTATTGCCACTGGAAATGATTAAAATGGTAAACGTTATGTGATATATATTTTAGCAAAATGAAAAATGAAACCTCCCTCACAAGAACTGGGACTTCATCTTGTTCTCAGAACTTGGCACCCAGTAGGTGCTCAAATCATGGTTGTTGAGTGGATGAAAGAGGAAAAGAAGTCATCCGTCCACAGCAGATGGACAGATAGAAGGAGACAGAGAGAAAGCGGGTGGAAGCTTGAAGCCAGCACCTTCTCCTTTGTCTATAATCATGCTTCAAAGCAGTGGTGCTCGACTGGGGGTGATTCTGCCCCCGACCAGGAGGCATCTGGTGATGTCTGGAGACATTGTTGGCTGTCATGACTAGGTGGAAGGGGGACGGCTAATGGAAGCTCGTGGGTAGAGGCCAGCGAGGCTGTTAAAGATCCTGCAGTGTACAGGACAGCCCCACTCCCCACAACAAGGAACCATCCTGCCCCAATGCCAGCAGAGCTGAGGATGAGAAACCCGCTTTCAGAGACACATCCTCCTGCAAGCCCTCCTTGCAGTTCCTCCTTGCACTTCCCTCCCGCCCCCCACACACCCCCTTCCTTTCTCCCTTTAGCCTCACCAGGAGACATTGATCCGGTGGGGTAAGCTCTGGGCTGTGCCACCTGGATGGGGTTGGGGTCAAGGTCAGGGTTGGGGTCCGGGAGGAAATGTTCCTTCATCACATTTGCAATGGACACCGGGCCCTGTCCCAGGTGCTGAGGCTCTAAGCTTAGCGGGGTGGTTGCAGCTTCTCCGCACAGAGCACAGCGGGGAAAGGCTGGGGATCAGAACCTCCTTGGGGGTGAGTTGGGGTCAAGTAGGGTCAGGGATGGGGCTGGGGTGGGAAGCTGCCTGTGAATCATTTACGAACCCCTGGTTCATTCCTCGGATCCTGATCTGCGGCGAGTGAGAGGACTGCCCCAGGCTGAAGGATCCCAAACCCGAAAGAAGAACCGACAAGAACCGACACCCTCAGATCGGGGCCCACATCCGCACGGTTTCCTGTTTTTCCCTTAAAGTGAACAGAGCGGTGGGCTGATACCACAGAAGGGAAGAGGGAGGGGTCATCGCGTGACAGGGTTGCTGCCTCTCCCCCTGCCCCGAGGAGGGGAGCGGAGATTTCACCCCCAAAGCATCCTCTCGTCCAAGTTGAGTCTTGGCGGGGACCCAGCATCGCCGGATGGAAGGACACGTGGGGATGGTGGGCAGCAGTGTGGACGGGGGACTGAGCACGGGGCCCGCAGAACTCCCACACGCTCAAAAACACCAAACGGTACCCCCGTCCCATCCTTCATTCCTCACTCCTTACCCCGTCCTGTGTCTTCACTGCGACCCAACAGGGACTGTTCCCAAACTTTCTGCTCCTCCTTCCTGTGTCCTCTTCACTAGGACAGCTCCACTGTCCCCCAGGGTCTCCAACTGAGACCGAGTCAATTTTTTTTTTTTAAGATTTTATTTATTTGACAGAGATCACAAGTAGGCAGAGAGGCAGGCAGAGAGAGAGGTGGGGAAGCAGGCTCCCTGCTGAGCAGAGAGCCCAATGCGGGGCTCGATCCCAGGACCCTGGGATCATGACCTGAGCCGAAGGCAGAGGCTTTAACCCATTGAGCCACCCAGGCGCCCCATGAGACCGAGTCAATTTTTACAGCAGCTTCTGAGTACCTCCCCGTGCCCACCGTCCCCTTAGCCAAGGCCCGTCTCTTCCCAAACCAACCCGCTTCTCTTCATTCCCGCAGCAGCCGCCCCAGACACCTCCTCCAGCACCTGGGCAAGGCGACAGCGCCCCAGTGTCCACACCCCCACCTGGCCCCCATGACAACACCCGGCTCCCCTCCCCACCACAGGCCTCCTGCTGCCTTATGTCTAGCCCCAGGGACGGACCTCTCTGGTACCCACCTGACAATGCTCTTCTCTACTTAAAATGACCATCTTGGGGCGCCTGGGTGGCTCAGTCGCTTAAGCCTCTGCCTTGGGCTCGGGCCATGATCCCAGGGTCCTGGAATGGAGACTAGCATCAGGCTCTCTGCTCAGCAGGAAGCCTGCTTCTCCCTCCCCCTCTGCCTGCCACTCTTCCTGCTTGTGCTTTCTCTCTCTCTCTCTCTCTCTGTCAAACAAATAAATAAAATCTTAAAAAAATAAAATGAAAGGACCCTCCTCTGTCAGTTGGTCAATCATGCAGTGGGTCCGAGTCCCCACGATTAGCCCAGATCAAGGTTGAGAGGGACATTCGGGGGCCCCTGAATGAACAGCGTCCACCAACAGCCATTCAGTCGATAGACACATACGAGGGCTGCCCTTCGGTGCTGAAACGTGGTGTGACAGACGAGGGAGGCATTCCAGCCAGGCTCCTCCCCAGCCTGGCCCTAGCTGGGAAGTGGGACACAGGGGCATGGGCAGGCATCTTCCCATCCAGTGGGGGCTTGGCACGGAATGTTCCCCAAACCAGACCGGGAAGACGTTTAAAGATCAGAGGATACATTTTCTGGAGGACGAGCAAGGTGTGAGGTGTCAGGAAGTCCTCATAAATACAAGGCCAGGTGAACGGTGGTTAGAGATGCAGACTTGGGACCCAGGCTACCTGGGTTCAAATCCCGGCTTTGCCGTTTATGAGCTGTGTGACTTTGGGCAAGTTACCTAACCTCTCTGGGCCCCACATCCTTCAACCCTAAGGCAGCGTGAAGAATGAAAGCATCTGCCTTGAAGAGTGTTTGTGGACATTAAATTGCTCTCCAAGGACACTGGGCAACGTGCACCGGGCACGACTAAACTCAACTTGATAACAAAACCATCGATATTTGACCAAGATGTTCTGTGATCTCATGGATCTTTCTAGTCACTTTGGTTCTGTTCCGACTCTCCCATTTACCTCCCCCCGCGCTCTGGGGATGCGGGCTAGCGTCCCTGAACCTGAGTTTGCTCACCTGAATGATGGAGGGAGCTATTCATAGTCTGGACTTCACCGGGCTGCGAGGAGCCCCCGGGAGGCCATGCGTGTGCTGTGGTTACCCAGGTGGCAAGCCCATAATTAGGTCGGTGAAAATAGAAGCCGTGGGTGGGTCTGCTTTCAGAAGAAACTCTCTCTCCAGGTCAAGCTCCTCACCACGGCCCGCAGCCCCACCGGCCTCTGCAGCCAGCCCCGACGGGCCAGGACAGCGACACGCTCAGAGCTCATGTGAGTGCATGAGACATGTTGAGTGTGTGAGTGTGTGAATGTGTGTGCACATAGGTGATCCTGTGTGTGTCGGGGCTGGCCCTGGGGAGGGGACAAGGAAGGCTCCCTGGAAGAAGCGAGCTCCAGGCTGAGTCTTGAGGGATACTCAGAAGGAGCTCTGCTTGAGGGGAGGGCAGCGAGCGGTGTGGGCGGGATCTCCGGAGGTGCGGGGTCCTGGGCTGGGGAAGGGGAAGCCAGTGCCTGGCATGACAGCAAGGAACCGATGAGTTTGGAGGGTGCGCTGGGGGCCGATCGTAGGGAGCCGTGGAAGGCCAGAAGCAGGGCTGGGAGCTCCGGAGTTAGAGAGAGGGCCTGGCCTCAAGCCTGGTTACCAGCAGACCAGGAGGCCATGTGCCCCACGCCACACACCCCCCACCAGTGGTTGAGTAAATAGGCTCCAGTGTCCCACGTCCTGGGTTCAAGTCCTGCTCCCACCACTGCGTGACATGGACGAGTGACTTTCTTGGTGCCTTAGTTTCCCCAGCAGCCCACCAGTAGGTTAACTGAGCAGCGACTGCGCACCAGGACCTCGCGCACCGCCTCGGTCTTCACCCAGTGGGGTTGGCCCTGTCACCCCTAGTTGACAGACGAGCCAACTAAGTTGCGCATTCAGAGAGAAGCCGGAACTCAGCCCCAGGTCTGTCTGGTGTGGGTTCAGGCAGGCTGGGCGGTGGGATGCTGACACCTCCCACCTCTTCCATGTGGGCGAACGGTCCAGCTGGAGCCGCAGCTAATCGGGTCTGGCCACCACACGCCTCCACTTCCCCAAGTCTCAGAAGAGGGGAAGCAACTTCCCCAGAGTCATACAGCAAGCGAGGCAGCCAGTAACCTCAGACAAGAGGCTTGTCTGACCCCAACCCCACAGTCACTGGCACAGTCTTTAAAGTCAAGAGACTTTTAAAGATTTATCTATTTATTTGAGAGTGAGAGCGCTCACAAGCTGGGGGAGGGGCCGAGGAAGAGATTCCCAAGCAGACTCCCACTGAGTCCAGAGCCCACCTCAGGGGCCGGATCTCACGACCTTGAGATCATGACCTGAGTCGGAACCAAGTGTTGACACCCACCCGGGCGCCCCAAAGTCAAGAGACTCTAAAGATGCCTTGAGCACGTTGGCGGAGGAGGAAGCTGAGGTCTAGTGGCGGAGTTTCTGCGCCTCCCAGCACATGCCTGATAAACATTTAGGATCTGGAGACTCACTGTGTGCGAGCGGCACCTCGCTGAAAGCCTCATGCACGTTATTACCCGTTTGATCCTTCCACGACCTCCTGAGTTGGATGCGATCATCATTCCCATTTTATAGAGGGGAGACTGAGGCTCAGAAAGGTGGGGTCCCAGGCCAAGGTTGCACAGGCAGCAATAGGAACAAGCTGATTTTATTTTTGGGGCTATGGTCAGGCCTTATTGAGAGCAATTTACATATTCATGAGGAGTATCTCACAGCCCTAGGGCATAGGTGTCCTTAACATTGGCTTTTTATGGATGAGGAAGTCGGTTTTGAGGCTCAGTCATTCACCACATTTTTCGAGCACCTGCTGTGTACCCAACGTGTGCCAGACTCTGGGGTGCCTACCTCTGGTGTCAGGCCTGTGACCCGCCATACCAGCTGCATCTCGCAGTTAAATGCAACATTGACTCCTGGCGATGGGCTGAGCACAATCAGCCAATGGTCACTGAGCTGCTCAGGTCTGGAGCCTGACATCTAACCTTCCTGCTCGTTAGAACCCAGCTCCCGGCCAGAGCTATTACCTGTTAAGTTGACTGCTTTGTCCGGTGGTGAGCAGCCCGTCACTGGGAGAATCCAAGCAAGACTGCCATGGAGGAGCACTCATACTCAGGTGAGAGGACTCTCTGGAGCTGACATGGGCAAAACCAAGCAGCTGACCCCCTACCTTTCACCCAAGAGAGGAGAGGGGCTCCAGGGTCTCTCTCTGGGAAGAAGGCCCAGCCAGGGGCCAGGGGTAGGTGAGCCCTGACTGGCCCTCTGGGCCCAGAGCCAGGCAGGAGAGGGAAGCCACAGGCCCCTCCCTTCCCTGACTCAACGGCCTCCAACAACAAAACCGCTCCAGCTAGGGTGCCGGGAGCCCAGTAGGATTGGAAGCCAAGTCGAACAGGGCCTCAGAACAAGGGGAATTCGGCATGATGAATCCTCCCAGCCAGGGTGAGGGGAGGGGCCCCGGACCCACAGTGGGGCCACAAGGTAGGGTCTTGGGTGACTCAGAGATTGGGATGAGTCCCCCGGGGGGGTCCGACATCCAGGGAAAAGGCTGGGAAAGAGCTTGGGTATTGAGGAAGAACTGAACCCTGGTGCCCTGCGTTTGGGCCAGGACCAGGATGAGGGCTGGCTGTCCAAGGGGAAGGAGGGCCCAGATTTCTGGGCATGAGGCTGGAGATCTAGCATGGGCCTGAGGGGGTAACTGAACCCACAAAAGGGAAGAGGACCACGGGTGAGCTCTGGGTGGGGGTCGGCCATCAGAGGAGGGGTCCGTGGAGGAAGGGTCTAGGCTCCTGGTCCTAGGCCTGTCTTCCTGGGAAGTGACCTGGCCCCCAGTCAGGCTTGCTGGCCACTGGGGGGTGGGCAGAAGGAGGGGCAGACATGGGGCTGGACGGAGTCGGAGACACACGGATGCAGAGAGGGACAAAGTCAGGCGTTGGGGTGCTCGCTGGTGGGCACGACAGACAGCAGGCAAGGCGTGCAGAGGAGGTTGGGGCGTCCTCTGAGATCCACTGCCTTCGTGTGGGCTCTGGACAGGCTCCCAGGACTTAGGGGCTCTGGGTGATGGGGAGACAGGCATGGCCAAGCCCAGGCTCAACCCTCTCCCCCTGGCGCTCTCCCCAGACCCAGCAGAGTTCCCAAAGTTTTCCAGAAGGCGGCGATGCTGTGGGCAGAGAGTGCAGCTGGCGCTGTTGGGGCTGGCGACCGTCCTGCTGTGGGCCGGGCTGCTGGCCCTGCTTCTCTTCTGGCGTGAGGACACCCCAGCCCCATGCGGTCTCCCTCTTGTGTTCCCTCCCAGAAGCCCACTTTCCGACCCCAGGGAGCCCAGCACAGCCCTTGGAGTCCAATTTTCCCATCGTGTCTCCTGCCTTGTCCCCACCAGCCTCCTCCCAAGCCCCTTCTGTCCACCCTGGAGAGCTCCCTGCCCTGTCCAGCACCCCTGTCTCCTGCCCTTTCCACACCTGCCACACGTTATGCCCAAGGCCTCCATCCCCAGCTGACAGGTGGGGTGTGCATGGCCGCGGGCATCTAGAAACCCGTCTCCTCCCCTTCTCTTCTCTCCTCCCCAGACTGGGACACCGTGCAGAATCTGAGACAGCTAGAAGTAACCGCTGCTCGGAATGGTATGGAGGGGTCAAGGCGGGGAAAGGGTCTCTTGTCCTGCTTCTGCCACTGACCACTGTGGGCAGTGGGAGAAGGACTGGGCTCCAGCGACCCCCCACCCCGGGAACTGAGGGTCAGCCTGCATTTCCCACTCCCCTGGGAATGAAAACCCGGAGACTCTTGGAGGGGAGTGGGCTCTGAGAAGTGCCTGACGGAGAAGTGCTCTGGAATTGCTCCAGGCCTCGGTTTCCTCACCTGTAAAATGGGCATCACTTCAGGGCTCTCGGGGCAGAAACAAGCTAAGACCTTCGAAGCACTGAGACCATGTCCAGTGAACTTTCGAGAAATACCTGCTGCTTTTATGTTTCATTCTGGACGGGGGTGGGGGGGAAGGTACACGTGTTCATTCTATTCTTGGCTGCATTTTCCTGAGCACTTTTGCCCCAAAAATGAAAAACGAAAATCTTCAGGTCTTGTGACCATGTGAGGGGTCCCCGCACTTGGGGCTGGGGCCGGGGAGCGATTCGGGAATCGGCTTCCTGGCTCCTGAGGGCACACCTTCTCTCCTGCTGCCCCAGTCTCTCAGGTTTCCAAGGACTTGGAAAGACACAACGGTGACCAGATGGCTCAGAAATCCCAGGGTGAGAGCTGGCAGCTTGGGTCTAGGAGGAGGGGAGGGCTGGGGGGAGGGGAAACCTGGATTAACTTGCGGCACCGTGTAGACCACCTGTGAACTCCAAAATGAGCAGGTGACCCTGAAGACACGGGGGCTGGGGGGCAGGGGGGGCTGGGAGACTGGGGAGGACCTGGAGGACTTGCTTACCACTGAGCCCCCTCCCCCGCCACCAGCTGCCCAGGTATCACAGAACATGGAGGAAATCCGAGCTGAACAGAAGAGAATGAAAGCTCAGGGTGAGAAATTGGGGAGGCTGGAGGGGTGTGGGATGTGGGGAGTGCTAAAGCTGGGAGACACCACGAGGCTGGGGGCTCTGGGACTCCCAACCCTGACACCAGCCCACCCCCATCAGACTCTGAGCTCTCCCGGAACCTGGACGGACTTCGTTTGGACCTGAGCAACCTCAAGTCCTTGAGTGAGCCTTGGGAGGTGCTGGGGGGTGGGGGGGACGGAGGGGGGCGTTGCCAGTTCGTCTCTGACCACTGTCCCCCATCCAATCTCCCAAGGCTTGAACGAGAGACACACAGCCCTACGTTCGTTGGAAAGACTCCAGCAGGAGGTGCTGAAGCTGTGGATAGAGCTACATGTGTCCAACGGTGAGTTGGTGTGTCGGTGCGTGCATGGGAACGCATGGGTGAGGTCACGTGTGATAGACGTGTTCACGTGACAACATGGCCGGGTGTGCGCTCATGTGTGTGGCAGGGTCCTTGGGGGACACAGGAGAGTGAGTTTCTTTATGAGTCCAGCTGCTTCCCTCCTCGGACCTGGAGCAGGTGCAGGGGCGGGGGGCGCTCGAACGCTTTTTTCCTCCAGGTAAAAGCATTGTTTGACCATCTCTGGGTTCTCTTGCCTCTCTCTCCTCTGCCTGTTGTGGCTCAGCAGGAGAGTCAGCAGCATGACGCCCTCAGCCACAGCCCCTCCCCGAAGACTGTCTGACCCAGCCAGGGGTGGGGCCAAGGGCGGGCTCACCTTTGCAGCGATGGGGGCGATGCTGGTTGTCATGAGTTGGGGGGCCGTCCCAAGAGGCTGCAGGAAGAGCAGACAGTCAATCAGTGCGCCTTGAACCCGGGTGTTGCTGCCCTGATGTCCTCCCCACCCTCACCCCCTCCCTTGAGTTTTGGTTTTCCACCTCTGGGAAGCCCCAGCTGCCCCAAGTGGCAAAGAAAAGAGGAAGGCTCTGTGCTTGGTATGAAGGAGTTCAGTCCCCTGGGACACTGTGTGGCTGTGGGAATCCCAACAAGAAAAAAGGACCACCGGCTGTGGTCCCTCTGGGGAGGGCTCTGGACCACGTTCTCTCTGATGGAAGATCTTCTAATTCCTCCCCGGTCCCTGGGGAGGCCTGGGGTCTGAGCCCAGCTCCAGGGCTGTCTCTGGGTGACTATGCAACACGCAGCCAGGGCACTTTCCTCGAAGTTTTCTGCCCGCCGGCCCCAAATTCGATTTCTTTCTTTATTTGAGAGAGAGAGAGAGCATGAGCAGGGAGAGGAGCAGAGCGAGAGGGACAAGCAGACTCCTCGCTGAGCACAGAGCCAGATGCGGGGCTCTATCTCACAACCCCGCGGTTATGATACCCAGCAGAAATCAAGAGTCGGACGCCCAATTGACTGAGCCACCCAGGCGCCCCCCATCAAAATTTTCTTCAAGTGCCCAGAGATACTCGCTTCCTGTTTTAAGGTGCCCCACCCCCCGCACCAAGGGCCACATACGGGTCACTGGTTCCTGGTCGGAAACACATCCAGCTTTGTTCCTCATTGAGGTTGTGGACCCCCAGCCGCTTAAAAACTTCCACCAAAGCTATGGGCCCTCTCTGCCCATCATTCCAAGAAAATCTATTTTATTTTCTTTTTTAAAGATTATTTATTTATTTATTGGATAGAGAGAGAATGAGAGAGAGCATGAGAAGGGGGAGGGTCAGAGGGAGAAGCAGACTCCCTGTGGAGCTGGGAGCCCGATATGGGACTCGATCCCGGGACTCCAAGGTCATGACCTGAGCCGAAGGTAGTCGCTTAACCAACTGAACCACCCAGGCGCCCAAGAAAATCTATTTCAAATCAAGAGCGAGTCAACCCAGTAACAGTGGGTTTAACCTCGCACCTGGGAGGGCTGGGTGGTGGTGACAGTGTCTAAGAGTTTCCTCAGGGTGGGGACAAGAGGAGACAGAGACCAAGGTGGCCCACGGTCGAGACCAAGCGGACCCAGCCCTTCAGGAGCCCCCTCCATAAGCTCTCCACGGTGCCTCCAACTAGACAAAAATCATCTCCATTTCCCCAAACATGGCAAGAATCTGATTTTGGGGGTGCTGGTAGCAAGGGTGACCAGGACTATTATTGGAGCCATTAATGGGGACAAATCACAGGGCAAGTGATGCTGGCAATCTTGGCCTCACCACATCGGCATTGGTGTTGGCCGTGGTGGTCGCAGCAGAGAGAGGTTGCTGGCCATCCTGGGCCCCTCTGGTGATGATGGTGGTGACGCAGGTGTCGCAGGCAGGGGTTGGTGATCACTGCCATGGTGTTGGCAGTGGAGGTGCTTCTGACTGTGAAGGGGTTTCTGGTGATGCTTGGTGGCTGAGGGGCCACTGGCCACAGAGCTGGTGACATGGGGATGCTGATGGTGACGGATACGTGGCTGGCTGTGGGCCACTTTGTGGGGGATGGCGCTGGCAGAGGCTGAGGTGTTGCTGGCCAGGACCCCCTTGATGTTGGTGTCCGTGGCGGGCATGCTGCTCCGGTGGGGGTGTGGGAGGGGGGTCTTTGTGGCAATGCTGCAGGCTGTTGAGGTGCTCCTGCCAGGGAGCTGGTCTTGCCCGTCGGCGGCAGAGCCCCGGAGAAGGCAGCCTGCAAGCCTTTGTTAGGCTCTGGGGTGGGTCTGCTTTCAGCCCGGACCCCAGGGGTGACTCCAGGAGAGACGCTGCCACCCACTCTGCCTATCATACCCACCGTGCCGGCCATGGCGCCAGCCACAACACTCACCACAGTGCCAGCCACGACGCCCACCACAGTGCCAGCCACGGCGCCCACCATGGTGCCAGCCACGATGCCCACCACGGTGCCAGCCACAGCGCCCACCACGGTGCCAGCCACGGCATCCACCACAGTGCCTGTCATGGCGACCACCACGGCATCCGCCACGGTGCCCGTCATGGCGCCCGCCACAGCATCCACCACGGTGCCCACCACAGCTGCCCCCCTGAGCCTCTCCTCCACCCCAGGCTCCACCTGTAACACGTGCCCCGAGAAGTGGGTCAGCTTCCAGAGGAAGTGCTACTACTTCGGTGAGGACCCCAAGAGGTGGATCCAGGCCCGGTTTGCGTGCAGCAAACTGCAAGGGCAGCTGGTCAGCATCCACAGCCAAGAGGAGCAGGTGAGCCCGAGCTCATGGGCGGGGGCTGTGGACCCCCACCTCGACCTCTTGCATTGTGGGAGGGACCTGGGCACAACTCCCCGGCACTTCCAGGCCTGTCCTTCTCCCCAGGACTTCCTGGCCAGACATGCCAACAGGAAGGGCACCTGGATTGGCCTTCGGGACCTGGACAGGGAGGGGGAGTTTATATGGATGGACAAGGAACCCCTGAACTATAGGTGAGGAGGGAGAACTTAAGGGGGGCCTCAGGGAGGGGGTGCTTCTCAGCAACGGCCAGCTTGGGGGGCAGGCAGGCCCAGGTGGAGGTGAGGGCCTGTGGGGGGAGGGTATTGCTGGGCTGCAGGGATGGGGGGGTGGGCCCAGACTCTGAGGGATGAGTCTAGACTGAAGGCACTAGGGCTCCTTCCCCACCTCCACCCTCTGACCCTAAGTCTTCTGCTGCAGCAACTGGCGGCCGGGGGAACCCAACAACGGGGGCCAGGGCGAGGACTGTGTGATGATGCAGGGCTCCGGGCAGTGGAATGATGCCTTCTGCGGCAGCCGGCTGGACGGCTGGGTGTGCGACCGGCTGGCCACGTGCTGATCGCCCACCCACCCCCGCGGCCCCCCTGGGGCTCACCGGGACGTGCTCTAAGACCCAGACCCTGACAGTCCCCGGCCCACCTGTCCGGTGCACCCCCTGCGTCGCTTCCCCACCTCAGACACAGGAACAGCCAGGCCCACGGAGAGGCTCTGAGGACCCTCAACTATTTGTGGCTAAGGTCCCGGCCCCATTTTCTCCCATCCAAACAGAAGAAGGCCTGTTGACCCATCCCCGGCTCCTGCCAACTCCCCAGACGGCCTGTCCCTTGCTCCTCAGCTGGCCGTCACCACGTCCCTGTCTTCAAGCGCTCAGAGTACTCGCCTCAGAACTTTCCGGGGAGCAGAGGCGGATGCCTCGGGCTCCTGTGTGCTTCCCCTGTCGGGTCCCCCCACCGTCTGCTGGAGTTAGGAGTAGACCACGTCCCCAGCCCACCCCTGGCCACCCCAGATGTAGCCCCCGTGTCCTAGCCCCCCAGGGAGAAGACCCCTGGCTCAGGCAGCCAGGCTCCCCACCTAGCCCACGTCAGTAAAACGGGGTGAGGACGGCCCCTTCCCAGGGGCCTCGCTGGCTCCGGTCTCCCAATGTGGGAGCTGGGAGTTCCAGAACCCACGGCCTGAGGCCACCTTGGGGTGTACAGAGCAACTGAAATGGCATTTGCACCTCCCCACTTCCCAGCCCCCCGCACCCCCACTCCTACTTCATTACAAGAAGCATTTACTAGACAGGGCTGGAGATGAAGATTCCCGTGTCCAAAGCAGCAGAGAACACCCCTAGAATATTGTAGGGCAGGGCAGGGGAGAGCCTGAGCTTAACCGCCAGCCCGGCCTGCAGGCAGGAGGGCAGGAGTGCACACATGAGATGCAGGATGGGCCTGGTGCGCAGAAGGCACTCGGGAGATGCGGACAGGCCCACAGGTGGCCTGGTCACCTGGTCCAAAGGTGCTGGCCCCACCCCGACGCGGGTTTTGGGAGGCGTACATGGCACCAGCCCCAGGTCTGGCCAGGTCAGTCCCTGCACCCGAGGCTGAGGAGGGAGGCAGGCCAGGACCCCGGGACACCCTGTGTTACACTCCCCGCCCGCTCACCTGACCCCCAACTCCTGGCCTAGAACAGGAAGAACCAGACTGCTCCTGGGATTCTCGGGCCCCCTAGAGGGGAATCCATGAGGAGAGGCCCGCGCTGGACCACCTGGGACCTGGCAGTCGAGGGCCAGGCCGAAGGGGTTGGGGAGGGCACTAGGGTGGCCTTCCGGGGGGTCCTGGGGCCAGGAAGGGGCAGGGGTAGAGCTAGGCCTAGGTTACCTGTTGTCTACCCACTGCTCACCCGATTTCTGCCTCCTCCAGACGCCCCCTTGGAACTCCAGGCTAGTGTATAACTGCCTACCTGAGCTCTCCGAAGGGGACTCCCAGCCCCTCTGCCACTCAGGCCAACGATGAGGTCACACTCGGCACCTGTCACCCTCACTGCTCCCTCCGAATCCTCAGGGAAAGCCATGTGCAGAATCTGCCCTCTTCCCACCACCTCCAGCAACCGCTTTGGTGGGCCCCCATCCTAGCTTGCCTCAATCTCCTTCTTCACTGCCTCACACCTTCCAGAAGTTTCCTTCTGGATCTGAGGGGGGAAAAAAGAAAAGAAAAAAAAAATCAAAGTCTTAACAGGGTGCTTTGCAATTGCAGAATCCCTGCAACTTGCCTGGTCTCCCCAGCTTCTCCTCCGCTCTCGCCTTCCCCAACCCCAGCACCTGCACCAGCCTCCTCACTGGCACTTACACATGGAGGCTCGCTCCTGCCTCAGGGCCTTTGCACATGTCTCCTGCCCCACTTACTCCTCAGTGGGGGCCATCTTGCATTCCCCCCTCCCTCCCATTTAAAATGACACCCCTGACTCCAGACCGCTTGTATCTCACCCTACTTTCTCACTACACTCTTCCCCTTCCAAGAAAATGTGTCATTCACTGATAGGTGTGTTCTTACTGCCCCCCAACCCCACCGGCCTCCCACCCCAGGCTTGACTGTGACCTTCAGGAGAGCAGGAGCTTTTGTTTTGTTCTCAGTTGTGATCCCAGCACCTGACCCATAGTAAGTGTTCAATAAATATGTCAAAAAGATGAATGTGGGTCCATAGGCAAATGATCTCTTCTCTCAGTACACACTACGTGGTCTATTAAATGAGGGGAGGTACCACGCCTGCCTGGTTCACCAAGGGCTGCCGCTGGGTTCCTCTTCCTTGCCCCTCCCTACCCAGTCTCGGCTTCAGTAGACACTGTATTTGCAGCCTCAAGCATCCTGTCGGAGATGCTGTAATGGGAAACTTGCCAGATCTGTTCTTATGAGTGCCCCACCCCCACTCCTACAGATCATTCCACACCTCCCTTGCCCGAAAGTCCGTACTCACCCTCAGCAGGGAGAAAGACCCTGGGCCCCCTCCCAGCCTACCAGCTCTCCAGCTTCCCTCCCTAGGGAACAGCCCCTCTCTTCTGCTCCCACCCTCTCTCTTTCTCTCTGGCATGCTTCACTGTTGGGTCTCTGGGTAGAGCCGGCTGGCCGGTTCCTGCCTCCTGTCCTTTGTTTCTGCGATCTGCCCCCCCACCCAGCAGGCCCTAGAAGCCACTCTCCGGGGGCTCTGGGGGACACCTCAGGCTACTAAACCCAAGGGCTCTGCAGTTCCCCCTGGCTTCCCAGCTCCCCCAGCTCACTCCTCCAATCCTATGGGCTTCCCTGCGACTTCCCTCCCTGCATGGAGGCTTAGACCACCCTCCTGGACTCCCCATCTTGGATCCTGGTCGGCCTCCTAGAAACTGCCCCCTCCCCAAATTCAGACTGGCGCCCTGATCACCCCCTCCCCCAGCTCCCTCAGGGGCCCCTCCACTTGCCCAGCCAACAGCTATTTCCTGCCCATGACCGTCACCAGGGCTACACATGGTAGGTGCTTGATAGTTCCATCCAGGCTGTGAATGCCCCTGTCCTTTGCTGGGGGCGGAGGCCTACCCCACCCCTCGCTGGAGGAACTGGACCCATCCCATGGTCAGACTCGGCACCCGGGCTCTCCCCACCTCATGCCGACCTCCACTGTGCACCCCCAAAAGCAACTGAGAGCTGCATCCACCCCACCCCTAAACCCTCAATGAGGGGACCCAGCCGACAGCCCCGAAGTTCTCTTTCACGACAGACTTGTTCAAGTCTGCAAGGAGGGGAAGGAAGGAAGGGAAATTTGAAGACACCCCCCCCGCCCCCACAAAAAAAGATCTGGCAGGATTTACCTTGGGGAGGAGAAGTGATCAGGAACTCAGGGAGGGTGGTGAGCCAAAGGGAAAGGAGCGGCTGCCTTAAGTGTCAGATTTTACTTTTTAAACAAGAACACACAAGAGGGTCTTGGGATCGAGCCCCGCATCATGCTCCCTGCTCGGTTGGGAGTCTGCTTCTCCCTCTGCCTCTGCCTGCCACTTTGCCTGCTTGTGCTCTCTCCCTTTCTGTGACAAATAAATAAAATCTTTTTTTTTAAGATTTTATTTATTTATTTGATAGACAGAGACAAGTAGGCAGAGAGAGAGGAGAAAGCAGGCTCCCCGCTGAGCAGAGAGCCCCATGCAGGGCTCCATCCCAGGACCCTGGGATCATGTCCTGAGCTGAAGGCAGAGGCTTTAACCCACTGAGCCACCCAGGCACCCCAAATAAAATCTTAAAAAAAAAAAAAAAAAAACTTGAAAAAGAAACGCACGAGAACGCCTGGCCGGCTGGGTCAGTAGAGCACGCAGACTCTTGATCTTGACCAGAGTTGTTCAGTTTGAGTCTCCTGTTGAGTGAGGACTTAAAAATAAAATCTTTAAAAATAAAATAAAGGGACACCTGGGTGGCTCAGTCATCTAAGCCTCTGTTTTCGGTTCAGGTCATTACCCCAGGACCCCGGTATCGAGTCCCGCATCAGGCTCCCTGCTTGAGAAACCTGCCTCTCCCTCTCCCTGTCTGCCACCCCCTCCCCCTGCTTACGCACTCTCCCACTCTGTCAAATAAACAAAATCTTTCAAATAAAAATAAAATAAGGGCGCCTGGGTGACTTGGTTGGTTAAGTGACTGCCTTCGGCTCAGGTCATGATCTCTGGGTCCTGAGACCAAGACCTACATCAGGCTCCTTGCTCAGTGGGGAGTCTGCTTCTCCCTCTCTCAAATAAAATCTTTAAAAAAAAAAATGAACAAGGAACATAAATGTGTTCATTGATCATCGATATTAACTTCAAACTATCGTAGGCACCGAGATGATTCCGAAGTGAGCCCACCCACTTCCCCAGGTCTCTAGAGTTCTCCAAGTGCGGCCCTTGGAGCATCAGCAGTTCTTGGGGACTTGTTAGAAATGCAAATCCTAGGATGCTTGGGTGGCTCAGTTGGTTAAGCTGCTGCCTTCGGCTCAGGCCACGATCCCAGGGTCCTGGGATCGAGTCGCCCATTGGGCTCCTTGCTCCGCAGGGAGCCTGCTTCCCTCTCGGCCTCTGCCTGCTTGTGTGTGCTCATGCGCGCGCGCTCTCTCTCTGACAAATAAATAAATAAAATCTTTTAAGAAAGAAAAGAAAAAGAAATGCAAATCCTCAGCCGGCCCAGCTCTGCAGAATTTTGAAACTCCAGGGGTGGGGTCCGGGCACCCCCAATGCACCACACTGTGTGTGCTAGGGCACTGCTTCTCAAAATAAGGTACACAGATATCCCCCGGGGAACTTGCTAAGACACAGACTCGCAGTGGCAGACTGAGGGTCTGCGTGCTGACCAGCCCCCAGGAGACCCCGCTGCTGCGCGCCGCGGACCGCACTTTGAGCAAGGGTGTAAAGCCGGCGTCAGCCACCTCTCTGCCTACTCCCTGTGTGTGCTTCCTAGGCAAACAGCCGTACCCCATCCTTGACCTACTGCTGTCTACACCACAGGGTAGCTGGACAGAGAGTAGCAGCGTTCTCCCATCTCTAGTCACGGGGGAACTCCTGCAGACTCAAGTCTACGCCTACCCCGGGCCTCCCCCAGGCCCGGCTGGGTGGGACGCGGCCCACCTCCACCCCTCCACTGTACTATAAACGTGTGGGTCTTGGCCTCCCTCCCCAGCCGGAGGCAGGCACCGGCGTCAAGGTGTCGGGTGGACGTGTGAGGCCCCCACACAAGACACAAGACACGTTTGGGAAGGAGGCTCTGCCTTCTTTATCTCCCGTGGGGTCAGCGGCCCTCCAGGGCCCGGTCTCGGGCTATGACCGCCTCCTCGAACTTGATCATGAGCGTGGTGCCCTTGTGCCAGTGTGCCGTGACCTTGGCGGGAAAGCCGCTGTGCGTGAGCACCGCCTCCACGATGCCCGCCGTGAAGCTGGCACAGTTGAGAGTGCTGTTCTCCTTGGGTACCGAGATGTAGGTGTTGACGAGCGGCTCCCGCTCGATGATGTAGAAGGTGCGGGCGTCGTCGTTGGCCTGCTCCAGCTTGTCGGCCTCCTTGCCAAACAGCGCCTTCCACACCGCACCCTTGACGAACAGCAGAGCGCCCAGCACCTTGGTCTCACGCCGGGCACCCTTCTCTCGAGCCACCAGCGCATCCAGAACGCGGGCGCCCACCTGGCGGCCCAGGGCAGCCAGGCGCGCCTGCAGCTCGGCTACAGAGAAGACCCGGCTCTGGCAGTGCTGCACCAGCTCGGAGAAGAGCAGCGCAAAGGCACTCAGGCTCACCTCCGTGCGGGGCCGCACCAGGGCGCGCTCTAGCAGCGCCGACTTCCCTCGCGTGAAGCGTGCCTCCATGCTGCCGCCGCCGCCGCCCTGCTGGGACACAAGGAAACACGGGTCGGGGGAGGGAGGGAGCACCCTTTTTGTGTGCTCCAGTGCCGGCGTCCCGTGTAGGAAAAGAAGAGAGGAAGAAAAGGGGGCACCCACCTGCACATAAAGCACGCCTCCCCCAGTGACGGGAAATGGGGAAAGTAGCAGGTTTACACCTTTAGCAAAGAAAGGGTTTCGTGGTGGGAGGACACAAGAGGGAGACCACAGGGGTGACCGGACACCATCCCCACCTTCGAGTTCCAGGTGATTGCTCCTACATGAAAAGCACCTTCCTGTCCCCCTCTGCCACCTGTGGGAGCAGCTAGAGACCTAGTGCATGGGGGAGGGGGCGTCAGACCTAGGGCAAGGAGAGGACAAGGATGGGGGAGCCGTCAGAAGTCTTGGGCACTGTCCCCCACAAGCCTCCAGCAGCCACAGGGCTGACTTCCTGCAGATGAAGAGAACTTGCCCGCCTCTCCCCTGCGGAAGGCCAAAGAAACCAGAGAGGGGGTAGGGTGTGTCAAGACCAACAGCCAAGAGGGTTTGGGGTTTCAGGGACTGACAGAGGAGTACACGGGACAAGCCAGGAGGAAAGGGCTCTGACAGCGGTCGTCTGGCATGCACGAAGCACGCCTCCTTGAAGATGCGGGTGGGCCTTCGTTTGTAAGGAAGACTGGAGGCGGCCGCAGAGAAGGCGTTGGGAACCCCTCCACCTCCGTGCCCTCCAGAACGGTAGCGGGACAGTGGGAGACAAGGTGGAGGGAGACCCGGGCTCCGGGGGAGCCAGGAGGGGGCGCTGTGGTCCTCCCATCCTAGTGCACCAAGCCAGGGGTCCGCGGAAGAGACCCGGAAGGGGCTACTGGAGAAAACCCGGAGGGGGCACCGAGACCTCCACGACGCTGACCTGCGGTGAGGGTGTAGGAGTAGGAGCGGATGGGAGGACTCCAAGGGCGCTGAGACACCCTCTCCCGCCCCCCCGACCCTCGCCCACTCTTGCGTGAAGCCGCTGCCCAGGGTGGGGTCGGGAGGAGCTGAGAACCCGGTTCCCACTGCGCAGGAGGGGGCCAGAGGGGTCTGGGGATGATGGGATTGTCCTCAACGAGGTCCGCGCGGGGAATGGGAAGACAAGAGCGGCGGGGGCGAGGGGGGGACTCCAGGGCTCCAAGACGTCCCCAGGTGCGCATCCCTCTACACCCGGAGGGCCCAGCGCGAGAGATGGGAGGGGAGTGTTGGCACCCGCCCCCCTCACCAGGCCACGATGGGAGCCGGTAAGCTAAGCCGCGGAAAGGTCGGATCCCGAGACCCCCGCGCCAGCGTGGACCGGGCAGAGGGGCCGGGGAGGGACCCACAGGGACGCACCCTCCTCACGGACCCTTTGCGTGCGCCGAAGCGGACGGACCGGGGATTGCGGACGCCGGGAACGTCGCCCAGGATCCCCAGGCGCGCGGGAGGCTGGGGGTCCCGGAGCGGGCCAGGCCCCGCGCAGGTAGTGGTCGCGGGCGGGGGTCTTACCAGCGAACTGCGGCCGTCGGTTTGGCCGAGTTGCTTTACGGCGCCGTAAAAGGCCTTGAGTGCGCAGGCGCTGAGACCGGGACGGGCTCGTGGGCGGGGCGCGCGCGCTGGCGGAGATTCCAGAGCGCGGCCGCCAGGGGGCGCGCGTGTCAGGGGCGTCCGCCTGGGACTCCTGGGCGTCCGCCGAGAGGTGTTGGCCCGGAGGTCAGGGGCGGGGCTGGCTTGGGTTGGCCAACTCCTAGACCAACAGGAGCGGGATGTCTGTCTCAGGGCACATATGTCTGTCTCAGGGCACATATGTCTATTTGTCCTAGAGGCTCCACTACGCCTTGGACACGCAATCCGTGCATTTACTCGGGTACATGTTCTCTTAAGGGACATACATCCAGGAGCCGGGGGCATTGTGCACTTAGGGACGTCTGCACTCAGGGCTGCACGCTCGGTGGGAACGTAGTTCCACCCGAGGATACCTGCTTAAGGGCTCGGATATACCTGTGGGCCCACCTACACTTAGGGAGACACTGTCTATCTCAGACACACAGCCTCCCGCAGGGAGACTAGGTTACCCCCTGGGTACATGTTCATGGACACAGACGATGCACTCAGGGCATTCATTCCCGCACAATCTCGTGCCCCAGGGCTCCTGGGATCACGTCCGCATGCTCACTGTGTGCCTTTCACCACCCCTCAACATTTGCCAGACCCTCCCCCACCAGGCCCCCAAAGCCCCAGATGCTCCGAATATGAGATCTGAAAGCCACATTCTTTTGCATCGGTCTTTATCCTCACAAATCACAAACCGTGAGTGCAGAAACAAAGGGGCATACATGTGTACAGGCTCTGAACACCCTCGATGACATGATCAGTCACACATATTGGCACACGCCTGTTCACACCAACATAAGCAATGACGGCACACGCGGTGACACCACAATTATAGTGGCACACAGGGTGCCCCCCACACAGCTCCACCAGGACACATTTGTACAACATACCACAGGACACTCACATGTGGTCACCGTGCTCCCCATGTTGCCAACACCCACATTCACAGTGACACACTTTTGGGGGTCCTTGCTGACACAGCCACCCACTGTGTCATGCATTACGCTCATAACACACCATGATACACACATGTGGCTGGCTTCACTGGGAGGTGCAGCCGGGTCTTCGAGGTCTCCCCATCTGTTGAGGTCTCTGTGTGGGATGGAGACCCAAGGTCAGGCAGATCACTCCCCCAGGAGGGAAACTGGGACCAAGTCCGTGGCTCCCTCCTCACCCACCTCCCAGCCCCAACTTACATGAGCTTGGGCTCTTCTTCTCCAGTGCATTGGAGATTTCCTGTAACTTATGCTTGATTTGGTTCATGTCTGGGGGCAGGAGGACAGGAGAAAGCTGGTGTGGGGTCCCCCACAAGGCCCCCACCTTTATTGGAAGTCTCCTCCCTGCCCGACCCCCAGTCTGGGGTGCCGCGGGGCCTGTGTACTTGGTGTTCCCAGCAGCATTTAAATATCTGCTGAGTGACTCAGGGGGTGACATCCATCGTGCCTTTAAACCCCTGCACCCTGGGAGGGTGGGACCCCTGCTGCTGCCCCCGCCCCCAGTTCCCCAGCACCCAGCATGAGACAAATTTCGCCCAGTGAAGGTCTGCCAGGACACCTGCTGATAGCGTCTTCACTTTATCACTCTCGGCCTGGACATCTCTCTTGACCACATTAATGTCCTGCTTGGCCTCCATGACGAGCTGCTGGACCGAGCTCCAGCCCTGATTCTGCTCCTCTTGACACCCGCGCACCAAGGTGGAGACTGAGGACCGAAGCGCGCATGTCCTTATCACCGCTGCTCCCCCCACCCCCACCCGGACCCTTGGGGCCTCCCCCCCGCCCTCCGGGTGCCACTCTCACCATTCCAGAGCTCCCTCTTCAAGACCAGCAACTCCCGGGACATCTCAGAATCTGTTCAGGGGGAGGGGCAGGGGAGGCAGGAGAAGCCTTGAGGCGCCCCCAGTCCTGCAGTCCTGGGAACAAGGGTGGGGGAAGGCAGAGGAACGAGGGAGAAGGGAGATAGGGCGGAAACACTGGGCCTCCCCACCTCCTGAGGACCGGACCCCCTCCACACTGCCGCAGCCCCCCCACCAAAACAAAACAAAAACAAAAAACACAAAAACAACAACAAACACCCTGAAACCAAAAACCCTACTCACTCTTTGCCAGGACCACTGCCAAGAGAATGACACAGGACAGGATGAGAATGATGTGCAGGCTCATAAGGGCTCTGTGCAGACAATGAGGGACCTGGGCGGAGTCTGAGGGCTGCCTAGACAGGGTGGGGACTGGAGTAGAGGCAGGACAGGTGACCTCCAGGGCCCAACACCACCACCCAGCCCGTCAGCACTGACTCTAACACCACCTGCACCTGCTCTTCCCAATACCTTAGCCACCGTGACCACAAACATGCACACTGACCAGAGCCCCAGCAGTCCTAATGCTGCCATCATCACGGCCCCCTTACCGTCCCCTTTACCAGCACTCATGATGTCAGCAGTAGCTGTCAACCACACCCGTCAACATCAGTGCCTATACCGTTGTCAGCACTGTCCCCAGCACCGGGTCTCATCAGCAAGGTCATAGGCTCTGTCCAGGCCCACCCCTCTGCCATCACCAAATCCAAATCCATCACCATCATCCAAACCTTCACCAACACTCCTGCCAACGCCAACACCACCAACATCATCGTCCCCACCTGGGAAGCTAAGCCGCCGCCCCCGACCTTTAACACACAAACCTTGATGTCACCATGCCCCCCACCTCTGACCCCGACCTCCACCTGGTGCTCTTTGTTCCCGTGATGCCCTACCATGGGCCCCTCCCAAGGCTGCACGATGTGTGTTGGCAGGTGGTTGCTTGTGCTGATCCTTGGATGGTGAATGCCTGCCCTTCAGCTGGTCCTGGTTTCTGAAGGTCAAGGTGATATTCTCATAGTCAGGGTTATCTGCACCTGTGGGTGGGTCAATGAGAGGGGAAACCTGCCGGGACCTCTGGGGCAGGGGTGGGGGTGGGAAGGGGGCTCAGAGTTCTTGGCTCACCAGACCCCTGCACACGACAAATTTCCGAGGATAAAAGATAAGGAATGGGGAAAACGTGATCTGTTTCTTGGTTAGGTGGAGAAGGCATGCATGAGCGTTTGGGGGATACACATGCACACATACATTTTGGGGTGGGGAAGGAGCGCTGTGACCCCACTTCTATCCCCTTGTCTCTCCCATCCCCATCTCTCCCACCTGATCTCTCCCCTCCCCACCCCGAGGTGCCTAACCTTCCTTATTGGCTGGAGCCCTCTGTTTCTTATCTTTGAAGGCTACCGCCTGCATCTTGACCTTCTTCTTCGTGTAGATTTCCTCAGACTCCATGGTTCCCAGTCTGCCAGTTTGCCCACACACATCCCCACCCACCGGAAGGTGTCATGGCAGATGAGGAAATCTGTGGGTTGGGGGTAGGGGGAGGAGAGGTCAGCCTCCTCTTTTCAGTGATCCAGGACCCTCCAGCCCTGGGACAACCTCACTGCCCCTCACCCCAGATCAAGAGGGTCTTAGGAGACCAGAGGTCCCCGGGAGCGCCAAGCAGGAGAAGCCCATAGATCCAGAGACAGGAACCACCACAATCAGGAACCAGCAACAGAAATGTTAGTCAATGCTACACGGTCATCATGTTGTAATAAACAAATATATCAAGTCCGCACCTGTATACCTCAATCGCACACATCATTATACACCAATTAGACTCAATATATATAAATTTTAAAAATTTTAAAGGATGGTCACAAACTTTACAGGAAACTATGTATGTGTCTACCCATATGACCTTCATCCCCTGCCCCTCTCAAGAGAGAATCTGGCCCCCCCTGGGAGTCCTGCCTTTTAGGTTTGGGGTATCTGGACTTGGAGGCAGGATTCCTAGGTCTCCCACATCTTCCTGCCCCCTGCCCCAGTCCCACCCCTCAGCTCCACCCCAAGAAGTTCTACTTCTTCAAGGCCCCGTGGAGGACAGGAACGGATGTGAGGCAAGGGGACCAGCCACTGGAGCTCCACCCATGTCTGGAACAGAGGCTAGACGCACCCCTTGACCTAATCCTGGACATGGTGTCCCCTCTCCCGGGGCCCCCAGACAGAGGAACACTTGGAAACATTCACTCTCATCCACACATCTGCTCACTTCCCCACACTCATACACACTCCCAGAAACCATCACACGTCTGCTCACGTATTCACGTGGCTTGCCCATTGGTAGGCTTCTACACGGGTTTACCCCCAGAGAAACGCCCATATTCATGCCTTCACGTGTCTGCTCTCTCTAGAGGTCTTAAAGCTCTCTTTGTGTCTGTGACCTTGAAAACTGGAGATAAAAATGAGACCAAGTTTGTAGGGAATTTCTCTAAGTTTAGAACGGTGCCTTCTGGTGGAAAGGTAATGTAAACCACATCTTTAATTTAAAATTTTCTGGCAGCCACGTTAAGAAGACAAAAAGACACAGGCTAAATTAATTTTAATAATGTATCTTGTTTAACATAATATACCCCCCAAGTGATGACTTCAGCATGTAGGCGATACTAAAAAATTATTGAGGGGCGCCTGGATGGCTCAGTGGTTAAGGCCTCTGCCTTCGGCTCGGGTCGTGATCTCAGGGTCCTGGGATCGAGTCCCGCGTCGGGCTCTCTGCTCAGCAGGGAGCCTGCCTCTTCCTCCTCTCTCTCTCTGCCTGCCTCTCTGCCTACTTGTGATCTGTCTGTCAAATAAATAAACAAAAAATCTTTAAAAAATTTATTGAGTTATATTATTTTTTGTGGGTACTAAATCTTCAAAAATCAAACGTGATTTAAACTCACAGGACAGTTCAAGCATTTGATGGATGCGATATTGGAGAGCACTGGCCTAGACTATCATGGTTCTCTCCCTCTGGAAAAAATAAGTACAAGATCGTTTAAAAGACTTTAAAAAAAGATTCATTTATTTGACAGAGAAATAGAGCACAAGCGAGAGGGGATGGGGAGAAATGGCAGAGGGAGAAGGAGAAGCAAGCTCCCTGCTCAGTGGGGAGCCACTGCCGGGATTACGACCTGAACGGAGGGCCGACACCTAACTGACCGAGCCACCCAGGTCCCCCTTAAAAGGACTGTCCATGTGGGAGAAGTAGGTATGTTTTAGCTTTTAAATATGTGATTAAATTTGAGATAACTTTGGAATGGTCCCCCAGGGTTTGATGAGGATAATGCTCTGTTTTCTAAACTACTGCCAACTTTGCCGGCTCAAGGAGAACCACTTTGACAGTCTCTCTCTCGGCCCTCTCCTCCCTCTGATTATTTAGAAAGTCAGGATTGAGAGATAAGACCCTCTTCTGACCTAACAGTCACAGAGGAGACGGACCAATGGGCAGCCGGCTCTGCTGTGATGGACAGGCGCAGGGGGTGGGGCCGCAGCCTTGCCCATTTCTGTACGTGCTTGAAGCTAAGAACAGGCTCCATCAGCCCTTTGGACAAAATAGCAGTTGTGCACCTGGAGGCCCACGAGCAATCACAGTGGCCCGAGAGGGCTCTGTGAGGTTTCCTGACCAGCCCTGTCATAGGGTCACAGTTTCAATTTTCTTTTAAGAAAATAATATGCGTCTCCAGCCCAGCTAACAATAAACCTGTGATTGGTTTAGAGTGGGCACATGATCCAGGCCCAGCCAATCAGAGTCAAAGATTTGGCACAGGGGTGGGCACAGGAACCAGATTCAGCCAATGAAACTCAGGCCTGCGACTTCTGCGGCATTAACCAGGGAAAAGGCCATTCCTCCCCCCTCTCCCCCCACAGGGGGCTCTCAGCCTGGGAAAATGTAAGCCTGCAGCTGTGTTGGGGGAGAACCCGCTTGAGAGAGAAGACATTGAGGAAAGCAGAGCTGAGAGGGAGTCAGATCCTGGAGATATCATTTGAGGGTTCTATCCACCCATACCTGAATCTGTCGTTTCTAACCCTGGGTCTCTGGGCTTGCCTGGGACCACCAGCATCAGACTCTTCGTTTTGGCTCAGGTCCGTGATATCAGGGTTGTGAGATCGACCCCTGCTTCAGGCTCTGCACTGAGAGTAGACGCTCTCTTCCTCTCCCTCTGCTCCCCTCTGCCCCGTTCCCCAGCGCACTCTCGCTCTAAAATAAATAAATAAATCTTTAACCCTGGGCCTCTCAGTTACATATCCATAAACTTCCTCTCTTTTTTTTTCTTTTTAAAAGATTTTATTTTTAAGTAATCTCTACAGCCAACATGGGTGTCAAACTTACAACCCCAAGATCAAGAGTTGCATGCTCCACCGACTGAGCCAGCCAGGCGCCCCCAGGAACTTCCTTTTACTTTTGCTCAAGCTTTCTTTACGTGAGGTTTGAGACACTTGCGACTAGAAGAATCTTGGCTACCTCAGGGGGGGCTGGGCAGTTGACAAGTGAGAAAATGGAGGCTTGAGAAGGGAGCTTGCCTATCCAGGTCTGCACCCTGGGACAGGAGAATGACTATGCTGGAAATGAGCGCTCTGAAAAGGACCTCCTTGGGGCCAGACACAGGGGGACAATTGAGTGGAGCTTGGAGATAAAGAGGCATTCCAATCAGTCTGGGGACAAAGGAGGGCACCCCCCTCCACATCAGTGAGGGGGTGGGACAGGTGAGGTTCTAGACCCTTTCTGCTACTCAACACACTTCTGACTCAATTGTCCCACCTCAACCCCATGGCCACTGTGGGGTCAGGGGGGTGGATACAGGAGGGGAATCTCTAGATTGGGGTATAGGTGGGCTCCAGGGACAAGAGGAGAGTTTGTGACCTCAGCTCATGGCTACCTGAATCAGACAGGGGGCTATGTCATCACAGGGGGTGGGTGGCAGAGGTGGGGGCATAACATAGGGAGAGAGGGGTGGTCAGAAGAAAGTCACGGGCGCCCTACGCCACTGCCTCCCTCCAGGAGCATCTAAAACATCTTGAAAACCAGGATCCCACCCCATCACCCATGCTCCAGTCCCTGGAGTGTGCTGCTGGGGGCTGGGGCATTTGAGTCTGGGGTCCCTTTCAAGACTGCACACCGAGTGCTCTGAGGTCTGTCTGCATCTCTCAGGGGCTGGATTTTAAGACCCTTGGATTAGGGTTCCCAGGGATCTGTGCCCACCAGGAAGCTGTGTAAGGGTTGCAGGTGACTTGCCTTCCAGGTCAGAATTCAGACTGGGACCAAAGCCACCCGGGTGGGGGTGGGAACTTGATGTCAGAAGCAAAAGACTCTGTCCAGGGTTTACATGTTTGTGGTCTATGTTTCTTCTTCTATGGCCATACTTATGTGGTTCAGGGGCATTGTCTGCGGGCATGTTGTGTCCCTGTGTGACCATAATGACTGGGTTGTGTACTGTGTACATACGTATATGTAGTGTGTGCAGGTCTCTCCATGAGGTTGGGGAATGAGGGATCGTGGCTCAGGGCTCTGGGCTGAGAGATGACTCAGGGGTCCACCATGACCCTGGGGCTACTGGGGTCTTTGGCCCTGAAGTATGCAGGGGGTTGGGGGGAGGTCAGGGGTCCCTGTCCCATACAGACCCAGACCCCGAATGAAGCCTCATTGTGAGGCTGGGACAGACTGACCCAATGACTTCCTGGAAGACCAGAGACCCGAGGGATCGTCAAGGTGGCCTCAGAGGTAACGCTCACTTCCCCTCCTGAAGGAGTCCATGATCCTTGGGTGTGAGTGTCCTTAGAGGAAGCAGAGTCCTTGTTCTCGGAGATGCGGTAGGGGGAGGCACAACGTGGGAGGAGATAAATGGGCAGAAGAAAGTCACGGACGCCCACAGCCACCGCCTTCCTCCAGCGTCTGCGTGCCCGGCTCATTTCAGAGACGCCAGCTCAGTCCCCCACCCCTCCAACAAACGACAGCAGGGCGCGCAGACCCTCACCATCATCTTCTCAGGGTTTATTTCCACCCCGCCCCTCCGAGGCCTGACTCCGCCCCTCCGAGGCCTGGCCACGCCCCCAGCCCCGCCCGCGCTCCCCGGGGACCTCAGGCGGCGGTCTGCAAGCGACAGCAGCGAGCTCCGGTCCAGTCCATTGCCGCGCACTGGCAGTGGCACGTGGTTTCGGCGCGCACGTCCCACGAGCCGCAGGCGGAGCCGCAAGTGCAGGCGGTGACGGCGAAGCCTGCGGGCGGGAGCGGAGGGAGTTTGGACCCGAGCGGGAGGCTGCGGGCCTGGGGGTCTGGGGGAAGCGGAGGCGGGAGGGTCTCCAACACCAGAGCGTGGGAGCCGGGGTGTGTGGAGCGCAGGGAGGCTGGGGCCCTGGACGCCAGTGTCCTGAGGAAATGCAGTCTCGGCGTTGGGGCGGGGAGGCTAGCGTGGCAGACCAGGACTCTGGGGAAGTTACTTGAAACAGAGCCTGGGACGCCTGGGTGGCTCAGTCGATTAAGTGGCTGCCTTCGGCTCAGGTCCTGATCCCGGGCTCCTGGAATCGAGTCCCATATGGGGCTCCTTGCTCAGCGGGGAGCCTGCTTCTCCCTCTCCCCCTCCCCCTGCTTGTGCGCTCGCGCTCTCTCTCTCTCTTTCTCTCTCAAATAAATAAAATCTTAAAAAAAGAAAAAGAACTAGAGGCTGGACTTAGGGGGAAGGGTTCCTGCCTGTGGGGAACAGAAGTGAGAGCTGGGAAAAGGACTCGAAACTCACCTGCGGGACAGGTGGCGAGGTCCCCCCTGGAGGTGACACTCCGGCAGGTCAGGCCAAAGTTCCTCATTGTCTCGAGAACTGCGGGAGGGAGGGAGGAGGGAAGGCGGCTGTGAGACCAGGCTGCCCCTCCCCCATCCTCCTGAGGCCCTAGCCCTGGTGTTTTGGAGATAGGCAGGGGTCAAGAAAACTGTTCTGAGGAAGGCCCAGGTGGGCCAGGCCCTGTAGAGAGCCATGAAGTGGGGAGCCCACCACCTCCCAGGTTCCGTCTTGAAATGGGTGTTTAGAGGAAAGAGGATATTCCCAGCCTCTGCGGTAGGTGCCTCTAGATGGGGGCTGGGGCTGGGCTGGGTTGGGTTGGGTTGGGTTTGGGGTGGAGGTTTGGTTCTGGTTGGGGCTGGCTTGATGGCTGCTCCGTGTCCGGAATTAGAGGGGCCCCCGCTGAGGTTGAGTGAGGGTCCTCACTTAAGGATGGGACGCCATCCTGGATCTTCTCATTGATGGCTTTATCCACGGGACACAGAGAATTGCCACACACCAGCAGCCCCAGGACTGGGAGCAGGAGGAAGGGAAGAGCCTTCATCCTGCAGCTGCTGAAAGAGGGAACCCACAGCTGGGTCAGTCCCTTCTCATCTGGGGAGGGTCAAGCGTCCAGAGCGGGTGGGATATGGAATCCTGGGTCCCTGTGGGGGACGAGACTGGAGTCCCAGCTTTGTCCTGGCCCCCCCGGGATGGGCTTCTGGGCTGAGCCGGAGCAGGGTTCACTTACCCTCGGGATGGACTCAGCAGGCCAAATCTCAGGCACTGATTTCATGCCTCTGCCGCATCTCCCTCTTTAAGGCTTCTGGACATGGAGCTTCCTGTCTTGGCTGGGTGTTTTGCCCCCCTTGGCCCTCCCATCCCACATCCGGGGCCAAGAGGAAGCCCCCAGGGCAGACTCTAGGGGCCAAGGGGTAGGAAGCTCTGCTCCCCCCTTCCGTGCCACAGTTTCCCCATTCAAGAGCCCACCCTTCTCACATCCGGGCTGGGACTGGTCCAGGAGGTAGTGCCTGGGGGATGACTTCAGAAGCCCTTGTCCCAGGGACGGGCAAAGAAACTGGAGTTTGCACAGAAGCATAAACAAAACAACCCCATGTGAGAACTGCATACCGTGTTCACACCCAAATGCCCATCAACAATAGAATGGATAAAATCATGTTTCTTTTTCCTTCAATGGAACAGTCTGCAACAGACGGTGACAAACTTGCAGCCCATGGGACAAAGCCGGCCCACTGTCTATTTCTACGCAACCCGCGAGATAAGAATGGTTTTTACATTTTCGTTTTGGGGGGTTTTGTTTTTAGTATGAATCGATTTTTTAAGTTGTGGCAAAATACATTTCGCAATAAGTTTTTTTAAAGATTTTATTTATTTATTTGACAGAGATCACAAGTAGGCAGAGAGGCAGGCAGAGAGAGAGGAAGGGAAGCAGGCTCCCCGCTGAGCAGAGAGCCCAATGCAGGGCTCGATCCTAGGACCCTGAGATCATGACCTGAGCCGAAGGCAGAGGTTTTAACCCACTGAACCACCCAGGTGCCCCTCACATTAAATTTTTTAAAAGATTTTATTTATTTGTCAGACAGAGAGAGAGAGAGCGCGCAAGCACTAGCAGGGGAGCGGCAGGCAGAGGGAAAGGAAGAAGCAGACTTTCTGCTGAGCAAGGAGCCCCACGTGGGACTCTATCCTAGGACCCTGGGACCATGACCTGAGCCGAAGGCAGACGCTTAACCGACTGAGCCAGCCAGATGCCCCATTTTAACCATCTTTTAAATGTACAGACCACTGGTATTAAGTACCCTCGCACTGTTGTGCAACCAACCCCATGATCCGTCTCCAGAACTTTCTCATCTTCCCAAACTGAAACTCTGTTGCCCTGAAACACTAACTCACTATCCCCCTTTGCTCCTGGCTTCTACCATCTACTTTCTGTCTCTGTGACTTTGTCTGTTCACACCTCAAGTAGGCGGAATCACACAATACTTATCCTTTGGTGTCTGTCTTCTTTCACTTAGCATAAATGTTTTCAAGATTCATCCAGGTTGTGGCAGGGGTCAGAACTTCATTCTTTTCCATGGCTAATATTCCATCGTAGGGACACAGCACATTTTGTTTATCCATTCCTCTGTTACTTACAACTTGCTCTGTTGTTTCCACCTCTCTCAATGACACCCCTGTAAACCTTGGAATGTAATAAGCATCTCTGAGCCCCTGCTTTCAGTCCCCTTGGGTACACATCCAGAAGTGGGCTTGCTGGATCCTATGGCCATTCTGTGCTTAACTTTCAAGGAGCTGCCAAAAGTTCATACATTTTTGAATCATTGGGAAAAAAAAATTTAACAGTGACATATGAAAAGGACATGAAATTGAAATCCCAGTGCCCACAAATAAAGTGTTCTTGGAGTATGGCCATGCCTACTTTTTTATAGACGGTCTGAGGCTGCTTTCCTAAGTCAGTGAAAGAGACGATGCCCTGCAGAGGTGACCCCAGCTACCATCTGGCCCTTTACAGAAAAAAAAAAAAATTGACCATCCCTGGAGAGTAGCACAGAGTGTGAATGAGAGATCATAAGTGGCAGCTGCGTGTAACAATCTGAATGATTCTCTCCAACATAATTGTGAGCAAAAGAATCCAGATGCAGAAAAGAACATTAACTTCACAAATTCATTTATTAAAAAAGACCGGGACAGGGCACCTGGGTGCCTCGGTGGAGTGAGTGTCCGGCTCTTGATTTTTGCTCAGGTCATGATCTCAGGGTTCTGAGATCGAGTCCTGTGTCCTGCTCTGTGCTGGTGTGGAGCCTGCTTGGGATTCTCTCTCTCCCTCTCCCTCTGCACCACCCCTCTCACCACTTCCCCCACACACTCGCTCACTCTCAAAAAAAAAAAAGAAAGAAAGAAAAGAAAGGAAGGAAGGATGGAAGAGAGAGAGAGAGAAAGAAAGGAAAGAAGGAAGACCGATTAATCTATGTTGTTGGAGATGATGCTGGAAGTTCCCTGGGGAGTGAGGGAAAATGGGAAGCTAGTGAAAATTCGGGCACACACTTACATCTGCACACTGTATGCCTGCTGTATTTCGGTAAAAGTGATGTGTGTGTGTCAAATCCCTGTGTAAGCACAACCGTGTACACAGGGCCAAAGTGTAGACAATACTTATTGAGCAGTTACTATGTGCCAGATGTGATGCTATGCATCGTGCCTGCCGTGGGGAGCAAGGGGACCCCCACCCCCAGCCCTCACGCACTTTGCCCTGTCTGTTGGAGGAAGACAGACACCGAGAGAGAGCTCAATTAACCTCACCCTCCATCAGTCATCTCTGCCATGGAGGAGAGGAATCGAGTTCTGGGAGAACTTCTGGCAGAAGAATGTGGCCCCCACTGGGAGAATCCAAGGAGGTTTTATGGAGGAAGAGATAGCTGAGCGGAGGGTAAGCAAGAGTTAAGCAGGAGAACCAGTCAGGAGGGCATTCTGGGTGAAAGAACAGCATGTCCCAAGGCCCTGGGGAAGGACAGTGTGCACCAGCTTTGAGGAACTGAAAGAAAACCAGTGGGCAGAAAGGCAGAGAGTCTGGTTGGCATAAACAAATTTCACAGACTCCCTTCCTTGAAGACCCCGAGACACAGCTTGGATACAAGGTAGCTCGGGACACAGCAAGAGTCATTTGGTTGAGAGCTCTGAGCCTTCAAATCTTTCAGTCTCAGAATTTTTCAGATAAAAACTTTGGAGAGGCACAGAAGTGGGCATCTCTGTCTATAGGTCAGGGGAAAAGCAGGGGGTGTGTGGAACCCCTAGGGTTCCCTGGGGACTTAGCTTGAAAACCCTTGGTTTTCAAGTAGCAGGAAAGGGCCACATGCCTTTTCATTCTCTTTGAAGAAAGGAAAATATTTTGGGGGCGCCTGGCTGGCTCATTTGGAATAGCATGCCACACTTAATTTCAGGGTCGTGAGTTCGAGCCCCACACTGGGTATAGAGATAACTAAAAAGAAATAAACTCAAAAAACATATTTTCAGGGGTGCCTGGGTGGCTCAGTGGGTTAAGCCTCTGTCTTCGGCTCAGGTCATGATCTCAGGGTCCTGGGATCGAGCCCCGCATCAGGCTCTCTGCTCAGCGGGTGCCTGCTTCCTCCTCTCTCTGCCTGCCTCTTTGCCTACTTGTGATCTCTGTCTAATAAATAAATACAATCATTAAAAAAAATAAGGTGTCATTTACATAAAGCAAACTTCACTCTTTTTACCAAGTTCTAGGAGTTTTGACGAATGCACAGAGTTACGTGATTATCACCACCCAATACTTAATACTTAAATGACAGTTGGGAAAAAAGGAATTTCCCAACGATCTTAAGGAAATCTGTGTCCTGAAGCCACAGAGAGGATTTTTTCGCTCTGTACCACCCGTCTCCCCACGTGGCCCAGCAGACCTTGTGAAAATTCACAAGTATTACGAGCTTCGTCCTGCCTCTGTTACTGTACAGCTGTCCTTGAAGGGTTGTTTTGAACCCAGAGGGTCTGGGAAACTGACCTCCAGAAGTAATCTGAGTTACTTGCCTCGCTAGATAACAACTTGCTGTCCGGTTGACAGACTCAGATGACAGGAGACTCAGCCAAATCAGGAAAGAATCACTGACACTTGCTTCCTGTCCCATATGAATGACAGAAAAGAAAAGCAAAATCCTTGGAACCCTGCCCATTTTCTTTAGCAAGAGCTGGCGAGCCTGGCTTCATTTAGAAACCCTTCTGACCTGGGGGTGGGGGGCTGCCTGGCGGAAGGGGAATGTGAGCCACTAGCTACCTGCGCAGAGGTGGGGAGAGGACAGGCAAGACCCTGTGGGGCCAGGTTGCACCTTGGGGCAAGGAACAGCAACAGCCTGAAGGTTGGGTGGTAAAGATCATGGAGATTTCCAGTGTTAACGACCTGAGATTGTCCTTGCAGAGACCCACTCTTGCCTCTTGGTGTCCCTGGTTTCCTTGGGCCTCTGGACTCCTTACAGAACATCTTTCCCGTGGGGGCTCCTTGGGATGCTCTGAGATGACTGTGTCTACTGTTTGTTGAGCAATTTATACATATGACCACCACCCAGTCAGGTAGAGATGGTAATTATCTCTACAAAAGGAGCTGTTGAGGCCCAGAGAGGCTAAGGGATTTGTCTGGGGTCACATAGCAAGTTGGTGGAGGAGCTGGGATTTGAACCCCAGTGGTCTGGGTCAAGGACATGTACCTTTCAGCCTCAAGAAGTGTGTGGCAGGGTGGAGGGAGCTCCCCGGAACAGCCATAGCACTGTCCCAGATCTACTTAAAAAAATAAAAAGAAAGAGGGCACCTGGGTGGCTCAGTGGGTTAAAGCCTCTGCTTTAGCCCAGGTCATGATCCCAGCATCCTGGTATCGAGCCCCGCATCAGGCTCTCTGCTTAGCAGGGAGCCTGCTTTCCCCTCTCTCTGCCTGCCTCTCTGCCTACTTGTAATCTGTGTCTATCAAATAAATTAAATAAATAAAAAATTAAAAATTAAATAAATAAAAAGAGAAAGAACAAAAGCAACATTGTTTTGAGAATATTCCTACAGCTTTTCTTTTGCTGTTGAAGAAATGACAGAGATAAAATGGCCCTATTTATTTTTCCTAAGATTTTATTTATTTGAGACAGAGAGGGAGAGAGCACAAGCAGGGGAGGGAGAGGGGGAAGGGAGAGGAGCAGAGGGAGAAGCGGGCTGGATCCCAGGTGCCCTGAAATAGGGAAATTTTGGAGCACCTGGGGGCTCAGCTGGTTAAGCGTCTGCTTTCAGCTCAGGTCATGATCCCAGGGTCCTGGGATTTGTCCAACACCAAAGTCTCCCCTTTTAACCAAGGCATTTTATCCCCCAAACCCTGGGATGGGCAGTACGGGGACCAGGCTGGGGATGCGTGGAGCGCAAAGGAAAGGGGTGCGGGAAAGAGTTTCATGGAAACTCCTTCCACCCAGCCTGGCTTTTTCATTTTTTTAAAGCTTTTATTTATTTATTTGAGAGAGAGAGAGAGAACGGGCATGAGCAGGAGAAGAGGCAGGGAGTCCTACACATGGGGCTTGATCCCGGGATCTGAGGACCTCAGGATCGTGACCTGAGCAGCAGGCAGACGCTTAACCAACAGAACCCCCCCACCAGACTGGCTTTTTTAGGTTCCACATATCAATCTTAAAGAAACAAACAAACTCTTCCGTTGGAAGAGGATGTTACTCCTCATCATGGGGTGGTAATTTCAAGCCCCACACTAGGTGTAGGGATTACTTTAACTAATTAATTAATTAATTTAAAAAACCAGGGTGCCTGGGTGGCACAGTTGATTGGGTATCTGACTCTTAGTTTTGGCTCAGGTCATGATCACGGGCCCTGGGTTCGAATTCTGCATTGGGCTCCACTCTCAGCTCAGAGGCAACTTGAGACTCCTTCTCCCTCTTGCTCTGCCCCTCCCCCCTGCTCTCTCCCTCTCTAAAATAAATAAATAAAATCTTGAAAACAAACCAGAAAACCACCCAAAATCCTTACAGAAACAGAGAACATATCAGTGGTTGCTGGGGGTCGAGGGCGGGATGGAGAAATACAGGAAGGTTGTCCAAAGGTCCAAACTTCCAGCTAGATGATGAATAAATTCCGGGGAATCTAATGTACCGGGGGGGGGGGGGTGTCACAGTAAACAATACTGCATTGTGTGTCTGAAAGTTGCTAAGCGAGTAGATTGTAAAGGTTCGCACCACACACACACACACACACACACACACACACACACACACAGTAACTCTATGAGGGGATGGATGTGTTAGCTAACCTTATGGTAGAAATCATTTTGAAATATGTCACATCACTACATTGTACACCAGAAACTGACACAATGTTACAGATCAATTACATTCCCATAATGGGGGAGGACATCAGTTTCACATCTAAGGGAAACCATGCAGTGTTTGTCTTTGTCTTTCTTTTTTTTTTTTTTTTAAGATATTTATTTATTTGGGGCACCTGGGTGGCTCAGTGGGTTAAAGCCTCTGCCTTCAGCTCAGGTCATGATCTCAGGGTCCTGGGATCGAGCCCTGCGTGGGCTCTCTGCTCAGCAGGGAGCCTGCTTCCCCCCTCCCCTCTCTCTGCCTGCCTCTCTGCCTACTTGTGATCTCTGTCAAATAAATAAATAAATAAATAAATAAATAAATCTCTTTTTAAAAAAGATTTTTATTTATTTGACTGAGAGAGAGACAGCGAGAGAGGGACCACAACAAGCCAGGAGAGTGAGAGAGGGAGAAGCTGGCTTCCTGCCCCACAGAGAGCACAATGCGGAGCTTGATCCCAGGACCTGGGAATCATGACCTGAGCCAAAGGTAGATGCCTAATGACTGAGCCACCCAGGCCCCCCAGTGTTTGTCTTTCTCCTTCTGACTTATTCACGGGCAACTGCAGAGACCATGCGGATCGGGACACCACACAAAACAAATGCTGCAGAAATGTCACCTTCCCTCACCATCATGTTCCCAGAATTTCCCTGGCCACTGACAGGGATGGAGACTCCTAGTGGTCTCATGAACTTTGGTCACTGGAGGGTTGGGAAGCCCGAGTCAGGACCTCCTCTTCCTGTCCTGTCCCCCCTCCCAGCGCCCCAGCCCTGGGGACTCCATCTCTGCCCACCCCACCCCCCAGCAGAGTCTTCCCACTCGCTGGGCAATTTCTTCACTCCAGGGGCCTTTTCACAACATTCTTGGCGCTGTTGGTTAACGGCTGTTTGAAGATTTTGAGTAACTTTAGAAAAACAAAAAAACGGGAAGCTGGCTTTGGTGACCTCCTGGCAGTCTGGGCTCCCCTGGAGCTGACAGCTGACAGCCTCCCTGCCCTCTTCTCCTTCCTGGAGCTTTCCTTGGCTCGCTGAGTCACACTCACTTCCTGTCCCTGCCCTGTGGCCACTAAGCCCCTGCCTCCCAAGTTGAAGGCTTCAGGCACTCCTTCCTCTATCAGGGTCCCTGCTTTCACCGCTCCTGCCCACCTGGCAGCTCTGGTGTACCCCAGAGCCTCGAGTTTGTTTCAGTGGAGCAAGTTCCAGGCCACAAACTTGGATGAAATCTTATTCTAGAAGGACCTCCCTGCACGGCACGGGTGGAGAACTCCCACTCTAATGCATTCCTGACCCTGAGACCGTCTGTCCGTCCTCAGTTCTCCTGGGGACGTGCCCTCAGACCCTTCAAAGCGCTGATGTGAGCCTGGGAAATCTTTTTTGCTCACTTTGTGGGGCCCTCCTTCTTAGCCCGGGGCCGGGCCCCATTAGAGTGTCTAATAATAATAATAATAATAATAATAATAATAATAACATTATTATTATATCCATAAATTATCATGATGATAATTATCATTACGGCAGCCAGAGTCTCCAGGATGCCTCCTATATGCTTACAATGTGACCACTGGTCACCCTGAGATCTGTTTCCACCCTAGATCTCCCTGATAAACTCAAATATCCTGCTGACTCCTGGGGATCCTGCAGATAATACCTAAGAAAATGTATCAGGTTGTTACTTTCCAACTAGTTGCCAAGGGACAGGTTGTTTGAGAAGGATCCCAGCTAATCCCAGTGGAAGGATTAATACACTTGGAAATAATCTTCAGGAGAGAATGGGTCCAGGCATGGAGACGTGATGGCTGCTGACACTTTTAGGCGGAGAACTGGTGGGGACTGGGGGACATCTGCCTCACTCCCACCAATCCACAGATGAACTATAGCACCCTGACCTTAAGGAGCCCCTGAGAAGATGCAAAGGGAAGTGCCCAGCCTCACCGGTGAGAGATTATTCTGACCTACAGCAGAACCTGGTTCAGATAGTGCTAACCACCCGATGATCTGAGGAAACAGCACGGTGAGGATGGTGGGAACAGTTATACCGGGTCACAAAGAAGCAGCCAGCCACATCCAGAAGGAAGAGAACCCCGAAGAACCCCAAAGTACACACACCAAGTCGGGATAGATGTCCTCAGGAAATAAAGAACGGTGACATTTGAGCTAAAACCAGAAGGAGGGAGGATATGAAGATTTGCGAGGAAAGGCACTGTAGGCAACTAGAAAAGCAAGTGCAAAGGTCCTGTGGCTGGAACGGAGTGGTGTGTTTGACAGATGGCAGTTGTGGCTGAGGGAGCCAGTGGGGAATGGACTTGAAGAGGGACTTTGTGAAACACAGAGAGAGGGAGGTTGGGTTTCGTTCTCATAGGAGGGTTTTGACAAGTCCCAGTAATGCATGCGGAGGGATTGGCGTGATGCTTCACGCCCACAGGGGTCCATGAATTTTTGTTGAATCAAACTGTCCTTAAGTCGGAGGCGCTACGACACCTCCTCGGCATAAAGGGCAGAGGCTGAGGCGGCGGGAGCAGGGGAGTTTTGTTGCAGCAGAGAAGCTCGGAGTCACCACTGATCCACTTACCGTTTCCAGTTAGGGTTACCCCAGCTCCAGGTAAGAGCCAAGATCCCGGAAATTTGGGGGCACAGCGCCCCCTTGTGCTCATAGCGTTTATCTACCTAAGCGGGGCCTGGGCAGGGGTGGGGCGGAGCGGGGAGACCTCGGTTTCCCGGGGAAGCGAGTTTCACCGTCACTCTTTGAAACCACCTCCTTCCCGCCCCGACTCCGGCCAGTTAAATGGCTTCTCTGCCGAGGCCGGAAGGGGAGCCCCGCATCCAGCGCGGGCGTCCCACGGGTCGGGGGGCCGGGGCCCCACCCTGCCTCCTCGACGACCTCGCACATCCAGCCTTCTGCCCTGGTGGGAGTTTCGCGTGTATTCTAGAAGTAGACTGAGTCAGAGGGTTTAGCCCTTCTCGAGGGCCCCGCCTGCAAATGCGTCCTTAGAATTCCCTGAATTCGGAAAAGGAGAAGTGACTTCAATCGGGGCCGCGTCTTCCATGGCCGGTGAGGAAGTGTCCTGTCCCCGCCCAAGCCCTCCCGGTCCCGGCCTTAGATGGCCACATCCCCCAAAGTGACCTAATGGGAATAAGTAGCGCTCCACGGGGTGGGGAGGGAGGCGCTATCCCCAGTTTGCCCGCCCGGAGCCCCTCCCCGGGCACCCCTTCGGGCAGTACCTCTTTGCCAGCGTTAAAAGTGGGCCCCGCCGGCCCTTGCTCAGATCCCTTCTGTAGTTGTCCCACTGGGCCGGCAGGGGCCAGATCCCTACCTGGGCCCTCCAGGCGCTCTGTGGCTCTCAGATCTTACTGCCCCTCAATGTCCTTGTTGCTCCTTCTCACTCTCTTGCCTTGGCTTCCACTGCCTCCCCGCCTTCCCTGACTCCTCTTTTCATTAACAACTCAAACTTCCCCCTCCTCCAGGAAGCCTTCCTTGACTGCCCCCAGACTGGATAGATGAGGGTATCCCCTGGGCTCCCACAGCGCCCTCCGCTGCTGCCCACCTGGCTCTGTATCTGTGCCCCAGAGAGGGACAATCCTCATGTCTCATTCACGCTGCGAGATTCCGATCTCCTTTTTAGCTGAGTGTTGGGGGCTGAGCTGTATCCTCCCCTCCCCGAAATTCAGGTGGAAGTCCCAACCCCCAGCGCCTCAGAATGTGACCGATTCTGGAGAGAGTTTTTTTACAAGATAATTAAGTTAAAACTAGGTCATTAGGGTGGGCCTTACTCCAACGTGGCTGGTGTCCTTCTAAGAGGGGATTAGGACACAGGCGGGCGTGCAGAGGGACAGCCACAGGAGGACATGGGGAGAAGACGGCCTTCCGGCCTCCACTCCCCAGGGTGAGAGGAACAACCAACCCACACACCTTGAGCTTGACCTTCCAGCCTCTAAGGGCCGTGGGAGAACACATCTCTGTTGTTGAAGTCACCCAGTTCAGGGCCCCTGTGAACTCCCTGGGGGTGGGGCGGAGGACCAGAAGGGGGAGCACCGAGGCTCTGGGCTGGGTGGGAAGTGGGCGTGGCATGCTGTGCACCTGTCTTCAGCAAAAGCACACTCTGATCCCAGGAGCTGGAGAAGACCCTGGCTGTCTGGCTCCAAGGCCCATCAAAACCGTTCCTGGAGTGGGGGTTGGGAGGGGGGCTGTGGGAGAACAGGATACCAGGTCTCTTCAGCTTGTCAGTACTAACAGGCCCATCACAGCAGCCAAGATGACTCAAGACGGAGGAACAGCAGCTGTCACACCCTCACGCCATCAGCTTTCTGGCATGGTCTCTACCTCGTCTGCAAAGCAGCCCCGTGTTTTGGGTGGACGGAGAAGCCAGGAAGCCGGCCAAGGCCTTACAGCTTGTCCCTCTCAGAGCCAATGTTCAAACGAGGCCCAATTCTCAAGCTTCACCTCAGCTTAAGACGCCTTCTGGCAGGACAAGAGTGGGTCCTAAGGGACAGGTCAGGGAGGAGGGTCCACGGGAGGCACCTGGCCCAAGTCAGCTCCATCAGAAAGAAGGCGAGGTGGGCGCCGGCGGGAGGAGAGAAGGGAGGAGTTTATTTCTCTGGGAAGGGAGGGGGGCGGGTCAGGGCAAGGCAATGTCCTCCAGCTTCTGGTCCAGCGTCTTGAGGTCATCCAGGAAGCGTGTCGGGGTGAGGATGTGCGAGGAACCTGGGCCACGAGGGAGGGTTGGGGAGGTGGATCTAAGAAGTCTACACTCCCTAGAAACATAGGAGTCCAGCCCCCAGGGGACCCCTTCCCTGGGAACCCAAGCCCCAGCCCCTCAGAAAGTCAGGAGTTTCCAGCTCTACTCACCCAGGGCTCCCCAACACAGGCCCTGCACAGGCTCCAGGGTTTGGGGACCCAACAGGGAGTCCCCTGTCAGCCTGACCCTCTAAAGCACGTAGGAGCCAGCCCCGGCACCCAGGGTACCCCAGCCCTGGCTTCTCACCAATGAGCACCTCCCACTTGCCATCGGTGGCCCTGGTCACCTCGTAGGCCGCCCTCATCTCTGACATTGCCACGCCGCCCAGGACGTAGATGATGAGCCGGGGCCCAGCCCGCGTCTCCACACCGGCCTTGTTCTTGTGCCAGTGGCCGAAGCGGGCACTGCGCGGGGGGGGGGGCGGACACAGGTCAGTCCGGGCAGGAGACTCTCCCCCGCACTGCCACGACCCTCATCTCCCATGGGCCTGAGTGTGGGGCAGGAGGCGGCCCCCAAGGGCCCTCACCTCACAGCAGCCTGGGAGCTGGATGTGGGAGCGGGGTCGGACACAAAGGGCCACAGCTTTTGGTCCAGCCGGTCCTCCACGGCATCCTGGGAGCCAGAGAGGGAGGCTCAGGACAGCAGCTTCAGGTGAGAGCATCCGGACTCCACGGGGGTGGGCGGGGCAAGGCTGCTGGGCCCCCAAGTGGGCAGAGGTGCCAGGGGCCAGAGGAACAGCGAGCCCCTGGCCTGGTCCTTTTGCCTATTGCTCCTTTGGGCTCCCAGGACGGGTAGGGGCTGGTGGTGGGGAGGGTGAAGTGGGAACATGGGGATTTCTTGGGGAGGGTGGGGAGCAGGGGGAAGAGAACTGAGGACAAGAGGGCCAGTGCTTGGACAGGAAATGAGGCTCCCCTTTGAGGTGCCCCCCCGCTTTCCTAATTCCTCGGGTGGGGGCTTGGGGACCCCCCCAACAGCAGAGCAGATCGGATGCCAGGGGGATGCCCATAACGAGGGATTTTCCTTTAAGCCCTGAAGCTTAGCACTGTGACATGAAGAGGACTGAGCCACCGCCTAGACCAGGGCCGGACTTGCCATGGGCAGGGGAGGCAGGGGGAGGTCAGGCCCCACCAGTGGTACCTCCATCACATCCTTGATGACTGGGGTCCAGCGGGACAGCTGATAGGTGGGCTCCAAGCGCTCCCTCCGCTCTAGCCGGCTTGAGGTCCCAGAGCCCTACAGGCAGGGCACAGGGATGGGGGCGGGGAGGATGGGGGAGAAGGAGGTGGGTCATGGGTAGGACTGGGGACTCATCTGGCTTGGGGAGGGGCTGCAGAAAAAGATGGAGAAATGGAACAGAGAAGCAGAGAGAGAGGGAAGAAGGTGAGAGAAGGAGAGAGAGGGCTGGGGAGGGGGAGAGGGAGAAAGGGAAAGAGAGAGGGAGAGGGAGACAACAGGGAATGAGAAGGAAAAAGAGATTCAGAGCCCATGAGACTAAAACCTGTGGCAAAGAGAGACAACAGACAGGTGGAGACAGAGGCAGAAAGGCACGGAGAAACAGCGGAATGGGGAGGTGGGAGGCAGGGTGACAGGGGGCTGGGAGAGAGATGAGGGACAGGTGAGGGGACAGGAGAGCCACCCCAGCAGTGGAGGCAGGGTCAGGGGAGGTGGGACACACAGGGCCAGAGAGAGACAGGAGAGACTAAGCAGACAGCTGAGTACAAGAAGCTGCTGTGTGGGTGAGTTTGGGGTAGGGCTGTGCGGGGGGGCGGGGGCTGAGTCCTCCAGGAGCCCATGGTCGACTGTGTGCTGGTGACCCTACTCTCCGTCCCCTGGGACTCCGGCCACACACCCCACACCGCACCATCATCAGGACCACAGCTCTGGCTACACCTCACCCCTGTTTATCATGCAACCCATGACTGGGAACAGCTGCGGTGCCCGCTGGTCCCCAGACCTGACCTTTCACAGACCTCCCTGTCCCCCAGCGCCCCACCATGCTTTGAATGCCCCAGCCTCCCAGGCCCCAGGCTCTGACTCCCAGGCACCGCCCCCCATGCCCACATTTGCGCTCTGCCCAGTCTGACCCTAATGGCTTGCTGCCAGCATACCCCGAGGTTGGTGACCGTGCCCCCCCAGCTGCTCCAGGTTCCGGATGAGGCTGCTGTGTGCCTGCACGTTGGCGTGCTGGATCAGCTTGGCCAGGTTCTCCTCACTCACACCTGGAGGAGGAGGACGGGTGGGCTTCTAGGGATGGGACCCTCATGAGGGGGGCTGGCTCAGAGAGGGCAGGGAGACACAAGGTGGCCATGGGGTTCCTGGGTGAAGGGGTTTGAGGGTGGCGAGAGGAGGTCCCAAGACTGTGATGGGGGGTGGTCCTCAGGACCAAGGGAGCCACTGGGGCAGGTGCGAGGAGGATGCTAGAATTCTGGATGGGGATCCCAGAGGGGAGAGATGGGGGTCCGAAATTAGTTGACAGGGCCAAGTTTGGAGGAGTCAGGTTTGGGGGTCGCTATGTCAACGGAGACCTCATGTCAGTGAGAGTTCCCCAGATCAATGGCGGGGGTTCCCAGGTTTGAGGTGGGTGTATCTGTCGGGTCTGGTGTGCCTGTTGAATGGGGGCATCCCAAGGTCGGGAAAACTGTGGGGTTGAGAGATTCCCAGGACCACTGCAGACCCCTGTGAATGGAGGTCTCCGGAGGTCTTCCCAGGCCCCCAACCCACCGTTCCGTAGAAGGATGTACAGCAACAGGACCCGAATCTTGTCATAGGCCGGCACCGCCGTATCCAGCAGCACCGGCACGATCAGCTTCATGGCATCCTTGATCTTCTCACCTTCTGCGTCTGAGCCCATGGCCAGGTCCTGCGGGGCAGGGGTCGGTGGGCTTCCAGAGCTAGGCCACCCCCAGAGTCCTTGGCAGGACCTTGGGGACGGCCTTCTTCCTACTACCAGGTCTCTGAAGGTTTTATAAACAGGCCCGCCCCTCTCAAGACCCCCCCCCCACCTCTCCACAGGCCCCACCCCTTATCCGGGTCCTACCCCCCTCTATGGACCCGCCCACCCCATAGACCGCTACATCACAGTCCCTATCACAGTTCTCCAGAAGCCCCGCCCCCTCACGGGCCACACCTCTCCAAGGCTCTTCCCCTGAAGACCCGCCCCCTCTACAGGCAGGTCTCTCTGAGGCCCCACCCCCGACCCAGGCCCGCCCCCACCTGCTCCACACCGCACAGCTTCTCCACGGAACCCTTGAAGTGTTTCATGCAGTCGTCGGCTAAATGCAGGTGCGTGGAATACTGCGGGGTGGGAGGAGGAAGTTGGGGGGTGACAGAAACAAGAGTCCCAGTCCCCCACCCAGGTTCCCCACCCAGGCTCACCTTGTTCAGCTCCTTCTGGTACTGCGGCATCTTTTTCAGGATGTGGGACAGGTTTTTGATGTTGGCCTGGGGATAGGGAGGCCGTGAGGCCTGGCCCTGCGCACCCCGGATCCCACTCCGGGCTCGGCCACGGGACTGGGGCCCCGCCCCCACTCGATGGCGGCACAGGCCTCTCTGCCCCAGCTGCCCATCCAGACGCGAGCCCTCCCCTACCTTGTCCGTGGTCAGCCTCTTGCTCTCACAGAACGTCTTCAGAAGCTCCGTGACCCTCCTGGTGGTGAAGAGTGAGCAGGGGTGGGGTTGGGGACTGGCGCCAAGGCTGTAGTTTGACAGCAGTGTGTGCGGGTGATGTGGGGTGTCACACAGCCGGGACGCGGGAGCCAGGGGACACATGTGTCCCTGTACTAGGCCATGGGCAAGGCCACACTGAGGAGTCGGCTGAGGGGCGTGGCTTGCACTGGAGCGCTCACCCAGGGTCAAAGACCACGCACGTGGCCCACAGTGGGGGGTGGGGGAGGGGAGGCGACTGGGGACACGGAGCGGCCCACGCACTTGGACACGTCGGCGATGTGCATGTGCCGCAGCTCCACCCACAGGTCATCGTCCTCGTCCAGCAGCACAGCCTTCTCGCGGGCCTCGCTCAGCCCCGTGGTCTCGTACCTGCGGGACACGGAGGGTCAGGGCAAGCAGCTGAGGAGGGACGCGGGAGCTGATGCACCCGGGGTTCGTGTGCCTGGGCTCTGCGTACTTGTACGTGTCCTGTTCGATGTTCAGCAGGTCATAGGCCATCGCCTGGAAGGTGAGCTCATGCAGCAGTGGGGACACGGGGTCCGCCCCCCGGTCCATGATGAGTAGCTGTGAGCGGGTTTTTTCAGGGCCCTGGCGGGGGTGGGCAGGGATGAAGATCCTGACCCTGTCCTTCCTCGGTCTCGGCTTCACCCCCTCCTCCCCTGCAGGCCCCCTTACCTCACCCAGACTGGGATTGTCTGCCTTGAAGGCATTCAGCTTGGCCAGGACTGCGTGGGCCAGCTGCGCTGTGACCTCTGGGCCCCTGGGGGTGGGGTGGGCAGACATGAGGGCCTCAGGCTTGGGGCAGAAGAGGGCCAGGCCCACACGGGAGGTCAAGGAAGGGGTTAGGGTTGGGAGTCGGGCCCCAGGCGAAGACCAGGACTGGGGTCAAAAGTGAGGTTCAAGGCTGCAGGCAGGATGGGGTCAGGGTGGGGGCGGCCTCGGGGGGGGGGTCCCCACTTGCGGTAGCGGATGGCCGGGTACTCCTGCAGCGTGGCGCACAGTGTGGCGATCTGCTGGGCCAGTGCCTCGATCTGCCGGGCCCGCTCCCCCACCCGGAAGGGGCAGTAGAGGTTGTAGGTGCTGTGGGGGGCATCCAGGGAGAACACCTGGGGGGACATAAGTGCTGGGGCCACCGCTCTGGGTGTACCCCTGGCCCGCAAACGGCCTCCAGCACCTGCAGCTCCCCAGGGTTTCCCCTGGGCTCTGGAACCTGCCTCGCCATCCAGGAGGCAGGCCGGGCTGCTTTCAACTGATGCCCGCAGGAGGCGGAGAAACAGCCCGGGCCCCTGCCCCTTGGTGGGAAGAACTCAGGCCCCTCAGTGTTGGCTGCTTTCCTTTCTGACCCGAAGGCCCCCTTCTTTACTGGATTCAGTGTCTTTCGGAGGGAACCCAGGCTGTTTGGTCACCGGCTCCCACCCCCCACCCTGGACCAGCCTCGGCCGTACCTGGGCCTCGTAGGGGAGGAAGGCCAGGTGGATCTCTTTCAGCGTCTTCACCACCTTGGCTAGACGGGAGCGGCCCAGCTCACTGAAAAGGGGCTCAGGGCAGGCTGGGGTGGCAAGAGAGGGCATCAGGCTAGAGTGGCCCCACGCCCCCACCCTGCCCCATGCCCCCTGCCTGTTTCACTCACTGTCAGTGAAGAAGATGTGTGCTGCTTTGTAGGTGAAGGTCGGAGTCCCCCGGAAGTCAGCGATCAGGGCCTGCACTGACTGGGGGGCGGAGGGGGGCACAGACCATTGTCCAAGCCTGGTCCTGCCCCTCCAGAGCCCTGCCCCAGCCTCCCAGCCACAACTGTCCTCCCCTCCCCACAACATGCGCAGACATGCACAGAGGCATGCGTATACACACACACACACACACACACACACACACGTTCACACCGGCACCTTCTCCGTGGGGCTCAGCAAATAAATGGCCTCCAAACTAGGGATGGGTTCTCGCCGTTTGTTGATATCTTCAACAACTAGCAGGAACGGAGAAAGGGCCGTATGTAGGTGGCACTGGGACCAGGGCTCATGGAGAATCTCAGACTTGGAGAATCGGACACTTGGGCAAGAGGGCTGGATGCCAGGGCAGGGGGAGTGGGCGCCCTCAGCGCCTAAGGGGAGGTACCCGCCTGTGGGTCACATGGCTAAGGGTTACATGGCAGGGTTCAGCACGTTCAAGGTCACAGCCGTGCCCCTCTAGGGATCCTCCATAGAAAGTGACACATTCTGGGCATTAGGGGACCGACCCCATGCTCAGTCCCATCTGGGCAGCATAGGGTGGGGGTGTCCACTCACTTGTAATGCCCTCAGCCAGGATGTCTGACATCTTGCAGCAGGAGGACAAGATGCGCATGCTTGGATGGTCCATGATGAGTACCTGTCCGGATGGATGGACAGAAGGACTGATGGACTGAGGAGTGGGCAGGAGAGGTTCCAGCTGCCCCCGAGGTAGGGCTGGGGTGGCGGGCAGAACTGACAGCTTCAAGAACTGGCTGGATGGGAGGACCCGACCGCAGCCTGCCCCACACCCACACACCCACCCCAAACCTCTGGACTAGCGGCCTCCCCAGGGAGTACTTATGGGTCCCACATTCAGGGCCTCCCACATGGGTCTGGACAAGGCATTCTGCCAACCCCATACCTTCCACTCCCCATCCTTTTTGACACTCCGAATGACCCCGCTCAGAATTTCTGTGGGAAAGGTAGAGCGGGCTCAGGATACTGGATTCGCTGGCCCCAACACAGCCCCAAGCCTTCTGAGTCTCAGGGCTGGGCCTCCATCTTCAGTCCTGTTTACTTCTCTCATCAGTCTTGGGAGGTCACCCCTAGGGTCACCCCCAATTTACAGACAGGGAAACAGGTTCAGAGGACGGGTGACCAGCCTAAGCACCCTCAGCCCTAAATGGCTAAGTCCCTGGGTTTAAGTAGTCAATAACAAATATGCATTAGATGAACGAGTAACTGAAAAGTTAGAGTTCACGTACAGGTCTACCTCCCTCCAGAGCCCAGCTCTCAGCCTCGCCATCGCAACCTTGAGTTCTCCTGGTGGGGGCCTCGAAGCCAGATCCCCCTCCCAACCTCCATCAGTTTCCTTGCAGGACCCCTGACTCCCTGCTCTGAAGAGGCCTAGCTTCTCCGCATTAACCTCCGTGTAGGAGGCTCCGCTTTGGGCTGGGGTGCTAGGGGTTTGAGCCATAGTCTGCCCTGCCTTGCGGAGGGAGAAGCAGAAGGGACAGGGTAGCCCCGCCCGCCCAGAGTGTCATGTCCACTCTTATCAGGACAGCCAGGGCGGAAGGAGCAGGAAGGAGGTGCTGAGGCCGGAACTACTTGAGATGGGGGAAGGGGCGACCTCCACCCCTCTCCCAAGATCCCCGACCCACGGCGGAGACGCCCGAGTCCTCACGCTGCATGAGGTTCGTGGGGACCCGGCAAGAAGGAAGGTGTCCCCCACCCCCCGGGCCTGGACATTGGCCTGACCACAACCCCCAGCGCACCCAGCCCGGGCCCCAGTCCAAGAGTCCAGCCCCCCCGGACTCTGCCAGGCTCGAAGACCCGGCAGTCGGGTGTCCAGCTGCGCCCTCTCCCCGCCGGCAGCCTAGGGGGTCCAGGACTGCAAGCCTTGGCGCCTGCCTACGCCACCCCTAGCCCGATCCCCCTGGGTCCCGGGAGGCCAGTCTCCCAACTTTGTTTAGCTCCGGCACGGAAGAGCCGGGACGTCCAGCAGGACCGAGTCCCCGCCCGCCCCCTCGAGGATCAGGTGCTCAACGCCCAGCCGGGCCGCCAAATCCCCGCCGCCGGCGTCCCAGGGTTCGTGCACCCCCGGCCCCCGCCCCCCAGGAGACGCACTCACTTTCCCCCACCACCGCCTTCAGCCCCGAGGGCGCCATCTTCCCCCAGGGGCGCCGCCGCTTCCGGGTCTGTCCCAAGGTGGGGGCGTGGCCCCGCGCGTCAGCCACCTGGACCCCGCCCCGCGGAGCTGGCCCCTCCCCCACCGGTCCTCGGAGAGGAAGATCTGCCCCCCGCAGAGTGGGCGGGCGGATGTGTCCACGCAGACGAGTGAGGAGTCGCTGGAGGGGTCCCCAGACGACACACGCAGACGTGAGCTCAGACACATCTTCCCTGCTTGCGTGCAGCGAGCAAGTGGGATCGCGGGGAAACAACGCTTTAATCTTTCCCAGTCGCGGCTGCCACACTGCCAGAAGTTTCTCTGCGGCTGACGGATGCTGTGTGCCCGTCCGGGGCCGCAGGGCCATAAGCTCGTGACCCACTTACCTTCTGTTCCCCAGAGCGTAGCCGCGGGCTGGACAGCATGTGATCAACTCACGAGAAAACCTGGAGGGAGGGTTGAAGCTAAACCGGCACCCACTGTGTGCCACAGACCTGTGCCAGATTCTCACTCCATCCCCGGAGAAGCCCTGACAGGGAGTGCGGTATAGACAATGAAACCGCGGCTCAGCGGGACCCTTGTCAAGGCCACACGATGAATAGGCCTGCTGGGATCTGAACGTGGACTCTGTCGGAGGGGAGCCGCTTGTCATAGCCTTGCCCTCACGGGCTGATAATCACATCTCTCTGCTGATGAACCCGTGGGCTCAGCGGCATGCTCAACCCCTTGCACACTTACACACACACTCAATTCACACTTGACTCTAAAGTTCATGGCCTGCTCCTGCTGTGCCCCAGCAAGTGGCCGCCACCTTGCCACACAGAGGGCACAGGCCAGCAGCACCCATCCACAAGAGGTCCCGTATCTCGGGTGTGATGCACGGGTGTGAATGCAGAGTCCAGAACCGGTTCCTTCATTTGGCCATGTTTGTTAAGAATTGGTCTGGATGGGGCACCTGCATGACTCCGTCGGTTAAGCAGTCTGCCTTTGGCTCAGGTTATAATCCCAGGGTCCTGGGTTGGAGCCCCATGTCAGGCTCTCTGCTTAGCAGGGAGTCTGCTGCTCCCTCTGCCCTTCCCCCTGTTCATGCTCTTTTGCTCTCAAATAAATAAATAAATCTTAAAGGGAAAAAAAAAGGTAATGAGTCTGGTGCTTGGCCCTTTGCCACTTACATGGGACGGGCAATTCACTAATTCAATTAGTGAATAAAAACTAGATCTGCCATGTGGCACTTAAGGTGAAGCGGAAGGGGGAGAGAAAATGGTCAGTTCTGCTCTAACGGAAATAGTGATGTGAGAGCACATGCCAGGTGGGGGGGCGGTTTATTGTGTGTGGTACCAGAGGGGGACACTCACAGGGTGACGTGTAGATTTAACCTGAACGACGTCAAGGAGCCATGCAGCGATGCAGGCAGAGAGAAGGGGATGTGGCTGGAGGAGCAGGGGGGAGTGAGGTGAGCTTGGAGGCCAGACCTCTGTGGGACAAGGGAGGACTGACCCAGCCCAATTTGCCTGGGACTGAGAAGTTTCCAGGGCACAGGACTTCCAGAGCTAAACTGAGAAAGTCTTGGGCAAACCAGGATTGCTGGCCACTCTAGGTAGGATTTGGGGTTTTCTTCCATGTTTTCCTACCTCCCTCCATTCCTTTCTTGTTTTTTCTTTCTTCTTCTTTTTTTTTTTTTAAGATTTTATTCATTTATTTGACAGAGAGAGAGCGGTCACAATGAGGCAGAGGAGCAGGCAGAGAGAGAAGGTGGGGAAGCAGGCTCCCTGCTGAGCAGAAAGCCCATTTACAGGGCTCAATCCCAGGCCCCTGGTATCATGATCTGAGCCAAAGGCAGAGGCTTTAACCCACTGAGACATCCAGGCGCCCATAAAAAAAAATTTTATTTATTTGACAGAGATCACAAGTAGGCAGAGAGGTCGGGGGTGGGGGAAGCAGGCTCCCTGCCTGAGACCATGACCTGAGCGGAAGGCAGAAGCTAAACCCACTGAGCCACCCAGGCGCCTCGTTTTTTCTTTCTTTCATAGCTTTGTTGAGATATAATTCACATAGCACACAGTCACTCTGAGAGTACAATTCAATGCCTTTTAGCATGTTCAGAGTTGTGCGTCCCAATTTTAGAACGTTCCATTACTCCGTGGCGTTTTCTCCTGAGGGCAATGGGAGCCAAGGGAGAGTTCTGAGCAGGGGAAGGAGGGCATCCCTGCGACTCCTGGAGGGGAAGGGTGGATTGCAGGGGCAAAGGGAGGAGCTGGGAGGCCGTGACACCCCCTCCAGCTTCTCAGTCTGTCCCCTGGGGGTGGAAGTCTAGAGGGTCTACCACCCCCCACTGTATTCTGTGAGGGTGACCAGGGTCTTCTGCAGTTAATGGCTGAATGGTATCCTGTCCATCCTCCCCCAAGACAGGTTGAAGGCCCAAGCTCGGTACCTGAGATTGTGACCTTATTTGGAAAAGAATCGTGGCATGAACCTCTAACAGAACGCGACTGGTTTCCATGTCTTGTGACAGCCATGTGGAGACAGGGACACAGAGGAATGTCACATGACGACAGAGCCAGAGGCTGAAATACTGCAGCGACCAGCCAAGGAGCACCGAGGGCTGCCTGCAACCCTGAGGAGCCAGGGAGAGGAAAGGAATGACCCTCCCCTACGGGTCTCAGGAGCATGGTACCGCCAACGCCCCAACTTCTGGCTCCAGCCTCCAGAACTGTGCGACAATCATCTGTTGCTCTAAGCCCCCCAGTTTGTGACTTTGTTAAGGCAGCAGTAAACTAGTACATCTGCGGAAGAGCAGGGCATCCTGTTGACATCGAGGACTCGGGGCTGCCGACAGGGTGCAGGCGGGGCCCCGGATGGGGAACTGTTGCCTGGGGAAGAGGACCGAGCTTCACGCTTAGGCAGGTGTGGTGACAGTGCGGCCCATTTACTCTGAGGAGAGGTTTTAACTGGTTTCTAGAAAGGCATCTTGGGTAGGGCATGGGGTGCCAGTGGGTTCCTCCCAGTGGCACCCTCTCCCAGGCCACTGAAAGGAGGCCATAGGTGCTTGGGGGAGGGGGCAGGGACTCTCCTCCTTGCCTGCCATCCCCAGGTACTGAGATGACAGGTCTCAGGAGAAAGCTCAACCTGGCATTGGTGGCAGGACAGGAAATCCCAGACCTTTTTGGGACACCTGGGTGGCTCAGCTGGTTAAGTGTCTGCCTTCAGCTCAAGTCATGATCCCAGGGTCCTGGGATTGAGCCCCACATTGGGCTCCCTGCTCAGTCTGCTTCTCCTTCTGCCCCTACTCCCCCTGCCCCCAGCTTATGCTCTCTCTTGCTCTCTAAAATAAATAAAACCTTTAAAAAGGCGGGGGGGGGGGGGCGCGGTGGGGAAATCCCAGACCTTCTGGTATTAGGGCCGGTGGTGGGCAACCAGACCCAGGGACTGGGAGGAGTGGCCGGGAGACTGAGAGGAGCTACTCAGCCTGGTGGTGCCTCAGTGGTCCTCAAGTCCACCTCCTTCCCCTACCACCTGCAGCTGGCAACAGCCCTACCAGCAGGGTGAGCCCATCTCACTCTGCTTCCCACTAGAGGGCTACAGACCCGGCCTGAGCTGCCCTGGTGGCCTGACCTCTCCCGGCTGGGCCAACCAGCCCCTGCGCCCCATCGTGGGGGGACACTACTCTGGCCTGCTACTGAGCCCCACTGAGAGTTCTTGGGGCCCAATGAGTCCTGCTGGACAAGGTCCCAAACCCAGGTCACCCTGTCTCCTACCCCCACAGCAGCACTGTGTCCTGCTGCAAAAAACAATTATCTGGATCATCTTTATGGGGCTTAAGCTTGGGTGGGAGCAGATGGGGCATGAGCTGGGGATTTGGGGCTGGGTATCCACTCCCCCCCTCCACATCCCAGTCTTTTAAAAAGCCTTCTCTGGCACAGGGCCGGGACAGAGGTTAGCAGAGAAGTGGACGGGACCCAGGGGAGGGGAGCGGGGACGATGATGGACCAGGAAGAGAAGGTGGACGGGACCTCGGCTCCCTGTGTCAAGGTAAGCAGATCCCACCCCACACATCCCTAACTCAAGGGCCTGTGAATGACAAGACTAATTGGTTTGTAGGGCACCTAATTAGCAAGCAAGTCTCCTGGGACCCCTGACCCAGTTGCTGCCCAAGGAAGTGCTGGTGGGCCTGGGGGTCCAAGGGCCTAGCCCAGCCCCAGGGCAGAGGTCAGGGCTCTTAGTGTTAACCCCTGGGAGGTGGGGGATGCTGGGATTCGGGAGCAGCCCTTGGTATGTTTCCCTGGGTCACATCCCAGCCCCCAGGCCACCCTGCAGTCAGGCCCCAATTTAGGACGTCAGGATGCTGGCACCGGTAGCCTCTCCCTGGAGGCAGCACCACGTGGAGTGGCCCCGCTGGCGGGACCCCTGGGGTGGGGGCCGGGATTGGGAAGGAGGCTCAGGTCTCATTCTGAGCGGCTCTGCAGAACAGCACATCGGCAGGGACCATGGTGAGCGCCGAGGAGGGGAGGGGAGGGGAGGGGTTCCCCCGCTGAGAGGCCAGCTAGACTGAGTGTGTCTGTCCCCCAGGCTGGCTCTCCAGACCAGGAAGGCTTCTTCAACCTGCTGAGCCACGTACAGGGCGACCGGATGGAGGAGCAGCGGTGCTTGCTGCAGGCAGGGCCGGGTCCGACTTCTGAGAGCCGTGAGCACGGGCACAGGGGCAGGGGGTAGGGTGGGACTGGTGTGATGTTTGGGGGCATGAACGGGGCAGGGCATAGGGATCCAGGGAGAGTGGCCATCTGGAGGGCCTGTGGGCAAGAGTCTGAGAAAGCAAGCTGCAAATGGGAACACTGGGCAAGGGATGGGAGGGAGAGGCCAGCGCGCTTCCTAGAGAATGAGTGGGGGCGGAGGAGCGGGTTGGGGGCTCCGGCTGTGTCCCCTGGAGTCAGCGTATACACATTCATCCCCGCACGCCTCTGCTTAACGCAGAGAGTGGCCCTGCACCCGAGATGGACAGTCTCATGGACATGCTGGCCAGCACCCAGGGCCGCCGTATGGATGACCAGCGTGTGACAGTCAGCAGCCTGCCTGGCTTCCAGCCCATAGGCCCCAAGGTAGGTGACATGCCGCTGGAGCTGAGCAGAGACCTGCTAGGCTGAGCGCTCTGACCCTGCCTCCCACCCCCAGCCAGGAGTAAATGGAGCCTTCCTCACTCTCATGTCTAGCCCCGATGTGCCCCTTAGGTGTAAGTGCCTAGTAAAAGTGCCACCCTGGGTCCATGCCAGGCACAGGATCCTGGCCAATTGGATACCCAACTTTGGGTGGGACGACAAAGGCCCAGACAGGGCCGAGAGGGGCCCAAGGTCGGGCCGGGGGCATGTGACTGTCAGAGCCGTGGCTGGAACTCACGGCCCCTGCCTGTCTCAGGGTTTCAGGGAAGAAAGAATGAGCAGACCCCCTTCCTGGGAAGACACCTCCGAGGAAGAGGGCATCTGAGTTTATACATGGGACCCACACCTCCATACACTAGTGTGTGTCTATGACACACATATGCACATGTATCCCGGGTTCTGATCAAGACCCCAAATACCGCCCTAAAGGTGGTAACTCAGGAGGTAACTAAAGGAGTAACTCATGTACGTAGAAGCCGGGGGATGGCAACCCGGTGAACGGCAGGAGGTGGCACACAGGCACTGTCTCCCAATGTCTGGGTCAGCTTCGGCTGGCACTGCCCGTGATCCCTCCCTCTGGCTGACCCCTCTTCATCCACAGGACGGAGTGCAGAAACGAGCCGGGACGCTCAGCCCCCAACCTCTCCTCACCCCTCAAGACCCGACTGCTCTCAGCTTCCGTCGGAACAGCAGCCCCCAACCCCAGACACAAGCCCCATGAAGGCCTGAGCCATCCTGGGCCCTGCTTGGCCCCTGAAAACAGACAATAAAACACTTCCACAAGAAACAAGAAACCGTGTATGTGTATTTTCTTGGATGGACGGGCTAGGATTCAGGACCTCTGCTGGGCAGCACGAAGGAGCTTCTCCTCCCGCTGCTTCCGTATCTTCTCTTTGAATTCTTCTAGCTCCTGGCGCTGGGGGGTGGAAAGGGGGGGTGGAATGGGAGAGGAGGAGGACACACACCTCAGGGGCCTGGACCCCCTTCCCTTCACCCCCTTACTCCCCCAGGCCACAGCCTCAGAGTTCAGCGTCTATGCTGGAAGCCCTGCACCAATTACAGCGAGGGTCCAAGTGGGATTAGCTTCACCTTTCAGGAAAAGGGCAAGAAAGAAACTATACACCCCTCTGCTCTCAGTTCTCTTTCCTCAGGACTGAGAGCAAAATCTTCATTCAAACCCATCACGGCCACAGGGATCCAGGCACCTCTGTCCCTTTAGGGGAAAGAAGAGTATGTTACTTACCTGGTCTTCCCTCTCAGGTGGCCACAGCTCCCTCTGTGGGGACAAAATAGCAGCTGGAAGCATGAGCCAGGAGCCTCCGGAGCCCCCCGCCCAGGGCAGGGTTGGCTGGTGGGAGGCAGACACTGGTCCCCACCAGGTTGGTGCCCCATTCTCTCCCCCAGCCCTGGCACGAACCCATGAATACTCTCCCTGTGCCCACCTTACGCTGTATGACATACTCTTCAAACCATTCGGCCTGATTGGCGATCCAGAACATAGCCACAGGGAAGGTGAGGTAGAGTGTCATCTGGAAGGGCAGGAGGTGAATGAACAGAGCCAGGGATTAAAGCTCTTCCACAACACGCACAGGTTGCTCAGAGACTGGAGGACCATCCTCCCACGGAGACCGGAGTGCGTCCTCAGGGTCCCTAAGAACCGCAGAACTCCCACCACGGGCACAGAAGCCTCACACCTTAGAGCCTAGACCTCTAGTAATAATAATTTAGGAGACCTCAAAGCCTCCTCCAAGTTTGGGTAAACGCCCCCTCAAAGACACACACACACACACACACACGTACGTACACACGCGAGCGCGGAAAGACCCCTGACTCAGAGTACAAAATCCCGTACTAAATCAAAGGCATCTTCGTGAGACCTCATTACCCACCCGTCCGTTAGATCCCTGGAGCATCTTCAGACCCTGGAATCCTCATTACCTGCAATCGATTCCCCTAAACACAGGGGTCTATCAGAAACGCACAACCACCCGGAGCCCATGAGCTTCCGCAGGGTCTGGAGCCTTCCTTCCTGGAGCCCTTTTCCCACATCACTCCTCTCGGACGCCCCGCCGCCCACCAGCCCCCCCCCCCTCCGCTGCGCTTCCAAACTTAAAGATCCCTCTCAAAACTCAGAAGCTCTCTCCCCACATTGCCCTCTTTCCTGGAGTCCCCTCCCCTCCAAAGCCTCCTCCTCAGTGCCCGGGGGAGTCCAACTGTCCACCCGCTGCAAAGCTCACTGACCCGAAACACCTCCAGCTTCACCCCCATCTCGCTTCTCCTAGGCTACAAAGCCGCTTCCGCCCAAAGTCAACCCTCCAGCAAAACTTCAGCTCATTGGGCCTTCGTTGCTTCCATTACTGAAGCTGATTGGTAGACGAGTTTCGTGATGACGTCATATTCGGGCGTCTCTACTCTGCTTCCGGTCGCCGGCGCCTTCTAAGCGAAAGTCAACAAACGCGGTCCGTGGGGTCGGTAAAGGTTCAACCAATAGGAAATAGGTCTGGCCCCGGGGAGCGGGCCGTCCGCAGGAGGCGTCATTATAACGCGACTCCTGCCCGTAGCTGGAGAGCCAGGAAGATGGTGGTGATGGCGCGTCTTTCCCGGTCCGAGCGGCCGGACCTCGTTTTCGTGAGTCCGCGGCGGGGCCGGGGGTGGCCCGTGTGAGAGCAGAGGGCTTGAATGCTTCAGAGGTTCGGGGTCTGGCGGCCGGGGGTGTCGGCCAAATTCTGTCCACGCGAGAGCAGGGCGTGCGGGCCGGGCTGCCAGGAGCCAAGTTCTGGTGCCGGAGTCCAGGTGGTCTGAGTGAAGAGCTGCTGTCGAAGTTCAGGGCCAGGGGACCCGGGCCTCCGGTGGAAATGGGAGCGCGCCGGGAGAGGGGTGGGTCGCAGAGCGAAATCTTA